>NC_136063.1:1234004960-1234604960 GCF_964261635.1 Lissotriton helveticus | reverse complement strand
AGTTAGCACCTGACTATCTTAGGGTGGTAGAGGAGTCGTGTGCGTGGGGTTGCCTTCCATGGGACTGGAGGCATGCTGAAGTTGTGATATTCCATAAACCAGGCAGACCCCCAGATAGGCAGGCCTCCCATTGCCCCATCTCGCTCCTCAATGTAGAAGCCAACTTTTTGGCCAGGGCGTCAGCTAACTGCATGCAGGCTCATATCACTACGCTTGTCCACCCAGATCAATCTGGGTTTATGCCCCAGCGGGTGACCCAACACAATGTACGCTGTGCTCAGGTGACTGTCGAGGCCGTTCGGGGCGGTATGAGAAAACAGCACTGCTACTGGCATATATGGACTGGGCATTTAAATCCCTTAGCTGGGTGTACCTCTTCGCTCCGTTGCGCCGCCCCAATCTAGGCATGTGCTTCCTGTCCTACCCGTCTCTGCTTTATACTGACCTTACTGCATCGGTACGGGTGGCTGGTTCGGTTTCCTCCTCTTTCTATGTGTGGCGCAGCACCTGGCAGGGTTGCCCGCTGTCTCCTTATCACTTTGCTTTGGAGGTCAAACCATTGGCTGTCTGGGTGCGTATGTATGCGCAAGTGACAGGCTTTAAGTGGGATCATGGGCTGCCGAACCGCATCTCGCTCTATGCCGACTACGTGTTTTTTGTTGTTGTTACGAACGCGAAAAGAGCCGTCCAGGACTGCTTCGCATTATGCAGATCTTTGGAGAATCGTCTGGTCTCTAAAGAATCCAAGCAAACCCACATTATGGCTTCTTGGGAACACATCAGGCGTGGGCAATTGGGCTGAGTCGGTCTAGGTGGTCACTGATGGTATGAAGTATCTTGGAGTATTCCTGTCCAAATCTCCCGTGGTGGCTTGGGAGAGAACCATGGCCCCGGTCTGGGAACGCGTCTGGGAGGATTTGAAGGTCTGGTCGCACATGCCGCTATCAATCTACGGCCGATCAGCCATATGTAAGATGGTCGAGCATCCTCGCTTACTGTATCAGCTGCAGAATTATCCCTACTCGATCCCCCCCGGTGGTTTCGACAGGTGAATTTGGCACTGGGGCTTGTGGGCAGGAGGGGCGGTGAGAGTCGCTTTGCGGACATGTTTTCTATCCACGTATTGCGGTGGCTTGGCGACCGCGGATATCATGTCCTATTATATGTCCTCACAGTTACTTATACTAAATGAGTGGTGGTATGGGAGTCGGGACGACCCAGCTTACGCCATGGAGCAGTACCTCATGGGAGATCTCTCTCTCCACATGATCCTATATTCTGCATCGGAACGCAGGGTTCTGCCATCGGTGACTCCGGAGGTTTTCCAGATCTGGCGGCAGGCATTGCGGAGGATAGGGTGGTGGAACACGCTGACCCGGGAGACCCCCCTGTGGAACAACAGTCGCCTGCCACAGTTGGCTGCTTTACCAGGGTTTTGGGGTTGGGATAACATCAGCATCTCTACCCCTGGAGATGTCATGAGGGGGACCACCTTGCAGTCTTTCCAACACCTGCATAGCAATTTTCAGATGCCTAAGTCCCAATTCTATAAATACCTCTAATTTCGCCACGCCCTTTCTCCTAGTCTGGTGGTTCTGGAGACACTTGCCGAATTCAGCTCGGTGAAAGCCAAGATATTTATAGGGGATCTTCAGGACCACAAAAATCTCCAAGATCTACCAGACATTAGTGACACACAGCTCCCCCACCTTGGAAAACCTTAGAGAGACTTGGGAGGAGGACCTGGGTTCCTTGGATGAAGAGGACTGGATAGAGACGCTGCCCTCCCCGCAAGGGGCGGCCATAGCAGTATGTTTACGTCTTATCCATTTCAAATATCTCCACAGGGTCTATTTTACAAGGGGCCAATTATGGAGTGGTGGGCATGGTGGCTTCTCCGATATGCCTTAGATGTGAACAGGACTGGGACCCTGATACACACGGTCTGACATTGCCCTTCCCTGGCGCGATTTTAGAGAGTAGTGATGTCCTGTCTTTCAAAGGTGTTAGGCTGAGACCTTCCCCCGATCACCGAAGTTGGTATTACTACATGTCATGGAAGGGATTGGGGGTAGCATTTATAAACGCCATCTTATGATGTTGGGATTTACATTGGTAAAGAGGGATGTCGCTAGGGTTTGGAAGGCGGTGGCGCCACCATTTGTGTCCGTATGGAAGAGGGGCCTGGACTTTTGCATGGGATTAGAACTCCCTATTCTCACAGCCAGAGGTTGTCTGCAGAAACATTATAACATTTGGAAGCGGTGGGCAGACTATCGAGGGCTGATGCTAGAGCTGATTGCGGAGGGGGATCCCTCCCTCACAGTTTGATGTTACCCCATGGGTGCCAATGGTACTTGATTGTATATATAGGTCGGTGGGGGTGGATGGTGTGGTGCAAGGCCCTGTTCTAAATGTGCTTAAGAGATTGTTAGTGTGACTGGGTGGGTGGGGGTACTAGTTGGGGGGGGTTACTAAAAAGTATTTTCATCTGCATTGCACTTCTATATCCTTGCAACATTTCTTTTCCTTCAAAAAAGTCAAAGTCATGATGTTGTCTATTGATTGTGCAGAGGTCTCTGGGGTACAGAGCCCTGTGTTATATGTGTCATTTGATGAGTAAAATACTTTTTTTTTAAAAACATATAAGATATAAACAAATGCTCAGGTGGGCTGATGTAGCTAAGCTCTGGTTAGAGGGCATCCTCTGCGGCAGCGTAGGAAATAGCAAAATTAGTGAATTGGGTGAAGTGAAAATGTGCAGCTGATAGAATTATAGATAATGTCTAAGGTTTAATGTCAATAGTGTCTAGTCTATAGCCTAGGTGTGCAAATGGTTATAGGTGAAGGGCCAGTATATAGGTAGTTAAGGGCTGACCTACGAGCAGATTAAGAAAAGTTCAATTTAAAGGAGAGTTGGTAAAAGTTATGTCCTCTTGCAATACATCAGACATGTTAGAAAGCTCTTGCGGGTGACTGGTTTTAGCTAAAGCGGTAAGTGAGAGGGGTGTAATAAGCCCCGATATATTAAGGGTACAAAAGACCCAATTAGGGGATCCATCCTACTTACACAAATTTAAAAAAAAAAAAAACACTTTTGAGGCATGGATGACCCAAGAGAGGGGTACTTCGAAAGCGAAGATTAACTATTTATGGTAAACCCACAAAATTGAAAGCTTCATACTTTGCAAAATATGGTAGGTCTGTGTGGTGATGTACGTGAGGATAGAAACGTAAAAAATGAGACAAGTATGATCATGATAATACAAAGATGAAGACAGTTGCTCTCAAATTTATTTTTTTATTTGTAAAGTGCCTGGTTACACTAGGCTAGTGTGTCCCCGGGCTGTGGAAAAGCCTGCATCATCATTGCTGTCTGGGAGAAACAAGTCTAGTTCAAGTAAGACTCCCACAGATTTACTCTGAGGGGAAAAGGTGGGTTTTCAGTAAGTATGAGCGCAAAATCCGTTCCGCTCGCGGATTTGGCGAATTTTCGGTAAATTCGCGATTTGCGAACTCCCGCGAATTTACCGAGAATTTGCAAATCCGCGAGCGGCGGATCCGGGGGCAAAAGTTGAAGCCTGGCCTGTTGTAACTATTTTACGATGGCGCCGGCAAGCTGCCAGCGCCATCCTAAAATAGTTACTAAGTTAGCTTCAACAGGAATCTCTAATAGATAAAATAAAGCAGGTGTTCGAGCACCTGCTTTATTTTATCTATTAGAGCTTCCTGTTGAAGCTAATTTAGTAACTATTTTAGGATGGCGCTGGCAGCTTGCCGGCGCCATCGTAAAATAGTTACAACATGCCCTTCCTGTGACCAGGAGCTTCTGTCTCTTCATCTACTGCTCTGATCGGTCTCAGACCTTTTTTTATACACACAAGAGGCATGTGCACTCGCATGGAAGCCCCGCCCACACACTCGCGGTGTGCACCGTCTTCCCGCAATTGACCCACTATGATGGACAGCTCACCCAAGGGACCCCTGCGCCCTTCTGGGCGATTGCATAGTAACACACACATGGTCGCTGGAACTAGTTGAAGCTCAAATTCAGTGACTCATTCATCAGCCCAAAATCAATTGTGCGCGTCATCGAGGCTGGGCAGGTGTGCCTTCTTCCCAAATCTACCGTCGAAAATCAGCTGTGATGCTGGATAGAGGCCTTTGTATCCTTGACTTTCACGAGCGCAATCCCTTTGATGTTCGTGTGACCAGGAGCTTATGTCTCTTCATCTACTGCTCTGATCGGTCTCAGACCTTTTATACACACAAAAGACATTGTGCACTCGCATGGAAGCCCCGCCCACACACGCGCGGTGCGCACCGTCTTCCCGCCATTGACCCACTATGATGGACAGCTCACCTCAGGGACCCCTGCGCCTCTTGGGGCGATTGCATACACACACATGGTCGCTGGAACTAGTTGAAGCTCAAAATCAGTGACTCATTCATCAGGGCAAATCCGCAGATCCGCAAATCCGCAAATCCGCTGATTTTGCGGATCCACGATCCGCAAATCCTCAAAATCCGCGGATCGTGGATCCGCAAAATCCGCCCATGCTTAGTTTTCAGCTCCTTACGGAAGGTCCTCTCTGACACCTCCGACAGGAGCCCCCACGGGAGTTTGTTCCATTGTTGTGCCGCTACAAAACGGGAGCGCCCTCCCATTCTTGCTCTCCTGATGATAGGTATACTGACTCACCCCTTCCTGCTAGATCTCAACTGACGGTTGGGGACGTAAGAAAGTTGTGAAGATAGACAGGCCCCTTTTTCTGTAGAATCCGATGGCTCACACAGAGCACTTTGAACATAATTTGTTCCTTAATTGGGAGCCAATGCAGGGTGGCAGAGCCTTCTTCGAAGGGGCTCTCTTGGGTAGCATCAGAACCAGGCGTGCTGCTGCATTCTGGATGCGTTGCAGCCTCTGGGTGCATTTGGCATTTGCACCCAGGTAAAGGACAGTCCCATAGTCCAACCTCGAAGTCACCAAGGCATGGACCATGGTTTTCCTAGAAGATGTTGAAAGTAGGTCCAAGGTCTTCCTGAGTCTTCGTAGGACTCCAAAACAGGTGCCTGCCACCCATCTTGTGTGATGTTCAAACGAGAGCTTGGTGTCGAGCCACATCCCTAAATTCCTGACCTGTTCGCTGGGCGCCGGCATGGGGCCCAGTGTCGGTGGCCACCATGCCGATGTCCACACTGAAGGTGCTCTGCCTATGAATAGGACCTCTGTTTTGTTTCCGTTCAACTTGAGGCAGTTGCTAGCCATCCATGACGCCAATTCCTGGAGACATAAGTTAAAATTGCTGGCTGCCTTCTCATCTGGCTAAGTAAGTGACACCACCAGTTGCATGTCATCAGCATAAGACACGATTTTGACCCCAAATTTTTCGGAGATCTCAGCCACCGGTGTGACATACAGATTAAATAGCGTTGGACTCAGGGTGGACCCCTGTGGGACCCCCTGTTCCAACTTAATGTCTTTTGACCGGTGGGGTCCTATTGCTACCTGAAAACTACGATCTTGCAGAAAAGATTCCACTCCCAAGCTTTACCCACCACTCCTCCCTTTCTGAGACACTGCAGCAGTGTGTGATTGGCCACAGTGTCGAATGCGGCACTCAAATCAAAAAAAATCAAGGCTTCAGTATGTCCCTCATTCACATGTTGTCGGATGGTCTCAGTTGACAGGCGAAGTGCAGATTCAGTCGAGTAGGATGCTCGAAAGCCTGATTGGGTCGGATGGAGAAGATTGTGTCTGCTAATATGTGCCATCAATTTGATATTTACTACCTTCTCTGCAATTTTCTCAAAATAGGGCAGTAGCGAGATAGGACGCAGATTATCCAATTGGTCCATGCTGACATTAGGTTTCTTTTTCAGAGGTATAACCACTGCCTCCTTCTGTTTCTTTGGGATGCTGCCTGAGCTAAAAGAGAGCTCTAAAAGAAGTCTAATGTAGGGCTCTAATGTCTCAATACTCCCTCTCAGCACTTTAGGCGATGCAGGATCTTTGGGTGAGCCAGATTTAATGTTATTAGCTATCCTATTTAGGGGGTCCTGAGCTGGAACTGTAAAGATGTCCAGGCATTCTGATGCCAGTACGTTACTGGGCATGTTTGTATCCATACTCCCTTCTCGATCTGAGGCTAGGAAGGTGGAGTAAATCATGTCCACCTTTTCTGCGAAAAAGTCAGCCACTCGATTACAAGATTCCTCTGAGCCCACCACAGGTGCAGCGATATTAGACAAGGATGATATCTCTTTAAAGACGTTGAATAACTCCTTGACCGAGTTCTCGTCTGTCTCTATTCTCCACTTATAATATAGAGCCCACGTCTTTCTCATTAGGGCATGATATCCCTTGAGACTGACTTTATATTCATTCCTGTCCATAGTCAAGAAGTCTTTTCTCCGGCGTCTTTCGAGGCGCTTGCACGCTGCCTTCTCCCTTCTTAGTTCGGCCCCAAACCAAGGGCGGTTACGTTTGTCTACCTAGCCCCTTAGAGGACCGGGGTGCATTACTGTCAAGAGCCTTCGTAATGCGATTATCTAATGCACCACATGCAGACTCAGCATCCTCCCACCCGGAGGTCCACCCTGTGTAAGGGTCATGTTGAAATTCTCTGACGAGAAACCCACCCACCTCCTACGTTTCTCTTTATTCAACACCAATTTCTGTTCTTTCCTTAGAGGCATTCTAATTTTAAAAGGAATCAGAAAGTGGTCTGACCATACGACCTGGAGTTTCAAGTGCTCCCCAATTTGCAAAAATCGGGTCCAATAAATGGCCCAATTGATGAGTGGGGAGCTGCAAATTTAGTGTCAACTTTAGTGGTGCCAATTCTAGGCAAATCTCTTGAGCCTCGGTATTGGAAGTATCTTCAAAGTGGAGATTCATGTCCCCCAATAACAGCAATTTCTCATACCTGAGTGGTGGTCGGATGAGACCTTCAATTAAACTAGGGGCGAACCTGGTGGGGGATCCTTGGGGTTTATAGACCAAGAGCCCCTTAATAATATAGTTATTAGAAGCATGAATAGAGAAGAAACCAGCTTCACTGTCCGTGATATCCATCGACTCAAGAGTACATTGAATGGTGTGTTTATAAATTATTGCAATCCCTCCTCCCCTCCCAGTGGGTCTATCTACCATGGTAATACCATAGCCATTTGGGAGGGCCTCGAGGATTTCCGGGGCTGAGTCCTCATTTAGCCATGTTTCCATGAGGAAAAGTACATCCACTTTACCGTCTAACAGATGGTCGTGGATATCTATTCTGTGCTTCTTCAGCGATCTACAGTTAACCAAGGAGAGGCGGTAAAAGGATATAATCCATGAACCAGTTCCTGTAGGGAAGTGTGTACAGCAGATCAGGCAATGTGTCGAGGAGAGGAAGAGCCAGGCAGAGCATCTTACCTCATCTGAAATTCGTATTCTGAAATTCGTATTGATTGTTAAGGAAAGTTGTCGAGTTAAATGGCTCTACAAACAATTTGTTGACTGACCTCTGAAGGTTATCCGAATCATTGAGGGACCTGAAAAAGAGTGAGGTATTCCAAAGTCCATACGTTTTTTTCTGTAGATTCAAGAACCCTTTGTAACGAATTACAGTATCTCTGGTATAGTCCTTCAAGATTGAGATTTTCTGATCTTGCCATTGTATCATCTGGACCTTCTTCATGTGAGCTAAGATTTGCTCCATGTGCTGGCGGCGCAGAGGTTTGAAAATCAGGTGCCTCAGACTTTTCATGTTTTTCGGTTTGAAAGTCATAAGCAGATGGGTTCTTTCAATTTCAAAGTCTTTTTTAAAAGACAACTGGAAGGGAATCCTGAATCCAGGAGATCAAGAAGTCGGCAACCGATGGAGCAGAATTTTCAAAACCTTTCGGCATACCAAAGATGCAGAAATTGCTTCTTCGGTTGCAATCGCTCCTGCTCTGTGAGGTATCTCCTTAAGGATAAGCTAGACCGTTCAAGACTCCGGAGAGGCTTAGCTGGGTTATTTGTAAAGTCTTCCACTGTGCTTATTCTTGTTTCAGAATTGGCAGTCTTATTGTTAGGTCTCCTTAATCTTTGCGAAAACCTGTCACTTCCAGTTAAAGGAGGTCCGAATTCGTTTTGGTACCCTGAGCTGTCATGTACGATATTGAGTTTAAGCAGGATAGCCCCTAACATAGTGGCAGAGGCTTGCTGCCTTTAATTGGCACCTCAAGGATTGGTGGAGCCTGCATTGAGCATTTCAGAGTCGCTTTAGTGTCTCTATACTTCATGTTTCCATTCACACCCTCCTCCTTGTAATTGTAAAATGGGAACTTTTTATAAAGGAATTACTGGCTTCCTTTATATTGAATTTTTTTTTTTTAAAACAGCAATTAGGTAGGCACCTTAAAACTGACCAGTAAATAGGGGTGTTGAGGGACAAAAAGGGTAGATCAACTATCCATTGTCCCTCCTTCAGCCACTAGGCATCCTGCTGTGCAGGGGGGACCCAACCCATTAGGGGGCCCTTATTGAGCCAAACCAATGAATATCTGTGAGATATGGGAGACTTAGAGGCCCCTTATCACATTCTGCGGGGGGGGGGCATCATTTTGATGTATACTACTGCCTCCAAGAAGGAAAATAAGAAAGTCTGCACGCCAACGAGTAAGGGCTGTGTGGTATTCATATGTAGAATGTTTTTGCATTCTTGTATGGAATGTTATCTTTCCTTCTTGTTGGGCATTCTATTAGGGCATAGTGTAAGGGCTGTGTGGTATTCATATGTAGAATGTTTTTGCATTCTTGTTTGGAATGTTATCTTTCCTTCTTGTTGGGCATTCTATTAGGGCATAGTGGAGAGTCAAGGGGACCACTATACTGGTTGTGGATGCATAAGCCGTCTCTCGAGAATAAACTACATTCTCCATCTGAACCCGTGTTTGTGGAATTACTTCAGGCTTGTTGCTCCACTGTTCATTTGAGCTTAGGAGTGCTTGACCCATTTGTCGCCACCTGCATAAACAGATCATCCATGTGCTTAGCTATGCTACACGCCAGCTTCTGTGCTAAAGCCAGCATTCCAAAAGAGACTGGATCCTTTCAGAATTAATGATTCTGTGTATTATGATGATTGTACAAGTTGCACACTTTGAGCTCTGAAGAGAGGAGTGCAGCAGGGAACAGCGGCTGTCCTATTCATGTGACAGCCTGTGGCACACTTATTTTATTAAGGTAGGGTGAGAGAAAAGCACCGAAGACTGAAAAGCAATGAAGCTGGAGCAATAAACACCATCAATCTTAAGGTAAATGTCATCTCATTCTTGTCTCCAGAAGTTTAGTTACCTTACTAACATTATAGCTTTCTTGCTTTTCGTACTTTAGTGAAGGAGCACAGTGATGAGTTTTTATTTGAATAATAAACACAGTATTATTATGTGTTAAGGCACATGAGTGCTGTTCTAAACAGCTTCAATTTTGCTGCAATGAGAACAGACTTGTGGGAGATAAATGATGTTTCAAAAAAGCAGAAGTGATTAGTTTAAAAAAGGGCAATAATTAAATAAATAAAGTTGTGGTTACTCAACCACGTATGGGTGAATAGTGAATGTTCTCCACAGTTTAAATCAGACTATGTGCAGCTTGGCTAGTGGTCGTGCAAACATCAAATAAACTTCATTTTTTACCCAGCCGCTGGCTAAATCACAGAAATTATGTACTTTTTGGTTAGCCGTTATGCAAATAGCAAAGATAGTCCACTATTTTTAAAACTGCTGGTTTCACCGCATCTAATGGGGAAATACTGTGTGGGGCTGATTTTTCTAGCGGAGAGTTTAATGTAAACATTTAACACCATGACTGACAGTGTTGTATCTTGTATCTTCCTGCTGCTCAGCTTGAATGCATGAGATGTGGAATGTTGGATGTATAGAATGTTAGTGTGTTATGAATGTCAGTTGGGTGAGGGCTGAGCAGCAGGACAGCTGCTCCTGATGGGGTTAACATTATAACTTATTATTTATCATCTTAATTCAATAAAGTAACTTGCTTAATTAACAAGGAAGATCCAGCTTCTTTCCGATTACTTCATTTGGCGACATTTTTATGAAGAACCCGTGCGTGCAAATTCAAGGAAAATTGAAACAAAATAGAGAATTGACTCAAAAGGAAAAGAAAAGTCAAAGCTTGAAAGGTACAGAAAATCGGAAACTGTGAAATCTCAAGGTATTTGACTTTTAATGGTATTTAAAGGGTGTCTGAATGCTGTCTGGTAATTAAACCCCATCAGTGACCCGGTCATCGGTCGCCCTGAAGCCCAAGTTTGCCAGATACATTTGTAAATTACCAGCTGTGGTTTAGTTTGGTTGTTGTTCGGGGGCATAAAATCGAGCCTCAGTGAAATGTTTGATGACAATTAACCCTAATCTGACTGTGGTATCTAACGTGATTAAGCTACCGGTTCATGTGAAATTTCTTTAATATGGTGAAAAAGTAAAATCGAGCTTTAACCAAAGGCGATAATTAGCAACAGATTGGAAATAGTTCGGGGGCACTAACTCGAGCCTCGGTGCAAAGTATTTGATGACAATTAACCCTAATCTGACTGGTATCTAGCGTGATCAAGCTACCGGTTCAAGTGAAATTTCTTTATTGTACGGAGGCAAGGCAAAATCGAGCCTCCGTGTAGATTGTCAACTGCTGTGTGGTTCTGATGTAAAATCGGGACTCGGAGTTTGAAGTACCGAGCTGTTGCCTGGTTTGTTTGTGTCCGGAGGCGTGGAGAGTTAAAAAATACCATGTATATGTGAGCCTATGTGATAGGAAAGTGTTAAGACGACGCTGTGATTTTTTTGAATGATCCCAGGAGTGCAAAGCAACAGGAAAATAAAAGGGAAATATGTACTTCTGTCTTCCGATGGTTTTAGATAACGGTTGCTGTTTTCATTCAAAATTCAGCATGAGACGAGACTGTTTACTTTCCTAAAGGTTTACCTCACCGGTGGCCTCTGTCACGAAACAGCACTTCATGTCTGCTGCTGGCATGGCACGTCTTGATTTGGTGCTTGTTATGGCCGAGAACCAGCCGGCTCTACATCAATCTGCGTGCCTCCATTTTAGTTAGTTGTATATCTGGGCATACATCGTCAAGTCGAGATGTTGACATTTAGCGCTAATCTTTCAGTTTGTGTGGAGAAACAGGTACTGTCATAGTTTTCAGTTTAGCATGTGTTGCTCATGGGTCTAAAAGAGGGTTGACAACATAAACACAACGGCAACAGTGCTCATGAAAAAAAAATGTTTAAATAGCTAGGTGCACTGATGAAAACCGTTTTGAAAAGTCAAAACAGCAGCAAGTCTGTGAATAAAGAAGAAGCTGTATAGTAGTGGACCTATGAGCCCAGTAATGACTGAAAAAGGAAAATGTTCGATATATAAAAGCACTGTTCGTGCTGCGTTTGGGTTAATTTACATTCATGGAAGTTGGGTGTGGATCCAGAGAAAGCTATTACGAAGGTGATGGAACTAGTAATGGATGGACTTCTGTGCGTCCAGTTGAAGCTGTAACATGATAAACGACCCAGCAGTGGAAGTGGGTCTGAGAGACTGTGTGGGCACAACGTCCAGGTGTTACATCAATTAGAAGTCAGATTACAGGGTCAAAGAGCCTACGTTTTTGACAATTTGCATTTTTTTTGTATGTTGTTTGGTTGTGGGTGATGAAGTCTGAAGTAAATAACTCCGCAGACCACAGGAACAAGTAAGTTTGTATAGGCTTTATTGCAGCACAGAGATTTGTAGATCAGCTCCCTGTCCGACCAGAGCTCCAACTGCCAGCCTGGCGGAGGAGAGCTCTAGAACACAGAATACAAGAAAAGATCTAGAGTGCTAGCTCGAGGAGAAAGCAAAGTACTGTACAACATATCTCCCTTCCTTGCAGAGGAAGGAAACATAAGAACAATGAAGAAAGAAACATTAATGAACATAGTCATTCAAATACAAGGGTGGGCGGCGGGAGCGAGAGCTCCTTGAAGGGACATCAGCTAGGGAAGAGGAAGAAAGAGCAGGGGTACAAGGTACTGAAGAAGAAGCAATAGAAGTAAAACCTGAATTAATCATAGAACTACTATGACAGGTACGCAAGGAAGTGGAGGCATCACCACCACCCACCTCCCCCCGACCAGCTGACAAGGGAGTGGGAGGTGAGGGACCACCAGAGGACAACAAATAACCATTACAACCATCCACCTTGGCAAGAGACAGGTCATCAGAAGAAGAATCTTTACATTTCTGGTAGAGAGCTACCCTCCGGTAATTCCAACTCTCACCATTGGCCAATAAAACGAAGTTGGGAAAGACTTTCTTGACTTTGTAGGGTCCTCTAAATTTGCCAAGACCTTTGGTAAGTCTGCCAGGCTTAACTTTAACCAAATCACCCTCGGAGATGGGCAAGGAGGCTTTGTCATGAGTTGTGGGAATATCGGTACTAGAATTCAGCCAAGAAGGGGTCAACTTACTCACCGGTGAGCGACCACGCATAAGCTCAAAGGGAGACTTTTCACCAGTCTTATGGGGTGTGGAGCGATAAGCCCAGACCAATTCTTGGACACGCTCATCAGAGAAACAGCCAGACTCCACAAACATCTGAATTACGCCCTTAATGAGGCGATTCACCCTCTCACACAGTCCATTGCCTTGCGGATTGTAAAGACTCGTCTTCTGATGTCTGATACCACAACTATTAACAAAAGATATCATTTTTGAGGAGGTGAGTTGAGTCCCATTGTCTGAAATGAGGACAGAGGGGTACCCTTCATTGTTAAATATGCCCTTCAAAAACCTAATGGTAGCATCGGTAGTAATTTCTTTTACGAACTGTACACACAACCACTTTGAAAAACAGTCGATAAGAACGATTGCAAAGCGGTGATCATTGGGAAGCTCGCTCATGGGGCCTATGAAATCTATACAGACACTATGCCAGGGAGTGTTCTCGAAGACAATCTTGTGAGTGGACTGTGAGCCTAAAATTTTGAGTCGCTTCTCACCCTCCTTGCAGAAACTACACCTTAACACGCAATCTACTGCTTCATTATCTATAGAGGGCCACCAAAAGTTCTGTTTGGCGCGGCGTTGAGTGAGGCTTTGACCTAAGTGTCCCTCGTGGGCCAAGTCCAAAATTCTCTTTCTTAACAAACTAGGGGGAATAAAGCGATCACCTCGCATCAGAACATCTTTTCCTTCTAAAGAAAGTTCGTCCAAAATCTTCAGGAAGGGTCTAACGGAAGGACTAACAGTGCTTTCTCTCCTAGTACCACTAGTCAAGAGACTGATAACGGCCTTCAAAGTCAGATCTTCCTCCATACCTTTGGACCATTCATCACGGGAAAATGTACCACCACTTACAGACAAGACATCTTCCATAACAGCAACCGCAAGGTCATCGGACTTGACTTCAAAACTACAATCAGTGGAGGGCATAGGGAGCCTAGATAAGCAATCAGCCTGGATGTTTTTCCACCCATGAATAAATTCAATCTCGCACTGAAAATCTTGCAAACGAGAAGCTAGTCTCGCCAACCTCGGAGAACCCTTGCCAGCACCACCCGGAGCTAGAACATTAACAAGGGGTTTGTGATCGGTACGTAAAACAAACTTATAGCCCCACAAGTAGGTTCGAAAATAACTCGTACCCCAGACTGCGGCAAGAGCCTCACGTTCTATCACTGAGTAGTTTGACTCAGAAGAGGACAAGGGTCTAGATGCGAATGCAATTGTTTTTTCAACACTACCATGTCTCTGTAAAAGAACTGCGCCCAGACCAATGGCACTCGCGTCCACCATCAAAATGGAGGATCGAGTAGTGTCAAAAGGAGTGAGAACATTTGCGGATTTGAGCTCCTTTTTGATCAATTGGAAACAGGACTCATGTTCTGTGTCCCAACTGAACTTGACACCTTTTTTTAGTAAGGATCTAAGAGAAGCCGTCTTGGAAGAAAAATCCTTTACAAATTTCGAGTAAAACTCGATCAAGCCCATAAAGGACCTAAGTTGATCCTTATCAACCGGGGAGGGTGCTAGTTCAATAGCTTCGATCAAATTCTTTTTGGGTTTAATGCCCTCTTCAGACAGACAAAATCCTAAATATTCTATCTCTTTCAATAGGAAGGCACACTTCTCCTTTCTTAAAGTCAACCCAGCTTCATCTACTCTAAGTAACACATCATGCAAGATTTTGTTGTGTTCTTGTAGTGAGCTACCATAAATCAAGATATCGTCTTGAAAAAACAGTACTTTATCAAGCCCCTTAAACACTTCAGAGACAAGCCTCTGAAATACGCTAGCCGCTGAGACTAGTCCAAAAGGTAGTCTGGTGAATTGAAACGTACCTTCGCTGGTGATAAATGCGGTTAAGTGCTTTGAGTTATCATCAAGACAAATTTGGTGGTATGCGTGTTTAAGGTCCAACTTACTAAAGAACTTTGCTCCTCTAAGGGTTGACACCAATTCGCCAATGTTTGGGAGGGGAAATACGTCGGCTACAACACACTTATTAAGAGAACGAAGATCCACACAGAACCTGATCTTGTTGTCCGGCTTCTGTGAGATCACTACAGGCGAAATCCAAGGAGACGCCTCGATGGGTTCGATGATGCCTCCTTGGAGCATCTCCTCAAGAGTAGCCTTCACTTCATTGCGTAAAGCAAAGGGCACTCTTCTTACTTTGTGTTGAACAGGTGAGCTGCCTTCCTTAAGGATTATGCGATGCGAGTATCCGATAAGCTCACCTAGCTGGTCTCTAAACACATTTTTAAATCTGACTAATATATCCTCCACAGATGAGGTCTCAACTATTGAAACAGGGTTATCAGACCTGGGATCAACCACTATATGCAGATCGTATTGGTGGTGACGGCCTAGAATGGCTGGCCCATCAGCTGATATGTATATTTTCCCATAAGCTGATCTGCCCTTGAAGATAATTTCCGCCTCAAAGAAACCCAGCATGTTAATTCTCTCACCCTGGTAGCCAGACGGGAAAATGTCACACGTTTTCAAGGTTCTTTCTCCCCATACATTTTTCATCATGGAAGTGGGAATTATGGTCCACTTTGAACCGGTATCGACCATGAGAGTGACAATTTTTCCATCAATAATAAAGTCATCTTTAAAAGGATTACCCCTCTGGTTATCACATGCGCACACCGTGTCAGTTAAAACTAAAATTTTGTTAATATCACGCCTCAGAACAACACAATCATCAACAACTGTAACTTTTGAGTCATTCCTGTTCCTACACATTTTAGCAAAATGTCCTGTTTTGCCACATCGTAGGCACTCTTTGTTGTTAGCGAAACAAAATTTCCCATCGGAAGGATGAGAAAAACTACCACATCTCGAACACATTTTCTGGTTATTCTTGTTATGAGATGTCTGTGGTACATTCTTTCTCTGAAGAACGTAGCCCTTCTTCCTGACGATTGCAATGGCAGCAGATTCATCGTCACTAATTTCACTTAAGGAACTCTTATGAGAGATTTCAGCCACTTTGGATTCCACGCTACTCTTTTGTAGCTCTCTCATGCACTTTTCACTTTCCTCTACGACTTTGGCCAGCTCTATGGCGTCTTTCAATGTTGGGTTCTTAGCCGCCCACAAACGTTCTTGCACTTTCCTGTTGTTGGCTTGAACAACCAATTGATCTCTTATCAATTCATCAGCCATCTGGCCAAAGTTACATTTAATCGATAGCTCGCGCAGTCTTGCAACAAACTCATCAATGCTCTCTTCAGTTAATTGTTTGTTCTTATAAAACTTATATCTCTGTAAAATGAGATTCTCTTCTTTACCAAAGCGAGTTTCTAATCTTGTTATAGCCTCTTTAAACTCGTCAAAATCAGCTTGTGACCCTGCAGGTAAAATTTGTGGAAGGTATCTGAATAGGCGCTGTCCCTCTTTACCCAACGTGGTCATTAACAGTGCTTTCTTTCGTTTGGGTGAATAGTCTTCTCCATCCAGAGTTTCAATATAGTTATGGAACATTACTATCCAATCCTCCCAAGCTATAGGGGGATTGCCCGGCTCTGACAAAAATTGAGGGGGAAGGGCAATATTGATTGATTGAGCCATGTTTTTAGGAATTATTAACAGATCAATACTATACACCAAACAACATAGAAAAACAATATTATGATGTTAAATGCTTACTGATTTCACGAGTTAATTGTGACACAAGGTTGATGCTTACTTGTTCACCACAAGTATTTCCAATGATGCCAAAACGACAATCTGCGCAAAGTTAGGTTTTCCACAATATGTATGCGTTTCTGCGCAAGCGCTATTTGCACACCGGTCACAAGAACGATATACTCCTGCTTTTAAGTATGCGCGTTAATTTTTGTATTCTTCGGCGTGTAGCCAGGGTAACGGCAATGTTATCAAGATGGCCGACAGCGTCGTGCGTGTGCGTCACACGTCAGACGCTTCACGTCAATCACACCGTGTGTGCGTATTGGGGCGCGCTCAGTGACGTTGCGTTGCTAGACGACTCACCGGAGAATGGAAGTTGGCTCTGGTGACGTTGCCGCTTAGGGTGATTGAGGACGTAGGTTGGTGATGCGGCTGTCCGTGGTTAGTTGCTAGGAGACGCGTTATGCCAGACGTTGGTTGGGATGACGTCACGCATAGTGCCACAAGCAGAAAACCGACCTAAAAATCCTTCAATGTTCACCACGAAGTCGCTTTCACTGAGGAAACGGAGGCGATACTCCGTCTTCACGATGGAGATTACACGTGGATTCTTTGGGGAGTTGATGCGCTTCTACATCTCTGGAAAATTTTTCAGCTGCAGCATCCAGGAGAGGACAATGGCCAGACAACTCTCCAGTCCAAGTCGCCAAATGAAGTAAATAACTCCGCAGACCACAGGAACAAGTAAGTTTGTATAGGCTTTATTGCAGCACAGAGATTTGTAGATCAGCTCCCTGTCCGACCAGAGCTCCAACTGCCAGCCTGGCGGAGGAGAGCTCTAGAACACAGAATACAAGAAAAGATCTAGAGTGCTAGCTCGAGGAGAAAGCAAAGTACTGTACAACAAAGTCACCAAGAGCTGTCCCACTGTGTGTGTTGTGTATGAGCGGTGTGTTTGTGTTGGGAGTGTCTGTTACCTCGCACGTCAGGGTTGCGATGTGGTATGTTTGCTACCTCGCACGTCAGGGTTGCGATGTGGTATGTCTGTTGCCTCGCACGTCAGGGTTGTGATGGGAATGTCTGTTGCCTCGCACATCAGGGTTGTGATGTGGGTGTCTGTTACCTCGCACGTGAGGGTTGCGATGGGGATGTTTGTTGTCTCGCACGTCAGGGTTGCGGGTGGGATGTTTGTTACCTCGCACGTCAGGGTTGCGATGGAGATGTTTGTTGTCTCGCACGTCAGGGTTGCGGTTGGGTTGTCTGTCACCTCACATGTCAGGGTTGCGATGGGGATGTTTGTTGTATCGCACGTCAGGGTTGCGGTTGGGATGTCTATTATGAACGAGTTTGGTGTGCTTGTTCTTGGTCTGAGGTGTGTATGTTATTTCCTGATGCTTATATATGGTGTTATGGATTGTTTCTGTGTGTCTTTCTTGTTGTACTGGTCTGGCCAACTAGTATGATTTGTGGCATATGGATGTAGGATGTAGGTTTGTTGTTTGTTTCAGGAAGTAATGTTATGCATGTGATGCTGGTTCAGACTGTCGTATGTGTGTGTCAGTATGGAAAGAGACAGGATGTGTCTTCTTGCGTCAGTTTGATAATTTTGTCATTGGTTGTGATGTGAGGTTTGTGGGTAGCTATCGTTTGTTGATTGTATTGCACATTTTATCTCACTTGTGCTGTGTAAAAATTTAATATATCTACTGACCAATTGTACTTGACGTGTTGTCAATGTTTTATTTGATTCTTTTAAATTTCCCAACGAAGGGAGATATGTTGTATCTTGTATCTTCCTGCTGCTCAGCTTGAATGCATGAGATGTGGAATGTTGGATGTATAGAATGTTAGTGTGTTATGAATGTCAGTTGGGTGAGGGCTGAGCAGCAGGACAGCTGCTCCTGATGGGGTTAACATTATAACTTATCATTTATCATCTTAATTCAATAAAGTAACTTGCTTAATCAACAAGGAAGATCCAGCTTCTTTCCGATTACTTCAGACAGACTGACAGAATTCCATGAGGTAATTCTGCTCTGCCTGGCACGTAATGAGGGCCATTTGTATCATTTGTCCAGTGGCCAAGCAGGTAGTAAAGAAACGTCACTTTTTACCTGCAGCTAGTTAGACAGTTGATTAGATTTGATTTACTAAAAGGCGATGATTTCAATGCAGTGAAATTCTCTTTCTTAGAGTGCATTATTTCATCATTATTAGTGTATTATAAGATCTGTATAAGATCGTATAATACACCAAATACTGCAGAGATTAGATTCACATGAAACACAAAATGTTGAAGAAAAAGTTAATGGTTGCCCAAATGAGAGTGACCCAGAAAGGTCAGAATCAGTCAAGTTTTGAAAATGTGATCCTGGTACCGGGAGGACATAATCAAGCTCCAATTATGCATGGTGTTAATGATTTGATTTTCAACAGCAGAATTTCCAGTCTCAAGGTAGAGGTCGTGGTGTTTGAGTAGATCTTAGAATGGGTGTTGATGTGTCAGTTTTGAAGAAAACAAACGCATGTCATGTGTGCGGGAAATTTTAATGTGGGCATTGGAAACACTAGTGTAGATGTAATCCTGTAAATCAGATACAAAATGGAGGAAATATTCAGTTTCTTATTTTGTACTTGTGAGTTGGCCAATAATGAATGTTACCCCTTGGGTGGCTAAGTGTGTTTCGGACATCCTGAAGTCTCACCCCTCACCACAACCTAAAATGATTATTCAGAGGACAAATGCCTCGGTGGGTTTAGAATAAAATCTGTGTTCAGTAGAATTGTCCATAAGGATAGTGTTATGAGCTCAATGCGGTTGCTGAAGTAGAGACAACGTTTTCTGCTGCAATAGTAATATTTAGCCAGATAACCATCACTTTTAAAGGCTGGACAGTTCATAAAATTCTAACGGAATTGACGCTATTTAACCATGCAAAAGTGCAGCTTTTCTATTTGTATTGCTTGCCCTGAATAGTTGATAAGGTAACTAGTGACATTTTTTTGCCCCGTAATAGCTAAGTGGTACAAAAGGGGGTGGTGATGGACGGAGCATCTGAACCAATCAAACACTCACACCCAGTCAAAAGATCTGGGTTTGATCCATCGCCGTTCTTTAGCCCACTCTGCCACCCCAGTTCAGACATGGCTATATACAAATCAGTCTGACCCTGTGCCTCATGGGAACAGTCCAGTCCGAACTGCCAAGCCATGCCTTCCCTGGACCGGAAACAAGCTTCCGAGGACCGGTTTCTGGCATTACAGCCGTCTTCAGCCCGGCTTGCTTGAATCCAGTGGCAAAGTGAGCAAGGGACTCACGTCTGAGCATACCCTGCCACACTTATGGCGGCCAGAAGCGGTACAAAAGGGGGTGGTGATGGACGGAGCATCTGAACCAATCAAACACTCACACCCAGTCAAAAGATTTGGGTTTGATCCATCACCGTTCTTTAGCCCACTTCGCCACCCCAGTTCAGACATGGCTATATGCAAATCAGTCTGACCCTGTGCCTCATGGGAACAGTCCAGTCCAAACTGCCAAGTCATGCCTTCCCTGGACCGGAAACAAGCTTCCGAGGACTGGTCTCTGGCATTACAGCCGTCTTCAGCCTGGCTTGCTTGAATCCAGTGGCAAAGTGAGCAAGGGACTCACGTCTGAGCATACCCTGCCACACTTATGGTGGCCAAAAGCGGTACAAAAGGGGGTGGTGATGGACGGAGCATCTGAACCAATCAAACACTCACACCCAGTCAAAAGATCTGGGTTTGATCCATCACCGTTCTTTAGCCCTCTCTGCCACCCCAGTTCAGACATGGCTATATGCAAATCAGTCTGACCCTGTGCCTCATGGGAACAGTCCCGTCCGAACTGCCAAGCCATGCCTTCCCTGGACCGGAAACAAGCTTCCGAGGACCGGTTTCTGGCATTCCAGCCGTCTTCAGCCCGGCTTGCTTGAATCCAGTGGCAAAGTGAGCAAGGGACTCACGTCTGAGCATACCCTGCCACACTTATGGCGGCCAAAAGCGGTACAAAAGGGGGTGGTGATGGACGGAGCATCTGAACTAATCAAACACTCACACCCAGTCAAAAGATCTGGGTTTGATCCATCACCGTTCTTTAGCCCACTCTGCCACCCCAGTTCAGACATGGCTAGATGCAAATCAGTCTGACCCTGTGCCTCATGGGAACAGTCCAGTCCGAACTGCCAAGCCATGCCTTCCCTGGACCGGAAACAAGCTTCCGAGGACCGGTTTCTGGCATTACAGCCGTCTTCAGCCCGGCTTGCTTGAATCCAGTGGCAAAGTGAGCAAGGGACTCACGTCTGAGCATACCCTGCCACACTTATGGTGGCCAAAAGCGGTACAAAAGGGGGTGGTGATGGACGGAGCATCTGAACCAATCAAACACACACAGTCAAAAGATCCGGGTTTGATCCATCACCGTTCTTTAGCCCACTCTGCCACCCCAGTTCAGACATGGCTATATGCAAATCAGTCTGACCCTGTGCCTCATGGGAACAGTCCAGTCCGAACTGCCAAGCCATGCCTTCCCTGGACCGGAAACAAGCTTCCGAGGACTGGTTTCTGGCATTTCAGCCGTCTTCAGCCCGGCTTGCTTGAATCCAGTGGCAAAGTGAGCAAGGGACTCACGTCTGAGCATACCCTGCCACACTTATGGCGGCCAAAAGCGGTACAAAAGGGGGTGGTGATGGACGGAGCATCTGAACCAATCAAACACTCACACCCAGTCAAAAGATCTGGGTTTGATCCATCACCGTTCTTTAGCCCACTCTGCCACCCCAGTTCAGACATGGCTATATGCAAATCAGTCAGACCCTGTGCCTCATGGGAACAGTCCAGTCCGAACTGCCAAGCCATGCCTTCCCTGGACCGGAAACAAGCTTCCGAGGACCGGTTTCTGGCATTACAGCCGTCTTCAGCCCGGCTTGCTTGAATCCAGTGGCAAAGTGAGCAAGGGACTCACGTCTGAGCATACCCTGCCACACTTATGGCGGCCAAAAGCGGTACAAAAGGGGGTGGTGATGGACGGAGCATCTGAACCAATCAAACACACCCAGTCAAAAGATCTGGGTTTGATCCATCACCGTTCTTTAGCCCACTCTGCCACCCCAGTTCAGACATGACTATATGCAAATCAGTCTGACCCTGTGCCTCATGGAATCAGTCCAGTCCGAACTGCCAAGCCATGCCTTCCCTGGACCGGAAACAAGCTTCCGAGGACCGGTTTCTGGCATTACAGCCGTCTTCAGCCCGGCTTGCTTGAATCCAGTGGCAAAGTGAGCAAGGGACTCACGTCTGAGCATACCCTGCCACACTTATGGCGGCCAAAAGTGGTACAAAAGGGGGTGGTGATGGACGGAGCATCTGAACCAATCAAACACTCACACCCAGTCAAAAGATCTGGGTTTGATCCATCACCGTTCTTTAGCCCAACTTGCCACCCCAGTTCAGACATGGCTATATGCAAATCAGTCTGACCCTGTGCCTCATGGGAACAGTCCAGTCCGAACTGCCAAGCCATGCCTTCCCTGGACCGGAAACAAGCTTCCGAGGACCGGTTTCTGGCATTACAGCCGTCTTCAGCACGGCTTGCTTGAATCCAGTGGCAAAGTGAGCATGGGACTCACGTCTGAGCATACCCTGCCACACTTATGGCGGCCAAAAGCGTACAAAAGGGGGTGGTGATGGACGGAGCATCTGAACCAATCAAACACTCACGCCCAGTCAAAAGATCTGGGTTTGATCCATCACCGTTCCTTAGCCCACTCTGCCACCCCAGTTCAGACATGGCTATATGCAAATCAGTCTGACCCTGTGCCTCATGGGAACAGTCCAGTCCGAACTGCCAAGCCATGCCTTCCCTGGACCGGAAACAAGCTTCCGAGGACCGGTTTCTGGCATTACCACCGTCTTCAGCCCGGCTTGCTTGAATCCAGTGGCAAAGTGAGCAAGGGACTCACGTCTGAGCATACCCTGCCACACTTATGGCGGCCAAAAGCGGTACAAAAGGGGGTGGTGATGGACGGAGCATCTGAATCAATCAAACACTCACACCCAGTCAAAAGATCTGGGTTTGATCCATCACCGTTCTTTAGCCCACTCTGCCACCCCAGTTCAGACATGGCTATATGCAAATCAGTCTGACCCTGTGCCTCATGGGAACAGTCCAGTCCGAACTGCCAAGCCATGCCTAATAGCTAAGTGACATACACATATCCAATAATGTCATCATGTACATCATCGTCATTGCTTGAAAAATCGTAAAGCGTTTTTTAATTACTTATGTTTTATTGTCATTATTAAGATTAAAGTCACACATCGGTCTGTTGTCTTTTGAGTCTGTCTGCTTTCCCCTCAGTCTATATGCTTTCTTCCAATCAGTCCATTCCCTAGAACCTGCCTACTTTCCTCTCCTGCTGCATGCCTTCCTCTCAGATGCACTCTTTCACTCAGTTTGCACATTCTCCCCCAGTTTGTCCCACTTTCCCTCAACCTGCTTGCCTTTCAGTCCTTGTGTTTGTATGTTTTCCCAGACTTATGCTAACAACTGTCCCCGTAGACTGTCTGCTGTTTCTAGCCAGTCCTTGCTCCTCAGAGTTTGCCTAGTTTCTTGATAGCAAGTTCTCTTTCCCACTCAAGCCATTTTCCCCTAGTATCTGCCCACTTTCCTCTCAGGATATCTTATTTCATCTAGTCTGCCGTTTGTTTTAAGTCAGCGCCTTTTCGCCCTGTCTATTATTTTCCTCCTGATTTTGTCCACTTTTCTGTTAGCATGCCTGCTTTCCCCCTGTGTCTCAGCATTCCACTCCAAAATCAGTCGGCTTTCACCTCGACCTGTCTGTTTACCCCCTTTAACTACTATACATCCCAGTGTTTCCCCACTCCCCATCTCTCTCTTCTCTTTCTCATGCTGTCCGCTATCCCTCACTGGCTGCCCATTCTGACCCAGGTTCTCCACTCACCCATATTTCCACTCTGCCTATCAGTCCACCTGCTTTAACCTCCAATTCTGCTCTGCCCAACAGCCTGCCTCTCTGTCCTCAGCTTACTCACTCTCCCAAATGCGTTGTCTTACCACTCTTCCCAGGTCTCTCCCCCTTCGCATGACTGTTTGCTACCCCTCCAAGTCTTTCAACACTCCCCTTGTCTCCCTTAAAATGTATATTCTTGTTCCAAGTCTCTCTGCTATCCCCATCTCTCCCCTCTTCATCCCAGCCTGTCCACTCTCTCCACCAGCGCCTCTGCTTTTCTTATGTCAGCTCCATCCACTAGTCTCTCCACTCTCGCTCAGCTTGTCCCCTCTCATCTCATATTGTTCCTTCTCTTTCCCATTCTCTCTACTCTCCACAAGTGACAACTATCCCCAGTCTGCCTACACTTCCTACCAGTCCTTTAACTCTAATTTTTCCTTTTCTCCCCCACTCTGTCTGTTTGGTATCACTCCCAGTTAGTTCCCTCTATCTTCCAATTCCTCAAGTCTTTCCATCTCTCCAATCCTTCCAATTTCCCTACTAATATGTCTGCTTATACCTTCATTTTGTCAGTTCTTCCCATTCTGCATTTTCTTGATCTCCTGCCTCTGCTTGCCCACTCCTACTCCAATCAGTCTGCCTTATCCTTTAGTCTATCCATATCATGGCTGTGACTGCGAGTCCCTATAAAAGGTGTACTGCGAATCCGAAAACCAGGAAATTGGGGAGGAGGCCAAGGTAGGGACTCGGTCTTGTGTTTCTGCGTTCCCCTGTGCCAACACAGACTCCCTGATGTCTGCGCTAGTTATGTTCAGGATTTCTAAGTGCATCAGTATAAAAGCTGCACTAGAGAGCCATGCTTTGCCTTCATTTACTTAAATCTTCGGATATTTACTGTTTCCACAATGGTCACGCTCTGCTTCACTCCAAGACCGCTTTCAAGGATTCCTACATTTCTTCATTTTTTGCTCTCCAGGCTGCTGGCTTCTTGGCATTTTCTGTTCTTGTTTACTCCTCTCTCCTGGAACCTGCGGAGGTAGAAAGGGTACAAGAGGGTTTACCAAGAGCTGACTGCTCTTCTAAGTTGGTAAGGTGCATGCTTATGACATATTGTTTTACATTTACTCATCGTCTAGTGCTGTGACTCCAGGAACTTTATGGATGGTGAATATTTACTTTATAAAAGAAGGAAAAGACTGCTATGTTGTGTTCACACAACTACACTCAGTGACTGAGATTTAAAGACTTCTTTCTGAAACTTTTTGGCGACCATTAGGAGATTACTCAATCATTATTTTAAGTGATAGTTGATGTTTTCGAGACTTTAAAGGGTAACTTCATTTCATTGCATATTGGGTCTGTTTTAGACCTTTATCTTATCATTTGTTAGGTAACTATACGTGCTATATTGATGTTCTAGTAGTTGATTTGTTGAGTACTTACTTCATTTATATTTTGTATTTTGTTTTTTTGTTAGGATTGCATTGCATATGCAGGGAACGTACACTTACCATTTCAGCATATGTATGCCTATGTTTATAACTTAGTAGTACAGGTCCTAATATACATATTCTATTCTTGTAGGCACACAGCAATACTAGATCACTGAGAACACTGAAGGAATCTGCAGCTAGGAAAACTGATGCAGTAACCATGAAGCGCTGTGATGATGGCATCTTTTGTTTTTTTCCTTTTCTCCTTTCCTCTGGAGTTATATTTACGTTTTAGGTGGTTAAAGGGCTCAAGGTGGAAGTGATCCAGCTTCTGTCATTCGTGTCTTGCTCCCACAAGACAGCACAACCATATCAGATTTACTTGCATTTAGACATTACAATCTACCCTCCACTGTGTCTTCTTTCTCTGTCTTCCTGCTGTCCCTATCAGTCTCTCTGCTCTACCAACAGCCTCTACACACAGACTCTCTGTTTCCCTCAGTTGCTCTGCTGTCACCTAACCTAGAAGTTCTTAAATCTTTTGCTCCTGTGGACCACCACTGAAACAATACTGGTAGCTGAGGACCCCTCCTTAACAATTTCTATGTTTTGAACCTTAAAAAAATACATACAAATGCTGAAACAAGTATATCAAACAAATTCTGAAATTATGAGCTGTTGTAGTTAACCCTTAAGCCTAAAAATATACACAAAAGTCAAAATTGTAATTTTAATGGGAAGGTATGAGATGTTCAAAATGTGGCTGATTTATAAAAGGTGAAGCGATTTGCTTTACTTTATCATATCACTTTGCCTTTTTGCACCTCGTGTATTCTTTCTTTTTGGTGGTGTATGCCAGTGCTTCGATTGAGGCCACTAGTCTCCCATACTGGATTCCATTCACTGTGCTTGTGCTGCTCTCATGAAACAAGCTGAGGATGCAAGCTATATTTTAGCCTCTAATTTCAAATTCTTCAATTTTGGTGTTAAATTTTACTGGACATGGCAAGATGTCAGCTCTTTTGTGAGCTCCAATTAGCCCGTATCTCTCCCACATTGGTTCTATCCATGAAAGTGACCCAAAACTAAATTGAACATGCAGAGGAATAAATAACAGTAATGCTGAGGCATATACTGGAGCAGCAACTCTCTCCAACAAGCAAATGGCATCCGATTCTACCAAATTGCCTGACTCCAGTGTGGTAAGGAAGATGGTGTTGTGCAGCGTTGGGCCCGCATTCCCTGATTTAATGTGAAACAGCAGATCAAATCTTCCAGCTCAGGCTGCACTGACCCCCATCTATACCCCTGTCAGTGCTATGCATTTACTATCCGATCTTTGATTGGTGCATATGAAGCTTTGCCTTTAAGCAGGGATTGTGGTCAACCTTACAAGTACAACTATCTCACTACCCTTTGATTGTCCACTTCAGGAGCTACAGGTTCGCACCATCTCTTTTTACCATTTAAGAGAAAACTTCTGCCCTTTCCAAACTTAGCTATGTACCTGCAGTGGAGCGGTGCTGTGTGAAGCAGATGGACCCTGCGAAGTGTGCTCGTGAGCATCAGCTTTTCTCCCTGTGTACTGACCACTCAAAACCTGATAAGGTACTCTCTGGGCTGATTATCAACGTGTCAAATCTCCCCCTCCAACACTATGTGGCAAAATACTTCTGTGTATGTGACTGTATCACACACTGTGAATGGGAACAGGCAGTGCTATATATGCAGTATTGTTGTAACTTGGTACGCCCCTCCTCATGTCTATACCAACCCGGCACAGGAAGCCACAATACGCAGAAAGGTTCTTGGAATTTATGCTGATATCACTTGACTTATTGCTTAAGGACTTTACTAAATTAATTTTGCCTTTCACAAGATCCAAATGACGAATGACTGTCTCTGCCTGCATTTCATTGGCTAAGTAAAGGAGTGTGTTAGCAATTATCTTTTATACATGCATTGCTCAAACTGTACTTGATGTGTACACATTAGGTCTTGGAGGCCCCAAAGCGATACTCATTGTTAAAACCTCTATGTCTATAAAAGATTAGTCATCATAATTAACGTTAACAATGGGTCTTGTGTTCTGAATACTACAGCCACACAGCTCAACGCCAAGTAGTAATAATGATCTCTCTATGTATATTACTGGGATTAATGGCCACACCGATCTTTATTTTGTTGGGTTCCACATCCAGTAAGATAGCTGTTGTGAAAGACCACACGGAGAAAGAGACCAAGATCCTCCAATTCCAGAACCCCCAGTCAAAGACAAACCATTCACTCTTGACATTATACCAAAGAATTTGAATTCAGTCCACACTATTGCACAGAGCACTAAAACTAACACAGACATTCTTCAGGTGGAAGTATCTGCAATCTGGAAAGACCTAAAAGACCTAAACATCAGACTAACACATTCCGAACATATGATCAGATCCTTGAAGGACAACAACAATCTCCACGTCAAAAAAGCCCAGAATGCTAAGAAACTGATCCCCAAACTCAAACATGGGATTACAGACCTAGAAGACCGCAATAGAAACAGTAATCTTCATATCATCGGCCTACTATTCAGAATTGAAGACTCCTCATACCCCGCCATCATATTTTTTTTAACTTGGACAGTGTTGGACTTGGCCCTTTTGGCAGGTTCACCCTAAAACTTTTTTGTATTTGCCTAGCCTGTTTCTGTAACCTGGTGTTGGTGATTTTAGGCCTCTGTGCACTTTTTCACTGTGGTCCAGTGTAAAGTGCGTGTGCTCTCTGTGTATGTGTGGTGAGACTAACCTGCCCTCCCATAGGAATGCATGGGGAATAGGTGTGTCCATGGTAGTCCCTTGTGTGTGGGGAGTGCAGGGTCGAGTTTGGTATGTGCGAACTAGTGAGATTAAATGCTGCGCGATGATGTGTGCGGATTTATTGTGTCTAGTGTGGAAGTGCCACTTCTAGAAGTTGGCCTGTCTATGCAGTATATGTGAATTGGCTGTCTGGCTTGTGATTGGCTGGAGCTGGCTTGTGTGCCTGTCTCCAGGAGTCAGGATGGGTCTGCCCCGGTCGTGAATGGAGAGATCTACATGTTGATGGGAGGGAGGAGTGCACCTGGGACCTGAAAAGGGCTGGGCCTTCCTTCCACAATGCTGGCTCCACCCCCTGTGGTGCGTCTGATGTCCCTAGCCTGGCCAGTGAAAGGCAGAGAGGGGCAGAGCGAAACAAAGTGCTCAGGAGTTCCCCATAACCAGTTGTAGCTGGTTCTCCCATTGCCTGCACCCTGCTAGACAAAGGATTTTGGTGTATAAAAAGGAGGCTGTGACCCCATGAAAATGTTCTTTTGCTCAACTTGAATCTACCAGGGGCGTGCTTCTGCTGGGGCCCAGGGGAAGGCTTGCCTCACTGAGCTTTGCCCAGCCCCTGGATGCCTGATGGACTTTCCCTGGGAACCTTTGCCTGTGTTTCCCTGCTTGCAGACTTCTGGGACCTTTTCCCTCCCTTTGCCCAGGCTTGTGGTAGCCTATGTGCCCTGGGAACACTTTTTGGGGAGAAGGCTGGTAACTTTGCCCTAGCGCTTGGAGAGCGTTTCTGTTTTGTGCCTTTGCAGCCCTGTGCTGCTGTCTGGGTCGTTTTGGAGATCCTAGCGGGTGCCCACCCCGCTTTTTTTTGTGTTTAAAAGCAGGAGCCCACCCTGCATTATGCTCGCTTATTGATTAGGTGCGCGGGTGCCCACCCCGCAACTTTGCCCGGATTAGTTATTTAAATCATAGTGGGTGCCCACCCCGCGTCTCACTGCCGCGCCGCTTTTTAAACGTTGCCGGGCCGCTGCAAACGCGACCCGGAAGTCAGGCAGCGTGGTGCCTGATGCCGGGCGGGGCTTCCGTGTTACTAGAGGAAGCCCCGCGCCCGTCCGCGCTGCCGAAGAGAACCAGCCGAGAAGGCCTCCCATGGCCCGGGGCTCCCGTGAGCTGAGGAGAGCCCCGGGGCCGACAGCAGAAAGCCTCCCGAAAGGTTGCGGGGCTCCCATGATCAGGAGGGAGCCCCAGAAGAAGATAACCGCCGAGCCTTGAGGGCTCCACATTCTGAGCCCCGGTCCCAGAAGAGGGACCGTGGCAAAGCGGAGACCGGCAGCGTCAAGAGCCCCGGTGAGTCAAGGGGGCGATGCCGTCCTGGGTCGGCCGTAGGGCCCGTGTGCAGAGAGGCCCCGGTCAGAGCGGCCCCGTTGGTGCAGTGGGCCGCTCCATCATTGAAATAATTGTTTAGAGGGCCCGTGGGGTCCAGAGGTCCCCGTGTCTGGGGGCTCCATTGAGGTGCGAGAGGGCCGCCCCAACGACAGCGGGCATGGTTGGTTAAAAGGGCCCAGTGGGGTCCTCAGGGGTCAGTGATATCCCCGCTTGGGCATATCTGACTTTCATACTTGGCCCAGGTTTGTTTTCAGAGCCTAGAGGACTCAAAGGCGCAGTATTTATTTACAGAGCCAGATGGCTCGAATGATTGGGGACATGATAATTTTCAGAGCCTGCGGGATCCAACAAGGCCCACAGTTATTTTAGAGTCCCCATGAGGGACTTGGGGGGCATGTGTTGCTTAAAGCCCCTATCGCTCCACCTTGGGACATATTTACTTTGGGGGTATAATGTATTTGAGGAGCCAGAGTGCTCCAGAGGGCACATGTGTGTTCAGAGCCTAGAGGGCTCCACCGTTTGCGCAATATGTATTTTCAGAGCTCCGTGTGGCTCCAACGTTTTGGCTCAATGTTCTGAAGGGCTAGGGAGAGCCCCTGTCGCAGTTTTGAGTTCACAGCTGCACAGAAAGTAGTGGGCAGCTGCACCGTTTAGGCTTGTCTTTCGGGGGACCTGTTCTTGGTGAACCTAGGAGTGAGTCGCACTCCCTTCGCCCCTACCTTGGCCTTCCACAGCTGCCCAGCACTTAGTGCCAGCTGCAGCGTTTAGGCCTGTGTGATTGTTCCCAGCTGCCCAGCAAGTAGTGGGCAGCTGCAACGTTTAGGTTTGCGCAGATGGCGCACCCCTGACTGGTGCTGCACTGGCAGCGCGCCCTGACATTTTGGACACAGGGCATTTGAGCCCCTTCTTGAGATGGCCAGCTAGCCAGGGGGCTGGTTTATGGATAGGGTGCAAGGCCCTAAATGTGATTGATGTGCTTTAAATGTGGTGCTTGGAAATGTAATGCATCTAGTAAGTTTTACGCACCCTGTGTTGATACCTCTAGAGATGGTTTTACCTATGGAGGTTTGTGTTAGTGAGATTGTGCTTCACTGTGATTTACGCCCCTAAATGTGAGTTATGCTTAGGGGGTAGGGTCTAATGTGTTTAGACTAGTGAGGAGACTGCCTACTGAATTTATACTAGTTAGGCCTAATGTGATTTATGCGTAATGTGCAATGCCTTTATGCATGTGATACCTCTACATGTGTTTTCATGCTTAGGAGGTTGTTTTGCCTAGTATAGTTTATACTAGTGAGTTTATGTGTCCCTGTGTGATCTATTCCTATGGTTATTAGTATTGCGTAGTGTGTACCTACCTGTTACCAGTGGTTCCTGGTTGTGGTCTATAATTGTTATTTGGTGTTACAGTTACTCTAAGTGCTATTTCTACTAAGTGCTGATCCTGACAGTGGCCCACGTGGCCCTGTCCTATGTAAATAATCCCTTGTGAATATTGCCCGTGCCAGTTGGCACAATGTATATTGTGTGATTACTATCTGATGTGTTTTGACAATACAAAAGTTATTTTTATATAACCTTGTGTGGAGTTCCTTTGGTAGTGTGCCTGGGATGTTGTTGCTATGTGCGTGCACAAATGCTTTACACATTGCCTCCGGGATAAGCCTGTGCTCGTGCCAAGCTACCAAGGGGGTGAGCAGGGGTTATCTTTGGTGTGTAACTCCCTTGCCCTGACTAGAGTGGTGGTTTCTGCCAGGCTTTGGCGCCAGCCTTAGCCAACCAAAAATCCCAGTTCTAACAGACACCTGCAACATTTAAGATTATGTTCAACAGAGACTTTGGACTTGTTTACGATGGCGGTCGGATGAGTGTCCAACTGCCATTGCGGCAGGAATTGAAGTGCCTGACATGTAGTCAGCAGTTTGACCTGCCTAATTACAATTCGACTGCTGTTTAGACAGCCTTAAAAATGCATTTTTCCATTGAGGCTTGTGCTGTGGCCCGGAAAAGGACTGCAGCACAGGCCGCAATGGAAAAAGGCATTTAGCTAACATCCGTCACACGGTGTATGAATGTTTGGGGGGCAAATATGGTCCTGTTAGGGGCCCCCAAAGTCTCTTTCCATCTGCCTTTACATGGTGGTTGGCCATGTAAAGGCAGAGGGAAATGGTTATCATAATCCCTATGGCTGTGCCTCCGTAGGCACCACCCCCATTGTAGGGCTTATGGTCTGATCCATGCCCCAACGGACTCTTTGAGCATGTTGGAGGTGTCAGATTGTGTCTCGGAACGCTTCGCTTCGGCCGACCACATCATAATGCGGCAGTCGAACAAATATCCTGGCTGTCATACAGAGCGCCACCAACGGCCTGTCAGTTGTGGCACACCCGACATCCTAATTGGGCCCTTTGAGACAGATGCCCTAACCGAATCCCAACTTTTAAATCCCAAAATGCCAGCATACCCAGACCATTGATTTTGAAACCCTTGAGACACTAGCACTTTTGATATATGCTGGTATGAAGGAAAACATAGTCATACTATGGAATGGAACTAACATTTCCATCTCTGGACTTTTTACATGACACTGTGACCAGAAGGAAAAGCTTTTTTGCCCTTCACAACAAACTGACTAATTTGTCCATTCAGCATTTCTTTACTGGCCCATCTAGATAAAAAATTGTATTCAAGGGACATATAATGGTATTTTCAGAGCCTGGTAAACTAGAATCTTTTATCAATAACAAAACAGAATCTGTAATGGAATTCTGATCTACAATTTCTATTGCTGCACTCTTAGTATGGGTTCCGTCTTAATTGCAATGTTTGGGTAAATTTGCTCAGTCAGCCAAACTTCCACTCACTTGGGGCCATATTACATATAAGGCGCACCTTCCCTGTTTATACCACAGCACACATTTAAATTGGTGAACCGTGTGTAAGCAGGGAAAGTGCACTGTATTAAAGTGAATACAGTGCTCCCAAGGCAGACACAAACTTGTGAAGCCCCGGGGGTCCTGCATCCAAGTGAAATAGGAAGCAGCTGCTTTAATGCCGCTCGGTGTTCAACTGTGCAGGTGACAACCTGCACCTTTTAGAGGGGAGAGAGACCCCCTTGCAGGCAGGGGCAGTGAGTGACTGCAGCAGCCTGAAAGGTGATGTCTGGGGTCCATGGGACGCCCTTACTTCCCTCCATAGGAATGACTATAGGAGGTGCACTGAAAGTGATCCACAAAAAGGTGGCGCACTTTCAGTTCACCTCCTAAAGCAGAGGTCTTCAAACTTTTTTATGCCGAGACCCCCTTGTAAAACCTTTTTAGGCGTAAGGACCCCCTTCCGACAAAAGTTTCTAGAAACTGGTACTCCTCATCATCAACTTTTGACAACCATAAATGCGCCTGTTAGACCTCATCACATCCCTCCATCATTCATCCACCCACACTTTCACACATCCATCCATCCACCCTTTCATCCTTCCATCCATCCTTCATCCATCCACCCTTTCATCCTTCCATCCATACATCCATCCTTTACCCATCCACCCTTCCATCCATCCACCCATCATTCATCCACCCACCTTTTCACTCATCCATCCATCATTCATCCATGCAACCTTTTATCCATTCATACATCCATCCACCCTTTCATCCTCCCATCCATACATCCATCCTTCATCCATCCACCCTTTCATCCATACATACATCCACCCACCCTTTCATCCATCCACCCATCATTCATCCCCCCACCTTTTCACACATCCATCCATGCATCATTCATCCATGCAACCTTTTATCCATCCATACATCCATCCACCCTTTCATCCATACATCCTTCATCCGTCCACCCTTTCATCCTCCCATCCATACATCTATCCTTCACCAATCTATCCTTCATCCATCCACCCTTTCATTCTTCCATCCATACATCCATCATTCATCCATCCACCCTTTCATCCATCCATTCACCCTTTCATCCATCCATTCACCCATCATTCATCCATCCACACTTTCACACATCCATCCATCCTTTCATCCTTCCATCCATACATCCATCCTTCCATCCATACATCCATCCTTTACCTATCCACCCTTCCATCCATCCACCCATCATTCATCCACCCACCTTTTCACACATCCATCCATCATTCATCCATGCAACCTTTTATCCATTCATACATCCATCCACTTTCATCCTTCCATCCATACATCCATCATTCATCCATCCACCCTTTCATCCATCCATTCACCTATCATTCATCCGCCCATCTTTTTACACATCCATCCATCCATCATTCATCCATCCACCCGTTCATCCATCCATCCTTCATCTCTCAGTGGTAACAATGAGCAGGCAATACGAGTCTCGTAGTTAACTGCCAAGGGTCTGCTTTCTGGGCCCTGTTGCTTTCTTGAACAAATTGTGCACTTTAAACGCCGCTTGGTGCTGGGTTTAGACTAGCAGGCTTCTAAACGCATTTGCTCTGTACCTTTAAATACATCGATGCACATTGAGTCTGGGTGATGAGAGCAGGGTCGCACAGTGTGCTCAATTTGGCAAATGAGGATTAGAACCCTGAACTCTTGATGCCCTTGTCTGCAAATAGATACCTACATGAATATCTCGCTAAAACCAGCAAAGGCAAATGTCACCCAAAAGAGGCCTTGCCGGATCAGCTATGCAAAAAGTGCTTCAACTACTTTTTAATAGCCACGCACTCCTTTATTTAGCACCTGCTGTGCTTTCCTGAGGCAAATGTCAATAATTTTTGAGTGCAATCCTGTCCCGTTTGTAAGTGCTTCCAATACTAGTAGATAGAACATTCGTGGCGCAGGTAGATAAAAATGTGTCCAGGAACACACAGCTCTTTTGCAAATAGAGGATCTGGGATACATGCAGGCCAAGTTGTGCAGACGGCGCCCTTAATACAAGAGGGCTACTTCCCTTTACAGGAAAAATGCAAAGCAAATACCGTCAGCTGCAATTGATGATTGCCACAAGAATAAAACAACGCGTATTACAGAAAAAGGAAACTCACTCCCTGCAAAATCCACTCTGGAAGGTAAAATTACCACTGACTGTAAGCACATTTCCATTGACAATATCCACCATCGAAAAAGATATCCCAATAAATGAAGGAATGTACCACTCAAACTAAGAACAGTTGTGAAGCAGTTTTCTAACAGGTAAAATCGACTAAAAGCTTCCAAAATAAGAAATGTAAGTTGCAGGGGCAAATAAACACTCATCTAATGATGCAAGAGAATTTTGTCTTGCAAAGGCCTTTTTCTTCCCTCAAATAAAAGTGTACTGTTGGTTTGGAAGTAGTTTTACCAAGAATAAATGTTATCATCACAATTATACACATATACATGCTCTTTGTTGTCTTCTCCAAAATGGAGACATTGGTACTCATAGTGTTTTCGAAAGTATCTGGAGCACACAACAAAAGTCGACAAGGAGCAGATATTTTAAATACAGGATGCATGAGAGGGAATGGCATCCAGGGGTTCTGATGACATCATAGCAATCCATGCCTTCAAATGCTACAGGAACAATGACAAATGGCAAACAGTAAGAAAACCTTGTGGCTGGGTGGTTCAGGCCTGTGACTTCCATTCGATTTTCACCTCAGAGAGTACGGCCCCCTCCGACCCCCAAGCCCCGCTCGCATTTTCCTTTGTGGACACAGTACATTAACAGGCGTGCTGGGCTCAATTAAGCTGGTACTTGACCCCCCACAGCAAGACCCATCCCCCTTCATCAGCTGGTGAGGAGTGTGCACAATAAGTTTGCTTCTCAGAGCAGCGCCCAGTGCGTGGCTCTGTCTGGGACAACGGCCTCGAGCTGATGCCATTCAACAATCCTTGCGTGCAGACAATAAGGCTGGGGAATGCGCGACCCCCTTCCCATGACGCCACGGCCCCCCTGGGGGTCGCGCCCCACAGATTGAAGACCGCTGTCCTAAAGGCATGTTTGCCTCTATGCCCGCATCCGTAATAGAGCATGGGCTCAGAGACAAAGTGATTACCTCATTTGCATAGGGCCACCCCCATGCAAATGGTGGAACACCCTCTCTTGATAGTGCTGGCAGTAAATGTGTGCCAACGCTATCTGTATTGTAGAAGGGGCTGCACAACATTTGTGGCCCCTTTTGTAATGTCAAAGTGCCCTCGGGTGCACAAAGCAGGCGCATATGCCAATTGCGACCCCTGAGAAGTTCCTATCAAATATCCCTAATTCTACTTCTGCAAGCAGTTGTATTTGCTCTATCCTATCCACTCACCTATAAATTCACATCGGCCCAACTTGCCACATGACGCACTCCCCTATAATGCACCTGCACAGCAAGTTGACATACAACTGCCCTTAGCACACACAAAAATCGTATATTCTCAATACAATATTTACCACACACCCACCACAATAATATAGCTGCAGCCAGCCATAGGCAAACATCCTTTATCACTCACATTTATTTCTCCATAAGGCAGGCAACTACTTATTCCTGTTCACTGACAGAATATCGAAAACAACAATATCGAGATACAGAAAATATATTCATATATCAGTTACCAGTATGTGTGATATGCTAGATAGATTTAAAGAAAAAGAGATTTCCTATTTGATGATCAATATTTTAGTATCTTCCTTTTGGTGTAAGGCCTTCAGAGACTCGCTGCACCTTCCTATTCAACCTCTGTTCTCTAACCTAGATTTCATGGGTTTGTGTCTTTTTGTCTGACCCTTTCTCCACGGGGGGGGGGGGATATATCACATAAAATGTATATTTTTAAACTGTTTCAGACGTTTTCACTGCCACTAGTACTTGTTTGCATTTATCAGACATCAAAGAGTTCAACTTCAATTAATTTTGCATATTGCGATGTAGCAGTTATGAAATATAAGGCTTACCTAGCTTTAAATTGCTAATTATTGTATGCAAGAAGATCTTATCCTGCTTTAATATGTAGAACGGAACCCCCCTTTGGTATGAGTTATCTTCTATGATTTAGTTACTGGAAATTGTAATAAAAACTTTTGAAATAAAAAAAATACATTTTACATTTATTTCAATGTTCTTTGGAGTGATTTCATGTTCTGGTGCTGAGGGTGAGTGTGGGTGTGGTGAAACGTTTTGAGGAGCAGCGAGCAGGTTGCGAGAGTCACGGAGCGTATGGACAACCTAAAGTGGCCAGAGCGGGCAAATACAGCTAAAAACTGCCAAGCGGCCACCACAGTTGACACCATGCTAAAAGAAGGCAAAAGACAAGCTGGAGGGCCATGGAGCTGCAGAGGAGCAGGTGGACAGCTCAAAGGGGAGACATGGTCCAAACCAGGTGCAACCAGCTAAACTTAATCAAAAGTGGCGAAAAACATCAAAAAACAGTGACCAGAGCTGGACGTTCAGTTCAAACAAAGGCTGAACAAGAGGCTTTGCCGCAATGCCAGGAGAAAGCAATGAGTGGCAGGGTCATACCACAGTGCCAGAAATGCTTAAAGGCTCACCTGATGAGTAGCAGCATCCCCTAGGTCCACCAGAGCGCCATCTCCCCATGCACTCCACACTTGCTTGGCACGCGGTGCCCCCCTTCCATCACTCACCTGCCTCACTGTGTTGTATTGGCATTCAATCAATCAATCAATCATAACATGTGAATAGCGCGCTACTCACCCGGAAGGGTCTCAAGGCGCTTGGGGGAAGGGGGCCGCTACTGCTCGAACAGCCAGGTCTTGAGTTGTCTCCTGAAGGAGAGGTGGTCCTGGGTCAGCCGAAGGTGGATGGGTAGGGAGTTCCATTTGGGTATCCACCGTGGTCCACCCTTGGCTGTCAGTCAAAGTTTAACATCAGCTCAGCTGCCATAATAGCCTACCTGCCTAGCAACTTTTCCGAACTCCACCTGGCATAAATCTTCACTGGCAGCACCAGCAGAATCAACTGTGGCCAAGACCCCTTCCAACCCTCTCCCTTACAGATGGCAGTCACCAGTTCTACTACTCACAGTGCTCTAGATCATCTCCATAGTTGCAGCCTCAGCCCAGCTCCTTGGTATCCACCAGGGGCAAACCAACACAGAGAGATCAGGATCAAGAGGCGCCAAAGAAGACACAGTGAACAAGAGGGTAATGCTCCATCGGGCCAGCAATCAGCACAGACCTGGCCAGTCAGCCTCACTGCTGCCACGCATCAGCAGAATAAGACCAGAAGAGGGCACCGGACAGCTAAAGCCAGGACAAGGTCAAGCACGCAGTGTGCAGGGGCAAGCGGTGAGGGCATCCAGTCCTCAACCAGATCCAGACCGGAGCAGTTAGGAGGGCGTGACACAGCACTAGTCTTTTTCTGAAGCTGAATGTTCAACAGTATTTCTCCGGGGCACAGAAGTCAATACTGTAAGATCACACCAAGTCAGCGCCCAGATCACCGGCGACATCAAAAATGTTAAAAGATCACTCGCTCCAGGTCCGACCAAGGCTCAACTTAGACATTTGCTTACTTTGGGTGTAAACAATGCTAAAAGATTGGTCACCGTGATGACCCCTCACCCTGAAATCCTGGGTGCAACCAAGACCCACCTTCCCGTCTTTCAAACCCCCAAACCTTGACGCATCCACTCGTCTTGCTAGCCACAACAAGTACAACAAGGAAATAGTCCCAGGGTTTCAGTGATACAAATCTTGAGAATATACAGTTTGCATTGAACCCATGCAACAAATTCAGGGGTCACTGTGACATTTAAAATTGGAGTACAGTTCAAAGTTGCCTTGATGCATCACAAGGCCTGCATTATATCAGGTCTAACAACTTTGAAGCGGTCAAACTCAGACCCACCCCAGAACAACCTGAAAATGAAATTACTATTATCATCTGGTTGAAATAAAAGTCTTGCATCCCCAAGTCTGGCAGTACAGGGAAACATTGGCAGCATTGGGAATTGACATGACAAAACCTGAACCAGTCTCCTAGTTAAGCCCTCTGCTCCCGCCACCAATTACCAATCCATCGCCAGTTCTGTTGAAGGGGGCGATCGGCCCAGCTTATCCAACCATTAGCCAGGGAATGCGTACACATAACTAGGTCACTATCGCTAACCTAGAGCAACACAACAGACAGCTAATATTGGTATTCATCTGCAAGTGTGGTACTACAGTTGCAGATCTATTAGAGCAGCCTAAGTGATTCAACCAAGAGTCCCCCGAAGGGCTACTTCTGCAAAATCTGCACCTGGAGCAGGAATGGCCTTGGTAGAAAAGTGGGGGAGGATGACTTCCTATCCTTCCTAAATGAATTCTACCTCCTGCTGCGGCATGAGACCTGGCAGCAGGCGCCAGCTCCAATTGTGGGCTTCAAAGAATACCACAACGCAAAAACGAAATAATCAAAGGCAGGCAAGGCAAAAAAAGGGGCTCTCACTTTACATCTCTGTCAACACTTTGTTGGTACATGAGTCTGTGGACCTGGACTTATCATGGGTACAATGCATCAAGCTCTCAGTGGCACCGGATTCAGAATTACATTCCATACTAATAATTCAGAATCTATACATCCCTGCAGCCAGAAGAAAAAAAACCTCTAAGATCAAGACCCTACCAGGCCTACATAAGTCCTCCAATCCATGTATTCACAAGCCAATATAATGTTTTCAAGCAGCTTCAACATAAACTTACTGAAAGGTCAGACGTCAAGCTCCCCCCCGACTGAAATCCCGGAAATATTCAGAAAGCAGACCAGATGTGACCATCCTGGCATGATTTGCATAACCAAACTTGACGTTTTGGGCTTTTACACACTTAATGGGGGAGCCTATTGGGCCAACCACCATCATTCACCAGAGTGACAGATAGAGCAAATTCCATCCTAGACTACACTTTGTCAGACTTCGAACTATTCATGGGGTTCACCAACTTTTCCAAAAAAGCAAGGATCAAGAGCGAACACTTTGCTCAGTCATGTGCGCTTGAGCATACGCCACCCCTGGGCCCTGGAAGCAGAGGCCTGTCCTCATTCCCCCAGCTGTTCAAAATGAGGCACCTTATATGGAAGGACACAATGATAGGGAGCATTATGGACTTCATTACCACCTGCCTCCATTATATCTGTGAGAATCAAACTCTAGCATCTTGCCCATTCAGTACTGGAAGGTCTTTGTAGTGGCCCTCACCACAAAATTTCAAACCAAACCCCCCAGCAAAATGGGCATTTCCCGATCAGACACGAATGGTTTACCCCACTGTTGCAAATTAAGAAAAGGCAACTCAACAGGGAGCACAGATGTATTCTCACTTCGGGCAGTCAACCCAGTGAGGATTCTAACATTAAAATCGTAAAAATGAAACAAGCCTACAAAAAAAGCCATTTAGTCAGCCAAATTTACCTTCATGATGGGCTTCTAGACTAAACTGCTTCATGTAAGCAAGCAAAAAAACTCCAAATCTCTTCTGGCTAAAATCAACAAATTAGCAAACACCCATCATCAGCACCATAATGCTGGCATAATGGAAGGGGCCTAAACAGTACATATAGTTGCTGTCTACAATTAGGTTGACCAGTACCATCTTTCGCCAATGCAAGCAGAGGCCCACCCATCAAAGCACTCATTCTACAGAGAAGTTCCATCTCTCGACTGACCACAAACAGGTGGCCCAACATCCTTCCAAACACACTATTTCAAATGGACCGTTCCCTCGGGACCTCGCAATTCAACTACGCCTAGTCAACAATTGCTATATAGGATTCCTTGTGAGACAGCATCCTACAGCCAATATAAAAATCAGGTAGGCAAACCCCACTAACTATAGACTAATGGCCTTAATTAATGTAGAAGCCTAGATCTATGCTTCCAACTTGCTCAACAACCTAAAGGACTGTGCCAATGGATCAAACATAGTCCTGACAATTCAGACTGGCTTCAGAGTATGAATGAGCACATTAACCACCCTGCTGGCAGTAACTCTAATTGTTGATCAAGGAATTGTAAAATCCAGGAAGCTCTACGCCTGCTTCATCACTTTAAAGGCAGCCTTTCATAAAAACTGGAAGGCTCAGCTGCGGGAAAAAAATATGTCTTGGTGGATGGTACCAGCGAAACAGCTGGAGGCAATCTTTAATCTCTACACTTATTAATTAACAAATTAAGATCAGCGACGACTGAAGAACCACCCAAAGATTGTATCCCAACATAGGCCTAATACAGGGGTGTGTCTTGGCACCCTGCCTATTTAATATCAACACAGATGAACTTGATAGTCATCTGGCCCAAGTGTCGAGGGGCTCTCCCAGACTGGGTCAGGAACAAATTAGAAGCCTGCAATATGCAGACAACGTCGTCTTGCACAAAAAAACACCATTCGGCCTGCAGTGGTTGAGAGACCAATTTTTGGGATGCACCACTTACCTGCGGTTGGGCCTCAACTTCAGCAAAATCAAGGTACTTGGTTTTTGAACCCATATAAAAACAGGCAGCCCTAATTCACCTAGCGGGCCAGCAGCAATGCCCTAGAACTGGTAAAGACCAGCAAGTACCTTGGAGTCAATCTAGACTCACACTCTGCATTTAAAACCCTACGACAAAAGACACAAAACCTCTCCACACGCCATCTCCTTTAGTTCGTGGGAAGCGAAGTTATCCATTGGATATCTTATGGCTCAGATTTGCTCAAAAGGAAAGCTGTACCAAACTTGAATGCCCTACAATCGAGCCAATTCAAATAACGTTTTGCGATACCGGACCATGTCTAGCAAGCCCAAATAAGGTTCGAGTTAAGCCTGCACCACCAGGGCCCAGTAAAGAACGGGCCTGGGTCAAATTTTGTAGAGGCTTAGGTCAACCGAAGTCAAGTTGCTCTTACATCAGTCTGGCTGGAAATAGAATAGCAGACCCATGAAAAGAGGTTCCTGTTCCCTGTAATACAGCAGTCAGTAACAGTGTTGCAATAAGAAGTAGCTTGGCACACCTCCATGGAATATGCTGACTTCAAACAAATCACCAATAGAGCAGCCAAGCCTTTATCACACATCACAAAGAAGGTTGCATTAGCAAGTTAACAGTACAAGTTAGCAGTTATGACATCATATGCGGCCTGGGGTCCCCAGTACTACCTGTCTTCTCATTTCTCCAAAGCCAGGAAACATGTTCTAATGCTCATCCGCCTTGGCATTTTTCAACCTAAGGATCTCGTGCCCTCCTGGAAGCAGTCGTAGTCTTCCTCTCATTGTTGTCTTTGCGGATACACCAATGTAACGCTTCTTCGTTTACTATGCATGTGCATGTTTACGTTCCTCTCTGAGATCTTTGCAAGTCAGGTCATGCTGTCCAGCTGTACTAGCCTTACTAAGAGAGGACCCTGCGCAACCATCATGCAAGGCTGTGAGGTTCCTCAACCTCACTTCTAAGAAACTGGAAGAGCAGAGCATCTGATCAGACTTGCTTCTCCTACTTGATTTGCCCTTGAGGGCCACTAACATCACCCATCAGCCAGAGAGGGCCTCTTTCTGCACTATTCAAATATTGCCCAGCAGCAACATTCTTGCAAAGAGGGGGCCTGGGAGATCCATCATGCCAAGCCGTAAGGACTCTCAAGTTAGCCCGTAAAATGCTGGCAGAGCACAGCACCTAAAACAAAGTATTTCTCCAAACTGCTCTGCCACTTGAGGAACTTCAGCTGCAAATCTTCAACATTGCTCTGGCAGCAACTCAGCGGGACCTTAACCTGCCTTTGAGCTGGCACCGCCAAATCTTCTGGTCCAGCGGGCGTCATTACATTAATTGAAAAGCACAATGCAGGACCTGCTTTAATACATCCAGGCTCCATCAGCAGAACTCTAACATTGATCTGGCAGCAACTCAGCTGGGCCTTAACCTGCTGTCGAGACGACACTGCAAATTGTCTGGTGTGGCGGGCACCACCTCACTAATGCACAAATCACGATGCACTTTACTACCTTGGACTGGCACTCATACAGCCAGGGTTCACTCCTGTCAAATTCCTGGACTGGTTGGCATCACTAGATTTAACGAACAAAGCACCATGCCCTTTATTCTCCTGGACTGACCTTATGCCTCCTGGGTTTAGTCCTCTATAAAGGAGCGAATTAGGATTTAACTTTTACTGTGATTTTTTGCCCACATATACAATTTGACAGCTGGTCTGGTTAGTACCATCACACTATAGCACAAAGTGCCATGGATTCTACTTCCTTAGTGTCAGTCCTAAATTGAGGAAGGAATGAGGTTTTTCATTTTGTAACCACTGTTTGCCCATTGATGCATTCTGATTCCTTACTACCTAGTACCTACCTAGTTGAGCGTGTCTGGCTCCAATCCCCAATGTCTTATATCTGCTTTTATATGTTTATTGATTGCTTGAGCATGTATATGGAAAATATTGTAATGAATTAAAAAAAAGAATTACTTACATTTTACATTTTGTTTTCTATGTGTACATACTTTATTAATCTGTTAGTAATATTTAATTTTCTAAACAGTTGTTCACCCCCTGAGTAGGTGTTGCAGACCACAAGTCAAGAACCACTGACCAATACCATCTTTTTTCCCTTCCCGTCTTATGATGACGTCGCAAACAAAATTCAAGACTTATACACAGTAGGTGAAAATCCATGAGGGGTGATTTACCTATGTTGTCATCAGCTGCATATTATACTGATGCATGCCATTATAGGTAATTGAGCTGCTCTTCACACAGATCTTTCACTACTGCAGGATACTGATATGTCGACTGAAGAGGGAGCGTGGACATGCATCTTATTTAGGGGTCACAGGGACACATCTGCGACTCCTAGCTTACCCTTTGCTACCTCTTGCAGATTCCTTGCAACCCCTGATTTACAGGGCTCCCTGTGGGATATTTAATTTATGCAAAAGTACAAATGGAATTTCACTGTAGTGCTGCCTGCTTGTCTTGAAAGCTCTAAACATAGCTCTTGGTCAGCCGCGGCCCGTGCAGTTAAGTGCGGTGAGAAAGGTGTTGGGGTGGGGGGGATTTCAACGGACGAATACGAGGGAAATATAAAGTCATTTTCCCTCGTCATCGTCCTTTGAAATCTGCCCTTACCCGGTCCCACCACTCCCCTGTTCTTACCAGCATGGGCCATGGCTGCTTTTGGTTTTGTTTTCAGCCAGAGTTAACTGCTTAAATGCAGTGTTGCAAAAAGAAATGTACTGTCAGGTCATTAGTTAACTAAAGAAACAGCTATTAGGAGACTGGTGAGGTGGGTGTTTCAGTGTATGTGTCTGTATCTGTGGAAAAAAACATGCCTTCATTTTCCCAGTGCTTTCAGCACACAGAGGTATATGTGTTGCTGAAAGGTGAGCGGAGCTAACCAAAGCGCAAATGGTTTTAAGAGTTGCCTGGCAAAATTAGCACTGCTATTAAGATCAGTCGCAAGGCGTTCAATCAACGCGCTGTGTGCATTTATGTTATTTAAATCAATATAGAGCAACTGTTGAGGATGGCCCTTGGAATATTAAATCTTCAGTTCAATTAGTGCTGAAACCGGCGCAACATAATATCCACACCCGCATTGACTATTGACTGTTGTCCGTGTCCCTCCTCCCCGTTGTACAGGCCTGTGTTGCGCTGCCCCGAACCTATTCGGCCCACTCCCCGGTGCTGGTCAAGCTACTCACTCCGAAGCTCCGACCTCCTCCTTTTTCTTGGCGTCTACCACCGTACGCACTCTTAGATGACACTTTTTGGGAAGAGATGGCGGCAGCCATCAAGGAATTCTTTGGGAAGAACATAGGCTCGGTTGATTCCTTTTTGACCGTTTGGGAAGCCTTTAAGGCATATATGAGAGGCGTCGCTATTTCAAAACACGCGGGCGTTCTAAAGTCAAAAAAGAAAAAAACAAGAATTAGTGCTGAAACAAGAATGGAGCCTTTTTGTGAAAATGGCGCACCTAAATTCTTTACTTTAAGACATGCACAGTGGGTATTTTGGGTCAGCTATATTTAGCATCTTATGGAATAACTGAGTAAAGATGTTATTACTATGAGTTAATAATATTCGTATCTGTAATTTGTAGTGCTTAGAGATTGCAGGAGTGAGGATTGAAGTGCTGTATTAAAAACAAGTTGTTATTATTAACAATAATAATGATCACCGCAATAATATTAACTTGTACTTTATACAGTGCTTCGTACCTGGAATCATAAATATTCTTCTAGAAACATGCTACCTACACTTGTCCAAAGATCTCTGAAAACATAATCTAATCCTGAAAACATGTATAACTAGTCAACAGACCTTTCTACTGTGGCTAGCGTATTATTATTATATTATTTTGTATTAATAATACTATTAATAACTGTGATAGAGCGCGCAGGTCACCCGTCTTCTACTTTTACCAGATACTCACCTGGGCCCATATACAATTTTAATCATAATCACTTAGAACAGGTAACCTGGGTGTTGACTATCAGAATTTTATATTTTTCTAGGTCCAAATACCTTGACTTATACTCCTTGTCACTGATACCTATGATCCCAATGGATCAGGGAGTTAGTTGTAAAGAAAGGCAGTTAATAATACAATAACATCCAAATTGTGGGGCTTTCTTTTCGCCCCACTCCAGTGGCGACAGCCTCTTTATTAACTCCGCATTTGCGTCAGTTTCTTTGTCTGTGAATTTATACTCTACTTTTTTAAACCATTCTGTGGTATTCGACATTTCTTCTCATCAATCTTTAAATTCTTTTTAATTCATCCTCGAGCAAGTGAATGCAAATTTCCAAAGTTTCTCATGCTTTGGTGGGCCAAACAAACCTCTCTCCCCAAAACACGCACAAAAGCATGGTTCTCTTTAAGCAGTTACTTTTATCCAATGCATTTCGGACCCTTACACGGGTCCTTCATCAGGGAAAACTGTAAACAAACAATAGGACATATATTTACAATCATTTTCATATCGTTTTTTTATAAAAAAAGTTTTAAGAACTTCAATCCCCACTACTTTCTACCATAAATAATGTTCATCCCTCATGGTTACCAATTCTTCCTGTTAGTTCCGTTCAAATTAATCTACTTGGCCTCTTCTGATTTTACTTTCTATCCATGTGTTTAAAAGTCTTCCCCCTTCCCTTTGGGTCTATGCCTTACCCTCTCCCCTTCTTTCCAAAACAGTATCATTTTATTGCTTTTCTGACACTTCTCAACTTACCTCACAATCTCACATTTCCCAACCCTCCTTAACCTCGGTATCTCCCTTCCTTTCCCCCAACTCTACTCTCTGTGCATACCTGCTAAACTGATGTCATCCTTCTTTGTTTGTTCTGGTTGAAGCGTTACCTTCAACTTTAATCCCCGTTGTTTAAATACAAACTCCTTCCCTCATTACTTAGACCCGCCTCCTCATTATACAACCAGATTGTCACCTGACAATCCACAGACTTTTTTACACGCGAACCTACAACTCCCATAATCCTTTATACTGACATCTTGAATGCCATAAATATCTAGTGGCCCCCAATCAACCGAACTTTTGTAACTCATGCGAATTCATTAAAACATTAGCGGGGTAATAATAAACACAAAATCAGGCATATGTTCAACATTAGTTTTTAGAACACGTTTTCAACTGAACACTTTAGTAAATAATCTCGCTTATTGAACCAGGTATTTACGCTTGCTAGAGGAGTCCAAAATGTTCTTTGTATCTTGAAATACATTTCTTCTACTGGGTGCTAACCCCTTGGGGCTGAAAAATGACGTTTTAACATGAAAAACGGGTTGCACACCTTTCATACAACCAAATTTTTAACTCAATTTATAACCGCAGTCTTTATCATGTGGCGTGCTTACTGCTTGACATGCCAAGCCCACATTGCATGTGACGAACATTAACATCCAAATTGCGGGGCTTTCTTTTCGCCCCACTCCAGTGGCGACAGCCTCTTTGCAATGTGGGCTTGGCATGTCAAGAAGTGAGCACGCCACATGATAAAGACTGCGGTTATAAATTGAGTTAAAAATGTGGTTGTATGAAAGGTGTGCAACCCGGTTTTCATGTTAAAATTGAATAATACAATACCATTTGCACTCATGTAATGACCACAGACTCGGGAAGTTTTGAAAACCTTTATCTAATCTTCATCCAAAGTTATGAGCCAAAGGTTTACAGCAAGCAAACTATCAATAATCAGAATCATGAAAAGCGTATAACTATGCAAAAGACATATAATGCCAACCATTTAGAGGTCTAAAGGGAAGGTAAGAAAAGGAGCATACTGAAAATCAGAAATCAGAACTGAATATTGGTATTTTCTAAAGGACGGGAAAAATAAGGAATATACTAGAAATAGTTTTTTTAAATGGTTCAAAAGGATGGGTAAAAAGAGGGAACACAATTTTTATGACGTATTTGATTTTACCATGTAGATATAGGGAAGGGTAAGAAAAAGGAACACACTAACAATCCAGGATAACCACTTCAGTTTTCTTTAAAGGGAGGGTAAAGAAAAGGATCATCTATTTATTCAAAGACAGTACTTTAGTATCCAACTAATAAGGTAGGGAAAAATGTAACATGCTAATAAAGGCACCTTCATGACTTAAGTACTTTGTCACAAAGGAAGGGAATGAAAAGGAACATATGCAATTATACCTTCAGCAAGATTAAAGGAAAGATAAGAAAAGGACGCAAATGTACCATTTGTTTCCCTCACAGATTTATATTTACCTAGAACGGTGCGGAGACCAACCCTGGCCACGGGTCAGTTAAGGACAGAAACCCCGAAGTTGCAAACGCCAGTAGGCCAGCAAGTGCAGGTCAGAGACAGGACAGGAAAACCAGATTTGGATCAGAACCGGACCACCAAAGTTGAGACCAGCACCCGCAGTTCAGTTGCAACGGCAGCGCTACACCCTCTCTGCAGCTATCAGTCAAAACCCCGATTGGGTTATCGAATTCCCCAGCAAAGTGCTTCGCCAGCACTTTAGGTCCCAAAACCCCGATTGGGTCAGCGAGTCTTCTGACAGAGTGCTTCGCAGCACCTCTGTTGTCGATCAGCTATTGAGTGCGTTGGGTCAGTGACAGGTCAGCTATTCGGTCAAGTCGGACAATTTCTCTAGCTAAACCTAGGCTAGTTATACTGTTTTCCAGGTCAGTGTACCACCCCCCAAATGTTGCAAGTGTAAGGATCCTCAATTTCGATTGGACAGAGGAAAAGGACAGGTCATCACACCACCTAAAATTGAACTTTCTCAGGCTCCTCATTTGGATTTCGTATACGCCCCTTGAATTTCAGGTTCTCATGACATATGCTTCATACATAACAATGGTGAATTAAACTTTGTATACAATGTTATAATTTTAGTACAGTTCAGCTTCTTCGACTAGGTGAGGGTTATCTTCCCAGGCGCATCTTGGCTGGAGTTGCCATCTGGCTGGGATTCAATGCCAGATGATTTCAGCCCTCCTCTCATAGGGTGCCGTGTGCAAAGGACTTTCAAAATGGAGTATTCCCGTCTCTCAGGCCCAAAGTTTACGATACATGAAAGGTAAAAGGAGACAGTCTTAGAACACAGAATAAATGATTTCACTGTATACCATGAGTTTCTACACTACTCCCATTACTTTATAATAAACTATAGCATTAAGATTAAGCAGAACGAACAGCTTAGCAAAAGCAGCAATGCAAGCTTCTCGCATGTGAGAACACAAAGCAGCCATCTTAGCTCTACTGCGCAAGTGCAAACAGTTTCCCACCAAGACAACGAATATGTCACGTCACATGGGTATGACCGACGCATGCACAGTTAAAATTCCCAAGTAGCAGCGGCCATTTTAGGTTGCAAGCGTATTAATATTAGAAAACACATAAGCAAGCTTCACTCGGACACCCCGTATGAAGGGAAAATATTGGAAAATTAGTAAAACGAACATGTTGATTATAATATTAACATTATTCGAGGTTCATGAGTTCAAGCAAGTCGCTTTACGTGCGAATCCTTGCTCCATCAACTGTAGTAGTAACAATAATTGTATCCATGGTGAATGTTGTGTGCAGACTGATGTTGAGACAGAGAAGAGTCTGCACATTTTATTTTATGAGACTGCACCAGGGGATGTCAGGCTATACTTGATCGAATAGAGGCTGTTTGGGAAAAAGTAGGTCTGGCTGAGCTTATGAGTGCAATGCCTGGGCATATAATGATGGAATTTGACATTAGATTTTATGTCTATGCATTTGAGACTATGTCTGGAAATATGATGATTGTTCTTGAGCATTAGATATGTTGCGCCTTTGATGGTATGCACCTTTGCTGATCCTTGTTGTGCACAGGGCATACAATGCAGCTTCATGCTTTACATACGAGTGATCTACTTTAGCATATTTTCAGGTATTATGGTAAATTGCTTTCATTGTAGGCCTTTCAAGTTCAATGATCTCACTTTCTGGAAAGTTAATCAATGTTAAGGGTCATGCGATCCCTTGCTGGGATGTCATAAGGGGCGTGTCAAAGTGTGTGATGTCACTTCTGCTACCCCGGGCATTTTAATGAATCGACATCCATGGACGCAGATACCCACTTTCATCCCACAGGACCACGAATGTCACTTCGCCTGCAGTGATGCCTAAAACAGAACCCTTCCTAGACATACAGGGTAATGTCATCATCGCCTCTAAAATGCAATGCAATCATTGTGCATTACTGGAATGTGCAGCTAAATTAATGCCATTCAGTAATAATGCGAACTGGGAATATTTGCCTGCAAATCTTTGAACACCACAGATGAATTGACAAATTTCAAGGGTGCCTTTCCCATTAACTTTGGCGTTCGACTACTGTAGCCTACGTAGGTGTTACACCCTTCATTTATACACAGCGTAAAGTGCTAGTTCGCACTCATTTTCATGTGCTCTGTTTATATGTTCAGCTATTAAAGAAAGTTTTTGGAAAATGCAGCTGTGCACTCTTTTCTGGTGTGGCGATGAAAACTACATGTGTGACTCACAAATGGGAAAACTTTTCATCTTTTAAGGTACTATATACGTATTTGTAATCACTTAACGGCATCACAAGTAAAGCAGCAAGGTTCCTCGACTGTCGATATTTAAAGTGTTAGTGAAATTGTTCTACAGTTCATAACTGTTTTCACGCTTAGACTCCGATTATGAGGTGGGGAAACATGGACCTCAGTACAGAAAAATGTATGGGGTTGCAGAATTGACATCTCAAAGCCTTTGACCCCATGATGACATTGCGAGAAATGACATCACATGACCTTTGTCCCAATGACATCACCGGAAGGTTCAACACATGATCTTTGACCTAAATGAGGGACTTCAAGAGATGTTGTTTTTTTTAAAGTTTTATATAGCGCTGGCTAGACCCGGAGGTATCAGAGCGCTTTACATGAGCATCAGATCATAGTTACAGGATACATCGTTACAAAGGTTACACAGTTCTTAGAGCATGGCAACATAGTTACTTGTAAGGTCTAGAAAAACAATAAGCACGAATACGTAAGGGGAAAAGGAGGCAAGGTGAGAGATTCAGGGGAGGGGGGTTGGAGTAGGGGAAGTAGACAGATAATGAAGGCGGGAAAGAGGAGGGGAGGGTGAGAGACACAGCATGGGGAGAGGAGGGGAAGGGTGATGGGGACACAAAGCGGTAGACGAGTCAAGGCAACGTCCAAAGTCCAGTAAGCTGTGATCCCAGGGGAAGTGGTATCCCTTCCCTATCTCTATAGCGAGAGGCTCCCTTTACGCAGTGGACTCTCCTAGAGGGGTCTCTGAGACTCCAAGGCCTATATACTGGATCCTTCCCATAAAAGGGGAGAGGGAGTGCTTTGGCAAGGTGTGCCATACCATACCTCAATTGTGAGTGGCTCCCTTGGCGCAGTGGACTCACTCAGCGGGTTCGCTGAGTCTCCAGAGTATAAATATTGGATCTTTCCCCGACAAGGGTAGAAGGAGTGCTTAGTAAAAGGGTGCAAAGGACAGGGGCGTAGGCAGAGTAGCAGGCAAGGGGAGAGATTCAGGGGAGAGAGAATAGGAGCTAGGGAAGAGACAGTAAGGAGAGATGAAAAGAAGTCTGCCTAAAGACCGACTGGGTAGGTGACAACCAAGGAGGGAATCCACGGCCCATCTCCCTTATAGCTAAACCAATTAGCTCCATCGGGCATCAGACAAAATAGTTCAGTCTCAAAACATTGAGAGAGGAGGGAGGGAGAGAGATAAATAGAGGGAGGATGTGGTAGGAGATGACAGGAGAGACGAAAGGAAGTGCAACAATGTGGTTCAACAATATACCAGAAGAAGATCAACAAGTAAACATTAAATCAAACAATCAGCAATACATTTAGGGGAGTAGAGAAAGGAGAGCGAAGGTAGTGGAGCGTAGGGGAGGAGGGAAAGTGAGGATAAGGGAAGAGCCAACCTAAGAGACGAAAGGAAGTCTGTCTAAAGACCGACTGGGTAGGTGACGACCAAGGAGGGAATCCACGGCCCATCTCGCCTATAGCTAAACCAGGTAGCTCCATCGGGCATCAGACAAAATATTTCAGTCTCAAAACATTGAGAGAGGAGGGAGGGAGAGAGATATATAGAGGGAGGATGTGGTATGAGACGACAGGAGAGACGAAAGGAAGTGCAACAATGTGGTTCAACAATATACCAGAAGAAGATCAACAAGTAAACATTAAATCAAACAGTCAGCAATACATTAGGGGAGGAGAGAAAGTAGTGGGGAGTAGGGGAGGAGAGAGAGTAAGGATAAGGGAACAACTGTAGAGACGAAAGGAAGTCTGTCTAAAGACAGACTGGGTAGGTGACGACCAAGGAGGGAATCCACAGCCCATCTCTCCTATAGCTAAACCAGGTAGCTCCATCGGGCATCAGACAAAATAGATCAGTCTCAAGTGGCAAGAGAAGAGGTTTACAGAAAAACAGGGTGGGGACAAAGGGCAAGGGCATGTGAGGGCAGAGGACAGAAGCTGGAAAGAGTAGGAGCGGAGAGGGGGAGGGGAGGAGAAAGGTAAGGTCAGGAGAGACGCGGGCACGTTAGCCCGAAGTCAAGCTGGGTAGGTAATAGTCAAAGGAGGGGGCCCAAAGTTAATCTCCCCCATAGATCGGCGAGTCAGCAGGCGCAGGTTCGGTCTTACTCTTCTTTAGTTGGGTCCGCATTTAACTTTCAGCCATTTTGGTGTCTCTTGCGTGTGAGTGAGGGTAGGGCACCTGGATTACTTTCCCTCAGAGTGATTTGGAGTGCGGATGTGCTCTATTGTCTTTGTTGACTAGCGTTGAGGTTGGCCCTGCACCTCTCCGGCTGTCTCGGTGGGCTTCTCCTACAGCTTTTTGGCAGCTTGGTGGTTTTCTGTGGTGTTGTGGTGGTGTTGCGTCCTTGTGTTGGTATTCTGTTTGAGAGGCTTAAGTTATAAAACGGGGTGGGTCAGTTAGCTTCTCCTTTCCTCTTTATTGTTATTCAGGTCTTCTATAGGCGCCCCCCTTTCCTCAGTAAGCCCTGCAGTGCTCCGCCGCCAGCTGCAGGCTCATTCCGGATCCCCGCGGTGGGGGTTCTGATTTTCCCCCCTAGTGCTTGGGAGGCGGGATGCCTGTTGGGTGGAATGGGGTCCTCTTCTGGGGCATGCTTTGTTGGCAGCTAGTCGCAGTAGTTATTTAATGCCGTTCACCGCATGGGCGCCCATCTGCAATCTACTCCTGCAGGCGCGCAATCTCCATTTACGATGCTGATGTCGACAACGGAGGCAGTTGAAGGCTCTCTATCACTGTTCATCAGGGGCCTGGTTCGGTATACCCAAGCTCCCTCCTGTGCGGGTGCTGGTCCGGCCTCACACCCCGGGTTCTCCCAGCTACAGTTACCAGGGTCAGGCGGTCTGTACTGATAACTCTGGTGCCTCTTACGAAGCGCTGTGCTCCCAAGGCTCCTGTCTCTGCTTGTCGTGCTCCGGGGCCCTTGGGGAAGCAGGGGCGTCTCTCTGCCGTGGCAGCCTCATCAAGTCATCTATGGCGTGGCCGCCATTTTGCGATCGGTGCTGCTGGACCGTGATTGCCTCCTTGCAGTTTTACGGGTTAGTTCTCCCTGCAGTGTTCCCACATCAGCGATGCGAGCAATGAAAGGGTCCTGTCTCTGGTCGCTCCCTCTGATATCCTGGTCTAGCAGAGCTCAGTTCCCCCCCGCTTGAGCTCCTCTCTAGCCGGTGACGTCCCCGCAAGGTCTCCCAACCACAGCCACCAAGCGCAGGCGGGCTGTTGCAGGCAGCTCTAGCACTGCACAAACGAAAATATGAATGAATGCTAAGTCTAGTTTATTGACCACTATAGACTATTTAAAAAGAATCACATTTTTGTAGTTCTGAAAATGTTATTTCGATAATAATAATCTATATATATAAAAACGAATGTCTGTCTGTCTGTCTGTCTGTTTGTCCTTTATGCATAACTACACCATTCATCCGATCGCCATGAAACTTTGGGAAGTTGTTGAGTACACTCCCGCGAAGGTTTCTGGCTTACATTTTTTTAAAATATAGGGCCCCCAGGGCCCTCATAATCTTTCAAATACTGATGTAGGCACAAGACGGAAAAACAACAAATCGTGTATCCACAAGCACTTGAATAAATAAATAGAATTAAAACAGCATTCATCCGATCGCCAGGAAACTTTGGGAAGTTGTTGAGAACACTCTCGCAAAGGTTTTTGGCATACATTTTTTTTAAATATCGGCCCCCCAGGGCCCTCATATTCTTTCGAATACTGATGTACGCACCAGACGGAAAGACACAAAATTGTGTATCCACAAGCACTCGAATAAATAAATAGAAATAAAATGACACTTTGAAATGTTTGCCATATTAAAATGAATACGTTTCAGTAAAAATTACACAATATAAATTGAATGTTATCATAACGAGTTTCCTTGAATTTCCTTTCTTCGGAGATCGCAGTAACGCACGACGGGTAAGCGAGTAATCAATAAACCAATGTAACATGCTTAAAATTATAGAAGGTTGCAATTATAAGGCAACGTCTAGTCAATATTTGTAAAGGCCTGAAAAATATTTAACACGTCAATAAGGATCGACTGAAAAAGAGTAAAGAGGAAGTTTGCATTTATACTACATTTATTTAAGAAATTATCAGTCCTAAAAGAAAAATGGTATCAGTCATTTATAGTGATTTTAAAGAAAAGGAAACAAGCAGGTCTTTTCTGTGGTAGTTACAATACTCATACTTCGATTTTTAGAGTGGTATGCTGTTTTAATTATTGAATGATCACGCTATGGTCTTTACTTTGACTGTGGTTTTTATATTGTGATGGTTTTTAAGATCGTGAAACAATAAAAATGCTATCTATCAATCTATCCTTATGCTCACCCTGCACATACATGCCCCCATTCATCATTCACTAATAGTGGCGCACTGACCCCCACACACATACAGATAACATGAAAAAATCCTAACTTTTAGTTGGTTAACCCCTTCACTGCTAGGGCCCCCCCGCTAAGCCTTTTATTGGCTATTTGGGGTAGTTTGAGCTTAGGCCACTGTAACTTTTTGACCAAATAAAGTATCAGTGCCCAATTTGTGTCCTTTTCTTCCAACATTATGGGGATTTTAAAGTTACCCAGGGTTTGTCGACTCCCCTAGAGGAGACCCAGAAATTAGCTAAAATACAGCAGTTTTGTTTTGTGGGACAAAAATGGGAAATAAGTGCTGCAGATGAAAGCGTCTGTTTTTTCCCTACAAATGGTATCAAATCGGTTTGTGGTGCTAAAATCGCCATCTTTTAGCTTTCATGGACTGACAGACTCTTGCAAAAAAAACTAAAACCTTTTACACAGTTATGGCATTTTATTGGGACATAGCCTATTTTTGCTATTTTTGTGCTTTCAACATGCTTCCGGTTAGTAGTAGAAATGGGTATGAAAGCAATAGTGGATCCCAGAAAGCTATACATTTTAGAAAAGTAGACAAAATTCTGAATTCAGCAAGGGATCTTTTGTGTAGATCCTTCAAGGTGTTTTTATAGAAACAAACAGTAGAATATAAGAACATTTTAAAAATGAGTTGTACAATAACAGCCCTTTGTTCCAACATATTCACCTGTAACTTCTTCTAAGTATGACAGATTTTTGAAAGCAATATACTGTTACATCCACTGGACCATTCTGGTTGTAGGACTATATAGGACTTGTAGGTTCACCAAGAATCTGAGGAACCCAGAGCCAATAACTGAGCATTATCTTGCAATGGTTTTCATTGTGTACCGGGTGTAAAGCAATTCATTTGGGAAAATATAAACAGTGAAAAAAGGTATGAAAGACACTTATGTATTTCTGAAATGGGAACAAAATGTAGAGTTTAGAAAGAGTAGACATTTGCACATCTCCAAATTTGTGGGTACCCATACTAGCCTGTGAATCAGTGGACATTTTTCAAAGTGACTTCTGTTTTACACATTCTTACATTTGGAAGGCAGCAATGCATCAAAAGCCAATAGGTAATAACAGTTGCTCCACAATTATGTGTTTCCGTAGGTCTCCTGATAAAAATGGTACCTCACTTGTGTGGGTAGGCCTGGTGCCCGCGACAGGAAACAGCCCTAAACGCAACGTGGAAACACCACATTTTTACGGTGAAAACTGGTCCTTTTTCTGCAAAGTGCCTAGCTGTAGATTTTGAACCCTAGCTCTGCCGGCACCTAGGGAAACCTAGAAAACCTATACATTTTTAGAAACTACACACCCAGGGAAATCCAGGATGGGGTGACTTGTCTGGTTCTCACCAGGGTCTGTTACCCAGATTCCCTTGCAAACCTCAAACTTTGTTTAAAAACCCACATTTTCCTCACATATCTATGATGATAAGTTCTGGAAGATGCGTTGACCCACAAAATTCTACCTATCCCCCATTCCCCAAAGTCTTCTGATAAAAATGGTACCTCACTTGTGTTGGTAGGCCTAGTGCCCGCGACAGAAAACGGCCCAAAATGCAACGTGGACACACCACATTTTTACAGTGAAAACTGATCCTTTTTTTGCAGATTGCTTAGCTGTAGATTTTGAAACCAAGCTCTGCCGGCACTTGGGGAAACCTAGCAATACTACACATTTTTGAAAACTAGACACCCACGGGAAACCCGAAAACACTGCTGTGAGGGGAACGGCCAGGACTCCATTGCCCAGCAGCCCGTGGGGCTGACAGTGACGCATCTCTCTGCGCATGGAGGTGCGGAAATGCTTGTGGCAGGCTACCGCAGCAGGAAAAGCCTGAGAACATCACCGTGAGGGGAAAGGCCAGGACACCATCACCCAGAAGCCCGTGGGGCCAACAGTGGCGCTTCTCTCTCCACCCGGAGGTGCAATAAAGCCTGTGGCGGGCTCCTGCAGCGCAGGAAGAACGAGAATATCGCTCTCAGGGGAACGGCCAGGACTCCATCACCCAGCAGCCCGTGGGGCTGACAGTGATGCTTCTCTCTGCGCCCGGAGGTGTGATAAAGCCTGTGGCGGGCTTCCGCAGTGCGGGAGGCACGTGGGCGTGCCTGTGCCACACCCGGGCAAAGCCCGGGCCTAGTGCGGTGGAGGCTGAGCTGGACAACATCTCTTGGATCCGCCATTGGAGACACCAGCTATACAAAAGTAAGGAGTAAGGAGAGGGGTTTGCTTGGTGGGGAGATAACCCTTATCCTCATCGAAATTTGCCTTATATACATTGAGAACTTACCCCTTACATTGAGACGGGGAGAAAGAAATCCATGCCCACGCCTAAGCCTACTGATGCCACACTAGATGGCTTCCTACAGAGGCCATGGGGGTCCTGAATAAGGAAATCGAACTGGCTGAACACAGGCTCTCGCTGAGCCCATCAGCACCATTCCCAGCCATGAACACGTGCTCAGCTTAGTTGCTCATCGGAAGCAAGCACTGAGAAAACAGGCCAGGACAGACTTAGAGAGAGTGAGCGTGCTCAAAGACTCTAGGAGGTAATAAACCGCCCATTCTTCTCAAAGGATTCAAGAGGGAATGGATTCAATAATACCAGGGAAAGTGTGGGAATCACACTATACAAATATACTTAACCCAAAGGGTATCACAAATGAGGAAATAAGTCATGACGTCCCAATGACTCCAGTTACTGCACACCACCTGAGCTCTTCCCTATTAATGAGTGAGGTTGAGGATGCCCTCATGAAAGTTATACAACTTAAAGCCGCAGGGGCTGATGGGGTACCCCTTGATTAATTTAAAAGCAATATCCAACTTTGGGAACCCCTTCTGACAAATGTTTTCAGAGCAGCGATAATTGGCCCTATTCCAACTTCATGGAAAGAGGCCATAGTGGTGCCAGTGTACAAAAAGGGAAACAAGGAAAACCCGGCCTATTATAGGCCCATTTCCTTGATTGACGCTACGGTTAAGGTGATGGGAAGGGTTATCTTAGCGCGCCTAGAGACTTTGGCAGATTCATCTGGACTAATATCACAAACTCAATATGGATTCAGAAGAGGCATGGGGACAAACAAACAGTGTCTCAATTTGGCCCTGTTTATGGGTAAGTACATGAAAGCAAGGAAGGGGTCAATCCACCTTGCCTTCATGGATTGTCCAGCACTTTTGATACGGTTAACAGGGGAAAATTGTGGTCCATGATGGGAGAAATGGGACTCAAGGAACGTCTCCTTACCTTCCTGCGTGGGCTGCACGCATCCACTACAGTAACCATACGATTTGGCACGGGGAGAGAGGACCGGACCCATTGTTTCCACAGAGGGAGTTCGACAAGGGTGCATATTGGCACTCTTTCTCTTTCTTGTGTACACAAATGGCCTAGAATCAGCCCTGATAGATCAGAAATTAGATTTTCCGAAAATTGGTGGCAACCCGGTTCCGTTGTTGTCATATGCGGACGACACGGTTCTAATGGCTTTAACTGCAAATAGCTTACAAAAGTCCCTGAATGCCTTTATTGATTTTATGCTAGCTCTGGACCTAACAGCACATTTCACCACATCCTACATTATGGTCTGTTGTCCAAGCCATACTAAATCTAGGAAATTTACTGTAAAGGGCAAGTTAATTGAGAAGGTCTCTAATTTGACTTACCATTGGAATGCTTTAATAATAAATGTAACTGGAACCCTCCTATTACATCTAGGGTGCTGAATCCTGACCGTGCAGTGGAAGGCCTTTTTCGCTTCGCATGCAAGTTAGGCCACCAACCAGTAGCTGGAATGCTCACTTTATACAAAGCAAAATGCTTGTCTATTGCTACCTACGGGGCTGGAGTATGGGGAGTTTACAAAAGCCCCCAACTGCAAATACTAGAAAACAAGTTCTTAAAAAGATTGCTGGGGATCACAAAAAGCACCTCCACAGCATTTTGCCATTTTGAGTTAGGGATGGGTTTTATTGCAGATCTGATCATCATTGCCCCATTGATTCTTTGGGCCAAAGTCTGGCAGTCAGAAAGCTTAAAGGGCGATTATCAAGGATTGTATGGCCCTGGATAATGCCAAGGGCATCCCATGGCTCTGCTATGTGAAAGGACAATGTAACAAAATAGGCCTAGGGCATTATTATGATAATCCTTCTAGCATTGACACAAATATGAAACTGATTATAAAAATATTTTGTTGAGCTTGACAATCGCCAGCAGGGACCTAGGCTTCACCACCATCTAGATCGGCACCTTTCACAACAGCAACAATTTTACTTGTCCTTTACCACGAACTCGCAATACAGATTTTCATTGACTAGGTTTTGACTTTGCACATTGCACTTTTTGGTGGCCTTCCCCAAACAGGCTGCTTGGTGCAATGACCTTACTCCTTGCCCCTGTTATAGTTCAGCACATCAAAGCACTCTGCACTTTATTCTTTTCTGTGCACTTTATAAAGAGCCAAGGACAAGGTTCCTTATTCAAATTTTAAGAAAAGTTTGCCTCTGCAATTACCAGGAGGGTACCTACATTCGCTGTCCTCTGAAGTTATTTGCACTGCAGTATTACATTTGATCAAGATTGCACTTTTCTAAGTTTGAAAGCTTTATTGAAGTAAAGTGGTCAATACAATAAGGTGACATCAGCAGAGCAACAAAAGAAGGGGAAATTATGGGAAAGATAAAACATAAGCAGCCGATGGCACAATGAAAAAATCAAAGCATTTTTGAATTTTACGGGGGGAGAGGGGAGGAGGAGGGAAGGGAGGGAAATAAAACTATGATAATACAATATAAGAGTAAAACAGAAATAAGCATAATGAATGTTGGTAATAAAGTACAGTAAATGCACAAATATCTAGCAATATATGGTATAAGAACGTTAGAAAAAACATGAATAAAGAAAGAAACTGCATCAGTGAAATTCAAAACCTGAAATTACAAGCAGGAGTACAAATGTTCAAGGGGGTTTGAAATTATCAGAGGAAAATGGAGAATATTTGTTTTTGGCGGATTGATCCAAATATAGGGTAAGAGGTAACCAATAAAGTTCAACATTGCGAGGAGGTTTGCAGGAGGATGCAAAAGCAACATCAAGTCTATGGGAATGACATAGTAAGTTCCACCAGCAAATTAAGGAAAGTTTGGTTAGAGACTTCCAATTAGAAGCAATATGTTGTAGTGCAAGGGCTAGCATAAGGTCAAAAAGACCATGTGAATTTGGAGGGAGGTCAAAAGACTCTGAAAGGCTACCCAGTAACACCAAAGAAGTAGAAAAAGGAATAGAGAGACTAAAAATACGGGAAAGACGAGACCATATCTGTGTCCAAAAAAGTCGAACTGAAGGACAGAGGAAGAAGAGATGAAAGAGATCAGCATTGGGAGCATTACAGGTCCAGCAATTAGCGGTAGAAGAAGAAAGAAAACGAGAAAGAGAGAGGGGAGAAAGATAGAGTCTATGGTAGAAGAAAAATAGGGATTGAGTGAGAGATGCGGTACGGGAAGTCTTCAAGGATTTAGCCCAGAGTTTGTCCCAGAGAGAAACCGGCCAGGAGATACCTAAGTCTTTTTCCCAAGAAAGTTCCAGTTTTGATTTGGAACGATCAGGATCAGGAGCTGAGAAGTATCGATAAATAAGAGAAGCTTTAGGAGTAGTAGAAAGAATGGTGAGTAGAAAGGAAGGCAATGCGGGTGATACATCAGAAATAAGGGAATAGTATCGATCAAGAACAATTTCCATAAGAATGAAGTATTTCTTTGCGAATGAAGAAGGGCAGTGAAATTGGGATTGAAATTGAGGGAAGGAACAAGGAGATGAACCGTCAAAAAGATGGTGAACCCAGATAATACCCTCCGATCTCCACGAAGGCCAAGCAATAGGTCTATTGCGTATTAAAATGAGTGAGTTATACCAAATGGGTAGTAACACGAAGGATTCTCGAGAAACAGAAACTGTGGATGTCAAGGGTCGCAAAAGAGAAGAAGTGTGCTTTAATAATGGAGGATTAAGACATGGAGCCTTAGTTGTGAAGCGAATTACCTCTTGAAAAGAATAGGGGAGTAATAAGTCATGCTCAACAGAAAGCCAAAGGGGAGAAAAAGGGGAGAAAAAGGGGAGAAAAAGGAGAGATGTCTTCTGATAACCAGCGAGAAGCTTGGCGAAGAGAGAAAGACTTATGATAAAGACGGAAGTTTGGAAAATTAACCCCACCATTTGATTTAGATTTACGAAGGGCTGAGAGAGAAATACGAGCTTTCTTTTTCTTCCAGAGAAACTTAGATAAAACAGAGTCAATACGACGGAAGTAGAGAGCTGGGATATGGATTGGGAGCATGGAAAGTAAATAGATTAAGATCGGAGCAATCATCATCTTGATGGAATCGAGACGACCCCACCAGGACAGATATAGAGGATTCAAAGAGGAGAGTAAAGAGTCAATCCTGGAGATAACTGCATTCATGTTAAGTTGGATAGAAGATGAAATAGAGTTAGAGAAAAGAACACCAAGATACTTTATTTTCTTAGAATTCCAAGCAAAGCCAGTGGAAGCAAAAAAATGTGGAAGGCAAAATTTAGTTATAGGAAGAATCTCCGTCTTATCCGAATTTATTTTATATCCTGAAACCATGGAAAATTTCTCAAATTCATTTAGTAAGGAAGGAACCAAGTTAACTGGATCTGAAATGAATAAAAGAATGTCATCCGCATAGGCAGATTGTTTAAGATGGTGATCACCATACGTAAAGCCAGAGATGGAGGGATTGTTACGAATAGAAGATAGGAATGGTTCAAGAGCTAAAATAAATAAAAGGGGTGAAAGAGGACAGCCCTGACAAACTCCACGTTTAAGTGTAAAAGGGGAAGTAAGTTGACCGTTGACGAGAACTGAAGCCTTGGGCATAGAGTATATTAAAGAAATATAAGAAATAAATTTGGAACCAAAGCCATGCCATTTCAGGGAAGCCATCAAAAAGGACCAGTCAACCCGATCAAAGGCTTTTTCAGCATCAACTGCGATAGCTGCCAGGGGAATAGATAGGGATGGGGCCTTACTGAGAACATTAAGGAGGAGTCTGGAGTTGTCTGTGAGGCGGCCCTTAACAAAACCACATTGCTCTTTCCCAATGATATGTGGCATGAGTGGGTCAAGACGAAGAGCTAATAATTTTGCAAAAATCTTATAGTCTACATTAACTAAAGATATTGGCCGATAATTTTTACAAAATTTGGGATCCCGACCCTCTTTAGGGATGAGGCATATGTTAGCATCTTGAAATGAGCCTTGGGCCAGACCGGCAGAACAAAAAGACTGAAAAAGAAAGAGAAGTTTGGGTAAGAGGAGATCGGAAAAGTGTAAATAAAATTCAACTGGAAAGCCATCAGGCCCTGGAGTCTTACCCTTGGTTAAAGAAGACAAAGCAGTGGACAATTCAGAAAGGGTGAGATCTGTATCAATACTCGAGAAATTAAGTTGGGAAGTATCTGGCTTAGGCAAGTTTTCAAAATATGAGTGGAGGAGATCTGGGGTAGGGGGATTTTCAGGAGAATATAAAGATTCATAAAAAGATTGAAATTGGTTAAAAATTTCTGCATCCGTATGTAGAAGGACATTAGAAGGGGAATAGATAGAATCTTTACGCGATTTTAAATAGTTAGCAAGAAGTTTGCCTGATTTATTGCGACCTCCATAATACCGTGCACTACTCCGGAGAAGGAAAGAAGATGCTGAATCTGTAGTAAGTTTGTTAAATGCAATTTTAGCTTGAAGGAGGTCAGGAGACATGTGATTTGGAGAGGAAGTGTAGAATTGATGTTCTAATGATTTAATATGTGCAAGAGCAACCTTACGTTTCTGAAGAAACTGTTTCTTTTTTTTTTAAACAAAATCAATAATAAATCCGCGGGCTGTGGCCTTGAAAGAATCCCAAAGAACATGGGGCGGGATGTTAGGATCCGAATTAAGTTGGAAAAATTCAGAGGTGAAAGAGCGAAAAGAGGAGGAAAAAAGAGGATCAGTGAGAAGGGAAGAGTTAAAGCGCCAGCGAGCAGATTTAGGAATAGGAGGAAGAAGGTCAAAGACAGTAATAATAGGAGCATGATCAGAAATAACAATAGGTTCAATAGAAGATGATAAGAGATTTTGAGATAAAGAGGAGGAAAGAAAAATATAATCTAAACGAGAACAGGAAGCATGTGGAGGAGAGAAAAAAGAGAAATCTATAGTGTCTGGGTGAGTGAGCCTCCATGAATCCACAAGATGAACCTGAGTAATAGTATCAAGGAACTGTTTATGTGGTTTGTGAGGGGTAAACCTAACAGAGTATTTGCGATCTAAAAAGGGGTCAACAATCTGATTACAGTCTCCACCTAATAAAAAAGAATCATCTTTGTGTTGGATACATTTTGCAGTAATCAAGTGCCAAAAAGAGGAGTCAAAGGAAGTGGGACCATAAATATTGAATAAAGTAATTGGAATATTATTAATAAGCAGTTTAGCAAGAATCCAACGACCCTCATCATCTTTCTCTTCAAGTATCACTTTACATTTGAGACGTTTGGGAATCAAAATAGCAACACCATTCTTTTTATGAGAAGCAGGAGAAAACAGGACAGTACCAACCCACAGTCTTTTTAATTTCATAGATTCAATATCTGAAAGATGTGTTTCCTGAATGAGAACAATATCAGGATTGTAAGAGGAGAGGTGTGAGAGTACTCTCTGCCGCTTAATAGGATGGTTAAATCCTTTCACATTCCATGAAACAACTTTGAAGATGAAAAAATATTAAACTGTTCAAAACTTGCAGAACGCAAAGATATACTGTACAAGCAATAAAGCAAATTTACAAAATTAGAAAATAAGCAAACGATTAAAGGATTGGAAGTAAGAATAGGAGGAAAGAGAAGAAAGGGGGAAAGAAAAAGGAAAAAGAGAAAGGTAAAGGAAGGAGGGTCAGCAACGGAAGAAGAGGAAAGAGAGGAAATAAGGCATAGAAGACAGTACAAATCCATAAGGATGACTATAAAAGACATACCTGAAGGGGGAGATACACAAAGGGAGGTGGGGAAGTGGTGATGCGTTACAAGACGGGTAGACCAGGAGGAGAGTCACAGCCGCACCGAGACCTCACAAGAATTACAAGGGGCGAAACATGATGATGAAGGGAACAGCCAACATATGTCTGCATGGGGGAGGAAAGAAAAAATTGATACCTATGAAACATGTAATACGGAACATATAACCATAGAAAGGATAAAGATAGAGATGAGTCGAAAAAAGGAAGAAGATCAGTGGCGAACTTGTACGGGGAGATACAAGAAAAGGAAGAAAGACAAGGCTACAACGAGGAAGCTTGTGCAAAAACAAAAGAAATATAAGAAAAAGCAAGAAGAGGATTAGGTAGAAATACAGGAGACTAGAGAAAACAGTTAAAGAGCATTACACAAAAACAACATTAACAGTTCAGCCACTGTTTGAAGGAGAGGCTTCCATTCCCTCTTCACCCTGTAGAAGAAGGAAATTTCGTAGTTCACCAGGATCTTGAAATGACCATGTCTTATTCCGGTGAGTGACTCGGAAGGTACAAGGATGGAACAGGCCATATCGTGCTCCAATTGAGCGCAAAGAAAGGCGGAGAGCTAGAAATTCCTTACGCCTGGAAGCAGTAGCATTAGAAACGTCTTGAGACAAGTAGACTCGTTGACCCATCCAAGATATTTGTCTCTTGGACCTTGCTGCCGAAAGAATTGAGAGAAGATCTGTGAACTTCAAAAAGAGAATAATAACCCCACGAGGCTTCGTAGATGACGTTGTTCGTGCTCCCAGTCTATGAGTTCTTTGAATACTGATGGACGTAGTAGGAGGCATGTCAAGAAGCTTCGGGATGAAGGAGGTAAAGAAGTTCACCGGGTCATCACCCTCAAGATTCTCTGGTAAACCATAAATACGAAGGTTGTTCCTTCTGTTGCGATTTTCCAAATCCTCCGTATGCTGCTGTAAAGAAAGGACAGTCTTCTCCAATGTTACAATGCGTTGCGTATTGGATTGAACTTCAGGGATCTGTTGTTCAACTGAGGATAGCCGAGCATCCATGGTCTCCCATTTATCTTTTAAAAGTTGCATATCTTTGCTTGTCTCCTCGATGAAAGGGCGCATTGCCCGAATTTCTTCCAAAATTTGATCAATGGAGGATGAAGAAGAAGAGTTGTCTGGTGTAGGAGAATCTTGTTTAGGTCGTGTGCCGGATGTAGCAGGAGGGGAGGATCTATTGGATGACGATTGTCCCGAGGGGGAACGCTGAGAAGAAGAAGTTGCCATCTTGGTAGATTGACTAGATGTAGACGCACCAGTTGAAGAGTTCATAGGGGTGATTATAGATGGAGCAAAAACAAACTTAGGTTTACGTAACCTCACCATAGGAAGTTTGCACACTAGTATATTGATTAATCACAACGCTCTGAAAGGCAAATTAGAATGCACAGAAAGCACACGGTCTTATAAGAAAATTAAATGTGTCTCAGAGGGTCATCCCAGCACAATTAGGAACAATATGAGACTGCAAAATGCTCCATAAGCAAAGCACGCTTAAATATCCAAGAATAATTCTAGGAGTGTTGAAAGCGGTAGGAGACCATAGCAGGGTGCGTTAGAACACTTCCAATAGGCCAAAGGGTTGTGCATATCATGAAATTCGAGAGTACATATATTGAAATGAGAGTACTTGAAAATACACTAGCATGAAGCGTATAAAAAAGAAGTTAGTATTCCTCAGAATACACTGAAAAGGTGCACTCAAACATCCTCTGTAGTTTGCACAGGTTTCACGCAAAGAGAGCCAGCGGCGCTGAATAGCCAAAGCACTTAAAATGGCGGGAATGCGCGCGTGAATGCTGGAGATAGCGTAGTATAGAGCTCAACATCATAGGGCCCGTGGGGCTTGGTGATATAAAGTCATTAGGAATCCATTGGGAATGTCATCAAAGCACCGTAGGTGAGCAGGAGGCATATAAACAAGGAAAGCCTGGAGCGCTGAAGAGGCAGAGTTTCTAAAATGGCGATTCTCACATAGGCGGCGCCATGACGTAGACTCAAGCAGCTGCTACACATAATAAACAAAGCAGTAAAGGGCGTAGGAAAAAGTATTAGAAAGCCCGGTTGCTCACCCCAAAGTCCGTTAGTGCTGGATACTTAGCGGCGAGAGAGACAAAGCCTGGCCGACTATGGAGGCGGAGGTCTGGTATCGTGAGGAGAGCTGAAAATGGCGGCTCAATGAGGCGCGTCACCCACGTTGCGAAACCAAGTCGAAAGGCGGCACTCTGGAAGCCGCAAAGCCGCTCCGTTTGTTCACCGCATGTTCCGGTCCTGGAATCTGGGAAGGAGGCAAAGAAACAATCCCTTTCACATCGGGAAAACTGTTTCGAGGCAATACGGTGCGGCGGAGCTCAGCACCTAGCCGGCCCTCCTGCACGGCATCCAAGCCACGCCCAAGATTGCACTTTTAATAGGGAAACAGTATGGAATGTAAATGAAATGGCTGTTTGATGCTTTCAGCATCTTTATTTTTAAAAATTTTTTAAAAGAAAACTTTTTGAGCTTTTGAGTCAAATGACATATTGTTGAACACATTTAACATGTACATTTTATTCATTTTGTATGTATGTTTTACTTTTATGTTCAATCTTTTAAACCAAATAAAGTTATTCTTGGCTGACTCACAGATGCCACCTGTCTTCATGTCACAATGAATACTTTTATGGTGGTGTGGAATTGTTATCTGACAACAGATGGACGTTCAATCCTAAAGGAATGTATCTTCAACAGTAAAAGAAAATACACTAAAGCAAACTGTTGTAACCTATTGCATTCTCCTCATTGTCTCTGTGTTTCCTGCTGCTCAGCCAGCGTGTGAGGTCATCAGAATGTTGAGAGTGTTTGTGCTTGGATGAGTGTCATTTGAAGGAATGGGCAGAGCAGCAAGAATGCAGTGGGGCTTTATCTGTAACATAATAAACCTACATCATTTATAACCTACAAGTACTTTTCCTTCACTGTAGCACTGGTGATGAGTGGAAAAGAAATGGTGCGTGAGGAGCAAGAAACTAAGAATAAATTAGTGAAATTGGACCTGGAAGGACGAAAAATGCCCTGGTAGCCCCACCAGTGTCTATTACCCCAGGCAGCCTGCAGTCATTAGCACTTGAACAGCTTAACTTTAAGTGTGCAGCAGACTGAGAGGGCGGTATGTCTCACAGCGACATTTGGTCAGCCGCATTTAGCACTGGAGCCAGACTGAACAAATATACCTGTAAAAAGCTAAAGCCATTGAATACAGTAAGCTTAAGGAGGGCAGCTGAACTGGGTTGAGAGGCACTAACCATGCATTCATTTTTCTGCGCTACAGTGACTATAAATTAACGTAATTAATTAACTGGACATTGACACTTTCTAAGGCTCAGTAGGTGGTGAGGCCATGTTTGTAACTTTCTAGTGAGAGCACATTTTAAGAAGTTGATTCTCTGACCGTCACTGTGCCCTGCAGTGTAAGTGTGTGATTTTGACATTATACCCTGACTTTAAGGAGCGTGGCACATATTTGATGGCTGCTATCATTTAAAAATGTTAGACATCCTAGGGCGCACTGTCAGCCACATAGAGCGGCGTCTCATGAGGGTTTTGTGCGCTATTGCATCATCCGCCACGTACAGGGACTGTGACGTGGCGTGCTCTGCACTGAAGACTAAAGCAATGATCTACTGAATTGTGTAAGCAGGCTCATTGTGATGACACAGCCCACCAAGGACAACCTCAGGGTGGAGCGCATGCCCTCTGTGAGTTGGGAAGGTCCTGGCACGGCGCTCAGGGGCCTGAGGCTATAGGGAGGTACCAGAAAGTACGCAGGTTACTGAAAATTGGTGCCCAGCAAGTTTGACAATGTGCTATATTCAGATTAATTGATAGACACGGCTAGGAGCTGTATCAGGTGGAAGACACCGTCCAGGTCCTCACAAGATATTGGGCGGTAAAGTGCCTATTTTTCCTGAAGTGCTACAGGATTTTGAATACTTACAATTGCCTGCAGAAGTTGGAGTGCGTAACTCTGTGAGTTCCCTTAAGAGGCAGCGCAGAGGAGGCAAATCGATCTTGCTTGTGGGAAGGTATTGGTGCATACCTGACCAGCGGTACACCATCAAGAAGGTTTGGAAGGGCACTCCTGCTGTGATTGACATAACATTGGTACCTTCTGGAATTCGGTCTGGAGTATACCGGCGTATTCCTAGTGGCGGTGAGCTCAGGCAAATTATTAAGGCTATTTTTACGTATGCTCTGCTGAATTTGCTGCCCAGATGTATGGTCAATGCTGATCTGGAGTTGCTGCATGCAGATATCTTTACATTCTGGTGAGAGGTCACTCACCGGCGTAGGGAATTTGAGGAACTTTTCATATATACACAATTGTACTTAATACCTTCCTGAATCTGTTGCTTCAGTGAATTTACCAATGCTGCCTTACTGGATATTGATGATGCTGGTATGTATGTTGTAGGGGCAAGTGTGTTAGCCCATAGTTCTAAGGGGTGGGCATGTATGTTACTCCCTGGTGTATGTGTCCATCCTTCCTAAGAGGTTAAGGGTGTAGGGGCAGTGTGTTAAGCCCAAAGATCTATGTTGTAGGAGGTATGTGTGTTACACCCCAATTTATGTGTCCACCAATCCTAGGAGGTGAGGGTGTAGGGGAAGTATGTTAAGCCCAAAGTTGTATGTTGTAGGGGGAACATGTGTTACACTCCGGTTTATGAGTCCTCCCTTCCTGTGGGTTTAAGGGTGTAGAGGCAGTTGGTTATGCCCAAAGGTCAATGTTGTAGAGAGTATATATATATATATATATCTTAGATTCCAGTTTATGTCCATCCTTCCTAAAAAAAAGGGGTTAAGGCTGTAGGGGCAATGTGTGTGTATGTTGTAGGGGGTACGTTTGTTACACACGAATGTAGTAGAGTATAGGTGAAGCCCTGGTCCTGTTTAAGTACATTATGAAGGGGTAACTTTGTTACGTCCCATTGCAGTACAGGGTAGGTGAAGCCCAGAGTCTGCTTAAGTGAGTTGTGAAGGGCTACATTCTTATGCTCCAATTCAGTAGAGGGTGGGAGAAACCCTGGCCTGCGTGAACATTAGTATAAGGGAGAGGTGAACGTGGAGTTGGTTTCCCTGATGTAATGTGTTGTAGAAGGGAGTGTGAAGTTCCCTTATGTATGGGTAGTGGAATTTTGGGACTTCTAATCAACTGTTCTGTTTATTCCTTTGGAGTGGTGTATATGAATTAGTAGGATGTAATGCTTGGGCATTTTCCATCTTATGTCCCATTGTGTTTGTATTGTTTTTATAAGTGGGGAGATGTGTTGTAACCTATTGCATCCTTCTCATTGTCTCTGTGTTCCCTGCTGCTCAGCCACAGTCTGAAGTCATCAATATGTTGAGAGTGTTTGTGCTTGAATGAGTGTCAGTTGAAGGAATGGGTGGCTGAGCAGCAAGGATGCTGCTCCTGGCGGGGCTTTATCTGCAACCTAAAAAGCCTACATCTTTTATAACCTATGAGTACCTATCTTTCATTGTAACATAACCTTATCACATAAGTTCCCTTTGGCTAAAAAGCTAGGTTTAGATAATGATAATCCTAATGATCAGAGCACAGTTAGCAAAACTTTGATCCAGCCACAATCCCTGTTTCACTGTTTTATCTGAATATTCCTGTACTCTACAAATTATCCGTCCATCTTTAATAAAGATTTTTGCGTAGTGCTTGCTTCTCATGGAGCTAATGATTATTAAATGGAAGTATCTATTCTCCGGTTCAGCCAGCCTAACAGTAAATAATATCTGCTATTTTGGCTAGGTGCCACCTAAATAGTATAGATATTTATTATTCAGGCATCCACTTCCCATTGAAGGGGTGACTATATAGCTTACTTAGCACCCACACATCTTCTTGTGACCAGTATGTCATATGAGTGAGTCAACTCGTAGTGCCTCGTGGACCTCAAACCTCTAAGCCAGACAGGCTGAGGAGAGAGAGAACATGGAACATTGGCAAAAGGAGAGGAGGCAGAGATTTTAGTATGAGAGTGGTGAGTCAGAGGGGAGACTTTGAGGGAAGAGATGATAGACCGAGGTTTGTAGAGTAGAGCAGAAAGACAAGGAGAGGAGAAGTAAGGCTGAACTAAGAGGCAGTCGATAGAGAGAAGAGTCCTTGGTGATAGTTTGTGAATAGGAATAAAACACTGAGAGTAAGGATAAAGGTTGAGGTGAGAGGGAACAGAACCAGGATGGTGGGGAGAAGAACAGAGAGACTTCCAGGCAGAGTGGTTAGATTGAGGAGAAATGCTGAGGGGGAGAGAATGACCATGGATGGCAGAGAGAGAAAGACAGCAGACAGACAGTGTGGAGAGTGGGACAGTTGAAAAGAAAGGCTGAGAGGAAAGATAACATTACAAGGGGGGAATGGCTTAGAGTGGAGAGAATAAAAGGAAGAGACGCTAGACTGATGAGAAAGAGTACAGACTGAGTGTGGCAGAAAGGAGAGTGGAGGTACTGGCATGTAGAACCGTGAAACTAAGGGTAGAAAGAACTGTACTAGCTTGGCAGAGGATTGGAAAGACTGAGGAAACAGGCTGAGGGGAGAGAAAATAGAATGATGGTGACAGGGAGCAAAAGCGAGGGTCAAAGTTGAGGAGAAAGAGAACTGAGTAATGGTGGCAAAGATAAGAGTTTAGAGACTGAAAAGAAGAGTGGTGAGACTGGATTGAGGCTGGTGAGTGAGACAGCAGCATCAGAGCAGCAATGCAAGTGTGGAGAACCTGGCAGTGAGAGTGGTGAGATGGAGGGCAGAGGCTGAAGGGAGAGAGAACAGAACATGTATAACAGAAAGAGGGGAAATTGGAAGGGCAGAGAAAAGTCTGAGGAGAGAGAATGAATGAATGGAGAACCAAGGTAGAGTAGCTAGAGGAGAATAGAGAAACTCAGCAATGAGACTGGTGAAACTGAGGGGAAAGGCTTGAGGCAGCTGAGGAGAGAGAGAAGAGAACAGTCAAGGAACAGAGCAGGAATCCCGACAGGGAGACTGGAAAGGTGCTAAGGACAGGAAGAAAACTGATCATGATGGTGAGGTGAGAGTCGAGAGAAAAGGAGGAAGAACAGCAACATACAGGGTAGAGGCTAAGGGAAAATATCAAGAATAGCAGGGTGGAAAGAGGAAAGCCTCATAGGAAAGACTGTTGGGCAAAAGAACTGACCACAATTGGCAAAGGGAGAGTGGAGAGACTGACAGAGGAGCAGTGGGAATATGGGAAAAATGAAGGTGGGAAGAGTGGAAAATATGAGGGGAAAGGGAAGAGACCACAGGTGTCAGGCAGAAAACTGAAGAGACCATCAAGGAGAGAAGTGAGACTGAGGAGAGAGAGAGAATAGAACACGGTTGGACAAGAGAAAAAGGAGAGACTGTAGAGAGAGATAACTAACTCAGTCTAGCAGGGTGGAAGCAGAAATGCTGAGATCAGAGAGAAGTGAAAAAGATGGCAGATAGGAGAGTGCAGGGACTGGCATGGAGAGTGGCAAGATTGGCCAGACAGGCAAAGGAGAGAGCTAACATAATCCAGTGGAAGGGACATGGCAGAGACAAACAGTAGGAGCAGCAAGACTGAGGGGAGATATTGCAAAGAAAGAGAATGGAATAAGGGTTGCAGAAATGACAATAGAGAGTCAGAAGGGAGAGCATTGTGACTAAGAAGAGAGGTTGGGGGAAGTATAGAAGTAGTGTGGCATGGTGGGGTGGATGGACCAGCAGGGGTAGCAGGAAGACTGATAAGAGAGGCTGAGGGGAGAGACAACATTAAATTAGGGTGGTAGGGAAGAGAGAGGATAGACTGTCAGAAAGAGAGATGCCACAGAGGTGCTAGACTGAGGTTAGAGAGAACAGAATGTTGGTGGTAGGGAGAAATGCAGAGATATTGGTAGAGAGAGCAGTATGAATGAGGGGAGAAAGAAGAAACTGAGAGTGCCAGTGAGAAAAGTTGTAAGGCTGAGGGAAAAGTCTGCAGTGAGAGAGAACCGAACAAAGGTAACAAGGGGTAAGTGAAGAGTAAGGTAGGAAGAGTGGCAAGATTAAAGGGAGAGGCTGAGGGAAACAAACACAATCGGGTCAAAGAAAGGAGAAACTGGCAAGGAGAATGGTAAAAACTGAGGAGAGAGGCTTTAGGGAGAGAAAACAGAACTAGCGCCACAGAGAGGAAAACGGAGAGACACTAGCAGGCAGAGTGGTAAGGCTGAAGAGAGAGGTTGATGTTAGAAAGATCAGACCAAGGGAGGCAGGGGCAAGAATGAGAGACTGGGGAGAATAGTGAAACAATGTTTAATATTGTTGTTAAACATAATTATGTTTTTAATTTTTCAAAATATTTATTTTGTCTTAACATTTCTGTTATCGGGTTTACTGGTGGCTAGTATGTAAAAAAATATTTAAATTGTTTTATTAATAATTTGCCTGTTTAAATAAATATTTGATTTGGTTTTACAAAATATAACAAGATACATAATTTTCTTATTCAATGAGCAAATATAATATTTTTTTTATTAAGGTTTTAAAAATATTTTTGTAGATTTATGTTTTTATTTATATTATATATTTATATATTTTATATTATTATAAGTTTTGTATAGCGCTAGCTGGACCCGAGGGTATCAGAGCGCTTCACATCAGGTACAACAATGTGCCTCAACGGCGATGAAAGATTGATAACTGGACAGTTCAAGAGGATATCAAAAAACAAGAACATACAGATCATAATGACTACAAGTGTTAGGGGAACTATAAGCATCCCCTTACAGTTCAGGTGGCCTCCAGGAAGAGGGCTTTGGGTAAAGTCTTGAATTTTGGGAAGTGGGAGGTCATTCTGATGTGGGGAGGGATGGCGTTCCATATCCTGGGAGCATTACCTGCAAAGCATTTGCTTAAAGTTTTGCGTTTCCGCGATTTCAACGGGATGAGAAGAAGCGTGTTGGAGCTTCTGAGGGTCCTGTACTGGCCAGCCCTTTTGAGTTTCGCAGCCAGGTATTCTGGTTTGCCTGTGTGGAGGGCTTTGTGTGTAAGGCATGCTGTTCGAAAGTTTGCTCGTTGTTCAATAGGGAGCCATTTCAGATCCTTGAGCGCGGGGGAAATGTGGTCGAATTTCTTGGTTCCTGTGACCATTCTAGCTGCGGCATTGAGGGTGATTTTCAAGGGGCCTAGGTGTGATTTGGCTGAGCCGGTCAAGGTTGCGATTCCATAGTCAATTCTGGAGAGCACCAGAGCTTGAGTGGCCTGTTGGAGGTCCTTGGGCTGCAGGAATGGTTTTATTTTCTAGAGAAGTTTTAGATTGAGGAAAGCGCTTTTGGCGGAGTTAGCGATGTGTTTTTTCATGTTTAGTTTGGGGTCTAAGGTGATACCTAGGGATTTGACCGAGTCTTTTGGCTTGAGGGTGCCATTGATGGCGTCGATGGCTTTGAGCCATTCTTCGATTTGGGGGTTTTCGTCTCTGTTGGAGATGAGTAGAACTTCAGTTTTTTCTTGATTGAGCTTTAAGTGATTTTGTGAGAGCCATTGTTGAACGTCTTTGAGCGTGTTGTTGAGTTTGAGAATGTCATCCATACAGGTGGTTTCCAGATAGAGTTGTGTGTCATCAGCATAGAGGTGGAAGGGGATGTTGGAATTCCTGAGTATTGTGGTAAGCGGTTCCATGTAGATATTGAAGAGTTGGGGGGAGAGTACTGACCCTTGAGGGACACCTCTACTGACGGGTAGGGGGTCGGATTCTGTTGGCATTCATTGATATTAATTAGTGTACAATGTAATAAAACATAAAGCATTATAAATATGAAATGATTTTTTTAATATATTTTTTTTATTGAGCAGTGCTATATGGAAACATCATTTCTTTACACATTATAAAAGAAACAAGAGGAAACAACCATTTTACACTAAAAGAAAATCCCATCTAAATTAAACAGATAAGATCAACAAACAAAAACGAAAATGAATACAAATTCATAGTCAGCAGAAATGGTCCCAAACCCTTGAAAATTTCTTTGTAGCCCCCACCCGCTTCGCATAGGCCTCTTCAAAACATTTTGTTCGGTGCATTTTTCCATTTCTCAAACAGCGGTATTGTCCCTGATCTCCAGTTTTGTAAGATCAATGAACGAGCAACTAACATCGTGATTGCAAGAAAACGCCCCTGGGAGTCAGAAAGTACCATCTCCTTGCTACCTATATCAAACATAGCAGCTTCTGGAGAGGGTTTATACGTTTGTCCAATCGCACCACTAAAATATAGAAATATTTGTTCCCAAAAAACTTGTAGCTTTGGGCAAGAAAAGAAAATATGATGCGATCCCCCTGCTGCTAAAGTATTGCAACGAAAGCAATTATTAAGCACCTCTGTATACATTTTATTTAATGCTTCAGGAGTATATTACACCATCCAATTAGCAAAGAATGACATTCTTTTATAATTAGGAGCTCTTAGAGCCTTATTAATTAGAGATGAGATCCTTTGCCATTCCTGATAGGAAAAAACACATTGTGTATGTGCTTCGACTTTCTCCAGCATCTTTAATACCAAAGGGGATTCTTCCTGATGATTCAGTATACGATACCAATTACCCACTCCAGTTAATCTCGCAACGTAAAGTGCTGAAGCACTTTTAACAGGGGGGATGCTGAAAATAAAGTTATACTTTAAAAAAAAATTAATAATTTGAATAAATTCAAAAAAGAAAGTTTATTCGAACCCAAGCATCTAGCCTGGACTTTCTCCTAAGTAATTACCCTGCCATGAATAGCTAAATAACTCAAGACCCCCAAACCGGAGTCCTTCCATTTTTTCAGTTGAGCAGAGTGCATATATAATCCTAAAACACGACACTCAGTTAATTTAAGCGAAAAAAACCCAGAAAAATCTTTTTGTTTGAAGACCATACGTAAGCAATTTGAGAAGTCTACTAGAGTCTTATAGCGAGTTTTTTGCGGAAATTTTGAAGTCTTTAAAAAAGTCGGAAGTTGCGTTCCGGCCTCTTGGATCATCTTACTGATGAAAAAAGTATCTGACTGATAGGGTTTAGATAATAAACATGCTATATAATCAAATAGTGCTGCTTCATAATATAGTTGAATATTCAGGAGTGAAAGGCCCCCAGCGTAATATCTAATTGCAGAATTGGGAGCTTCACTCTAGCAATCTTTTTATTCCACACAAAAGTTCTAATCATAACATCAATTTGTTTAAAAAAACTAACCTTGACTGTAATCGGGATATTTATAAACAAAAAAATCTAAACGGGTAAAATAGACATCTTAATTAATGCCACTCGTCCTATCAGCGTCAGGGGAATATTGGACCATTTATTCAAAAGATTACAAATACTAGCGGTTTCATAACTATTCTTAAATAAATCCCTATAATGTGCTGTAACCTACATCCCTAAATATCCGACAGGATCAGTTTTCATCGCGTGATATTTTAACTCTTCCGGCAGACATGCCAGCCCAGAATTTAACATAAAAATCTCTGTTTAGAAGGATTTATGTTATAGCCCCCTATTTGTACGAACTTGCAAAATTATGGCATGTAGACTGTATATGAAATTTTTCTGGATCTAAACATAAAATGGCGTCATCAGCAAAGAGTTTTAGTTTTGCCATCCCTTAAATGGGAGCTCTAATATTACTATTCGTGTGTATTCTAATCGCAAGGGGTTCAATAAAAAAAGTGAACAAAAGAGGTGATAAAGGGCAACTTGCCTAGTTCCACAATTTATCTTTATTAGACCGGCTTGATCTCCCTTAATTATAATCTGAGCCTGTGCTCCCTCATCAATATTTTTAATCATAGTTATTACAAGTGATGGAAAACCAAACTTAAAAAGTGCATAACATAATGAGACCCAATTAACTAAATCAAAGGCCTTCTCCGCGTCTATCATCGCAATACAGGCAGGGGTCCTATTCACATTAAGAAAAATCGAGAGCTTGGGTCAAAAAGCAGGTATTAGTTGACATCATTCTGCCAACGATAAACCCAGTTTGATCGCCATGGATCACTTCCTTAGCTGCAGGGGTCAGACACACGACCCAAATCTTCATATAATTTTTATAATCTGTGTTCAATAAGTTAATTGGGCGATAGGAATTCAAATTGTTAGATGGTTTACCTTTTTTCATGAAGCTAACTACTATTGCTTTTTTAAATTCTTAAGGTACTACTCTGCCCATTTTAAATAATTTAACCAAAAAAGGGGTCAACTCTTTCATAAAACATTTATATAATTCATTTGGGAGCCCGTCCTCACCACAAGCTTTTGCTCCCGCCAGAGATTTTATTGCTGCCTCTATCTCAGCTGCAGTTATTCACATTTGCAGCATTGCCACCAAATTGTGTGATAATTTGGGGACTTGAAGTGAATCAAAATAACCCTCAATCAGCTCTTTATCAACCGAATAATTGGTGGTATAAATTTGTTGATAATGATTAAAAAAAATCGAGAAATATCCGCTCTATCAGTAACTATTGAATTAGTTTGATGATCTAATATTCCAACAATACAAGCAGATTCTTGTTGAGCCCGAGTAGAGCATCTTCCCTACCATTTGGCTCTCTTCATAAACTTTCTGAGAGTAAGTCTGGGAGCTATTTATTTCTTCTAAAATAAAGAAATCTCTTAAAGCCTTCTAGCCTGTTCCAGCATGGTCCGATTTAAAGAACCCACCGGATTAGCGGCATTAATTAAGGACTGCTGAAGTTGTTGTATTGTATTGTATTGTAGCGGTTTTTATTGAGCGCGATTGCTGCGCGCAGGCGTCCAAGCGCTGAGTAGAGGGAAAGTGACTGAGGGAGCTTAAGGTATATAGGATTGAGAAAACAGCAGTGTTTTTAAGTTTTTCCGGAATGCAAGTAGGTCAGGGTTGGAGCGGAGTTTGATGGGAAGGGCATTCCATAGCCTAGCGGTGTTCAAGGAAAACATCCTGCCTCCAGATCTAGCTCGCTTCACCCTAGGCACAACGGCCAGGAAAGCCTCTGAAGACCGAAGGTTCCTTTTAGGGTGGTAGGGGGTGACCAGTTGTCCTATCTTATCAAAACGTTCCCTTGATTTCTTGGCGGTGGTGGCAATCATCCTCCCACAAGCTGCCGCCTTAAAGCCCCCCCAAACTGAAAAGATATCAGCGGTCCCTTCATTAATAAGAAAATACTCTGTTATCCAGTCTCTAAATTCGTCTATCCATACTGGATCTTGTAAAAGGAGTCAGTCCATCTGCCACTTGGACCTAAACCTTTCAACAAGACCCAATTCTATACATACTTGCACGTAAGAATGATCGGAGAAAGCATTAGCACCAATACTTGCATCATTAAAACTCAGGGAGCGCGAAATCAATAGAAAATCTATACGAGATCCAGTTTGATGCTGCCGTGAAAAACAAGTATATTTACGATCAGTTTGATTTAAAACTCCCCAAGGATCAATTAACTGAAGATCGTCTATCAAAGTATTGAAAGGCTTCTTTGTTTTGGGTTTCAATAGTATTTTCCCCCTATTGGAGGTATCCATCTTCAAATCCTGAATATAATTAAAGTCGCCTCCTAGAACAATTTGTCCCGAAACCCCTATCAATAGTTTATAAAGTGAGCGTAGTGCCGATTCATCGTCAAATATTGGCCCATAATAATTTACAATGTTTATAATCTGGTTATTTAGTGACACTTGTACCCATAACCATCTCCCTTGAGGATCTCTTTGTTCCTGAAGAAATGCCCAATCAAATTCACTAGAAAAATAAATTGCTTCCCTACCGCATTGCGACCCCAGCAGAAGCAAAAAAAAACTTTGAAAACATTCCTGGGATATAGCATTTTGGAGTGTTGGATTTCAGGTGAGTTTCCTGTAAAAAAAGAATTGAGGTTTTAAAGTTACTAACCACCTGATCAATACCCCATATTTACGTTTGTTCTAAATACCATTTACATTCACAGAAAGGATTAGACTATTACTGAATAAACTCATGTTTTGTAGAATACGAAAAAAGAAATCAAGAGGTTCCACATACTGCAATACTATTCTCAATATATTCCCTCACCATTTCATGAATTCCGTATAGCACCTGCTCATTTTCCCATACACACTTACCCACCTTAACCCTCCCTCAAAAAACCCACCCAGCACCCCTAAGGAAATGTGGATATTCCCGCTGTTCACATCTTCCTTCCCCCCAACACACACAGGTGCCCTTATATTGCACCTCAAAGTGATCTCCTGCCCCCTCAGCAAAAAAAAAAAACCTTGAGAGTAAATTCTTCAAGACACCAAATTCTGCTAATCCTAAAGTCTTCGAGTCAGACTAAATGAAAAATTAACTAAACCATTTATTTCCGGCAGAAATTGTCTTGAGCAGCTCTTGTGCATCTTCTAAACGGGTGTATAAATGAAATTTGCCTTGAACAAGAACTTTCAGCTTTGATGTGCCCCTTGAGCCTTAAACAAATATAATAACTTTACAAACTCTTTCCGTCTTTTTGCCGCCGTTCCTGACATATTGGAAAAAATTCAACACCTTCCTCCATTATCAATTTCAACTTGCTCGCCTGAATTGCTGAAGATAAAACTTTTTCCTTTACACGATAATCTGCAAAGTTGACAAGAATCGTGCGAGGAAATTTATCGTTTGGAGAAAGGTGAGCAGGAACCCGATGAGCCCTTGTTAAAGTTAAGTCTCTCATGAAGTCCGGTAACACAGTCTTTTTTATGAATGTTTCCACCCACTTAATAGTGTCACCCCTTCAAGCCATTCAGGAACACCCGCTATCCGAAGGTTGGAACGTCAAGTTCCTCGTTCTTACTCTCCATGGTTAATTTTTTAAGTGCCACTGATTCTACTTGTTGAAGAACACCAATCATTTGATCTTCCAAGGTGGAAATCCTGGACTCAGCCTCAAGAAGACGACCAGGCAGGCTCGAAACTGCTTACTCTATCTTTCCCTGATGTTGCTGTATTGACTGAATTTCTAGTAGCTGTGTTTTCTTCATGTCTCTAATTTCCTCCAAAATCATATTCAACAACGTTTTAATGTCCATCTTGCATGAGATTTCCTTCTCTTCCTGAATTAAAAACACCGGTGCTTGAAATTCTGTTTGATGTCTATTTTCCTGCAAATAGTCTGTGGCAATGGATAGATCCGAACTACTTGCCTGAGGAATTTGAAGCCCTAAACTAGTAGAGAACATTGATTTTTCTGTCGAAGACAGCTGGTCTGGCTTGTCTAGCTTGTCTGGTTTGTCAGGCTGATCCTGAACCCGAGCCGGATCCTGAACCATTATAGTAGTGTTTGATTGGATTTGAACAGTATTTGGACCAATTGGACAAGGGGAGGGGATGATGAAGGGAGAGAGGTCGCAACAACCACTTACAATGTTGCTCCATTATGAGGGGCTGAGATCAAGACATTCAGAACTGAATCTTGCACTTGAAGCAATGGTGGAGAAACCATCCCCTGCGATGAATTGATAGCATCCAATGAGGACCTTGATGTTACTGCCCCTGTACCCCCCAGAGTCTCCTGCCATGTAGCCTGCAAAGAAACATCATTTCTCAAGTTAGTAGCAATAGTGAGAGGTGCGGTATTTTTCATGAAAAGAGGAAAGTCTTTGGTATTTCTCACCTCCTGGCTCAATCGGGCATCAGAGATTCCTGGCTGAAAATTCTGATCTCTGTCATCCGTTTCTGCAGTTACCACCAATCTTATTGCTTTTAAAGGTGAGTTCTCAATCCCAGAGCTTTGCGAGCTAAAAGAAGACTCCGCATGCAGTAGTTTATTACTCCCTTTAGATTGATTAAATTTTGCTTTTGCGGAGCGTGCTTTATTTTTTGCGGCAATTATGGCGTCCGCTTTTGCCGCTGCGACTGCCAGCTTGTGCTGCTTCCTCATCATGCCACTTCTTATTGCCTGATGCAACCTTTAGCGCACCCAAGAGTTATTGAAAATTACTTTGACAAGTAGCACTGAATAACACCGTGTTCTCTCTCCTTCTTTTTTCTCAAAAAAGTCTGCTGACAATGCCTTGAGATTTTACCCCCCCAGTCCTTGCCCAAACGTTCACATTCACCAATATCTCCGGATTTTGTAACTCTCACCCTGCTCTCCTTCTTAAATAAAAATCACCACCAGACGTCTGGGTAGTACTCACAATTAGTATCCTATTATGTCCCGTATTTTCTTTCTTCTTCAGATACGCTTCTTAGCATCCTGCTAAGAGACTGATCCGGACGCTTTTGACTTTGTAGAACGATAGCTTCCTGGCCCCTCAAGCCGGCAAATTCAGCACACAGGTATCCAGGAGCAAAAAGAACCAAACGAGCTAAACAAGCCAAACGGGATTACAACCTGAAAAGACAGACCTGATGGCTTACGGACACCATCTGAGCCACCACTGCCTTCGCAAAACCACCTCCTCAGTTTTTCGTCCGTTTTCTCCTAGAAAATTAACCGTTCGCCAGTTTATAAAATTATGTCAGAAAGCAAAAAGATCAGCAACGAGAGCACAGCTGCCTGAGACGCCCCAGCTCGGAGTTTCACACACTGGGGTATATAAAATATTAAATGATAATATTTTATATTTTTTCCAGTTGCTAAACATAATTTAATTGTTCTTTGAGTTAACAAAATGTCATATATTAAGGGTCTGATTACGATGTCGGGCGGAGTTGCATCTGCCCGACACCGTCTTGGTCCTGGAACCGACTGACCTTTGGTTGGTGGTCCAACCGGCTAATCATAATCCGACCGAACACTGTTCGGTCGCATACCCCCATTTCTCAATGGGAGCTTGTGTTACGGCCTTAAACTGGCCATAGAGGTGTTGTTCATCCCTGAACCCTGTGGCAGGTACCTCAAGATTCCTACTACAAGGTGCAGGGATCAACAGGGGCCCCCTCGGTCCCCAACCGGTTGCCACAGTCACAAGAGGGCCCTGCTGGGGCTCCCAGACAAGCTTTCCGACATGGTTTCAATATTGATCAGGCCGGCATGAAAACCATGTCGGAAACCATGCATCATAATCCCAAGGGCCAAAAGGTCCGGCCTTTGGGATTATGAGCCGACTCAGACTGGCCTACAGACTCCATGAGCCTATCATAAGACAGCAAGGAATGACTGTCCGGTTTACTTTTCGACCGCTAGCACCATAATGTGGCAGTCAGAAGGTAAACCGAGTGCCCATTACGATGCTGCCAGGAAGGCTCTGATAGGCCAGCAATATAATTGGCCCCTTAATGGTGCACTAATTTATAACTTTGACTAATCTATGCACATTGTTTTGTATTAATTCATGGTGTTGTATCAATGATGGTTATAGAAATATATGCTTTATTTTTGATTTTTAATCTATTTCTTTTATGACCAGTTTAAATACATAAAACTATTAAAGAGTTTATTTTTGCTGTCCACTATTTTGTTTTTATGATTTAAGGGCCAGATGTAGGTAATTCTATTTTACCGACTCATAAATACCGAATTTTACCGATTCGGTATTCATGAATCGGTAAAATAGAAGGAGGGAGATGTAGGTAAATTCGGTAATTGAATTACCGAATCTGTAAAAATCGGTATTTACCGAATCGGTAAATACCGATTCGGTAATGCCCATTGATTCCTATGGGCATTGAAGTCCATAGGAATCAATGGGCATAACCGAATCGGTATTTACCGATTCGGTAAATACCGATTCAAGCAAGGGTGCATGGGGTGTCACTTTGACACCCTCTAGCACCCCAAATACAGGCATGTGTGCCATGTGGCACACAGACATGCCCTAAGGGCATGTCTGTCTGTCACATGGCATAGGTGTGCATGCACACATGTGCATGCACACCTGGATTCGGTATTTTACCACCCAATTGGATTGGGTGGTAAAATGCCGAATCTGAAAGGCCTTTGGGACTCAGAAGAGTCCCATCTACATTCCGAAGTTACTGAATCGGTAATAATACCGATTCTGTATTTTACAGATTCGGTAAATTTACCGATTCGGTAAATTTACCGAATCGGTAAAATTGGCCCCCTACATCCCAAATACCCATTTACCGGTCGGTAACGGCCAAAATCGTCCGTTACCCGTCGGTAAATGGCCACCTACATCTGGCCCTTAATGTTTTACTATTGTTATCTCTTTTATTGTTATCAATAATGTGCTAGAGATATTTTTTATATACATAGTTTTTTTTAGAGATCTTTTTTTATGATGTTCCTCACCCAAATGAGCATATTTCAGCAAAGTGGTATTATTTGGAGTGGGAATAGTAAATTGGACCCCTCCACAGTCTTACACTTACTACAATCTGATTTTGTTTTGAGCAGGAATAGTAAACGGAAATCCTAAAAGTCCAACAGTTGCCCCAGTGTGATTACATTTGGAATGGAATTATTGATCTCTGCACTGAAAAGGGAAACAGACTGATATGGCCCATCAAGGGTGTGTGATTTGTGAAGCAAAGATCATTTATTGCAATGCATTACTATTTCCAAATATAGTTTAGGAAATTCAGAATAGGACTTAGGTAAGGCTTCAGAAATTAGCAATAGGTCAATCTGAAGTAGAATGCCAATATGTTACTGCCTTTCCTGTCAAAATATTTTCTGGGAGATGAACTGTACTTCTACTCAGTCTTTGTTATCCTTATTATTTCTTACATCAGCATCCAAGAGCACGAAACGGGCATCAGAGGGTCGGGCCAAGGAGTGTGCCACCAGCAATAGCGCGGAGGGTGGAAGTTCCACCACCACCATCCCAGTTTATGCGGATGGCTCTGCTGACCCCTGTAAATTCTCACTAATATTATTTCTTTTTCTAACTTTTACCTCTCCCTAGTAAATTAATTTTTCCCCCTTTCTTTTGTACTGTGATTTTTTTTTAGAATGCTATTTGTTCTATTTAATATTTATTCTTGTTATCACTCCCTGCATTATCCACTTTTTAAATACATTTTTTCTGTAGCTAACTTCCTCCTGTATATGTACTAATCTATAGGTTAAGTTTTTTTCTGCTTGTTTATCTTGTCCCTCTTCCCTAACCGTATACCCTGTCGGCTGGTCCTGAAAGGTTAAATACCAGATTAGGTAGTCTACTGTGAAGATTGCAGAGTTTTGCAGACCCAAGGTAGCTCTTATAGTCTTGTTTGTTGAGAAGGCTTTCTATTTCCGTAGGTATGGTGAATCACCAAAGCTGTTTTGTATTTATTATTATTCAGTATTCCCACAGTTTTGATGACAGTGCAGCATGGGTAAGGAGTAATATAAGGATTGACCCATTCCATTTGCCAACCAAAACTGTATGTCTTTTATTGACCAATTTATTCTCCCACTTCACTGCAACTCAAATGACTCACAGTCATCATCACATTTCTCGTCATGCATTATAGCTGGCTTGACTAATGGGTTTTCTAACATTGTCAACCAGTAAAATGCCCAAAGTGATAGTTTAGATGGGAGAGGAGATACTGAAAACTGAATGGTAGTCATGTGTTGCTGTTGTATTTTGCATAAAAAATAAAAAGGGGGAGGTCTAGCTGGCATCTAAAATGTCTGAAGTTTTTTCTAGCCACAAAGACCACAAGTGACGGGGCCAGCAGCACCAGTGAGCCAGCAGCAGATGAAGGCGATGTCTCTAATGCGGCAGCGATTCCTCGGTTATTGACAATTACTAGTATAGCCACTGTATTTGATAAGTGAGGCAGACCTCCTCCCACCTATCATCATTCATCCATGACCTCTCTGCCCATGGCACTTCGCGAGTCACGACCCATGGGCTGACTACTAGGCCTCAGAATCATGGTTTCCCTCTGAGGTCACCAACTTACTTCTTCTAGCTGTTGATGAGGTAGTACCATCCTAAGTCCTTCATCCTCATCCTCATCCTGACTCTGCATAACTCCGCCTGAGCCCCGACTCGAGCAAGATAAATGTGTAGTGCACTGCTGTTGAAGAACAAGTAGAGAAACAGATTTGCAGTATTTTGTATAGCTTTGTGTTTTTTAACTAAAAAGTGACTTGTCGGGTCTCTGAACAACCCTTAAAGCGGAATGCACCAGACAGGTACATTTTCAGTGAGTGAGTTTGTAAAGGCCAATCACCTAAGGAAAAATGATCACCCATCAGGCATCAAACATTGCAATTCATAAAAATCAAGTCTACTATTAATTGAACACCCTCCCTCACTTTCTGCCACCACATAAATCATCAATCATCACTCACAAACACTCACCGATTGCTGCAGTAGTTGTAGTTACCTCTTCCAATCCAAGCACAGGTAGGTTAGGTAGTAAGTACACAATTATATCTATGACACAGGCAACACACTGGAATTTGATATTGGCACTTTTGTAAATCCATGATCTTATAGGGCAGCCCTGCTAAGTGATACAAATAAAAGGATAGGCATGTGAGGTGGCAGCCATTTTCTCCAATGTCATGAAGGAATTGTGGATGCTTCTTCACTGCAGACTGCTCCAAATCCAATCCTGGCCATATTTGTGACTACATAATGGGGGGGCAGCATGCATCTGACATAAACATAATGTCCTACTATCTACTTTTTTTCCAAAGAAAGAAGTTCAATGAAACATAAGTAAATAGTTCTATGGTACTGGCATACTTGGTGCAGGCAGTAGAGTTTGTCCTCAGCCAGAAGTTGTTCAGCTAACACACATGATTCAAACAAATCATCCTCCTCCTGTACTGTTTCAGGAATGTAAATGTGTGTTTCTATTTATATAGCGCACTTCTACCCAGAGGTCTCATCGCGCTGTATCCATACAGCTGTGGAACCCATATGGCTTTCCTGTGAAATGTCCACTCCTGGGCACCCCCAAGGTGGAGCCAGGCATCCAAGCGCTGCTGGGACCGTTGTGGAGATTAAGCAAGCTATTGCCTGGAGTCACAGAGTGGGTCCCATGGTTAGACTAGGCACCGAGGTGAGCATGGCCAGGTCCAGCGAAATTGAGTCCAAGAGCCGCCGAGGCGGGAATTGAACCCTGGTTCCGGGCCAGACCTCTGCATCAGGGTCTGCCACACTAACCATTGAGCCACACTTCTCCCTAATGGTGTTATCAAGTGGTATGAAATGTTGGTTCATTTTGATCATGGTCAATCTCTCCACGTTGTGAGGTGAGAGACTGATCCTTCTCACTGTAACAACTGTGCCAGTTGTACTGGACACACGTTCAGCAGAAACACTGGCTACAGGACAAGCTAGATACTTTATTGCCAGCCTGCTGAGCTCTGGCCATTGGCTCGTCTTCTGATACCAATACATCAATGGGTTTTGATCCACATAGACCACTTTCGGGTCATCCAGATACTCCTGAAATATCCTGTGAGTGTCCACTTGTGCTGCCACTAGCTTGTCCTCTTTTGACTTTACCTCTGCACTGGGCATAAGCCCTGCCATTAGATACCAAGTGAATGCAGAGATTGTAGATGATTCTTGTGTTCCTGTTGTTTTTACCACCAACGTTCTTGTTGCTGGTGTTGGCTGATCTGATACAACAGGACTGCCCTCTCTAGAAGTTGAAGGCAGCACCCCAGAACTGGGGAGTTTGAGCCATTCTTGTTTCAGGTCTTAGGCTTGATCAACAATCTACCTCCTATATTTTGAAACATCACCTTCAGAAAAAGAAATGAAAGTGGGCAGAAATATTCTGTACTGCGGATAAAGTAGTGTGGTACAGGAGTACTTTTTTCAGCCTTGCATTACAAGCCAAGCGCAGGATTAAGCACTCAACCAAGTCATGGGGTTCTGTGTTTTCGTTCACACCTGCAAGTGCAAACCTTTGAGGCACCTTCTTTCGCTGTCCTGTAGCTGATGCAATAATGGAATATCTTGACCCATCGTACTGTCCTCCTTGCTGACGTCCCATGTGAAAACCTCAAAAGGAAGTAGAATTGTGTCAGACATTTTACTATGCCCCATTTGTGTACATTCATGGTTACAGCTTCCCCAATTGTATTCCATCCTCTTTGAATGACATACTCATTGATTGCTCTGTACTGCTCAAACAGATGTCACAACATTTACAGACTGAAATCCAATGTGTTAGCACCTACAGTATTGGGGCGTTAACGCGTGCTCTTAGCACATAGAATAATCCACAACTGCTTCCAGGCATTTAGAGAACTGTTGAAATGAGTACAGATTCTTCTGCAGGTGGTCAGTATGTTGCTAAATAGGTCTTTGTTTTTTAGAATGTCGGCACAACCAGGTTGATGCAATGCACCAAACACAGGACGCTGAAATAGCCATTGTCTGCCATGGCCTTGACTATGTTACTGCCAAGCAACAAATCAAATTCTGAGACCTCTGGGTCACAGCCATTCAACCACCTTGCTGTTAACTTCATCTGAGATGTTTACAGCTCTATGTGATTTCTCCAAGGTGATCATGGCTATTGTTGCTTTCCGCCTAATGCTCTTAAAGGTTTCTTCAGGGCCAAGACCTGTAGATATCATTTGCTTTACCACCACAAAAGAGATGCAGTGGTCAGTGATGCACATGTATTAAGTTGCCTGATAACTGGTCCATGTTTCTGTTATCAGGTGGATAGTGTGTACAAAACTATGCTGCAAAGCTTGTCCAATCAATTGCAGCACATTGTGATGCAGCACTGGAACTGAACTCTGGCAAAATAGTTCCAACTTGGAACTTCTATTCTGGGCAGATGGCTTCCACAGATTCTAGGAATCCCACTCCATCTACAAAAGTAGAAGAGAGGAAATCCAGGAATATTGTTTTTGCCAGCTTCCAATTGTACAAAGGTGTGTTTGGGTGGTTGCAGTTGTAGGACCTTTCCTGCCTCAATACATGCCTGTGATAGCATGAGTTTTCGTCTTTTCTGGGGCCACTGAGGCAGGCAACTTTCAAGAAGTAGGTGGTGTTATACTCAATGTGCCTTGTGCTGGGGTAGTCACTTTATGTTGTGGTGTCTTCATCTAACTCTGACTCTTATTGTGCCATTGTGAGATCACTGAGGCAGTTCATTCTGTTGGTGCACTGTTGGGGGACAGGGCTGCTTCACATGAGGATGTCACCTTCTTCTTCTTCATCACCTCCCACCATCATTGGACTTGTACCTCATTTTTTCCGGCTCTCCTTGCCTTCACTACCACGTTCAGCAATTTTTTTAAGGTTCTCCTTCCACTGGATTGTGTGATGCTTTTTCATATGGGTCATTTGGCCTCCAGTATCATAATATGAACCAAGATTACGTAGATGAACATTTGTGTGGCAAATGGGGTAAATAGCTATGTACCCCCCCCCTCTTTGCCAAGTGTCAAAATGTTCCAAACTGGGGAGGAGTACTTTTTTACTGGGCCAATGTCTGAAGAAGAACTGGAGGTAGGTGGGTGTGTTGTGAATAGCCTTATGCAGTGCATACTTCTACTAAGCTAAGGGTTGGATTTGGTCTGAGCTCGGGCTTTACAAATATGGGAGCTGGAGATTCTACATGTGCCTCATCCCTCAGAACAGTTTCAATAGTAATGTCGAACTCCTCTTTGCCAGCTTCCACACTGACTAGCTCATCATCGTCATCCTCATCATCATCCACTCCCATAATTCTAATGTTTTTAGGAACTTTTCTTTACCCAGCAAGGGGGTCCCAGAGGAAATTAAATTATACCTAAAAAACCTGAACATTGTTGCATGGCTGAAATGACAACAAATGGACAGTGGCCCAAACATGAGCACTTGCGGCACCAATCACACACAATCACTAATGAAATCAGATTATTGAGCCATCTTGTGTGCAGACCTCTAAAAATGCCCCTTGTCCAGAGGCACTCCCCTCCCTGGGGGAAAATATGCATACAAACTAAATCAGAGCTTCACCACTATGAGATGAATAAGTCCATATAAGTAATCATTGCTCAATGAAGCACAGAATGAGAATTTGTCTTCTTCTTCATTTTTTCTGTCTTAAAAAGCAAAAGCCAACATGTTTCGTCCTATAACATCAGACTTCTTCAGGGCTATACGTTAAAAAACATATAAAAAACATTTACAATACATGAACTATACAAAACATAAAACATTCATATATACAAACATATATATTGTTTGGGAAAAAAATTAAGAAATCACTTACATACAGAGACAATTTACACAAAAAGTTCACATATCCAAGGATTAATACAAGACCATACCCAAAGTTTCACAAATGAAAAATGGATCAATGGATAGATAATCAGACCTAGATCAATGGAAAATGACAGATCAATTGATAACATCTATGTGTTCAAGATACAAAAAGATAGAAGAGACAATGAACAGAAGGAGAAGGAATGAAGCTAAGTGAAAGATCCAAGTGGACTAACCAATGTGGGCTGATCTAGGTTTGATCCATTTTTCATTTGTGAAACTTTGGATATGGTCTTGTAAACTTTGGGACAAACAACACAATTCCCCTACCAAATTTGAAAGGCATGGCTGGAATTAAACTCTTAGCACATGAGTGACAGCTCTTAGGTCGATCAGATCCCCTGCCATACTTTCAGGGACCTTCTCCCTGCCATTTGAACTCTGGTAACTCTACAAATAGGGGGCATATTTACAGCTAGAAATCACAGCGTGGAGCAGCGCCAAATTTGGCAACGCCTTGCTCCGACATTTCCAAAATTCAGGGATGCACCATATTTACTGAAATACGACACAAACCTATGTTTTTCCTAGTACTGGCACTAATATTAGCTGCCTAGCGCCAAAGCAGACACCCTTACACCATAGTGCAAGGGTCTCTGTGTTACAAATATTGATTGTTTATGTGCAGGAAGGTGTCCCTTCCTACACAATAAGAATCCATAATGGCTATTTGTTACTTCTATGTGTGCTGCAGAATGCAGCACACATAGAAGTAGCAAATCCTCATTGTATAATGACTGTTATGTGCAGAAAGGGACACCACCCTGCACATAAACAATCATTAACGACATTTTGCTCTTTCTATGTGTGCTGCAGAATGCAACACACACAGAAAAAACAAAAACAAGGAGAAATAAAACAATTTTTCCTTGTTTCGCCATTCTAAAACCTGCTGGTGCATGGCATTAGTTTTTGGTGGTACCTGCCTCAGATTTACACATCCTTGTACACCTGGGGCAGTGTCAAAAAGCAATGGGTGTTGCAGTGGAAAGCCCACAGCAACACCCATAGCAAGGCCCTTTCTAGCAGATACCTGCGGGAAAGAGTACAATATTTTCAAAGCAATTTTAGGAAACGAAAAGTGGTTTAACGCCACTTTGTCAATATTAAGTAGGGCATTGTGCCACAGGAACGTCATTAAAAGTAATGTTCCTGTGGCACAATATCCTTGCAAATATGCCGTTGGGTTCTCCCTTCTTCTTTATCTCTCTCTGTCACTTATCTTCCTGCATCTGTTGTTGAATTTTTATTTCTTTTACAGCTCTACCTGCACCCTCTTTTTACTTCAAGCCGCTCTCTCCATTGCCTGTCCTGTTGGAATACTCCTGACAAACTGCTTCTGCAAGAAACCACCTAGTGCACCTCGCAGTGGCTGTGCACGCCTCACCAAATAGTGGAATCTGAGAGGTGGGAACCCATCTTTTCTAATCAACCTGATTGGCAAATGATGATTTCGTAGGGCAGATGTTACACCTTCAATTACACTTGGAGCAGTCCTTCCCTATTTCCAGCGGAACTAAAAGAGTTCCGAGGCCGACCAGACTCGGCCTGCTTGTGCCTGGAAATGAAAATGTCTATTTTTCAATTGAGTCCATGTCCCAGAATCTCACATTTGTTGAGCACAAAAATGTTAAAGGTGCAAATGCAGCCTGATAGTAACAGTGCTGATAACATAATCAGCTCTGTCCCATTAGAGCACAAAAACAGTTAATATATAGGTGAGCAATCTGCATAGTTCACATGCAAGCAAAACGTGTGAGTTAGAAAAACACGAAGCAAAGTAAAATATATTTCGCCTGCTATCTCTTCTGCAAATCAAGGACAGGAAAGAAATGCAGAGCAACTGAACACTCCTGAAATTGCTGGCATGAGAAATCTTCTCCAAAAGTCTGATTTTGGTCTACTGTCATTTTTTTTACAAATAGAATGCTCCATATTGCAGGTATTGAGTCAGCATTTCTCTGCTAATAAAAATTACGTTGTCCTCATGAGCATAGATATGGCTTGCAGGACGAATATGCTCAGCAGAAAAAATCGCACTACCAACGCTCACTAGTGTAATTCACTGTGGAGCCCCTTTCTGCCTTTACCAATAAGTAAAGATAAGGCCTGATTGCTGTGAAGAAATGTTCAATATGACAGCAAGGTGTAGCTGAGAAGTAGTGCAGGAGGTGGGAGCTTTGCGTGTTTTTTTCTTTTTCGAAACAGAAACTTCTCAAGCTCTGAACTCCCAGAATTATGTTTTAAAAAAAAAAAACAGGCCCAAAACAGGCATGCAGTGAAATGAGCAATGTTCCGCCCTTCAAAAACAAGGAGGCAATGACCCTTTTACTTTTCTACACATACATGCTGAACAGTGCCTCTCCCACTTCTTGAATGGTCACCACCCCCTTCCTCGTCCACAGATTAGACCTTGTTGTTTTTCAACTCTCTCTTGCTATTTTGAGATGAGTTCCTCAGCTCCCCCCCTGCTGGGGAGTTGAAACGTGTGCGGGCAATCAAAGCAAGGCAGAAAGCTAATGCAGCCAAAGCAGATTTCGAATGTTCTTATGAAGCCCTGTTTTTGGTTCATTAGGGGAAAGCCAATGAGTAAATAAACATGGAACAAATTAGTGGAACAGAGTTTAATTACAACTCCTCCTACTAGAGAGGAGATCTCAGGACCGATTTTATCAGCCGAGCACTTTCACTTTCTACAGAGGGTCGATTAGATGGGCCAGTGGCACTTCTTAGGTTAAGGATGAACTCTCTAGAGAAAGTGGAACTCTCCAAACAGCAGGTAACAGATCTGAATATGACCACATTCATGTGTTTCCCCCTAATAAGATTGAAAGGGTGCGATCTTCCTATAAATGTAGCAAGACATTTTTTTAAATCAATAAGATATCTTTAATTTCTGTCACAGGTACCACAGTGTCATTTTCAGATGCCATGGGACAGCTACACCTACAAATGCAGAAACGTGATGAAAAAAACAGGACATCTTGCCAAATAGTGGCTATGAGGAAACCTCTAGGCTCAAAGTTAAATTAAAATCACTCTTACATACCAAACAGCTTTAAAACAATGTTTACAGCCCCATGGTACCTCAGACTCCGATGGGACCCTTTCTTTTGTAGTACGGATCCGCCAGGTGTTCCCAGTACATAGGTGATGTAAAAAAATAATTAAATTATAACAACCATTTATTTGCTAAATCGAAAGACACTGCTGAAAATTCATTGAAAAAACTAAAGATAAAAGTGATATTATAGTTAGGTATAGAAAAAAGAACTTACCTACATTAAAAAAAGACTCTGAAATTCACTGAAAGAATCTACGTTTAAATTGACGCTCTAGTTCGGTATAGCAAAAAGAGCTTAACTTTTATTTTTTTAAATGCTGAAATTCACTGGAAATACTAAGGTTAAATTGATGCTATAGTAAATTATTGTAATACCATCATTTTATTAAACAAAAAAAGTAGAAATTCATTGAAAAAACAAAGGTAATGTGACATTATAGTTAAGTATGGAGAAAACACCTGTAAAATAGATTAAAACTCAGAAATTCATTGAAAAAACAAAGGGTAAAGAAATGTTTTAGTTATGTAACAAAGTCACATGTAACAAAACATTTTAAATCTGAAAAACAACTGAAATTTGCCAGTCATAATTCAATAAGCTATCTGTAACATGTGCTCCTGCAATGCACTGGTTATGACCTCACAAATTACATTACTTATGATAGGTTCAGTGGCATAATTGATGACATCACTGATTACAACACTGGTAACGTCATACAACCAATTACTGTAGTTCAAATTACTTTATAAACCATTACAAAGTTTTAGCTAAGAAAGTGAGAATGGAATGGCCCAGAATCATGAAAACCATAAATTGATGCATGTAGATGAGTTTATGTACAAAATAGAAATAATGTAGTCTTGAAGACAAATGCAATTCATTGTGAGTACTGACATACATTTCAAACAGGTTGTAGGTGAAATCAAAGGCATGTTATAAGAAATGTATGACAAAAGGTAACGCTTAGCTTTTCAATACATTTACTCACCTGTACATTAATGCGAGCATAGTGAGGTGACAGAGTTGTCATGTAGTAATAAAAGCAAACTGAATATGAACTGCAATTTTTTAAGTTGGACATATTTCTTTTCACACCTCCTTATGAAACAACAACAAATGTGGAGGAACATGAAAACCATTTTCCATTCTGTAAGGATTTTAAAACATGAAACTTTGGCAGAAACAATAGCCTTGTAAAAATCTAAATATATCTTGACTGCTATTTATGAGGCTGGGGTGTGGGGTGTTAGATTTGGGGGTCTCTAGGTGGCACAGGTAGGTACTTGTGACAAATAGGGACCCTTGCCTCTGTTCAGTGTAGAGGGGATACACTCCTGCTCACCCCCTTGGTAGCTTGGCACGAGCAGACAGGCTTATCTCAGAGGCAGTGTGTAAAGCATTTGTGACCACATACAGTAACCCAGTGACAACACTACAAATGGACACCACACAAGGTTTATATCAAAAATAAGTATTCTTTATATAGACTTAACACAAGACCACACACGACAAACATCCACAATACTATACTTAAAATGGTAGTTTTAGCTTAGTTCAGTTCAGTTCTTAAGATGCAACACTTTGCATCAATATACCTTATGATGCGTTGCACTTCCACAACAAGTAATGTTGCAGTGGTGGAAATGCGACAAAGTTCCGGTGTAAAGAAATAAAGACGTGAAGATCTTCCAGACGCGGCACGCTTCTCCGATGATGCGAGAAGTCTCAATTCAATGCGTCAGCTGCAGCGGCGACACTCTTGTTTAGCGATGCGACGGCAACAGCTTCAGCGGTTACACTCTTTTCCGACGTTTGCGAGATGCTTCCGCACGATGCGACAACTGCAGCCGCAACATCCAAGATGCGACGGCAGCATTTGCGACGGCTGCGCGCTCCTCCGGGGATGCGAGGCGCTTTCCTTGATGAGGTGCAATATAACAGCTACAGCGCTGACATTCACGATGCGACGGCAGCAGCAGCAACTGCGACACTCTTCTTCCTCATTGCGAGACACTTCTCTCGATGCGGTGCAATACGACAGCTACAGTGGCGACACCCTCCTTCAGAGTTGCAATGGCAGCTACAGTGACGGTGACACGCTTCCTCTTCGTTGCGAGACGCTTCTCTCTATGTGGTGCAATACGACAGCTATAGCGCCAACATTCACAATGCGACAGCAGCGATGGCGATATGCTTCTTCCTCGTTGAGTCGCGCTTCCAGCTCCTTGCGACACGCAGTCCCTCAGAAGGCCCAAAACAGCAGCAGGCCCTTCCAATGAACTCTGGGGACCTGGGGGTTGAAGTCTGTTGTCCCTGAGACTTCAGCAGGAGGCAAGCTCTTTTCCAAGCCCTTGAAGATCCTTCACAAGTTGAAAGTAAAGCACACAAAGTTCTTTCTCCTCTCTTTGGCAGTCAGGCAACCACTGCATGCCAATCCTCTCTTGATGCTGAATCCCTCTACGCTACGATTTCTCCGGCAACTACTTACGACACGAAGAATAAACAGAAGTGATCTGGTCCTTCTGCGCGGCACCCGACTAAAATATCACATTGGAGTGCCGCCTTGAATTGCTTTACGCTGATGTCTTTTGATCAGCACTGTTTGGCTTAAATAAGACAACTCGGATCGTTACGACTCTCAAGCGTGAGATTTGCCTCCAGTTTGAGACAGCTTTTATCGATACGCCACAAAAACTTGAACACACTCTCTCTGGCGCTACTAAACTCATTTACAGCTTTAACATTTTTTGGGACGATATAAAGACAAGCTGGTCCTACTGATTTTAGGGGTCTACAACTTTAAATACTATACAGTCCTGAAGATGTTCTCATTAATGCAAAACTAGAGACCGAAACATAGACCTACGCACTTTTTTCATTGATATTTTTTTGTGGTTTATTTTGTGGAAAAGTGTTCGCAATTGTCACAGTGAAGGTTTACAAGTGCTGAATAATAACTTTCTTGTCTCATTGCATGTATTGTATACAAGTACCCATTTAAAAATTTCTTCAATATAAAAAGAGAATATTTTCATATCTACACCCGTTTCTGTTTGCTTTGTATACCTTTTTCCACATATATTCTGTATGATTTTTTCGTCTTAGACAGTGTTTTACCCATTTGAAGAAATAGCGTTAGGAACTAAGTTTCCTGAAAGAAATCAACCAGCAAGCATATAGCTAATCTTGCTTACAAACACTACCATAAACTAATCTAACTATTTAACTAAATAAATCCCTTGAAGGCACATTTACCCCTTTCCTCATAGTTTGGGTTGCCCATTTCCTTTATCAATCCCCTAAGCAGCAGTTCAGCTTAGGAATAGTCTCTCCTCAGTTTCTTCAGGTTCCTCTCCTCAGCATAGGTTTCTTCTTGTAGTCCAAAAGTGATCTAATTTTATGGAATCAGGGTCCCAATATTTATACCCTAAAATCCTTTGTCCCTCTGAGGACAGAGAGGCCTTTGCCTAGTCCAAACCAGTTCTAGAGCACTCTGTCGACAAGACTCCTTCTTTCCTTTCACAGTGCAGGGCAGAGACATCCGCCGCACCACAGGAGGTGAAGCCAGCATTGTGGAAGGCAGCCATAGCCCTATTCAGGTCCCAGGTGCAACTCCTCCCACCCATCTAGATGCAGATCTCTCTATTCACCACTCGGCTGACTCATTCTGTCTCCTGGAATCCCCCAGCCCTGTCACAAAAACTCCAGACAAGGAATACACAACCTAGCAGAGGCAGGCTTTGGATAGTTAGACAAGAAAATACCTACTTTCTAAAACTGGTATTTTCAAACACAGAATGTTAAAACCAACTTCACTAAAAGATGTATTTTATCATTCTGAGTCCAGGCATACTAAACTCGAATTTCTACCATGTTCTCTGAGTCAGTTAGGATAATAAGAATGTAATATTGTAACTGCCCATTCTGGCCTATGGAGAACAGGTAGCCTTGCAATAGTGAACACCGAAAATGGCTGTAATTCACTATTAGGACATGCCACACACACCAGGGCATGTCCTACCTTATACTTACAATGCACCCTGCCCTTGGGTCTACCATAGGGGTGTCTGATATGAAGAAAATGGAAGGTTTAGGGACTGGCAAGTGGGTGCACTTGCCCAGTCAGCATGACAGTATCATACTACACACAGGCTCTGCAATGCCAGATCTTAGACACATGTTACAAGGCTGCTTCTGTGGGTGGCTCAACCAGTGCTGCAAGCCCACTATCAGCATTTGGATTTGCATGCCCTGGGCACTACTGGTGCACTGTACTAGGGTCTGACAAGTAAACCAAACCAGTCAATCATGGAATCACTAATCCATACATTAATTGATAATAGGGAGAGCATATGCACTTTAGCACTGATCAGCAGTGGTAAACTGCCCAGAGTCATAAAACCAACAAAAACAGGTCAGATAAAATACAGGAGGAAGGCAAAAAGTTCAGGAATGACCCTGCAAAAAGGGCAGCGGGTATGAAAAGCCGGATGCTCTCCAACTTTTAGAATATGGCTTTACATGCAGGATACTTGCAGTCCTGAAAATCAGTGCAAATGTCATCTGCCATAAGTAGTTGAGCTTACTTTTTATATGGGATCAGATAAAAATTGCACCACTTCTCTTATGGATCAAATGTTGCCAGCATCCAGAAGCAGATTTGGTGAGAGTGTATATGCCAACTGCTTCGCCCTAGAAAATGTGAACAGGATACTGTGGTTGATCAACATAAATTTGGCTTTAACAGAAATGTTCACACATACCCAACACATTAGGACTGGTGCAAATACCATTGTAAAAGGTCGCCATGCAGAGAGATTAAGGAGTGTCTTAAAAATAAAAACAGTTTAATTGTTTGTGGAAATATCAACTGCCAAAGATGTTGAACCATACTTGGGATGGATAGAGAAAGCAATCTACCATCTTTATCTAACGTATTTTTTTTATTTAACCTAATCCATTTTAAAGTTGCTTTCCCAGGTCAATGTGCACAGCAGCATGAGCTTCTCTTATGTAGCTGTAACAATGTTACTAAGCAGAACACGTGTCACTTTATTTTATATTGTTCTTTATACTTAGTCCCAAAAAAGGCCTTTCTTGTACCATTAATGGCCCAGGTAGAGTTCACGCAACATTCTGATAGCAATGGAATTCTTATCAAAACTACCCACGACAGATATGTGTTATGTAGTTTTAAATATTATGAGGAGTACACTGAATATTAGAAAACATTATGAGCTTATCACCCTATATTGGATTTTTATTTCATGTAAAATGCCGTCTTATCATGATGAATTTTTAATTATTGAGAAGACCACATTTTTAGAAATGTTAGTATAAATACGTTCTATTGATGTAATGATTTAACAACCATTTTTTAACAAAGTATTATTTTATCCCTTCGGATGTATCATGTAACAACTGCTAAATAAAGATTTTTTTACTTGAATTGCAAAAAGTCTGGTACACCAGAAGTAATTTTGATGGAATTAAAACTGTTAAACTTAAACCTATTTGCATTGACTTACCCCACCACCATACATCACACTCTTCGTGCAGTAGCAGATCTAATTGAGAAAAAACACTTGAGCGGGATACACCATTATGCTGGACAAAAAGGGCGCAGGTTGTAATCAGCTCAGTTGCCACTTCAGCTCCTGTTCTTTGTCGAACCCTTAGGATGGGTGAATCTCCATGAGACCTGCAGCACAGCTGAAGCCACTGAGCCCAGCTATGGTTCGTCTTGTCTCGGGATAGCAAGCTTCCTTTGCCTGAAAACCCCAGCCGCATCCTATAAACATGATATGCCAATATGGAGGTTGACTTTGCCAGCTCCACAGCTGGCACAAGCTGCAATCGGCAGCATTTCAGCAGGAGACATCATGGGCATCAGGATGGTGATTGTACCTCACTGGTCAAAGTGGCAGCATGCATTATGATCCCTCTGTCATTCTTAGACAAGGGACACACTTTGGGGAGGGAAGGCAATACAAATCCGCTATCCCTGGGTCAGCCAGTGCTTTTTTTTCATTATCGGAACCAGTTCATAAAGGAGCAGCAGTGGTGATTAGTCCATAAATGTCAGGTTAGTTACCTTGCCCCCGTAATGGATGAAGGAGGTTTTGGGGTTATTGTTCCCAGTGTAATGTCTAATGTGAATATAATAGTGTTTCCTGTTATGGCCCGATTAATGACATAATCAAGCCTCTTCAGTCGCTGCTTTGTAAGTGATGTAATCTCCCCATGTTACATATTATTAGGGTTGATTTTAATTATCTCCCCGCACCTGGGCTTGATTCCTCCAATCCAAATCGCAGGCAACATAAGATGAAGATAGAAAGCGTCTTTCTGGACCTGTGTTTAAGACAGGAGTGCAAGATGTATGGTGTAAGCTAAACCCAACAGCTTCGCGCTTCGTGCTTTTGGACTCTCTTTGGCCCTACCTGTTGTTCTCCACGCTCTGCCATCATCTGGAACAGCCGACTGGAAGGCTGCAACTGTCCCGCGACTCCCGCACAATCGCCGAACCTGTGGGCAAAAACTACAACTCTCAGCGTGCTCCGGTCTCCTGCAGCACGTCACCAGTAGAGCGCCAGGAGGCGCTTTAAAACCGGGATAGCTCCCCCACAGCGCGAGACGCTTCGCGCTTCGTGCTTTTGGACTCTCTTTGGCCCTACCTGTTCTCCACGCTCTGCCATCATCTGGAACAGCCGAATGGAAGGCTGCAACTGTCCCGCGACCCCCGCACCATCGCCGAACCTGTGGGCAAAAACTAGAACTCCCAGCCTGCTCCGGTCTCCTGCAGCACGACACCAGTAGAGCGCCAGGAGGCGTTTTAAAACCGGGAGGGCACCACCGCAGCGCGGGACGCGCGTGGGCGTGCCTGGGCCAAGCCCTGGGCCAAGGGCGGGCCCGTCCCACGCCCGTCAAAGCCAGGAGTAAGCAGGCCTAGGCCACCCCTCTTTACACTCTCATCTGGCGACAATACAGACTTGTTTAGTGACTGTTTCTGGATTTTTTAAGAGGTAGTCTGTGGTTTGTATCCATCTGTCAAAAGTGTGTATCTAGGTCCTGGGTTACAAAGCTAATAATGAGTAAGATGAGCCAGAAGTCGTTGGAACACTTGACGCGTTTCTTCTACCAGCAGAATCCGTCCTCATAAAGGAAATTGAGCTGACACAAAGAAGATTGTCCCTCGACCCCCGTAGGCTATCAGCAGGATCTCCCTTAGTGTGTTCTCAGGAGGGGGCAGGTGTTTCTATTGATTTATCGCAACAACCCACGTCTGGCCCTTCTCACTCATTTCCAGCTGACATAACCACCCCTGATAGAGCTCATATCATTATCAATCCATCCCCGGATATGATGCTCACATGCCAGCAGGGCCAAACACAGGCTAAGAAGGCAGAGGGCCGTACTGCAGCTCCATCCAAGAAAAGGAAAGCGGGTGGGCTTCCTTCTACTGCGCATCAGGCGAGTAAACCTGGCTAAAACCAAAGGGCCTGCCCGTAGCAAAAAAGTCGCTGTTCAGGCAGCTGTCACAACTAAGTCTCCAATCCTTGTACCTATCTCCCCTCCTCACCCTAGCAGATGCCATGTGATATGGAGGATAGGCTTCTGGCTAAGTTTGAGGAGAAATTACAAGCAATGATTAAGCCGTTGACAAATAATTTGACAGTAATTGCCCAAAGATTAACTAATATTGAGGACCATTTATTGTCGACAAATGGCAGTACCATGAGTCGTTCTATTGCTTCTAATGAAGTGCTGGCACCCGCTCATCCTGTTCCTGTTAGTGTAAATGGTAGCGACGAGGCGATGGTTGGCAGCACTGCTGCAGAACTCTTGCCCCGTCCAATGGGCAATTCATCAGCACCTGACACATCCACACCTCGCGGGAGAGTAGCTCCCGGGAGTAGCATCAATACTAGGGCCTCGCAGGGAGGTCTGGTCTGTGTATTCTCCTCCCCTTAACATTACTAACAAGGAAGTAGAAGCAGCTCTTCTACAAGTTCCTATAGGGAGGGCCACAGGCATTGACTGCATCCCTGCAGACCTTTTTTTACAAGATCTGACACTATGGGCAACATATATTCAACTTTTAATGAACGCTATTGACAAAGGAGCAGCGATTCCCTTCTCCTGGGCAGGGGCAGTAATCCTTCCTATTTATAAAAAGGGGATCCCTCCCTACCAGGAAACTATGGGCCTATAAGCCTGATTGATTGCATTCAGAAGGTTGTGGCAAGAGTAGTTTTAGGTAGAATGCAGATATGGATGGATGACTTTCACATCCTATCAGATTTACAAGCAGGGTTTAAGCCTTGTATTAGCACAGTGGATCAGGTGCTAAAGTTTATCCTTATTTATTGGCGCACTGTCACTTTGGGGAAAGGGTCTATTTATGCAGCTTTTGTGGACCTTAGGTCTGCATTCGACCTAGTTGCGTGTTCAAAATTTTGGCTTAATCTTCTGAGGCTGGGTATGTCATTGGAAATGTTGGCCTTTGTGGTCAAATTGTACACGGATAACTATGCTCAGGTCAGATGGGACACGGCAGGACATACCACCGACAAATTCTTGGTTGAAAAGGGGGTAAGACAGGGGTGCGTCCACGCACCCACCCTATTCTCTATTTACATTAATGGGGTTCTGAAATATTTTGAAAACTAAACTGTCCTACTGATGCCCCTAGTTTAGGTGGAAAAAAGATCTCACTCCTAATGTTCGCCGACGACACCCTCATCTTTCAACGTCGTGCCCTTCATAGATTTGAGGAGTTCTGTGCAGATCATGACTTGGCGGTTAATGTTGATAAAACTAAGTTTATGACTCTCCAGAACTCCAGCAAACCTATCGGCGAAGTTACGATGAAGGAAGGTGCATTAGAGCAAACCGAGATTTTCTCATATTTGGGAGTAACTTTAGACAAAAGGATGAGCTGGAGGCCACAAATCGACTGTCTTTTGGCCAGACATGCCCAATTATCGGGGGTGTTGTTTAGGGAGCATAGTCGATCTTTTACCAAACCTGTAGCTCCTGTATTGCACATTTACATTGCTAAAATTAGTGCTTCAATTTTGTATGGCTATGAGCTATGGGCGTATGTGAATTTGGACGCCCTGGCACAAAATACATTTTTGCGCTCATTAACGGGGCTGCCACAATCAACTCCTTTGATTCCCTTGTATTTGGATCTGGGATGCCACTCCATTCAGGACATCGCCCGGTATGGATTACTATCCTATTGGAGAAGACTCTGGGTGACTCCCGAACTAGCCTTCTATGCATCGGCAGTGCTAGAAATGTGAGACATGGATGTGAATAACAAAATTGAGTGGTTCAGGTGTATCAAACATGTTCTTTGTGAGTTGGGTTTGAGTCGGCTATGGACTTCCCCCAAGGGTAGCCCCTTCCCAAGCAAACCTGAGCTCAAAGCAGCTTACTGGTATTTGGTCTATTCTAGGCAGTTTGCCTCCTCCATCAGTCCAACTTTGTCTAGCACCTTTATGCAAATTAAATCCGAACCCACCTATGAAATGTATTGGGATCTAATCACTTCAACCCGTGATAGAAAACTTTTCCACCAGTTCAGAGTCGGGACACTACCGACCAATGATTTTACCTTTAAGTGGTCTAACCGGCACTCTAACTGTAGTAATTGTCCTTTCTGCCCGGGCAGGGTTGAAACTGTGGTCCATATTTCATTTACTTGCCCAGCGTATCAAAACCCGAGAGCTTATTGGTTGAAACCTGTGTGTCTATTAATGGGTACCAGAGACCACCACGAGGCTTACAGATTATTAAAAGCCGCAGTGGATGCCCCCCTGGTCACTGCATCAGCCAAGTTTTGGGGCTGGGTAGGGGTGATTCGCTGGTCTCTAGGGAGGAATAGATAAACTTCCCTTATTATGCACATTTTATGATTGCTTCTGTATATGTCCCTCCTCATATTTTTTATGATTGATTGATGCTCGCTTTTAAAGGGGTATAGCTTACTGGGCCGATATTTGGCAATTTTTTATAGTGTATTAAACTATTTTTTTTAACTCTATGTATTTGAGAGGTCTTCCTAATCATGCAGTTGTGACAGTGTAATGTTATCGTCTAACACAACCCCCGGGTTTGTAATGTGGTGACTTTTGTGATTTATTTTAAAATCGAAATAAAGTTTATAAATTGGAAATTGGTATTTCTGTTGTCTCAAGAAGTATCGGTTCAGTTCACGGACAGATTTCTTTCTAGCCCTTTTGTAACATCTAAAATATCTCCTCCCAATATGAAGCTGGAGGCTTCTCATACAACTCGGTGATTTTCACAAAATTCCCCACATTTCACTTGAGAGGACCAGAAGATGGGTTATAGACAAGACACTGTTGGGCCAGGATTCCTATGTCTGGTCCTTGTCAACAGAGATCGAATTTTTTTTCTCTATTAGGGCCAGATGTAGGAGCCCTAATACCGTCCGTAACGGCCGAATTTGGCCATTACTGACCGGTATTAGGGTTTTCTGATGTAGGGGGCCTATATTTTACCAATTCTGTAAATTTACAGATTCGGTAAATTTACAAAATCGGTAAAATACCGATTCGGTATATTTATTGATTCGGTAAATCCACATGTAGCTGACACTCCTATGAGTGCCACAGGCCCTTAAGAGTCGGTATTTTACTACCCAATCCTATTGGGTGGTAAAATACCGAATTCAGGTGTGTATGCACATCTGTGCAATGTGACACACAGACATGCCCTTAGGGCATGTATGTGTGCCACATGTCACACAAGCCTGTACTTGGGGTGCTAGAGGGTGTCAAAGTGACACCCCCTGCACTCTTGCAGGATTCGGTATTTACCGATTCGGTAAATACCGAATCGGTATTGCCCATTGATTCCTATGGGCTTCAAGGCTCATGGGAATCAATGGGCAATACCGATTCGGTATTTACCGATTCGGTAAATACCGAATGTTACAGATTCGGTAATTCAAAATAAAAAATTACCTACATCTCCCTCCTTCTGAATTACTGATTCATAAATACCGAATCGGTAAAATTCGGTATTTATTAGTCTGTAAATTAGAGTTACCTACATCTAGCCCCTAATGCCCACATAGTGGAGGGTGCTATTGTTTGGGAATCATTTAAGGCTACAATTGGGGGATACATGATCTCCATTTTGTCCTACCAAAGGAAGAAGGAACAAAAAAGCAGGATAGGTTATAATGAGTGGCTGATGAGGTATTGTGTGATGCTTTAGGTGAGCACTCTTGAAGCTCTCTGTATTTATGTCAGGGAAAGAGAGAAGCTTTGAAAAATGTCTTTCAGGGGAATCTTAATAGTTGGGCCAGCAATTCCAGAGTGTATGAATAGGGTGATAAAATGGATTATTTCGTAGCCTGGATGAACATGGTAAAAATCAATTGAAACCTAATTACTGGTTAAAATAAAACTGATATGGGAATGATAGAAAGAGACAACCCGAAGATTGAGCTAATCTGTTTAAATTATTATGACTCTCTCTATCAGGGGGACAACGGAACATGCAATCCAGCTGTCACTGCTACGTTTTTATGGGAAGTGCACCTTCCGTAGCTGAGAAATGAGGCTGGGGCCCTTTCAATGCGCTACCCAATTCGGAGGTCCCAGGTGATGATGGCATTAGAATGAAGCTTTACAAGTGTTTTAAAAGTGTTTTTGTTTACTTTATTAGCAGTCCCTCTCTCTGATTTGTGTATTTCCATCCTGGATGGAGGCTCTGGCCCACCCTCATTTAAGAAAGTAGTTTTAGTAATGTTTTTAAACAAAGGGAAAGATGAGTCAGGCATATGCTCATTACAGGCCTATACCACTGCTAAATACAGATTATAAGATTTTTACAAAAATGTTATCTAACCATATTAGTGTCGCTGATTCACCCCAACCAAAACAGGATTATTAGATGTAGCACAGCTTGAGAGCTGGTGCAGAGACAGAATATTGAGTAAGAAATATAGAATTGCATAAACATCATGGTAAAAATATTGTGGGTCAAGAATATCGACAGAACAAATATCGTGGTTTAGAATATCGATTTTGGGCAAATATTATCAATGTAAAAAAATATCGAAGTGTTTTTATTTTTTATTTTTATTTATTTATTTTTTGTCTAAACAGTAACATAACCATTACAAACATGCCAGTGGCCGAGTAGTACGTCTGGTTCTGAAGCTGCCTTGTGCTTGTTACATTGCAAATATAATAACACCTGTGCATCTTACTCCACATTATGCATAGTACAGATTGGACCATTTCTTAAAAAACAAGATTGACTGGGAAAAGCAGGTCAGGAATGTGATCTCTAACACATCCCATCAAGTATTTCAAATACACACCAACCTTTGGGACGCTCATGTCCACCCCAGAACACCAACCTTCCCTTTAAAAAACTGCCCGTATTTCTGCAGCATCTGCTGCCCTGTCTGGCTCAGTCTAAAGTGTTACCTGGTCCCCTACGTCGCTCTCCTGTGTCACCCGAGCCCAGGGCACAAATGGCTCCCATGTATCTTTGGGCCTAGTTGCAGATGGCTTCAACTCCCAGAAAGTAGTGAGCTGCGAATGCCCGAACGTCACATCCCCCATCCATTTCTTAATGGTTTGAGCCCTCCTCATCATCCAATGTACAGCCACACAGCGTTTAGTGAAAAGAAGCAACATAGCATGCAGTTTCAGAGTCTTTACTGGCCTGTCTCTCACACACCCCAGCAGCCCCTGTTGCAAATCCGGAACCTCTGGTGTGCCTAGTATATTATGTATAATGATGAATACTGTGGACCAGAATGATGAGAGTAGTGGACAGCTCTACAGCATTTGTACAAAAGAGGCTGGTGCAGTGCTGCATCTCCAGCAACTGTCATCCTCCCTCAGTCCCTTGCGACGTAGGCTCATAGGGGTCCTATAAAACCAATGGAGGAATATAAAGTGCACCAGGCGTAGCCTGTAGTTTGGCGACAGGGCTGTGAGCTGGCAACAGCAGTAGGACCATTGATCCTCTGTAAGTGGAGTCTGCAACTCCTCATTCCAAGCCTGCAGGGCATGTGTCTGTGTCACCAGAGCAGTGATATGTGTGGGATTGTAGATAAGTGTGATTAGTTTGCATGGTGAATTCAACTTCAACACGTTCTCAAGTGCAAACAACGTGGGGGGTGGGTTTCGGAAGGTGTTGTGAATCCATCTGCATGTAGCTCTGAGTTTGTAGTACAAAAAGAGTTCAGAGAATTGCACGACTGTGCCTTCCTCAGCTACCGGAGGGGTTCTAAACTCTTCGTTCGGATATAAATCTACGAAGGTACGAATTCCCATTTTGAGAGCTAGGGTTCTCAGAGAGGCATGGATGGGGCATATAGGATGGAGAGATTGGCAAAAATGTTGAAGTGTTTAATATCGTTAGCAAAAATATAGATGTTAAAAATATTAATTTTTTTTATTACTGTTATGCATTTTGGTATATATTTTATATGTATGTGATGCATGTATTTTTTGTATAAGAATTGTTTGTATTTTTATTATATGTGTTACAATTTTAGTAGTTATTAAAAAAATGTTGTTTGAATTTTGTGTATTTAGTTCTGTAGTGGGTTGTGGGTTCATAGAGAAATAGGGTGGGGAGTAATTTAATTATATAACATATATTAATTATTTTTTGTAGGTATTATATTTTTTGTATTTAAATTTTGCATTTTTAGTACCGTAGTGGGTTGTCAGTTTATAGGGGAATAGAGTGGGAAGTAATTTAACTATAGTAAATTAATTGAATAATTTTTATTCATTTATATTTGTTGAATTGAGATGTTATATTGTTAAATGTGTAAATTAATTTTTAATACCTATTTAATAATTATTTGTTAATGAATTTTATTTAAATAATTGGCAATTCATTATTTTAATTGTGTGGAAGGCCGAGACAAGGAAAGTGTGAAGAAGAGGTTTATCACATACAAAACAGCCTCAAGAGAAGAGAGGGAACTGGGCAAACAGTCAGTTAGGGCCTACGACCTAGTAAAGTCCAATGTGGGAATGGAACCGTACTCAGCCCTCATACATAACGCCCACAACAGATTTTTAATGACACATTTTAGGCTCAACCTTTTACATTATTTATTAGCTGAGCTGGCAGGTTTTACCAATTTTGTTGAGTCAAAGGGTTCTTGCTGATGCAATCATCGATCTCCGCAAGATTCCCTTCATTTTGTATTACTGTGCCCTTTTTATTCATTGCCCAGGCGCCTTTATCTAGTTAGTCTGCTGAAGAAACTGAAATTTAGACATGCCAAGGTCGCTCTTTTACACTTACAAATGGCCCAAGACCCCCTAGCCCTGCTCTCTATTATGAGTTTTTTAAGACAAGCATTCAAACTCAGAGAAACTAGTGGATTGGATGGAAGGAGGGGGGATCAGATGGAGGATTAATGATCTGTAATGAATACCTCTGTATCTCCTTTTTGCTGCTGTACAGTTTACAAACAATACAGGTATTTTTAGAAATTTTAATTGTACTTTTATTGTGTTTTGTATAATGCCGAATAAAGATATTTGAAATGACATGTTAATTGTGTGATTAATTTTAGGTGTGTGTTGTGGTGTTTATAGGGGAAATTGTTGGGAAAGGTGGGAAGTAATTTATTGTTAATTGATGAATTTATAATTAGTTGGTAATTACTTTGATTTATTTAATTGGTAATTAACTCTGGTAATTGTGTAATTCATTTTTGGTGTGTGTTGTGCATATTATAGAGTTAAAGAATACGTATTCAATGAATGTTTATTTTTATTAAAATACGTTTTTATAATCATTATTAATAATGTTAATTATGGAAATAAATTCAAATAATAATGATGAATAATAATGATTACTTTTTTTTATTGGTGTGGTGTATTGGAGTAGGAAATAAAAGAAATACATTTATGTTTTAGAGTTTGTTTCTGTTTGTTAATATTTGCTTCTTTTAAATAAATATTGTATATAAATGTATTTATTAATTTATTTCAAATAATAGTTGTACCTTTTTGTCACATGTAATTCAATTATTTCATGTTAATTTTTAATATATTTTATCTGATATTTGTAAAATATTGTTTATTTATTTTTAAGATTATTTAAATGTTTTCAATTGTTTAAATGTTATTATAAATTTTTGTTTCTTTGCTATCCAACACTGTGGCACTCACTGAAGTTAGAATAGTCATTTTTCCCCTCTGCCATACCGGAACGTTCCCTACTTTTGCACTCATTGGAGTGGGAATGGTAATTTTTACCCCTCCGCCATCCAACAGTTTCCCTACTTTTGCACTCATTGGAGTGGGAATAGTAATTTTTACCCATCCGCCATCCAGCACTTTCCCAACCAATGCACTTATTAGAGAGGGAATTGTATTTTTTACCCCTCCACTATCCAGCACTTTCGCTACTGTTGCACTCACTGGAGTGGGAATCGTGAATTTTACCCCTCCGCCTTTCAGCACTTTCCCTACTGTTGCTCTTATGGAGTGGGAATAGTAATTTTTACCCCTCCGCTATCCAGGACTTTCCCTACTGTTGTGCTCACTGGAGTGGGAATAGTAATTTGTACCCCTCTGCTATCCAATACTTTCCCTAATGTTGCTCTCTTTGTAGTTGGAATAGTAACTTTTACCCCTCTGCTATCCAATACTTTCCCTACTGTTTCCCTACTCTTGCACTCATTGGAGTGGGAATAGCAATTTTTACCCCTCCGCTATTCAACAATTTCCCTACTGTTGCAATGACTGGAGTTGGAATAGTAAATTCAAATATTCCGCTATCCAACATTTGTCATACTGTTGTATTTATTGTACTGCAAAATGTACGTTTTAATTTTTGTTAATAGATAAATGTTTGAATTAATTTAAAAACGGTAATTTTTTAATTTTAAATTATTAACATATGTATTTATTTAATTTTTATATAATTTAAATGTTAAAAAATTAAATAAAGATAATAGTTATAAATAATTTGTATGTAAATATATGTATATGTATTATCGATTACGTTTATGTGTATATATTATTTTTAAATTAAGTTTATTTGTTATATTTAGTTAAAATGTATATTAGATATAATTTATCTTGTTAAAAATAATATAAAAAATTCAAATATTTAATGTATTTTATTTTATGTTATATGTATTTTTAAATCGATATTTTGTACATCTATATTTTTTCTTCAATATTTTTTCTTCAATACTTACCTGTCCTGGATAGCTATTGCTTAAGTTACGCCCTGTTATTAACCAAAATCCATTCTCTCTCGCTCTTTGGATATCGCTCCCTATTTTCTTGATCTGGCGGATATCACAAATAAAGATGTCGATTTTACCTCTCATATTATTTCTTTTAGTAAATATCCCCTACAAGTTGGAAACAGGCTTCATTTGCAATTTGGAGAGCAGTTTTTCAACTTTCATATGGGGCAATAAATCTCCTGGGGTTCGTTTAAAGAAACTATAGCTGCCTAAGAAGGAGGGCGGCTTGGCACTCTCCTGTCTCAGAACCTATTATTCTGCGTGTTTCTATGCCGGGCTCTCACTTTAATAATTTTTTAATTGCATGTATGCTTGGTCGCTGTAATATAGCCAGCTTCCCGAGAGGCATTAATGAACTTAAAATACCAAAGAAAGTGAGATAGAAGAAGACCTCTTCGAACATTAGCACTTTGAAGCTACCATTTTTCGTAAATTTAAAATACCGATGATTCATGCCGAAACCCCTTTGGCATGTTTTTTCCATCTTTCCCCCTGTCTTTCGCCATTGGCTATTAAGAAGTGGGCAAAGGTCCATATTTATAAAATTAGAGACTTTTTGGTTCAGGATTGAGGAAAGTCGTGGCAAAGATTTGCTCTTGCATTGGCACACAGAAGGCTTCTTTAAGCTGCTCTTACAGACTGATGGTATCTCTTTTTAATAGTGTCTCTCAATATGAGGTTCACTGTTTGGCTATGTTGGCTAGGAATCTTCTCAGGCCCGAAAATGTGAATGAATACGGAACTTCGGCAATACAGGTCTATAGATACCTCTAATATTTGGACACAATGGCGGTAAAATACAGAGATAGAGATCGACAGTGAGACATGGCCACATTCTTTGAGTATGAATTAACATTGCTGAGAGGGGTAAACTTCCAAAGAATAATGTTTTTAATGCATGGATGCTTTATTTCACCCCAGAGAGGCTTAACAAAATGTTCCACACAACAAACAAAAAAAATGCCCTGGATGTAAGGGAGTAGGGGATTAGAGACATAAGTTTGACATGTAAGATGGTCTCCATAAATTGGTCATATTGTGTATATATATATATATATATATATATATATATATATATATATTACCTACTGGCGGTCGCCAGTAGGTATATATAGTTAGGATTTTTTCTCTATGGGTTTTTTGAAAATTCTATGTCTAATAACTTTGGCGTTTGTGGACGGAATTGGCTGAAATTTTCAGGAAAATGGCACATTTTGTTTCTGAGCAGCCCTTGAAAATTTGGGGGGGGTTCGTCCAGTGGGGGCCGAGAAAAAAGGGGGGTCCCAAAACGTGTTTTTAACATTGAGTTTTCCATAGGGCGGTTGGCCTCACTTTTAGCCCGAACGGCTGAATGGATTTGCACGAAACTTGGCAAAATTGTAGGGACTGGTAGCCCGATGTGCCTTTTGTAGGTCTCAATATATGTGCTCCAGTGGATTTTGAGAAATTAACGTTTAAAAAAAGATATATATCTGTAACAGCGGACCGGGCAGCGCACTGGTTCGCGGACTTTTCGCGCAACGGAGCTTTGTGAAGCGAAGCTGATTGGTTCTCCGGCGTCTGTCAACATTCCAAACAGTCCGTAGCGGCCGCCATCTTGTCTCTCGGTAGGATCGAGAGACAAGAGGAGGTCAAAACAAAGGGGGAAATAACTATAAGGGGGCATAGTAGATCCTCGCTGACCCCCTAGGTTTGATGTGGAGGTTTTAAAAGGGCCCCGCGGGGCAAAAAATAATAATAATAATAATAATTGAACGGCTGAATGGATTTGCACGAAACTTGGCAAAATATTAGGGACTGGTAGCCCGATGTGCCTTTGCTAGGTCTCAATATATGTGCTCCAGTGGATTTTGAGAAATTAACGTTCAAAAAAAGATATATATCTGTAACAGCGCTCCGCTTCGCGTAACGGAGGTTTGCGAAGCTGATTGGTCATTCTGTCACTGGGCTATAGTTGGGCTACATCTGGCTGATATTTGGGCTACATTTGTTTTTTTGTGTGTCTGGCGGCCATCTTTGGGCTACATTGGGCTACATTGGGCTTCATTGGGCTACATTCGGCTAATTAGCAAATAGCTCATCGCAAACTAGGAATGGTAAAGAATCGCTATTTATTCCTTAAAGTTCGCTATTTAGGAAATGCAAATAACTTTGATGATACATATGGCGGTTCATCTCTAACAAGATAAGAAGCATAGGGATACATTTATGATGACTGGCGCATCACCAGGGATGTGTTAGTCATTTTGTGCCGCTGTTCCGTCACCTATGGTGTGCTGCATTTACAATGCGGCGCATCATGGGGCAAAAACAGCACAGATGCGTGATGTATCTGTGCCGTAAAGGTGGCGCATTGCTGGAGTTGTATCGCAAGTGTGATGAAGCTCCAGCAAGGGTCGGGGGTGCCCCTGTCGCAGGGTTTCTGTTCTCACACAGAACTGTGGACAGAGGATTGGAACCTCGGCGAATTAGGGTGTCCCAAAACTCACGTTAGTAATCAAAAACTCCTTAGCAAGCTAGGTACAGTGTCACATTGGATATAACAAACTCTCAATGTTTAGACAATCCAGAATATGAACTTATAGTACCTCAGGATACGTGGAACTCATGAACAGTCGGTCGTTATAGATTTCTTAGAAACCAGAACATGGAGTTAAGAAGAACAGATGTGTATTTGAAATGTTTATTTACTAATGCCGTCTTCTCAGGCGTAGTACCTTAGATAATAAAAGTACACATATTATCAGTAGCAAAATTACCAGCATAGTTACTAGTACATAAAAAGTGAATGGTGATAGTATGTTAACATGCTGTAAATGAATAAGAGTTAGCAACACTTATAAGCAGCCGCGGGCCGTGGAGGGAGTTACGGTGAGGCAGGGAGGCGGGGAGGGGGAGAAGCAGGGTGGAGAATACAAGTACACATATTATCAGTAGCAAAATTACCAGCATAGTTACTAGTACATAAAAAGCGAATGGTGACAGTATGTTAACATGCTGTAAATGAATAAGAGTTAGCAACACTTATAAGCAGCCGCGGGCCGTGGAGGGAGTTACGGTGGGGCAGGGAGGCGGGGAGGGGGAGGGGCAAGGTAGAGAGGGCTCCACCCTGCTTCTCCCCCTCCCCGCCTCCCTGCCCCATCGTAACTCCCTCCACGGCCCGCGGCTGCTTATATCTCACCCTCCCTAATACACATATTATATTATTTGCTAAGAAGGTCTCTTTGTGTTGGTTTAGGGCGTGCCCATACTTTAGTGTCTTAGATTTGAAGGAATCACATCAGCATACACCAGCTCTCTCTTCATGTGAACCGCATCAACTGTTGTGTATGTGTGTTCGGCAAAGCAATATAAAACCCGCCTCATGCCCAGAATTGGCAGAAGTTGCACTTATGTTATGAGTATGAAGTCGTGGAGATCAGACCTCATAACAATTCTGTATCGTGTTGTTCTTGAAACTTTAGCACTCGCTGTTCAGATATAGTTTAACAAGTAAAGCAGATAGTAGACCAATAACATATTATTCTCATGTAAACCACGATGAACTACTAGGTGGAAAGCTAAAGCAACAACTAAGTATCGTGTGCAGAAGTTGCAAAAAAGGAAAAATGGCGTTTAAACCGGTAATGAGCCCATGCTAACTTAACACGGTGTAAAGATATCCAGGACCTAGATGACACCTCCTCATGATCCGGAAACGAACTGAATAAGATAATAGAAGTGCCATCTCATGAGAGCAGATTGCAAGTTTATATGTGGACGGTCCGCAAGGTAAAGCATTAAAAACTAGGAAAATTTAATGCTAAAGAAAAATAAAACAGCCAAGTACTTTATCGAGTCTTAAGCCAATAGGCAAGGTAAATAATAAAAACTTGACAAATAAGTCAATGAATTGTCAATGAAATGCTAGTACTCAGCATATCAAACATGAAAAAGGTCTATGACATAACTGTGTATGCAAAATAAGCTGCAACAGCCTCCAATAGGAAGTCACCGTCTTCATCCGAAAACAGTTCAGCCATCCAATTTAAAAGCGGAAAAGAACATACGTGCTCTCCCAGCACCGGATCCTCTATCACCATCAGAGGACAGCTCGGTGGGTTTTCAAGAAAGCTCTGTTCCAAGAAAGACTGTGCTGCCGCCAGTAAATTCCAGGGACCAAGTAGTCCATGCATCAATGCCACAGCCATAATCCTTTCGCCAGGACAAACCAACTCGTAAGTAATGATAGGAGTCATCAGCTGATTAAAGTCGACGTCAGGAGAAACCGGTCCGCAGAGACACAAATCAATGGCCCAATCGAAATCACAGGTCAGGCAGTGAAATACAGGCTGGACACAGGTGAAGTAGGAGAACCGAAAAGATAATCCATATGCCGTGCTTAATATCGCCAACGGCATTGTGCCATAATATTCTAGCATGCGATTGCGGAACAGTGTCAGCAGCTGCAGGGTCGGAGGTTGCATAGGAGGGACATCCATATTTAAAAATGTAAAAAAGCACAAGAGCGTCCGCTGGTAATGCAAGTAAAAATGCCAATCTACGAACCAGAGTGCAGAAAATACAATGAAAGGAAGCAGGGATGACTCCAAAGATTTTCTCAAATGAAGTCACGAGACCACTGGTAACAACTTTAAAAAAGTGTGCCAGGGACTTTGTGGAGGATGCGTTAAAGATAGTCGGAAACATGTTGCTGAAATTGAAAGGCAAATCTTAATTGAAAAGGGTGTGCACCTCTGTATGGGTGTTCGCTATGTGAAGTACGAAAGTTTCACGGGCCGAACTCAAGGCCACCTCTCTCTGAGACAAAAGAGCTCTTATTCTTGCCATGCCGTTGAAACGTGTCCCAAGGTTGGTATTTGTGGCCAGATTGAAAACTCCCTATGTTCATGTGTGGGAGGAAATAGAACATTTCTGCAGCAAATAACCCGTTCACTTACTGTTACGATAAAAGGAATACTTTTAATTAACTCAGAACAATCTTCATTATTGAGCATCAAATAACTACCATTTTCCAACAACTTGAACGTGGGGATGATAGCAGGAACTGGCGTGCCTTGCAACACGCAAGCCATATTTGGTCGGTGTTTGTTGCATGAACCGTGTAACTGTATGTGCCTACACATTAGTGAATGATCTGGCGTCTCAGTGCATTCCTCTCCATTCAGATAAACTTCTTGATCATCTTTGAAACATCTGTATGTGTATGGAAGCGACCAGACCTCATGAAGAAAAGCACTACCTAAAGGTTCATAACGACCTATTGGTATATATTTCATACAATTTGAAAACTTATATAAAGCAAAAGGCAGCGTTATTAAACCGTGGATAAGGCATGTTGCCAAAAAACCCGCAATCCTCTGCTGATGATGTCACTGAGCATGTCATGAATGATGTAATATGTGACATCATCAGCAGTGGATTACGGGTAATGGTATCTCTAGTTTACTCCCTTATAGCTGTGTTTCTTTTAACATAAGTGTCTGTTTCCTTCCCTTATACTTACTGTTTTTGGTTCGCTTCCGGTTCGCGTACCAGCGAGCGAACTAGGAAGCGAACTAAGAGAAATAGAGGTTGGCACAGTTCCAAATATTGTACCAATTTTTTAATAACGGGGAGGTAGTTCTGAAAAGAACTTTTTTTTTTATTTTTCTGAACATTTTTTTACTGTTTTTGAATTTTTCGGAACAGTTTTATATTTTTTTGGGTTTTTCTTGGAGGGGGCAATGAAAACGATTCATTGTAAAGGGCTCAACAGGAGCAACAAAACAAAAAAAAGAAGTATTTATTATTTTGGGCGTTTCGGACAAACTTGCATATGATAGTCAATAGCTCTGTTGATCAGAGTGATGCTTTTTTCTCCGTAGGAAATGAATCCATCGCAAAATGCGCAGATGTGTTTTACATCACCAAATCTCATTTGTATATTTGGCACCATCTCCCTGCCCTCTGGTCCCGTTACTTCCGGTACAACAGATCTTCTGGCCATAATAGGGAGATTATCTAGGTCGTTCCGAAACTGTGCAGCACTGTAGTTGTTAGGATGCCACCTAGTCATATGGCGATGCATTGTGTAGTTTCCGAAACTGTATTTTTTGTCGGTCCCTCTGGACAGTCTATCTTGACATATAAGGCAAGTTACGTATCTTGCATTTACTTTTTTCTGACCTTTGGGAATTTTAAAAAATTGCCAAATGAAGTTTTCTTTCCGGTGAGACGTCCTGGGCTGCTCAGGCAAAAACTGCCTCTCTTCGTGCTCGTCCTCCTGTTCCTCTTCTTCTTCTTCTTGTTGAATTACAACTTGAGCAGGTGGTCCACTCTTCCTTGGATGTGGTGGAGGTGGTGGGGAAGCACCAGCTGAAGCTACTAAAGAAGCCATTGCTCAGTGATAACAAAGGGTCTTTCTCTCACAATGATGAAAGTCAGAGTGAGGAAAGAAGGAGGGATTTTCATCATTTGGGAAAAACAAGAGTTCTCAACCAATCAAAAGTGTTCATTTTAGATTATATGACCTAGTCTTACATCATTAGGAAACCAAAAGTGAAATGAACCAATGAAAAGTGTTATTACCAAGTCACATGACTTGCTGTGTTTACGTTAAGCGCTTTGCAGGGCCTCCCGGTTTGCTTCCAGAAACCTGCGCTTTGCGACTCGCTTCGCGTACCAGTTCGCTAACGTAGCACGTCATATGACGTATCACGCGACAACGTGAAACGTCATGCGGACGGGAGGCGTCACGATGTTGTTTTCTAACGCGGCACTTGCGGTAAAGAAACGTTTACCGGCTCGCGGTCTATTTCGCGGCATCAAGGTCAGCTAACGGGAAGCTTCCCGATTCGCGAAGCGGGAACGAAGAAAAAAAAATATTTAAAAAAAAAATTATTCATAAACCTATAAAATATATTTTTGGATTTAAAGAAGAATACATTTTACAGCTACAGATATTAGCTGTTAAAAAACCAATGAAATTCACAGAAAAAAACATAGGTTATAGACCATATATAGTTAGGAATTAGCATTTACAAAACCTTGAAAATTCACTGAAAAAACCATAGGTTATAGACCATATATAGTTAGGAATTAGCATTTAGAAAACCTTATTTTACTCACACAAAACCATTGAAATTCCATATATAGTTAGTTGCACTAACTATATATCGCGCACCCGCAATCCACTGCTGATGATGTCACATATTACATCATTCATGACATGGTCAGTGACATCACTGATGACATCACTGATGACATCTCAAATGACATCACTGATGACATCACTGATGACGTCTCATTTGGCATCATTCTTGTGCTAATACGATAAACCTCTTCAGACTCTAATATAACCTTAGATACACTCAGTGTATACAGACACTCACACACTGCCACTCATCCATGGAGTTACTCACACACCCAGTCAGTCATGCAAAGAAACAATCTCACCTCCATTTCTTCAACTATACAGTTATACACACCTTACTTATTGAAACATATACTAACACATATTTACTCTCTTATACAATCCCTGATACAAGTTCACAATGATCGATACAACCACTCACTCAGTGGCTCTCATGCACAGTTATTTATATATGCCAACTCTCACATGTACTGTGTTTTACATATGTACTTACTATGACATGTAGCATTGAGATATCCATTCACTCATCAATACACTCATGCACACAGTCAACTGCCCATGTAGCTGTTTCCACATGCACTCTTGAACTCATACACCTAGTGAATAAACTGCTCACACATCTATGCACAGAGTTACACACCTTCCAGCCACCCCCACACAAACTCAATCTCCCATAGAAATACTTGGGCAACCAATTAATAACACATATAGCCTCTCGTATAGCTAATGATCAACACATGCAGCAGTTTACATCACAACAGACATAATGATGCACAAATTAAGACAGTTTAGTCACTAACCCATGCATTCAGTGAGACACATTTAATCACTCACTCATACAGTCAGTCACGCACCTACTAAATCCTTCATCCAGACACTTATACATCCACTCATTCTTCAATATCTAAGACATATTTTAACTTTACAGAAACATACAGTCACTGGATGTTGTCATCAGTGATGTCATTTGAGATGTCATCAGTGATGTCATCAGTGATGTCACTGACCATGTCATGAATGATGTAATATGTGACATCATCAGCAGTGGATTGCGGGTGCGCGATATATAGTTAGTGCAACTAACTATATATGGAATTTCAATGGTTTTGTGTGAGTAAAATAAGGTTTTCTAAATGCTAATTCCTAACTATATATGGTCTATAACCTATGGTTTTTTCAGTGAATTTTCAAGGTTTTGTAAATGCTAATTCCTAACTATATATGGTCTATAACCTATGGTTTTTTCTGTGAATATATATATATATATATACATGTGTGTATATATTACCTACTGGCGGTCGCCAGTAGGTAGTTATAGTTAGGATTGTTTTCCATAGGAAATCCGCAACATTCTATTGGGAATAACTTTTGCGCCGGTGGACGAATCTTCGCGAATTTCTCAAAGAAGAAGGCCCGCTCAGCTCTGCTCCTTCCCTGAAAGTTTGGGGGGGATTTGTAAAGCGGGGGCCGAGATAAAAGGGGGGGTCCCAAAACGTGTTTTCCCCATGTTAATTTCCATAGGGCGGTTGGACTCACTTTTAGCCCGAACGGCTGAATGGATTTCCACCAAACTTGGCAAAATTGTAGGGACTGGTAGCCTGATGTGCCTTTGCTATGTCTCAAGATATGTGATCCAGTGGATTTTGAGTAATTTAGGTTCAAAAATATATATATATCTATAAGCGCACCCCGGTAGCTGATTGGCTCTCGGGTGTCTGTCAACATTCCAAACAGTCCGGAGCGGCCGCCATCGTGTGTCTCGGTAGGATCGAGACACAAGAGGTGGCAAAAACAATGGGGGAAATGACTAAAAGGGGGTAGGGTAGACCCCCCCAGACCCCCTAGGTTTGATGTGGGGGCCATAAAAGGGCCCCGCGGGGCAAAAAAATGATTTTCGCGGGGGGAGCGCCCGGTACGCGCACCGGGGAACGTACCGGGGAGCGTACCATGGGGAAAACCCAGTGAAACAGTAAAATAATAATTTAAAGTGCTTAGAGGTAGGGTAGCTGTGAATAGAGTTGTTGTGTTGTGTGGGTGATTTAAGTACCAACATGTAGGTACCAATGCAGAGTCTTAAATTCAATGTACACCGTCTCCTCTGTAGATATCTTGCATGTTGTTACAGAAGTTATTGTGGTATATGGAATCCATACCATAGTCTGTCAGGAAAGCATAAACAGATCCTTTAAACACTCCTTGAGAAAGCCTATGGGTTCATGGGTAGTCTACCCTGGTCCCTTATGATGTTTTGAAGTATTACATTGTACTCTCTTCTGAATCTACACAAAATTGGTGGTGATATTGTGCATTAGAGACTGAGAGAAAGGAGGCTGGAGATCAAAAAGAGATGTCAAATACACATTTGAGATAATATAGTGAGAGAAAGGAAGTAACTATGAGCAAACTTACTATGTAACACAAAAAAGTTGCACAGTATACTGTAAGTCTCACTTTATATTATAATCATTTTGGTACTACTTCATGAATTAAATATAAAATTGAATAATGTCTCAAACTATTTTTAATTATTAAATATAAATTTATTGTTCTGAATTTGTATAATTTAATAACACTTGCAACATTTCATTATCCGGTATCTCTTCCAAATTTGTATTGCATGATTCCATATTATCTAAACAGTCAATTAATTGTTGGTCAAGAGACTCATCCAGGAAGTCAAGAAAATCTTCTTGAAGAATTTCCTCATCGGTAATTTCGAAAAGAATCTCCTCATTAGTAATTTCGAAAGAAATATTGATGGTCTGTGGTGTATCTTCCATTTTCTTGCTGTAAATTGCATAACAAATAACTATAACAGTAGAGTTAGGGCACTGTTGGGTTTAAGTTCAGACAGGTACTTCTGAGTTTTTAACAGTGAAGTTATCTTTGGGCAGTGAATGGTATCAGGCAGGAAATAGAAATATAAAAAAGTGTATGTGAAGAAGCCTAAGTAAATTCATAATTATACCAGAGAAGCCTAACTCAATCTATAACTATAACAGAGAAGCCTATCTTAATCTATAACTATAACAGAGGGACAGTAAATAACTATCAGAAAACGTTTTTACAAATTAACTTAAAGTGCCCCTTACAAATTAACAACTTACCTTATAGAAAGGTGATGAAGATAAATGAGAAAATCCTTTAAAGATGTACCTCAGGTAGTTGTAGTCAAAATGGCTGTGTTTCCCTCTCATTTTTCATTTATATTCATCTACATAACCAATCAAATGTCAGGAAATAAAAATAGAAAATTAAAGTAACATTTTAATTGGTTGTAAATTCTAACACTTCATATGCGTTTTTGTCATGTAAATTACCTCAGGATATTTAGACAGGGCTACAGCCCAAATGGCTCAATGGTATTCCACCAAATTTGGGAAAATGGTAGGGACTGGTATGTAGTAGGGCCTATTCTATATTTGGTGAAAGTCTCTCCAGTGGTTTTTATGTAAATTAACTTTTAAAATTGTTTGGGAGCGCTTACCGGTGCGCGCCCCGGTACGCGTACCGGCAGCGCTACGGGAGTCCTCCATCTTGTGTTTCAGTAGATTTTAGACACAAGATGGAGGACAAACAACATTCGGAATGGGTAAAAGGGGGCACAGTAGACACCCCCTGACCCCCTAGGTTTTCTGAGGGGGGCTTAGGAGGCCCAGATAGGCCAAATTTATTTTTATTTATTTTAACTTTTTCGCGGGGGGCGGGGGGGGGGGCGCCCGGTACGCGTACAGGGGAGCGTACTTTGGCGAAAAACTGTGAAAAAAGTTGGAGTAAAGTAATCATTTTGAGTGATCAGAGGTAGGGTAGCCCTGAAAAGAGCTTTTGGGTTCTGTGGCTGATTTAGGTACCTACAAGTAGGTTCCAATGCACAGTCTTAAATTTAGGAGGAATATTCTATTCCCCTCATCTGAGAAGTACACAGCATCTCCTCTGTAGATATCTTGCATGTTGTAATGCAAGTTGTTGTTGTATATTGAACCCATTCCATAGTCTGTCATGTAAGCAGAAACAGATTTATTCACATGTTTCCGTGCTTTCTCAAATTGTGGACAAAATTGGTTGGACCACTTCCATTTCTGTCTTTGGCATATATTGGAATATACCAAGGCAGTTTGTGGAAAAAGTGTCATCAATTGCCCAAAGGTGTCCTTTAAAAGCATTTCCAGACCTACCCCAGTCAAAGTGCCTAGGTCATTTCCACCACAGTGCAAAATTATGAGGTCAGGGTGTGGCAGATGGTAAAAGGTTTCCACCAATGATATCAATTGATGACATTTCAATCCTCTCTGGCCAATCCACTTGATGTCTACATTTGGCAAATCAAGGTTGTGAAAATTTCTGATAGCTGCATACCTTTGAGCCCAGTGGATGTAGCTATGTCCAATAATCCAGACAGAATACATGGTGAGAGGAGGTTCTGGTGCAGTCAGATGAAGTGTAGGAATGAAATGGCAGTTGGAACAGTAGGAGTTTGCAAAAACAAACTGTGGAGTTTCAGTGCTCTTGAATCACAAGCAATGATTGGTGGATTCAGATAGTTGAAAACTGAAAGTTAGGGGGCATGCTTCTGTTCTGTGAAAGAAGTAATTTGAATGGTTAAGAAAAAGTCATTTAAAGAAACATAGCACCGGATAAGCTGGTGTATTGAGAGGTCAAACATCCTTGCTGAGTTCATTTGCAACATTGTAGAATAAACTTTTAAACCTGAGAGTTCAGTGAGGAGGGAGTTGCTGTGGTAACAGGTAGAAAGGGCTGAGGGGGGGGAAGGGTGTTGGTTTGAAAGTAGAGAGGGAAGAGTTTTAATTGGTTAACATGAGGGATATGTGTGTAGAATGAGAGGTTTTCTGTGCCATTCATGGTTGCAGTGCCTGGAGTACATACATTTTGCTCTGCTAAAGAAATATTGGTGTGTGTGTCTGACACTGTTCTCAATCTCCCAAAGCATTTGTAAAGGTGAGTAATGATTCATTTAATATAGATAGAGACTTGTATCCTCTATGGAGAAGATTTGGAAGCAAAATGTGGTTTTTTAATGTTGCTTTGTGTCATGTTTTTTGATAATGCTTGGTAAAAAGTTTTTACTGCATAGAGGAATCGTATTTTGTTAAATTGTGAAGTTTCAGTAGTGACATGGAATGCTTGTACATAGGACCTGTGCTGTGTTTCGTAAATGTTATTTAAAAAAAGATATTGGGGCAAATGAATGGCTTTTACATTTTTGAGAAGGAATAAATAGTGTCTGCATGATTAAATAAATATATTTGAACCTTTCACTATCATGTCACCTGTGTTACCTCAGATTAGGAAGCAGAGTGAGCTTCTTTCTTGTTGGTTTAAGTCATGTTTCTTGATAATGCTTGGTATCAACATTTGCAAGATAGAGGAATTGTATTCCGTGAAATAGTAAGGTTTCAGTAGTGAAATTGAATTCTTGTACATAGGACCTGCGGTCTGCTTCTAAAATGGTATTTAAAAAACGATTTTGGGACAAATGAATGGCTTTTACATTTTTGAGAAGGAATAAATAGTGTCTGCATGATTAAATAAATATATTTGAACCTTTCACAATCATGTCACCTGTGTTACCTCAGATTAGGAAGCAGATTGAGCTTGTTTCTTGTTGGTTTGTGTCATTTCTTTTGATAAAGCTTGGTATCAACATTTGCAAGATAGAGGAATTGTATTTTGTAAAATAGTAATGTTTCACTAGTGAAAATGAATGCTTGTACATAGGATCTGCGCACTGTTTATTAAATGTTATTTAAAAAACGATTTTGGGGCAAATGAATGGCTTTTACATTTTTGAGAAGGAATAAATAGTGCCTGCATGATTAAATAAATATATTTGAAGCTTTCACAATGATGTCACCTGTCTTACTTCAGATTAGGAAGCAGATTGAGCTTTTTTCTTGTTGAATTGTGTCATGGTTTTCGATAATGCTTGGTATCAATGTTTGCAAGAGAGAGGAAATGTATTTTGTAAAATAGTGAGGTTTCAGTAGTGAAATGGAATGCTTGTACATAGGACCTGTGCTTTGTTTCTTAAATCTTATTTGAAAAATGATTTTTGGGCAAATGAATGGCTTTTACATTTTTGACTAGGAATAAATAGTGTGTGCATGATTAAATAAATATATTTGCAGTTTTCACAATCATGTCACTTGTGTTACTCTAGATTAGGGAGCAGATTGAGCTTTTTTCTTCTTGCTTTTTGTTAAGTTTAATGATAATGTTTGGTATCAACATTTCCTAGATAGAAGAATTGTATTTTGAAAAATAGTGAGGTTTCAGTAGTGAAATGGAATGCTTGTACATATGACCTGCGCTCTGTTTCGTAAATGTTATTGGAAACACGATTTTGGAGCAAATGAATGGCTTTTACATTTTTGAGAAGGAATAAATAGTGTCTGCAAGTTTAAATAAATATATTTGAACCTTTTACAATCATGTCACCTGTGTTTCCTCAGATTAGGAAGTAGATTGTGCAGATGAGGTGAGGCATATCCAGGGGTGCAAAGGAGGTGAGGCCTGTGTCCATGAGTGCAGTGTAGAGGACTCACGTCCTCTGACTCTTGGACAAGACTCATCCCCTCTGTGCCCCCTGGACAGGCCTCAATGTATTGGGTATAATTGATGGTAACAGGGTGCAGATGAGGTGAGGCGTGTCCAGGGATGTAGATGAGCTGAGGCCTGTCTAGGGGTGCAGATGAGGTGAGGACTGTTCAGGGTTGCAGATGAGGTGAGGATTGTCCAGGGGTGCAGAGGAGATGAGGCCTGTGTTCAAGAGTGTAGTGGGAGTGAAGCCTGTCCAGGGGTGCAAAGGAGGTGAGGCCTGTTTCTAAGAGTGCATTGGGGGAGAGGCTTCATGAAGTCCATTCCACAGCCCTCTTAGACACAGGCCTCAACACCTCTGCTCCCCTGGACAGGCCTCACCTCATCTGCACTCCTGGTTAGGCCTCACCGTATCTGCATCCTGTTATCATCAATTATACCCAATACATTGAGGCCTGTCCAGGGTGCACGGAGGAGGTGAGGCTTGTTTAAGGGTCAGAGGAGGTGAGTCCTGTCCAATGCACTCTTCGACACAGGCCTTACCTCCTCTGCACCCCTGGACAGGCCTCACCTCATGTGCACAATGTACTTACTAATCTGAGAAAACACAGGTGACATGATTGTGAAAGGTTCAAATATATCTATTTAATCTTGCGGGCACTATTTATTCCTTCTCAAAAATGTAAAAGCTATTCATTTGCCCCAAAATCGTTTTTCCAATAACATTCAAGAAACAGAGCGCTCGTCCTATGTACAAGCATTCGATTTGAAAGCATATTGTGCAGATGAGGTGAGGCCTGTCCAGGGGTGCAGAGGAGGTAAGTCCTGTCCACAGCACTCTTGGACACAGGACTTATCTCCTCTGCACCCCTGGACAGGCCTCACCTCATCTGCACAATCTGCTTAATAATCTGAGGAAACACAGGTGACATGATTGTGAAATGTGCTAATATATTTTTTTAATCATGCAGATACTATCTAATCCTTGTCAATAATGTAAAACCAATTCATGTGCCCGAAATCTTTTTTTAAATAACATTTACAAAACAGAGCACAGGTCATATGTATAAGCATTTCATTACACTACTGAAACCTCACTCATTTAGAAAATACAATTCCTTTCTGCACCAACATTTCTTTAAGAAGCATTATCAACAATGTATTAGTCTCTATTATATTCTCTTCCCGACTTACTCTATTTTTCCACCTGTCCCCTTCTAACACCCTTTCTCTGACTTATTCCATTTTACATCCTGACTCTGTGTTATACTCTCTTACACTCTCACTTTGATTTACTTTCTCCTACACCCTGTCTCTAATTTATTCCCTCTCTCTCTTTTTACAGCAATTTATAAGTCATACTTTCTCTTACATCCTCTTCCTGATTTACTCCGTCTTACAACCTTTCTCTTTGTAACATTCTCACCCAGACTTACTCCCTATTAAACCTTTTGTCTGTTTTACACCCTCTCTCCCTCTTTCTGACGTTGTTATTCTCTTCCTCTCTTCCTGTTACACCCTCTGTCTGACTTACTCCTTGTTACATCATCTCTCTGATTTCCTTCCTCTTACACCCTCTCTCAAACTTACTCTTTCTCTCTCCCTTTTACAGCCTCTCTCTGGTTTAGTGTCTTTTACATACTCTCCCCTTCTAACACCCTCTCTCTGTCTTACATCCTCTTACACCCTCTCTCTGTCTTACACCCTGTTACATCCTTTTTCTGACTTACTCCCTTTGTCCCTTTCTTTGACTGACTCCCTCTCCCTATTACATCCTTTTTCTGTCTTACAACATATTATACACTTTTTCTGTCTTACTCCTTCTCTATGTTTTACTCCCTCTCCCTGTTTCTTTGTCTGACTCTCTCTGTCTTTTTGTGTTAGTTCCTCTAGCTCGTTTTCTCTGTCTTAATCCTAGATACATAGTTGCTGTGATATAAACTTAGATATGTTGTAAACTAGTGTTTATATTGTTTGCTTATTGTCATTGCTTTGTTGTTTGGTAATAGTGGTCTAAAATGTGTTATTTTTTTCTTTAACACAGATTGAAATCAAGATTTCAATAGTAAGGAAATATGCCCTCAAGGCAGAGGAGAAGAAAAGATGCCAAGCGGAAAAAATCAAAAACAGCAATGGAATTAAAGCACTCGTCTACAACAAATACTTCAAAAAACAGGAAAAAAGCTCCTAAGTCTTTCTTTCGGAACATATGTAGATAAAAAAAAAATGTTGATGAGGATGTGAATATACAGAAGGAGAGAGCAAATTTGAAAAGGAAGGAGAGGCCCCCCAAAAATGTTACTACTGGAGCAGGAGAGAATAATATGTATAGGAATAGAAGGCAAAACCAATTTAGGGACATTGGTAAACGAATGTTTCGCAATAGGGTGGTTTTAAATTTATTAAAAAATATTAAAAAAGGTAAACAGAGAGCTGCTTTTTATAAGAAAAAGAAAAGTGTAGAGAAGATTGTTGATCAGGCTTTTGAACACAAGAAAAAATTATTTATTTTAGTAATCAATAGAATTAGGACACTTAACAAGACAATTCATGTTTTCAAATCAAAGAGTGGATGCAAAAGAGTAATTAATCCGACTAATTTTTGTAAAGTTTTTTCTGGACAATGGATGCATAGTTCAAGTTGTAAGCCATTTTTTAATGGGCAGAGTTACTTCCAGGAAAATGATTTGGTGCATGCAGTTGACACCAGTGGTCGAGCATATGAGGTGAAAGACGGTTGTCTGATTGAAAAAGAGAAACTTGTGTCTAGAAATGCAGAAGAGGTGTTAACTGATGAAGTTTTAGGGAGACGTACTAAGGGTCCAGTGTACACTTGGAAGTGTAGTAGTATATGTAGTGTGCGACAGGATTCAATCGATTTGCTTCGTAATTTCTTACGTACATATAGTATGAAAAGTCTAAAACAGAAAATGAAGATGTTGCAAGACCTAGATCCTTGCAGAGTGAGAGAAAACACAGGTTTGCAAGGGCATTCACTGGCTTGTCTTTCTAGAAAAGTATGTCAGAGTGTTTTTCATCATTTTAGGATGTTAGCAGTGCATCATAACAAAATGAGGAAATTAGTGAGAATGTTGTATTATGCAAAAAGTCCAGCACTTAAGCTGAAACAGTTAAACAGTGCTCTTTTGCATGGAACTGAATTAGATTTGAAGAAGATTTGTGAAGATATTGAGATTTGTTACTTTGGTAAAAAAGAGGACAGTGTAGAAATTGACACAGTGATAGAAGGTAATGTGGAAGACAATGTACACATTTCAAGTACAGAAAAGTTTGACCAGGAAATTACCAAGTTTAAGGTGAAATCAAGTGAAAGGCCTAATTTTACTTGTGTGTGTTGTCGACAGACTCATTATAAGATTCAGACTAGGTTAGTTGATTTATGTGCAGAAAGTGAAATGGAAAATAATAGTGAATGGAAGAATTTTGCAACTTTTTTGTTGGTGGAGAATTCTTTTGATTTGGGTTCTGATCAGCGTATTTGTAAATATTGTTATAATAAATTAAATGAAAACAGAATGCCTGCTAGAGCTGTTCATAATAATCTTGAGTTGGTAGACATTCCTCCTGAATTGATGGATTTAAATACATATGAATCTATTTTGATTCAATGTGTCCATCCTTTTCAGGCTATTGTTCGCATGAAGCCTAAGATAGGGAAATTGCCTCCTTCAGATTTACAGAGAGGATTAAAAGGAAGAGTTGTTTATTTGCCTCTAGATTTCAAGATAAATATTGATACAATTGGTGTAGAGGAAGTGGAAGAGGAACCTCTGGTTATTCTAGTTAATGGGGTTCCGACAAAGAGTAAGAAAATCTGGCAAGATTTAGTGGATGTTAGGAAAGTCAAAAAGGCAACGTTGTATTTGGTCAAAAACAATGAGTACTACAAAGATGTATGTGTTGGAGCAGAGGAAACAGCTGCAGAAGAAGACAGTGATTGTTCAGCCGGCCAAATTGAAAAAGTTGATGTGTCTAGAAGTGAAGAAATATATGAACATTATAAGGTTCATCCTTTGCATTCCAAAGAAGTAATGGGGAATGCAATTGACTTGTTTCAAATGAAAGCAGCAAAAGGAAGTCCCATTAGTGTATGGGAAGAAAGTTTGGAAGCTCGTTGTTTTCCACAGCTATTTCCAACAGGTCGAGGTGGATGATATGACGATCGACCACTTCAAATTCCAGCATCTGAATACCGGACTTTAAGATTATATGCTGAAGATTCAAGGTTTCGTCAATGCATCCCATATTTGTTTCATCTACTGTATGAAAGTGACTTGTCGGGGCTTTCTTATGCAGTAAACCATATACTGAAAAGTGAAGCACATCTGCAAAATGTTTCGGCGAGGGACTTTATGGAGAAAGTCAATCTGCAAGACAATATTTTGGAATCTCATCTAATCAATCTCATGGCATGTCAGCGTGGTACAAACTAGTATTGGTACCGTCGTCATGGGGAATTGAAATGTATGCTAAGAAACTTAGGAACTCCTACATGGTTCCTCACTCTTAGCTGTGCTGAGTATGCATGGGACAACTTACTTCAATTTCTACGAGAGGCAAATGCAAACATGCAAAATATAGAATTCAAAACACCTGGAGAACTGTGTTCTTTGGATCCAGTGAATGTATGCAGATATTTCAATCATAGATTTGAAGCTATGATGTCTTTCATTACCAACAAAAAAAATCCTCCCCTTGGAGAGGTTTTGGATTTCTTTTGGAGAAAGGAGTATCAAGCGAGAGGTGCTCCTCACATACATATGTTGTTATGGATTAAAGATGCACCCAAATTTGGAACAGATTCGGATGACACAGTGATGAGTTTCATTGAAGAGTATTCAACATGTGCTGTTCCGAAACCTACTGAAGAAAACAGTTTAAGGCAACAAGTTTTACGTTTTCAATCCCATCGTTGTGGAAAGTACTGTTGTCGAAAATTCAGAAACAAGGACAAGTTCTACACAAAATGTCGTTTCGGGTTTCCACGACCAGTGATTTCTAAAGGAAGAGTAAATAATTTGATGTCTTCTCTGCGACATACTGTGACGAGGAAATCACCAAAAAATACATACAATTTAAAAAGAAACGAAGAGTCCAAGTACATCAACGACTACAACCCAGTGATTTTGTCCATGTGGAATGCTAACATGGATATTCAGTTCATTGCTGACAACTCTATTGCTGTGGCTCGATATGTGACGTCTTACATCACAAAAAAAGAAAAGACAGCACTGAAGGAAATGTGGGAGGACATTTCACATGAAAAGAGTATAAGTAAAAAATTATACAGTTTCAGTTTGAAGATGTTGTTGCATCGAGAAATTGGAGCATATGAATGTTCTGATCGGTTATCATCAGCAAGTCTCTACGCCAAGTCTAGAACAATTATTTGGGTGAGTCTAGGTCTTGACGCAACACGAAACCGAGTTTTGAAATCTGTACAAGAAATTGAGTATTTGGTGGAGAAAGAACCAAACAGTACAGATATTTTGAAGACAAACATGTTGGATACATACTATCCAAATAGAAGTAGTCATCTTGAGAACAGTTGTTTGTATGAAGGTCTGCAAAACTATATTTATAAGAGGACCATAAGAGAAGATATCAATAATGGAATATATGCTATCATTGGGTGTGAAGGATGTCTAGTGAAGCAGAGAAAAGGCCATTTGATTAATCATCGCAAATTGAGTTGCGAAAATCCAGAGAAAAGGGAATTTTACTATTTAGCTCTTTTGCAACTCTTTAAGCCATGGCGTACAGAAGAGGAACTACTTGGAGATTTTCTCTGTTACGAAGATTCTTTTAATGCAACCAAGGATACCATAGAATGTCCTGATTTTTCAAATTATCTGCAAATATTGAATGAAGAAATAGAGCAAGAAGCCACAATTGCTGTAGAGATTGCTAGAGACAGTTCTCAAGACAGTCAGAGTTCTGCTTCATTGAGTCAGGATCCACTAGGAGGACCAGTTATCCAAAATGAAGCTGCCACTGCCATGGATGAGGTGGAAAGAGCTATGGAACAAGCTCAAGATGATGTAGTTAACTTAGAAGATTTGGTGAAACAACTAAACCTTGAGCAGAAACAGATATATGACGAAGTCACAGAACAGGTTGAACATGGATTCAGTCATGAGAAAAAAGAGTGCTCATGTACATCATTTAAGCCTGTCCGACTGTACGTGAGTGGAGAAGCGGGAACTGGAAAAAGTTTTCTGATTAAAGCAATTGCAACTTATCTGCAGAAAAGGACTGAATCACCACTGTCTTGTGTTGCTACCACTCCAACTGGGCTTGCAGCACATAACATTAAAGGGATTACTTTACATCGTTTACTGATGCTACCAGTGGAGCATGATAACAAATTACAATACCTCAAGCTATCTGGAGATGCCTGTTCTGAAGTTTCCAGAGTCCTAAAGAAAATGAAACTTCTTATCATTGATGAAGTAAGCATGGTCTCAAATCTAATGCTTGCTTTTGTGCATTTGAGAATGCAAGAAATTCTTAGAACAGAGTATGATGTCTTATTCGGAGGAAAACACATTATTGTTTTTGGAGATCTACTGCAGTTGACTCCAGTGAAAGGACAACCAGTGTTTAAAATGCTCACGCATGAAGGTACCAGGAAGTGCCTAGGAAGCATTGGAAACGTTAATATATGGTTAAATTTCAAATATGCAGAACTGCTTCAAAATATGCGACAGGCAAAGGATGAAGATTATAAAAATATTCTACAAGATGTAAGAATCGGAAAAGTAAGTGAGCATGGGAAAGAAGCATTACATGCACGATTAATTTCAAATTTGTATCCAAATGAAAACATTCTTCCAGAGAATATTTTTAAGAAAATTACTGAGAACAAATCTGGGATATGTTTGATGCCAACTCTGCAAGAATGTTCCATCTTCAACAACAAAAGTTAAAGTTAGAAAATGAAGAGATTGTGAAACTGGAAGCTATAGATAAAATAGAGCATATGGGAGCAACAATTATTTTGTCAGAAAATTTGAAGTCAAAATTGGATTCATTAGAGAAGAGTATATCTAAAACTGCTGGTTTTGAAAAGACTCTGAATGTGTGTTTAAATTGTCGTATCATTTTGAGAAGGAATTTAAATATTGAAAGAGGTCTAGTAAATGGAGCAATGGGTCATGTTGTTGATTTTGTGAATTACAAAAATAGAGATGGAATTGAAATTTTAAAAATTAAATTTGATGGCATTGACGAAATAGAACAAATTTGTCGTTGTTCAGCTAGATTTATGCTTGTGAAAGACTTATATGTTCGCCGAAAACAGTTTCCTGTTTGTTTGGCATATGCGGTGACAATTCGAACATCTCAAGGTTTAAGTGTAGATAGTGCTTTGGTGAACATAGGAAGTTCTGTGTTTAAAGAGGGTATGGCATATGTGGCATTATCACGAGTCAGAACTTTATCAGGATTGTACTTGATTGAGTGTGATGAAACAAAGATTTGTGCAGATCTAGATTGTGTTAAAGAATACAATAGGTTAAGAAGAGAGTACGCTCCACATTTGCCTCAATATCCTCTGTTTGAAAAACGTGTGGTAGGCCGAAAAAGAAGAAATGAGAATAATTGCAGTGAGGTAGTAGCAAAAAGACAAAAAGTAGATGAAACTGTAATTGTAAGCAGAAAGAAAAAGGATTCTGTTGAAGATGTTGTTGGATTTCAGTTTGAAAACAGTTCTGGTGTCAACTGCTATGCTAACGTAGTGCTTAATGTTGTTTTTTTTCTTCAAAATTTAAAAGAACAGATTGTTGAAAATCGGGATCAAACATTCTGCTGTTTATTGAATTCTGTGTTTGAGAAATGTAGCAGTGATAGAGCAAAAATAGAAAGTGTTTCAGAAATTCGAAATCTTTTAGACATATGTTCTGGTCAAAATCAATTTTCACAGAATATTCAGCAGGATTGTCAGGAATTTTTAATGTATATGTTTGATGTATTGGAAGATGAAGGTGTAGATATAAAACATCTTTTTAGCCTTTCTTATCAATTGCAGCATGACTGCGACAACTGTAGTTTATCAAGTAGTACTACAATAGACACCGAAAGATTTATATATTTGACTTTACCAGACTGCAAATCAGTGCCTTTTAATAATCTAGTTAAAGCAGCTGATCACAATATGGTGTGTACCCAATGTAAGTCTGCAATGCTGTCCACATTATTTATACAAAATTATGGTCAGTATGTCATTTTAATGTTCCAACGATGTAGACCTGATGAAACTAAATTGACAACTTCTATTAAAAATTTTGTGGCTTCTCAGTTATCAATTTCAGGAAGAACTTTTGCAACTGTAGCTATTATTTATCATGACGGTCCTTTAACAACATCAGGGCATTACACATGCTATTTAAAATGTCGAAAAGGTTGGACTAATTGTAATGATACTCATTTGACTTTCAAACAACGTTTGCCTTTTGACTTAAAAAATTCATACCTAGTGTTTTTACAACCACAATTTAAGTAAAGGTAATTGGCCTATGAAGACGGGAGCAGTTAATAAAAGTTAGTCTTCTGTTTAAAATTATATTGTGAGTAAAAGTGATGAAGATAATATAAAAATTATAGTTCTCATAAAGGTACGGTAAGTGGATCGCATAGTAAGTGATATCAGTATTATAGGAAATGTTCAACATGAGAGAGCCAGAGATGGAATTATGAATATTTAAATATTGTGAAAATGTTGTTTTAGCCTTTCTTTCAGAACGTCGGGAAAACGGTAATTTTAGAGTTTGTTTTAAGTAATTTGAAAATATACTGATACATCTGACACTATTTGGCCTTAAGTAAAGGTGAAGGAATGAGCAAAGAGTCATGACTGAACACATGGAGTATATGAAAACATTGAAACATATTTCACATGTTCTTGGAGCTTTTCTTCTAGAAAGTTGATGAAATGGAATTTTTAGAGAACAGCAGAGTACCTTCCCACGAAAAGGACCTTTGTGGTAAATAAAATAATTACCCTGGCATAATTTCTAGGCATTAACAATTAGCATGTATCAAATGAGAGGCAGAGAGTCCGTGGTGTCCAAGTTAAAAGGGCTTTATTCCAATAACTCGAGTTAAGGGAGAATCTGTTCCATCACCACTGAGGTTCAGGAAGGGTCTTCTAACATTTAATAATAATGAACAACATATATACATTTTGTCTTGTACATAGGGCGTAGGAAGGAACGCAGAGCAGAGAAAGAAACAGATAAGAGCATGTGGGCATACATGTGGGTGTACGCTTTATGAGTCATAGGTAGGTGATAGGTAGGTGTCATAGGTGGGTGGTACACAGAGGAGGAGTTTGCATGACCAGCTGAAACTTTGCCCTACTTGTGTGCAACTTGGTCATGACGTGCAATTGACGTGTAACTGGGAGGAGAGCTGACTTTAAGTCTAGTAGAGAGACCTTCAGTGTCAGGGCGACCAGCACGTCTTGTACTAACGGATATCTTAAGTCAGGGGATGTATTATCTGAAGCAAAAGGTTGCTCGTCACTAGGAATCAGAAAAAGCATATATTTCTTCGTTCATTACATGGGGGCTGTGAGCTTTTTACAGATGCAAGTACTGTAATTTCATTTAACCAGAGACAGAAAAGCTGGGCCCTATCTCAGCAGACGGGTTCTGTTTACCTTTTTCACCGGGCATGCAGATAACTGTTAAGCAAAATATACTGTCTTGGCAGCCCTTGCTGGATTTCTTTCGGCTGAGCTAGAAGCATGCGAGGTCAGAGATACGTAATTGCAGCTTTCAGTGTGTCAGGAGTCATGAAAAACCCTTATTTCAGAAAGTGGCTCAGCTGAACCACAAAAAAGGTTTCATCGTGATTTATTTAAAAGTGCACAATGTAAATACATGGGCCTTCATGTTAGCTTAATATTTCTTGCATGGGAGACTTAATTACTGGCATCCTAAAGCAGGACGTAAATGCAGAGGCCTCTTTGTTCAGGCCACTTAAGGGAAAATATGCATGGGTGACATGCACATATATGTACCACACATGTAACATAGGGTACACGCAGGGGACATCTTGGTCAGGCAAAATTTCATTTTCCTCATTCCCTCCTTGTCCCCTACGTAACCCTTCAGGATACATCTATATTCATGAGACCGTATAGTTGATCATACAGCATCATTTGTTCGTCCTTAACCCTTTGTATACTTGGATGTGGAACACATGCAGTTGCACACAGGCCGCAAATGGCCGGGCCACACTGCAGACAGAGACAGCAACCAAATATCAGGAGTAGGATCATTCCTAGGAAGGACAACACTTTCCATCCCCAAGCAGATATCACACCCCAGAGCCAACTGGACCAAGTCCATGTGCCTGGGTTTTGATGTATGCCATGAGCAATCTTGTGGAGCCTTGTTATCGCTGCATACACAGATGGCGCGTTATTTGGGATGAAAACGCAACAACTAGATCGGATCACGCTACAAGCTCCGCCCCTATCCGCCAAGATGACGTCTAGAACGAGGCAATTTTGAAGAACGACAAGTCTAATGGCAGACTGCTCCTGGGTCAAGTTCGCCAGGGCAGATGCAGTCACATTCACTACTGCTTCAAGATTCCTTGTTAACTTGCGTATCAGTTTACTGTTTTGGACGGGACCTATGAAAAAAAAGAATCCTTTGTTGAAATCTGTATATTGCTCCCAAGCTGTTTCACTCTGATCAATCCCTGAGGCATCTGTCTCTCTCTTTACTCTAACATGTTCTAGTCGTGAATCTCTATGATAATGGGATGGGGCCAAGAATACAGGTGGCAATAAGAATGCTATATAACAAGTCCCACCCCAGTCTAAGGGCAGATGTACATAGGCTGTCTGACCGCAAATGAAATAGGTATGGCGTGATGTTTTGAAAGAAGAAAGTCCTTTATCATTAAACACTACTACAACTTTTCACTCGCTGTGTCCCATATGTACTGAGCCTTTCTTATTAACACATAAATCACCTTTTGCTGGTAGAACTGAAATAAACGGTGGACCTGTATTTTGCTTGGGCTGAACATTTAACATTATAAAATTAACGGATGCATTTCCCTGCTCGTACTCTTCATTCTCTAGATCGGTTCCCTTCCTTTGAGGAAATCCGTCTTTGTCTGGAAAACATGCTTCATTCATTACTTCATTCAGGTTTCCATATATCCAGCCACCTGGATAAGCTATGTACTTTCTATCTATTGAGGTCATTAAGGCAAACCATGCTCCACATGAACCATTGTGTGAGAACGGCAGAGGATAGAAGGGCAGAACTCCCTTCGCCTTTTGATAAGGAGGCAGTTGGCCACATACCCAGCAATCAGTCGCATTGCTGGTCTGATGAGAATGGTTTAACATTTGAATAAAAGTATTGTTACGCAATGCAAGTCGATATGACAATTCATGAGGTGGCAGTTCACTAAATGTATGCTCTGTGGTGCTGTTACTGGAAGAGTGTATATGTGAGGAAAGAGGAAAGAAAACATGTAGTAATAAACTGACACAGATTATAACAATGCACAGAATAAAAAGAATGATCAAAGTAACTATACATCTACTGCGTAATAACTTGCAGTACTTTTCCCTCATTTTGCTCTTCTTACTATTCTCGTATGTGATCTTATACATGTCAGAAATCTAGTCTAACCGATTCACCACCGAGTGGACTTAGACAATTAAACTACGTCTGACTTACTAGATCTTAACTTAGATTTATACTCCTGCTGTGGAGTCTTTTTTAGTTAAGGCGGCGCAAGCGGCGCAAAGTCTGTATTTTTAAAAAAAATGTTTTTAGTATCTGTATTAGATTGTCCAAAGTGTCTTTTATAGTGTTGAGCGTGAAGTTTCCCTTGCGTCCTTCGACTTTCAGCGCGGTCCTCGTGGTCAGTAGCACCAACTTCGGCGTCTTCCAACGTGGCTCAAGGGGGCTTGATCGATCAAAGTTCCGGACACAAACTAAGTCCCCAAGGACTATGGCGTGTTCCTTGACCTGGGTGTTGTCAGGGAAGGCGGCAGCAACCTGTGAACGACAAGAGAGTAGTGCAGACATCAAGGAAGCCAGGTAATCTGTCAGCATGTTACTGTCAACATCAGTTATTTATTTTTTATTTTTTGGCATAGGCGTACCCCACATATTTGGCTGTCTACCGAAGACTACTTCATACGGAGATAGGCCTGTTCTGGAATGAGCTACCATTCGCATGTAAAAGAGGGCAACTGGCATGGCCACCATCCAATCCACGCCTTTATCTGCACATATCTTTGCAAGCTTTGTCTTAATTGTCTGATTATGTCTTTCTACAAGGCCTGTTGCTTCAGGGTGTCTTACACAATGGAATTTCCAAGTATATCCTAACAGAAGAGACACTTGTTTCAATAATTCAGAGGAGAATGGCTGACCGTTATCAGAATAGACGACCCGAGGCAATCCATACCTGGGGAAGTACTCGCGCACTAATTGCCTGGCTGTTGTCACAGCAGTATAATCTGGAACTGGATATGCTTCTGTCCATCTAGATAGTGCACACACAACTACCAAGACATACTTGTAACCTCTACATCTGTTCATTTGGATATAATCCATCTGGAGGACCTTAAAAGGGTGGTCAGGAGGATGAAATCCGCCTTGTTCCACCGGAATGCCTTTACCTGGATTGAACTGGCAACAGATCATACATGTTCGTACTTTCTGCTTCGCTGCTGTACGCATGTGCTTGTTAAACCAGATATTCTGTAAGCTGTCTATCATTGCCTTTTCTCCCAAGTGTGCTGGACTATGTGCTGTGTTTATGATTACTTGTACCATAGAATCTGGAAGAAACCATGTGCCTTTTCCCTTAGTCATCCAACCTTGTTCAGTCTGGACCCCTCCTTGTTCAGTCCATTTCTTTATCTCATCTGCAGTGGCATGTGTCTATATGTCGAGTACATCTTGAGTGGGATCCCTGACTGTCATACATGTTGTCAGTAATGGTACCTCTGTCCTTGTCGTGTCTGTTGGTTTTGTCACTATATTCATTACTTCCACACAGTCATGTGGTGGTGCATTTACTGTACTTGAGGGCAAAAGTGTTGCAGGGTTTAGAATATTACAACGTCTGATCTCTATGTGTGGTTGAAATAATGTCAGTTCATATCCTGTCAGTCTTGCTACAGTCAAATGTTGTGTCTGTGTCCTGTTTAAGAGAACTTCCACTGCATGTGGTACACTTAAAAAATAAAAACTGGCGCTTGACATAATGCTCTTTTCAATTCCTCAAATGCCAAGGTATGTTCTTGTGTCCTAGGGAGGACAGTCGAAGTGGCTGCCTCCTGTGTTGTCAATTGTATGAGTGGTTTGGCTAGATAGGCATACTGGGGAATCCATTGCCTACAGTATGAAGTGAGGCCAATGAAGGCCCGTACTTCTTTTTGTGTCTTGGGCTGTGAAAGGCTAGAAATTAACTGAATGAAAGGCTTGTGTTAGCTGTATACCCTCCTTGGAAAGTAAGTGTCCAAGGTACACCACTTGCTTTTCACAGAATTGCAACTTGGAAGGGGACACCTTGTGCCCCTTGTCAGCCAGAAAAGTATAACTGTCAGTGATGCATTTGCGCATTCTGGTTCTGAACGTGCTGTAATTAGGATGTCATCTACGTACTGTAGTAGGGCAGTGTTGGGAGGCATATAAATACTGCCTGCGTAATGAGACTGAGCGTGTGTGAGACCGCACTACAGGACGCACGGCTCTGACTGAGTGAGCTGCAGAGCGGGGGGGCGAGACTGATGCACCTCACACAGGGCTCTAACTGAGACTGAGCTCCAGGGCTGAAGGGTGTGTGAGACTGGGCTGCAGGGCCCTGGCTGTCTTTTTAATGCCTGACTGTAAATGCTAGGACTCATTGCAAGAGCGAAACTCCTGCCAATTATTCTGTTTACACTACTAGGGAAAAACTATTCATTTGCAAGCATGCACTTATCTGAAGTCAATGAAGCTTTCAGTGCTGGCTGTAAGGAAGAGCAACTTGACCCCCACCTTTTATAAACATTCTCTCCGCGGCTCATCAAGTTTATTCTCTACACTGCCTTCCCCTTCACCATGATGTCACCCACAGGGCGGTCCCTCCACCCTTTCAAAACTCGGAGAGCTAAGAACAGCTGCCAAGTGTCCGCGAAAAAGAATTGGAGTATGGCCAATGAAAACAAGACAGGCACTGCTCGGAGCTCCAAGAGGGAAAAGCCCTCCCTTTACAAAACATCTTTCCCTGCGAGTCAGGCAACTTCAAGGTCGAAAAACACATTCTCTGTAATTCAAAACATATCTGTACCCAGGCCTCCTAAAATCAGTAATTAATAAGGACATATTTTATTTAGTAACCTAGACACATGCTAGCATTTTAAAATAATTATATCATAAAATATTGTTACTAGCTGCAAATGAAAAAAAGAAACAGAACAACATGGCTTTTACTTTTTGAAAATAACATGTGAAAACTCCATAATTTTGCATTGCAGAACCAAGATTTTCATAATTAAGTGTGCAAGCTCTTCTATACTACCTATTAAAAGGGCCAGATTCATCATTTTTCAAAAGGCCATTTTTTCTAATTGAGTGGATTAACTGTCATACGCTATTCTAAAGGGCAGCTTGTATTGGGAAAAATAATAATGTATATTTTGTAGAACAAATTTTAATTTAAAAAAAACAACACGGTTGCATTACACTAATTAAAAGCACATTCTAAGATGGGTCTGTTTTATATTTCCTTCTCAACCGTGAAAACATTAAAGCACCCTCCGTGCAAACCCTTATCTCAATCCGACTGGTTTACTTTCCATGCAAGATGTTACCATTCAGTCAGCAAACTGACAAAGCACATAGGCAGACCCAGCAACCACTGAAAAAGTTAAATCAAACCATCAATCAACTAAAACACTTACTGACATTTAGTGTCAGCTCACATAACCATGCATGTGAGCTGCACAGCCATGAAATCGTGCCAAAACGCACTTCCAAACTACGCCAAAAATCCCCAAAATTCAGCACACCTGGCCATCCACCTCCTCTACCGCTGATCCAACCCCCGGGCCCCTAGCGCACCTGGAACACCCCCAAAATAATTTCTCAATTTTCAGAAAAACGCCCATTGGATAACATGGCAAATCGCACCTCCGCACAAAACATGCTTTTTCCACCACTTCCACAGCTCAGATCCTTTTCAAATTTGGCATCACAGTAGTCCATGCGATTACCTAAATCCTCACAGAAAAGCAACCAAATCCATCCACTGGAACGGGTACGAATTTCCGCTCAAACACACGCCACCCGCAAACACCAAAAAACGCCAAAATCCCTCAACACCTTGTTAAACAGCATGTTAAAACAAATACTGCCCTCTCAATACAAGACACCAACTCTTTGGCAGCTGAACGTAGACACTGAAGGCTGAAGCACAATCATTCCCCAATGACTGCAGTACATGGGAAAGTCATGAACTCATCTCTCCACGTTATCACATAACACGTACGCACATCTTCAAAACGTTTTCTCCAAGCACTTGAAAGAGATCCAGCTCTCTCCTGCCTAACGTAATGATAACAAGCTCTGCACAAACCATAACCACAAGGCGCTATTCACAAGCCATATTCACAAGAAACTCAACAAGTTATAATAATGACATGCTCTTCATAAACCATATTTACAAGGAGCTATTTACAAGGAACTCTGATGCTGTCAGCTTCTTTCTACATACTCTAAAGGGTACAGGTGGTGGCGTTCGCGACCTACGGGGTGTTTCTGAGGAGGTCACTCTAGCTAGTTCTTTTTCTTTCACTTTTTCCGCTGCTTGTTTAGTTCTCTCTACTTTATTACATTCTTTTTCTGTTCTCCTATGTGACTCTTTGCGCCACAATTCAATGGCATCTTTCTGAGAGGGTCTTGATTTCTTTTTCTATAGCGATTCCTCTACTCTCATAATGCATTCAGGATCCCATGTTCCTGAGATAGGCCATCTATGCTTTTCCTCCAGGTCTTTTGTATAGTCTACCCATAAATCTAAAAACAAAATGGCGTCTAATCCATGCTTATTATACATATAATGACCAGGTGTGTCTCTAGGCGGGATGTTAACTGACTCTTCTAGTATACCTTTTCTGGTCCCTATCTGACGCAATTTTGAAAACAGTGGCATGTTGAAACCAACACAATGGAAATACAATACACAAAAATAGACTGAAACAATCAACAATCATTCACACACAAACAAATATTAAACACTAAAACAGTTACAACCTAAACTGATACAGAGAGCTAAACATGTACTTGAAAAACTTTATGCACTGGAATACAGTACAACCATACCGGTCTCAAAAATGAGACACGTCTTGACCGTGCCCACGTTTACCATGGACCCGTCTTGACCGTGAACATGTGAATGGACACGTCTTGACCGTGCTCATATAAATGAGACACGTCTTTACCGTTTTCACGAATAACGTGAACCCGTCTTGACCGTTTCCACGAATAACGTGGATCCGTCTTGACCGTGTTCATATAAAATGAACACGTCTTGAAACTTTATGCATTCCCCATAGTGGTACTCACCGGGAAGCAGAACTTGAAGGCCTCGGAAACTTGATACTGGATACTTCTACTTCTACGCATGCGCCTTGGAACAGGTGGACCTCTGGAAACCTCGGACCTTGCTCTCTCACGGGTTGGGCTCTGGTTGGGATGATCCGCGATCCTCACGGCCTCGTGTGGACGCCTGGTCGCAGTCCGTCTCCTCCGTGGGCCTGAGGGAGTAAGCAGGAAATCCCGCTGCGTGCACTTCGGAGTCCGTCACGGCTGTAGAAGGGGGCAAAAGCTGGACCTACGTCGCTGGCACGTGGGGAAAGGGATAGTCCTGGTCGGGCGCCAAATTAATGTGGTAAATAAAATAATTACCCTGGCATAATTTCTAGGCATTAACAATTAGCATGTATCAAATGAGAGGCAGAGAGTCCGTGGTGTCCAAGTTAAAAGGGCTTTATTCCAATAACTCGAGTTAAGGGAGAATCTGTTCCATCACCACTGAGGTTCAGGAAGGGTCTTCTAACATTTAATAACAATGAACAACATATATACATTTTGTCTTGTACATAGGGCGTAGGAAGGAACGCAGAGCAGAGAAAGAAACAGATAAGAGCATGTGGGCGTACATGTGGGTGTACGCTTTATGAGTCATAGGTAGGTGATAGGTAGGTGTCATAGGTGGGTGGTACACAGAGGAGGAGTTTGCATGACCAGCTAGAACTTTGCCCTACTTGTGTGCAACTTGGTCATGACGTGCAATTGACGTGTAACTGGGAGGAGAGCTGACTTTAAGTCTAGTAGAGAGACCTTCAGTGTCAGGGCGACCAGCACGTCTTGTACTAACTGATATCTTAAGTCAGGGGATGTATTATCTGAAGCAAAAGGTTGCTCGTCACTCGGAATCAGAAAAAGCATATATTTCTTCGTTCATTACATGGGGGCTGTGAGCTTTTTACAGATGCAAGTACTGTAATTTCATTTAACCAGAGACAGAAAAGCTGGGCCCTATCTCAGCAGACGGGTTCTGTTTACCTTTTTCACCGGGCATGCAGATAACTGTTAAGCAAAATATACTGTCTTGGCAGCCCTTGCTGGATTTCTTTCGGCTGAGCTAGAAGCATGCGAGGTCAGAGATACGTAATTGCAGCTTTCAGTGTGTCAGGAGTCATGAAAAACCCTTATTTCAGAAAGTGGCTCAGCTGAACCACAAAAAAGGTTTCATCGTGATTTATTTAAAAGTGCACAATGTAAATACATGGGCCTTCATGTTAGCTTAATATTTCTTGCATGGGAGACTTAATTACTGGCATCCTAAAGCAGGACGTAAATGCAGAGGCCTCTTTGTTCAGGCCACTTAAGGGAAAATATGCATGGGTGACATGCACATATATGTACCACACATGTAACATAGGGTACACGCAGGGGACATCTTGGTCAGGCAAAATTTCATTTTCCTCACCTTCATGATGTACTATTTGGCCTAAAGGAAAAGTAAGTGAATCAAAGATTAGTGTACATATGTGATTTGTAAGTTTATATGTTTTTTTTTAACACAATCTTTTTGATTGTGTTTTTTTTCCCGCTGTCATATGATGAATAGTTTGAACTCACTGTTTTTAGTGAAATTCAATATGTTCTGAGAACAGCAAAAATAAACTATCTAACACGTTGTACAAATTATTCTATAATTTGTATTGTGTAATTTATATTGTATTCCCATTGTCTCACACTTACTTTCCTTTTTCCTCTCTCTTTCAGCTCTCTTTACTCACTCACACTGGCTTTCTCTCACTCTGTTTCACACCCATTCGTTTACTCCACTTCTTTCACAACCCCTCATTTCCATTTCACTTGTCTGCATCCCCTCTCTCCCTTACACCACTTTTCAGCTTTCAGTCTCTCTGCTTTACTTCCCTTTTCCGTCTTTTCCTCCTTTGCTCTTTTAGAAATTCCTCTTTACTCACACACCAGTATTGTCGCACTCTGTCACTATAACTCACCCACTCTCCCTCGCTTATCTTTGTTTGCTCCTTTCTTTTGACCTCTTCTCTCTATTTTCCGTTCACTACCTCTATGTCCTCAGTCCCTCACTCTCCTTGTGTTATGTTCACTTGTGTTTATTTACCTTCTATCATTTCTCTTACAACAACTTCACTGCTCCTCTCTCATCCTTCTTCACCCCATTTCTTTTAGTCCGGTTCCATTACTACCCCTCATTTCCTAGCTTTCAATGTCCTTCTCTTTACTTTCATCACCGAATCACTTTCTCTCAGTATCACTGCTTTATTCCTCTTGTCCTCTCTTTCCTTCTTTTGCTCCCTTACTCATTTTCCTTTCCTCACTCATTGTACTCCACTTCACTCAGTCCTTCCCTTAGTCTCTCTGTCTACTAACTTCCTCACTCCTTTTCCCTCAATCCTTCTATATTATCCTCTCTCCCTTCATCCCTTCACTCTATGACTCTCCTTCACTTACTCCCAGTTATCTTCCATTCCTCATGCTTCTAAATGCGTCCTCAATCAGACTCCTTTCCCTCTCAGTCATTCTCTTTTTACTTACTCCTGTTTCCTGATTTAGTTTTGCTAACTCACATTCTTTTAGTATCTTTCTTACCTTCAGTTCATTTCTCTCTTCTTCTCTTCCTCTCTGTCAATGAATCTATATGCCTTACTCTTAGTAATTTGCTCTCCTTCCATTTCTTTTGCCCTCTTTTTGTCCTTCTACATTACTTTATTTCCCTTTCTGTGTCTTTCACTCGTACTTTATTTCTTAATACACTGTAATGATTTTTAACCTCTTCATTAGTATCTTTTATTTTAAAATTTATATTTTACTAATTATAACTTATTTTTTCTTCTCTCTTTCACAGATACAAAGTGTAGTTAAAAAATGTAATTAAAGTTACATTAATTATATAGTAAGTGTGACTAAAAAATGTAGTTTGTCATCACCCTTTGCTTTAACCTCACCACTATTTTCTCACCCTACCTCACTCCTGTTTCCTTACTCTGCTTCCCTCACTTATTCTTATCCTCCAAGTTTACTCCCCTTTCCCTAACTCCCCTCTCACATTCAACTTCTTTCAGTCCCCCTGCTTTACTTCCCTTACCCTCTGTTCCCTTCCTTTGCTCCCTCACTCATTCCCTTTCCCTTACTCATTTACTTCACTCCTCTCACTCCTTCTCTCAGTCCGTCTGTCCTCACAGTTCCTCACTTCCGTTCCCTCACTCTGTCTCTCTTACCGTCACTGTCTCTGTCCCCTCACTCTGTCAATAATCTTTCGTCATGCTCATCCCTACAACTCACCCACACTCCCTCACTTACCTTTCTTTGCTGCTTCACTCACTCCCTTTCAGTCACTCCTTCCTTTACTCTCTCTCTCCTTTCTCTCTGTCACTCCCCATGTCTTACGATTATTCACTTTTATCCACCCTCTTTCACCCCTCTTTACTTACAGTCACTGCTCTTTTCTAACCCTCCCTCACCGTTGTTCCTTTACTCCGGTTCCGTCACTACCCCTCATTCCCCATCCTTTACTGTCCTTCCCTTTACTTTCAACACCCACTCACATTCTCCCAGTACCTCTGCTTTAGTTTTCTTCCTCTCTCTTCCCTTGTTTTGCTCCCTTATTCATTTTCCTTTTCTCACTTACACCCTATTACACCTTCTCTCTGTCTTACTATCTAATACACAGTCCCTCTGTGTTGCTCCCTCTAGCTCTCTTTCTCTTAACATCACTCTCTTTGTGTCCTTCCCTCATGCTCACTCCTTTATTTTTTATTTTTTTTGGGTGCGCTCCCCTTTATGCATACCGGTGCGCGTACCCTGAAGAAAAAAGAATGACAGAGTTTTTTAAAAATGTAGCATTTTTTTTATAAATTAGAGGTAGTTCTAAAAAGAACTGTTTTTTATTCTTTTTGTTGTTTTATATTTTTTTAATTGATTTTTTTGAAATTTTTTTACTTTTTTTGGCTTTTATGAAGAATTTTATATTTTTTTTGTATTTTTTATGGGGACAAACAAAAAACAGGGAATTGTAAACGGCTCAATTGGAGCAAAAAAAAACAGGAAAAAATTAAAGTTTCTTTGGGCACTTGTGGTTGTCACCAGCAAGGTTGATGAAATTAATACTTTGCTCACCATAAGTAATTATTTTTCCACAAAGTATACAAATGATTTTGTATCCACCAAACTTGGTTTGTATGTTTGGGACCATCTCCCTTGCCTCTGGACCCGATGGAGTGGGTTCTTTGGTTGTTAAGGTTCTGGAAGATGATTGGGGAAGGTTTCTGCACAGTTCTCTCACCTCTGCTGCAGAATAGTTATTGGGGTGCAATCGTTGCATGTGGCGAATCATTGTGTGATTCCCAAATTAATATTTTTTGACAGGGTTCCCCCTGGATAGTACAGCGCCACAGATGAGACAGGTCACCTTTGCAGCAATTACCTTCTTTGCACCCCTTGGGATTTAAAAAAACTCCCATATAAAGTGCCCTTAGGTTTATATGGTGGATTGTCTTCAGGCAGAAACTGCCTTCTCTCATCCTCCTCCTCCTCCTCCTCCTCTTCTTGTTCACCACCAATGTGATGTTGTGGTGGTCCTTGTGGTGGTGGTGGTGGTGGTGCAGATGCTCCAGCTGCTGCTGCTACTGTAGCCATTTCTCTATCAATAGAAGCAGGTCTTTCTCACTCAAAGAACAAAGTGAGAATGAGGAAAAAAGGTAGGGGCTTTCATCATTTGGAAACCAAAACTGTTCTGAACCAATGAAAAGTGTTATTTTCAGGTCACATGACCCGGGCTTTCATCATTTGGAAACCAAAACTGTTCTGAACTAATGAAAAGTGTTATTTTCAGGTCACAAGACCCGACGCGCTTACGCTACGCGCCCCAGTGTGTACCCGGGGCGCGCCCGGTGGCGTGCCCGATGGCGCTTACGTTGCGCGATCGTATGCGCTCGGGCGCTTCCGGGTGCGCTTACGCCGTGCGTCATAAGACGCATCATGCGACTACGCGATATGTCACAATGATGTTTTCGTTCGCGGCAATGGCGCTAACGGGACGCTCACCGGTTCGCGCACCGGGGCGCGCCATAACACTGCGCTTACCCGTGCGTTCACCGGTACGCGCACCGGGAGCGCCCCTAGGCAAAAATATAAAAAAAAGGGAAAAATATACATAAAAAAATAGTATTACATAAATATACAAAAACCTATGAAATTCACTGAAAAAACCATAGGTTTCACACCAGTTATAGTTAGGAATTAGCATTTAAAAAACCTATGAAATTCACTGAAAAAACCATAGGTTTCACACCAGTTATAGTTAGGAATTAGCATTTAAAAAACCTATTAAATTCACTTAAAAAAACATTGGTTTCACACCAGTTATAGTTAGCTGGAAGTTTTACTCGCATAAAACCATTGAAATTCCCACGTTATAGTTAGTTGGACTCACTATAACTTGCGCGTGCAATGCACTGCTGATGACGTCACATATTACATCACTCATGACATGGTCAGTGACATCACTCATTCTCCCAGAAGATGGCCTTCTCTGCTCTGCTCCATCCCTGAAAGTTTGGGGTTGATCCGTCAAGCGGGGCACGAGATAAAAGGGGGTCCCAAAATGTGTTTTCCCCATGCAATTTTCCATAGGACCTTTAGCCAGGGCTACAGCCCGAACGGCTGAACGGAATTACACCAAATTTGGCAAAAAGGTAGAGTTCGGATCACAGATCACCCTTTTTGTTGAATGGTGTAAATCCGTTCAGTAGTTCCTGAGAAAATCAAAAGTAAAATCATAAGTATATCTTGAGGAGCTTACCGTAAGCTTACAGTACACGTACCTTCCCGAGCAAATGCTGAATGCTAATTGGCTGTCAACACTCCAAACCAGAAAGTGTTGGCAGCCATCTTGTGCCTCAGTAGAACCGAGGCACAAGAAAGCAGAAAAACAAACGTGCAGAACGCAAAAAGGGGGCAGGGTAGAAACACCCTGACCCCCTAGGCCTGCTCAGGGGGTCCCACAAGGACCCCCAAGGCCAAAACAATTTTTATTTTATTTTTAAATCGCGGGGTAGGTGTAGGTACGCGTACCCCGCGAAAAAAAAAAAAACGGTCTGCTTTTTTCAAATGAGCCCCCGGGGGCACCAAATCCTGGGGGCAGGGACAGTGGGGAGCTTGGGGACCCCCCCACAGCCCCCAATGAGGAGCGCCAGGCCCCGGGGGATGGGGTCCCCGGGGCCAGAAGTGGCCCGGGAGGGGGGCCACACGGCCTCCCTCCCTAAAGATTATTTTTTTTTTTTTTAGTCAGGCCCCGGGGCGACGCAGCCCCCCTCCACTATAAAAAAATTAAAGTCGGCCGTGCCCCGGGGGATGGGGTCCCCAGGGCCGGAAATGTCCTCGGAAGGGGGGCCACGCGGCCCCTTCCCGTAAAAAAGAATTGGGGGCAGGCCCTGGGAGATGGGGTCCCCAGGGCCCAAAAAAAAGAAAAAGAAGGGGGCTAAACAGCCCCCCTTCTTAAAAGTTAAAGAAAAAAATTGGGATTGGGAGGAGGCCATGCCTCCTCCCTGCACCTCCCTGCAAACGCGCCCCCTGGTGCATTTGCAGAGGTGGAACTACTTCCACTTGCATACTGGGGGTCCCTGGGTGCCAACTAGCCCACCAGGAGCCTCCAGTATGGGCCAAGGGGCTCCCTTGCAGAGAGGTGTAATGAGGCCACGCCCCTTTTACACCTCTCTGCAACCCAGCCCCCTGGCGCATACTGGAGGTTGCTGGTGGGTTAGTTGGCCCCCAGGGACCCCTAGTATGCAATGGGAATTAGTTCCCCCTCTGAAAAATCGCCAGGGGGCTGCGTTGCAGAGAGGTGTAAAAAAGAGTGTGGCCTCATTACACCTCTCTGTAATGCAGCCCCGTGGGGAATACTGGAGGTTCCTTGTGGGGCTAGTTGGCTCCCAGGGACCCCCAGTATGCAAGGGGAATTAGTTCCCCCTCTGCAAATGCATCAGGGGGCTGCATTGCAGAGAGGTGTAAAAACATTTTTTTTTCAATTTATATTAAAAATATGTAATGTAATTTAAAAAATAAAATATCTAAAAATAAATAATTTAAAATAATGTAGTAAATCAGTATAAAAAATATAACAATTAATACATTTAAAGATTATCATTTACAAAACCATTAAAATTCAGTGAAAAAACCATAGGTTTCAGCCACGTTATAGTTAGGAATTACCATTTAAAAAACCTTTGAAATTCCCCCGTTATAGTAAGTTGTACTCACTATAACTTGCGCGCCCTCAATCCACTGCTGATGATGTCACATATTACATCATTCATGACATGGTCAGTGACATCACTGATGACATCACTGATGACATCTCAAATGACATCACTGATGACATCACTGATGACATCATCCTTGTGAAAGAGTGGCAGACCTCCTCTCAGCGTAATATAACCCTTGATACACACATTCAAAAATAGAAACAAAAATTTTCAAAAAAATGGAGATACCAATTCCAGTTAGAACAACCTATTCATTAATTCCAAAATCTATATACACATCCATTCATTCACTAACAGTTCTATATGGGCACTCATACATATACTCACTCATCATATGTACTCATACACCTATACATCTTATTACACGTGGACACTCATCTATAGAGTTACTCACACACAAACTCAGAAGAATCCTGTGGCTGCTGTTCTGCAAATTTTGATATGAAAAAAGCTGGAACAAAGCAGAGATCCTTCTCTCAGGAAAACAAAAGAGATCGTGAGGGAAGTGGGTGGGGTTTTTCAAGATTCTGGAAAATAAACTACTATAAACCAATCAAAAGTGTTGTTTTCATGTCACATGACTTTACGTGCACGCAACGTGTGCGCACGCATGCGTGCACATTGCGCGACCGTCGCATATAAATGACGTTTTTCCCGATTTTCGTAAACGCTTTTAAAAACGTGAAAAGGAGGCAGGGAAGAGACTCCCAGACCCCGTAGGCCTTCTCATGAGGTCCCTGAAGGACCCCGAAGGGCAAAAAAACCCTTTTTTTATTTTTTAAATCGCGAGGTGCGCGCATGTTGCTCGCACCCTTGAGGCAGAACTGAGTCAAAAACAATAGTGGAGAACGTGAAAAGGGGGCAGGATAGAGACTCCCTGACCCCCTAGGCCTTCTCAGGGGGTCTCTGAAGGACCCCAAAGGGCAAAAAAACCATTAAAAACAATCACGAGGTGCACGCAAGTTGCGCGCACGTTGAATAAAAAAATTAATTGACAAATTTGACTGTTTATATTTTGATTGAAGATGTAGACTATACTGTTTAACTTTATCCAAATCATAAAAACTTGCTGTGCCGTTGCATATTACAGGATACAGTCAATGTATTACAATATACAAAGGCAGTTTGTTGGAAAATAAATATATAACAAATATAAAAATTGATACAGAAATTAGCATTTTAAAAACCTTGCAAATTCACTGAAAAAACCATAGGTTTCACACACGTTATATTTAGGAATTAGCTCTTAAAAAACTTTGTAAAATCACTGAAAAAAACATACATTTCACATACGTTATAGTTAGTAATTAGCACTGAAAAAACCTTGCAAATTCACTGAACAAACCATAGGTTTCAGGCCTGATATAGTTAGGAATTAGCATTTAAAAAAAACCTTGCAAATTCACTGAAAAAACATAGGTTTCAGGCCTGATATAGTTAGGAATTAGCTTTTGAAAAACCTTAGAAATTCACTGAAAAAACTGTAGATTTTAGGGGTGTTATAGTTAGCTGGACATTTCACTCATACAAAACCATTGAAATTCCTCCGATATAGTTAGTTGTACTAAATATATCTCGCGCGCCCGCAATCCACTGCTGATGATGTCACATATTACATCATTCATGACATGGTCAGTGACATCACTGATTACATCTCAAATGACATCACTGATGACATCATCATCCACGTGACGATACACCTCATCATACAATAGTATAACGTTTCGTCACTCACTGTAAAATACAGAGTACCATATTTAAATCCATTGACACACCGATACAAGTTTCTAAAAATCCACTCAGTGATTCCTAGCTCTTTACACACATCTAATCACTTACTTACAGATTCACTCATACATGCAGTCAATGATCAATAGAACACTATCAAATATACTTATACACCTATATCGACATTACATACCAGCACACATCCTATTCACTTATACAGTCATCCTATTCACTTATGCAAACAATGGATCATACTTACTTTTACATAGCTACACACTTATACAAACACCACTTTATCTATTCATATAGATAGTAAATTATACTTAGTGTGTTATAAATCACTATTACAAGTATACAGATATCTATACAGTCATGCATACAATCACTGAGTCTTATGTATACTTAAATATAAACAACAACTGACACATACATTGCCTTTTATTGTTCTACTTTGTTGGACATGTACCATTAAGAGAGATATTTGCTCATCACCACACCCATAAAGATATTCACTCACCCAAACAACTGTTATAACATGTAGTCTTAACGTCATATACCTACTAAATCAACTATTCACACATCTTTGGGCAGTCACACACCTCCCACCGAACCACACACACATTCACTCTCCCATACAAATACTCAGTTAACTAAACAATAACTAATATAGACTTTCAAATAGCTAGTAACCAACTGGAGAAGTAGTTTTTAAAACAACTGACAAAGTGATACAGATGTTCACACAGTTTAGTCACTATCCAATATATTTAGAGAGACACTTTAAATTAGTCAAGTAAACAGTCAATCACACTGCTACTAAATCCTCCATCCAGATATTTATATTTATATATCCACTCATTCTTCAATGCAAATTGCTATATATATAATACATATTTAAATAACAAAGCAAACCACAATCATTGGATGATGTCATCAGTGATGTCATTTGAGATGTCATCAGTGATGTCACTGACCATGTCATGAATGATGTAATATGTGACATCATCAGCAGTGGATTGCGGGCGCGCGAGATATATTTAGTACAACTAACTATATCGGAGGAATTTCAATGGTTTTGTATGAGTGAAATGTCCAGCTAACTATAACACCCCTAAAATCTACCGTTTTTTCAGTGAATTTCTAAGGTTTTTTAAAAGCTAATTCCTAACTATATCAGGCCTGAAACCTATGTTTTTTTCAGTGAATTTCAAAGGTTTTTTAAATGCTAATTCCTAACTATATCAGGCCTGAAACCTATGGTTTTTTCACTGAATATATATATGTATATATCTTTGAGTATATTTCACTTAAGGTTGGTTGCAAGTTTAAACCTTCACCCAGATATATTTTGTTTGTCTTCACTATCCCCTCACAGCTTGGGGAACAATGTGCTCAATTTATTTTTAATTCTGCTTTGGTGGTTTGGTCTACTATTACCAGTCACTGGAAGTCCACACTAAAACCTACATTTGAGGAAAGATTGAAGAAGATGAGGACAACTAGCACAAGGGATTTCAGGAATTCTGCCTGCGTGAATAATATACAAGCTATAAAGAAATGTGGGAGATATCATTTGTGGAAGATGTGGTACAGGAGAATAGCTATAGACTCCATTTAGCACTTTAGCAGTATTTTAACCGCATCGCTGATGCACATTTTCCCGCTGTGCGCTAAAGTTTTTAAAAACCCGCGGTTCATGACGAGCTCAGCTCGTCATGAGCGTACGAGAGGTGTACCTCATGACGAGCTGAGCTTGTCATCAGCGTCGATGTGGTTAATCGAATGTCTGGCCTTGTCACTGTCACCTTATTCCGCAGCCAGCATTTAGTCAGCAATCAGGCAGTTGAATTGTAAAATGCACATTATTTGTATTGTTTTGATATCAGGTTTGCTGAAAGGATGATTACACTATATCCGTTTTTGCACAGTCACTTTAATTTGTTACCTATTTGGCAAATGTAAGGCCCTTGCTGCACTGTTGTCCAATTGCTTCCAATGGGCAACTTGATTGTTCATATAGGTACTATTTTTATCGTCATTTTACTGTGTTGTATTTTTTCTTGATCAGTTTCTGTTTTTCAGCGCTTAATGTGTAAGTAAATAGTTCAGTTTTGCACCATCACTATATTGGTTGTGGACTATGGCCCAGGACTGTCCTTATACTGTAACTCTACTGTTTAACACATGTTGCCATTTTATCTCCAGGTGGGAGAGATTGAAGAAATGTGTATTGTATTCGCACTACCATTATCAAATTTGTCTGAGATCAATAATATTAGATCAAGACACGACACAGTATTAGGTGCATAATTAATGTTATTTGCTATATAAGGCAGTTGGAGTTGATTGTATGGGGATGACTGCTGTGCTGTATTCCCATCAAACTGGGGTGACAGAGTGGGCTAAAGAACGGTGATGGATTCAACCAAGATCTGTTGACTGGGTGTGAGTGTTTGATTGGTTCAGATGCTCCGTCCATCGCCAACCCCTTTTGTACCGATTTGTTCGCCATAAGTTGGCAGGGTATGCTCAGACGTAAGTCCCTTGCTCACTCTGCCACTGGATTCAAGCAAGCCAGGCTGAAGACGGCTGAAATGCCAGTAACCGGTCTTAGGAAGCTTGTTTCCGGTCCAGGGAAGGCATGGCTGGGCAGTTCGGGCTAGACTATTCCCATGAGGCACAGGGTCAGACTGATTTGCATATGGCCATGTCTGAACTGGGGTGGCAGAGTGGGCTAAAGAACGGTGATGGATTCAACCCAGATCTGTTGACTGGGTATGAGTGTTTGATTGGTTCAGATGCTCCGTCCATCGCCACCCCCTTTTGTACCGCTTTGTTCACCATAAGTTGGCAGGGTATGCTCAGATGTGAGTCCCTTGCTCACTTTGCCACTGGATTCAAGCAAACCTGGCTAAAGACGGCTAAAATGCCAGAAACCGGTCCTAGGAAGCTTGTTTCCGGTCCAGGGAAGGCATGGCTTGGCAGTTCGGGCTGGACTGTTCCCATGAGGCACAGGGTCAGACTGATTTGCATATGGCCATGTCTGAACTGGGGTGGCAGAGTGGGCTAAAGAACGGTGATGGATTCAACCCAGATCTGTTGACTGGGTGTGAGTGTTTGATTGATCACCAAACGGTATATATCCCCGTATAACCCCGACACTCTTTCCACCCAGCTTAACTCCCCGATGCCCACTAACCACCCCAAGGCACTTCCATGGGTCACGCAGACACCACTCACCGTATTTCGGTCTGCCCGGAGTGTTGAGCAATGACGAAGGGGGCCACCTGGTCGAAGCTGCGGATCCCTGGATGTTCCACATCGTGAGGGATGTACAGGGGAGCGAGTCCAATGCAACGGGGGTGATGATGACTGAATGCTGTTTCAGCACAAGCAGGAAAACAAGAACCGGGTGAGTCACTGGCAGAGACCTGCATTACACTCCGTTTCCGCGCACCCAACATGGGGGGCGCTATCGATGGCTATACGGATGAGCCCTCCCCTCTCCCCTGTCCTGGGAGCACCAATTCGCCCGCGAGTGCTACAACACACGAGGGCTGCAACACACGAGGGTTACAGCACACGGACCGCCTGAAGGCTCCTGAGTCCTCCTGCATCCTATACTGGTTTGCCGGCAATATTGAGGGAAAGTCCATCCGCATTGCGGTTTCACCGGATCTAGCCCCACTCCTTCCAATTTGCAGGGGGGAGGGGGGTTCTCGGTGTCCGTGGATCCTACCCTCCATTTTGGCTTCCTTTTTGCCTCGAGGGGTCTTCCTGCTACCATGTACTAGGCATAAAAAGAGGACTGTGAAAAGAGGACTGATCACACTAATGGAAAGAGGACATAGCATGGAAAAAGCGGTGGCCATCCTAGAACGATGTTTGATCAACTGTAAGACACCAGCAATTATCTGAAAGCAGGATACGAGGAAGCAGTGAAGACGTATTGAAATAAAGAAATAAGAATAAAACTGTTAGGTTAATGAAAACAAGGAAGACAAGGAAGATAAGTGAGATCAAGAAGAGAGAGGAAAAGATTAAGTAGCAAATTAAATGGAACTAAGCTTACAGCCATTTGGCTGTCATGCCTTCATCATCTCATACCCCCCCCCCCAAGCTATCTAAAAACGCAGCCAAGAATTACTAACACAGAATCCTAAAATCGCATCCGGAGACACTGATATCAGATCCCTATTTCTCCCAAAACAAGGGCAGAAGTTCGAATGACCTCATCTTCCACACAAAAAAACGTGCACAGCGGACGAACATCCTTTACTCCTTGCTTTGTATCTCAAATACCAGGAAAACTCACATGCCCTGAAATTGACGGTTATAGCCTCAGACATCTGCAATGCGAACGCTACCATATCCATATACAATAATGGCATCATTCTCATACAAGCATCCGATAGTAACCTAGCTCTCATAGACGAGATCTTTCCTATTCTTAAAAGAGCAGCGAACAGCAAGAGAAATACTCTGCATGACACAGCTCCTCCCATCTTCACAGAAGACACACAATCTCTACGATCTAATCCACTAAATACTCCAAGGGACCCTACCCCTCACCTTACCCTCCTCAACACTTCCCACACGCCCCTTTCAACTGACCCTATTACACCAGGGTCCACAGGTCCAGCTCGGACAGCCATAGCATAGATAATGAGCACCACACACCCTATGATACCTACACGTCCCTCACCATTGTCTCAACCACAGCAGGGCCCCCGGACTCAGTGAGGACAGTCACAAGCATTGACAAGATGCACCACACCCTCATTGTTCCCCACATGTCCCTCACAGCCGACTCAACCTCACCAGGGCCCTCGGGTCCAATTCGGAAAGTCATAAGCTCTGATAACGACCTCCATAATGACATCCCTGACATTCCTACTACCCAACTAGCAGATGAGCCATCTGCTAAACCCCCCCGATCCGATACTTACTTTGACCCCCGGTCAACTTCTAACACCCCCGATGCCCTACCCGCTCACCCAAACTCTACACGCAGCGTCTATACCCCCTCCACGTGCAGCACCCCCTCTCATGTTAGCCCCTCTGAAGACCATCCCCCACTTCCACTCTGACCCACCTTCCACCCTCCTTGCTCATCCAACCCCGTCAAAAACTAACAAAGATATCCCCACCCAATCCGATACCCAGTTCCCCACTCTATCAGACCACAATGTAGGAACTACCAGTATGGGGGAGCACATGCCCACACACTTAACGGAGTGCCCTAACCATGACTGGACCACTCGATTCAACAAGTTAACTCCAGGTCTAACCCAGCTCAAGGATGAAATGAAAAATCTATTATCAATCACCAATGAACTCCTAAACTCTAATAAAGCCACTAACGCCACAGTGAACCAAATTAGTCAGCACACCAGCAGATACCTAACCACAAATCCACATCTAGACTTTATAACACAGAGTAAAATACCTTCTTCCTATGACCCGGATCGACCAATGAGAACTATGGATGGTCTATCTGACAATGACTTACATGACCTTCTCACCTCATACACAAGTCATAATGGCAATAGCAAGTCTCAAGATTGCACCATCCAAGCCATCCGACCCAACCCACATAGAGAACCCACTCACAACCACAGATCCATAATTAGGGGAAACCTCACAAAGGTCAATATCATACAATCAACCATCACTCAGCCGACTAGCAAATTAAAGTGTGCACTAATCAACTGCAGATCTGCTAACAATCATGCTACGGTCATTTATGATCTAATTCTTGCAAATGACCTGGACATCATCATCCTCACAGAGACTTGGCTAAAGAGTTCTTCTGCTCCCATCCTTGACCTACTAGTCCCCCCTAGTCATGATATATTTCGCATGGATAGAACTGAGAAACCCGAAGGGGGGATTGCCTGCATCCATCGAAACACCATCACAGTTAAACAAGCAGACTCATCTCCTTATCCTCCTGTGAATATCTATGCACCAACATCTCAGACGTCAAGGGCTTCATCTGCCAACTTCACATAATATACCACCCCCCGGGTGACAATCCGAAGTTCATTGATGAGCTAATGGAAGTCATCACAGCCAATACCAACTCACAAGTGCCGCAGATCTTTCTGGGAGACTTCAATCTCCATTGGAGCAATACCGGTGATCATGCTGTAAGCTGTCTCAAATCCTTTCTGGCAGACCAGGAACTGTCGCAATTATGTGACAGCCCAACCAATAACAAGGGGGAGACCTTAGACCTCATCATAGCAAAAAGAAACATCATATCGCTAGAATCTATCTCCCCATGTGACTGGACTGATCATTACAGTATCCTCTTCTCCATCAACAGTGAGGTAACTCCAAAACGAAACCAACCTACAAAACCTAAACAATGGAAAAGGAATATCAGGAGCATCGATGCCAATGCCTTTGTGTCCCAATGCAATTCCGCTCAGACACCATCAGCAGATATGGCCAACGTCCATGCTCTCACGGACTTTTACAATGCCACTATGCTTGAAATCCTGGATACCACAGCGCCCCTTCAAGTAAAAAATGTATCCACCAAAATCTCCAAACCATGGTTCAATGAGAAGCTCAACTCAGACCAACGCAAATTAAGACTAGCTGAGTGAGCTTGGAAAGCAGCACCTTCCGCTGACCATCTACACCAACTTAGGGCACTGAGAAACACGTACAACAGAAAAATAATTAAAGCTAAAGCAGACTTCTTCAAAACACTTTGCCACTGGATTCAAGCATGCCTGGCTGAAGACGGCTGAAATGCCAGAAACTGGTCCTAGGAAGCTTGTTTCCGGTCCATGGAAGGCATGACTTGGCAGTTCGGGCTGGACTGTTCCCATGAGGCACAGGGTCAGACTGATTTGCATATGGCCATGTCTGAACTGGGGTGGCAGAGTGGGCTAAAGAACGGTGATGGATTCAACCCAGATCTGTTGACTGGGTGTGAGTGTTTGATTGGTTCAGATGCTCCGTCCATCGCCACCCCCTTTTGTACCGCTGTATTCCAAACAAAAGCAAAAGCAAAAAGTACATTCTTGCCTTAGCCAATGGAATAGTGAGGAAAGCCTCTATCTGGGCTCATGGAAGTGACCTGCTTTTAAGAAGGGGGGTAGATCCTCGCCTGCCGACTACAGACTTATAAGTCTTATTGACTATATAAAAAGATATTTTGTCATCTTGTTGTGTGGCGTTTTAGGCTCCGATTAAATTTTCCCAATTTATGCCCTTATATAGGTCCAATTCACGTTGCCCTTATATAGGCATAGAAATCCAGCCCTTATTTAGGCATAGCCCATGCAGCCCAAATACAGGCATGGCTACTTCCATCCGTTCACCAAACGTCACAACGATTTCTTGGAAAACCAGCTTAAGCCGTTGGGGACTTCCCCTTGCTTGAATATTGATTTCTCCAAGAATTCAGTTAGTTTTACAATGAACAACTATTCCCCAGAGGTTCATTCATGACGTTCATATGCCCGATTTTACGTCTACTATGGCATTCCTAAACACCTTTAAGGTATAAATATACCTTCACTTGCTATAGCAAGATACAGTGGTTCGGAGCAGTTCGAAGACCTACTTGCCCGACGCAGCTCGCTACAGCAAGTGCTGAAGGAAGATGACTCTCCAAGCTGACGCACTGATCAGGAAGCTGCCCTTCTCTGCCAAGAATCCAGGTCTAGTGTTTCCAGCTCTGCTTGCGGAGTGTTGGGAAATTGAGTCCCGAGACGAAGATACCAGACCGCCTTCATTCTAAAGGTATGGAGCTGATAAGAACCTAGAGAAACCTTTGGTAGATTTTTGGCAAAAACAAAACCTATGCTAAACAATACTTACTTCTTCCCTCGTACTAGACCTAGGTTAGGTACATCGGGGCAGGCGTATTTTAGAAGCACCAGTTGAGTATTTTAGTCTATGTTATTTATGTATTTTTATATGGCTTAGAAACCATACAATGCTCTTACAGTATTATTTCATATTACTGTTTACGCTGTACGCATTATACTTTGCATCCTGCGTAACGATTGTAGCAGTTCACATCTCTTGCATGAGAAAGAAGACTGTTCAATAAACCTTTTATTGAAAACGCCTGTCTCACTATTTCTCTGCAACTCTGTATAAACGAAGCATGCACGATTGACTGTGTAAAATAGTTGTCTATTGTTTCTACGACTCTGAAGATATTTTCAAGTCCTAGGGAATCAAAGTTGTCATGTGTATGGGGCTGTCAGAAACTAATCCCTCCTTGTGTATTCGAGAAAGTTTCTAGTGACCTCTGAGCTAGCTGGCACTCACAATTAAGTTTAGTATATTCAATAGAGACCTACTGACCTGAGTCATATGTCAAATCTATAGGATATATATTCCAATGCAAAGAGCCTATTGGGAATATAGGAAGAACACTAGATGGTGCCCAACGTTTGGAAAGGCACTAATTTATCGCTAGATACTAAAGTAACTCAGTCGTGCTTTTCTCAGAGACCCCTTTTTCCGTAATACTCCAATAGACGTCTGAAGTGGGTAAAAGGAGATAATATCCGCCATAGCTGAGTAGGACGAAAAATCCTATGTATTAGCTGTTTGGTTTATTCAACGTTGAAGGATACAGAGTTCCAAAATATTGTGCACCTTATCTTTGTTTCCTTGAAACTTGCTCTGCAAACTTTCAGTCAACAAAATGGCGGATAGCGACACCGGGAACGGTGGAGCTGCAGCTAATCCAACAGCTTTTAACATAACAGGTTTACAAGAAACCGACGAGGATGCCATAAGCATACCTCTAAATTTAAGGAAAGCCATCACTATAAAAATTATAAAAAATGGCCCATCAACAAGAGGTAGTAGGGTAGTTTTTGTGATAAAAGGCACATGAATATCATCAGACAGAGATATTCTATTCATGGATAATCTTCCCTGAAGCAGATCCAAGAACACATGTATTTCACTTTTACAAAAAAGATGATTCACCAATGGGATACATTCCTTTCGAGGATATTGAAATTCTACTAACTTACCAGTAGCATGTGCTTTGGTTCAAGGCGCCCTAAAACATATAAATCACATTACCAGGCTCGGTCCACTAGGTAGACCAGGAGCAACATGGCTAGCTTTAGCCAACAGTCATCCTGGCCTGCAAATCAGGCTCCCCCTCCGACCCCTGTCCCCCCAGAATTCTACACCAAACCATCGACGTGATCAACCCAATAATTAACAAAATAGTCAATTCGTCGCTTAACACAGGAATAGTCCCCCCCCGGTGGAAGAAAGGAATTGTCAAGCCTCTCATGAAAAAGGCCAATAAATCACCATCTGACTTGACCAATCTGCGCCCGATCTCACTACTCCCTGCCCTAGGCAAAATAACCGTACAATTGGTCTATAAAGAACTTAGACAACACTTGGAAACAAATAACATACTCCACCCGCAGCAGTCGGGTTTCCGTCCCAAACATTCAACGGAAACAGCGCTGATAGAACTATCAGACACGATCAAACTGCTTCAAGATCAGCGTAAAAATTCAATTCTCATCCTTCTTGACCTGACCGCGGCGTTTGACACCATTTCCCATTCCATCCTCATCAGTAGACTGATGAACATAGGGATCTCAGACTACGCTCTATCCTGGTTAAAATCATTCCTTACAGACCGATCACAGACTGTCGCTCTGGGCCCTTTCCATTCAAAAGAAAAAACGATTTCCTCAGGCGTCCCACAGGGTTCTATCCTAAGTCCCCTCCTTTTCAACATCTATCTCATTCCTCTCCTATCCCTGATCGAATCCTTTGGAATACCTGTTACCTCCTACGCCGATGACACCCAGCTCATCGTGCCCCTAGATGGTAGCTCCACCAGCGCCGAACTCAACCTCAAGAACTGCCTAACGGAGGTCTTCCATTGGATGAACATAAATCATTTAAAATGTAATTCTAATAAAACGGAGATTATCCCAATTGGAAAGAACACCTCCTTCAGCCCAGCCCTCTGGTGGCCAGACGACTCAATCGCCCCCCCCCAAACTGTAACTACGGCCAGGAATCTAGGCGTCATTTTCGACTCAGATCTCTCCTTTGACCAACATGCTAAGACGGTAGCCGGCAAATGTTTCGGGACAATAAGATCCTTAAAAAAGTTCTTCAACTTCCTCCCTCTCGACGCCAGAAAGAGTGTAGCAGTAGCCCTCATAATTTCACGACTAGACTACTGCAACGGCTTACTGGCAGGAGCAAAAAAGAGCACTCTTGCGAAACTCCAGAGCGTGCTTAATACAGCTGCTCGACTCGTACTCAAACTGCCCCGTAGAGCCTCCATCTCCGCAGCCCTTCGATCCCTACACTGGCTACCTCTTCACAAGAGAATTTTATTTAAAATTCTAATCATCGCCTTCAGAGCTTTTAATAAATCCGGTCCAAAATATCTCCACAAACGTTTTCCCCACTATACCCCCAGGCGATCTCTCCGTTCGTCCCAGGACAACCTCATCCTGCCTGCTAAGTATAATCTGAAGAGGAAGGGAGCCAAAACCTTAAGCTACTTGGCCACCAAAGCATGGAACAATCTGCCCAAACACCTCAGGCAATTAACGCAAGAAAAACCATTCAGAAAGGTTCTTAAGACGTGGATCTTCAGCCTCCCCGATGATCTCGCTAAAGCAGCCATCTAATTTCCTCTCCGCCCCCAGACCGGTAATCAAGGATTCTTAGCGCCATGATGCTCCTTCCGGAGCGACCGCCGCGCTTTACAAATACCCCTACAAATACAAATACAAATACAACTACAGACCTTACCCTGACATTGAAGCAATGTCAGATGATGCATTACTTAGTATTATTCCAAATGTAATAGAACCATATAGTTAAAGGTCTTTAATAAAAAACACTCCTACTACTCCTAAAAAGAAGTGAGAAAATAGTAAAAAACTTCTAAAGAGAAGCGTTCTCAATCCCGACGTGGGTCTCCTCAAAAGGAGCCCTCTGAAAGGAGGTATTACCTCAGGAATAGGGATAATTTGAGAAAACCTGATATATATCAAGATACTGATGCACGTTCCTCTCGTACCTTTCAGATTTCATCCGAAAGAAGAGGACGGTCAGAAAACAAGGAAGAACGCGTGAAGTCCAAAGACGATCAACACGTTCAGAAAAACAAAAAAACTCAATTCACCAAAAAAAAGGTAGCAGGTCTAAAAATCAGACATGCAGAGGATCTTGAGGACACAACTCAAGAACGGGGAATGGGCTCAGACAATGTTGGACAGCGCAGCAGAAGTCACCATAGCTCGCAAGAACATGAAGGACCATCTGGAGACAGTGGACTTAAATGAATACATTCAAGTTGAACCTGCAGACACCAGAGTTAGTTGTCCACATAGGTTATATGAAATAACACTCCAAATTTAGGGGACATACCAAGAAAAATGAGAGCACTCTTTTGGGAGCGACTCTCCCAGGGTTATGACATTCTTCTCGCTGAACAAGACTGGCCACCACAATTTGTCAGGGAGTGCCCACATTGCAAAGACATCATTATGCCAGACTTCTCCAACCTCATTCCAATTCATTTAAAATATACCTATGCCAGGAAATGGCCAGTAGCACAGGCTCCTTCATTATATAAAAATCATGTAGGATGGGATGAGGATTCTCCTCACCATAAAATCCAGTTAAAAAATCAACCAACTGCACAAAGGCAGTACCCAGTTAAGCAAGAAGCTAAAAAACAGGTCAGATATTAGATCAACTTGAATACCAGGGGGTGATTGAAACATGCACCTCGTCCATGAACAATCCTTTGTTTCCTGTCTCCAAACCAGACAATACATACCGTCTAGTTTTCGAGTAAAGACATCTAAATTCATGTTGAAAAACTTTTGCAGTACAAAATGCACATAGTGCAGCATTAATGAATAACATTGTGCGTAAAAAGTATAACACCACATTAGATATTTCTAACGGTTTCTTCTGTCAAAACATTGCACCAGAAAGTAGGTATTTGACCGCTTTTTCAATTATGGGAACACAGCGTCACTTCTGTCGTCTCTCACAGGGATTCAAGAATAGTCCTGGGTTATTTTCAACAGAGTTACTACAAACATATGATGACGAAACCTTATCATATGTGGATGACATCTATCTAACAGACGATGACTTGGATAGGCACTTGAATATGGTGAATACAATTATATTGGGATTCACCTCTGAAGGGTACAAATTCAATTTCTAAAAATCCAGAATTGCCCATCTCAACGTCCTATTTTTAGGATATGAACTTTCAAGTGTAGGCAAAAGCCTGGCAGCCAACTTTCTAGAGAAATGTGCGCTGCTCCAACCTCCGAAAACGCTGAAAAACTTATAGTCGATTCTAGGTTTCCTAAATTTCTGAAGAACTTACATTATAAACTACGCAGAAAGGGTTAAACCTCTCTACAAATTAATCAAACCTGATTTTAAATCAGCTAATTGGACACAAAAACACACTGACATTTTTCATTCAGTCCAAACAGACATGTTAGCAACAAAACATTTGCAAACACGCGTAAACGTACGCAACTTAGTGATCCAAATCATTCCAAGACAATGCGGATTCACACACTTAACTTTTAACAAAAGTGAAAAAGTACCAATAGCTTACAAATCATACTTGTACACACAAGCTGAAATGAAATTCATTTCTACAGAAAAAATTCTGACAGCGGTTTCAAACTGCAGTAGTAAAAGAGAGCCCTCGCACAGGGAAAGCAAATTATGGTTGTTACACCTGTACCGCCTTAGATGCAGTGACAAAAGCTAGCATTCCAAATGCTAAAGCTTTACATCCAAGATGGATACCATGGGTTAATTCTCTTGCTGCAACAGACGTTGAATACGTTTTTGACCCATATTTGAAAATACAAGCATTTCTACAATACGGACAAGAATGTCCTCTGCCTACTGAAATTCTGCCTTTAGAGCAAGCAGTATGAATGTATAATTTATACTGACGGATCAGCTCAACCCGCTACAGGGGGTAAACAAGCTTATAGTGCTGCGTGCATGTTCGTTAAAGGCCATTAGCGCAATGGCGAATTCCTACCAATGGTCACTAAAACACAATCTCTAGGAGATTGTACAGCTTAGCCAGCTGAACTACAAGCATTCAAGATAGCGCTTGACAATACTGATCGCAAATTCCCCACACTCATAGTGTGCGATTCGTATTACTGTGTTCAATCTTACAATGAATACTTGCAGAACTGGATTCAAAACGGTTACAAAGATGCAAAAGGTGGCACAATCAAGCATAAATTGCTTTGGGAACAAGTAGTTCAGTCGCGACAAGGACTACAAAACACTCACGTGATACATACACTGAGTCATCAACGTGATGGCGTTCACGTTGAAGGGACTTCATTGGCTGATGAAGCCGTGAAGGCAGCTGTGCAAACGGCTTCTGTATCTGCAATCACTCGTTCGAAAACTAAAATAGACGGCGAAATAATGCTAGCTATCAATGCTTTGAGCAAAGACAGTGGTAACACATTAACAAAAGGCTTTCTACTCAAATATTCATACATAACTGATGCAAATAATGTACTATTTGACGAATCCCTGGAGTGGGGGATAGAGTAATTCCAAACATGGAACATAGATTAGGCCTAATCTTAGCAGCACATGAAGGGCTTGTCTCTGCACACGCAGTTGTTTCTGCCACAGTGTCCTTATTAAAACAGAGATACTGTTGGCCACGCATCAGGAAACAGACCAGAAACTATGTTTTGGAATGTGAAATCTGCCAAAAGATGACAGTCTCTACTGTAAAACGTCCTGCGCAGACGCCCCTGGTAATTTCAGATAAACCATTATCTTGCATTTACCTGGACCACTGCGGTCCCTTACAAAGGGTTGGTAACTAGAAATATATCATGGTTGCGGTGGATTCGTGTTCAAGATTTATTTGGATGTGGCCTCAGTGCTCGGCTGACGCTCGAACTGTTATAAAAGATTTGCGAGTCTTTATTGGCACATACGCAGTTGGCACGCTATATTCTGACCAGGATCCTGAATTTAGCTCTCGGGCTTACAAGGAGGCCATGGCCAAATTCTGCGTTGCATTGCTGTACTCTAGTCCATTCCATCCTGAGAAAAATTCAGTAGTGGAGAGAAAAAAAGGGGCATAAAGCAATCTATACCAGATAGGATATTAGGCTTGGTTGATGGATGGGTTAAACATCTAATAAGTGTCCAACGTAGTCTCAACAATCTGCCAAGAAGTTCTTTAGGGGGTACCACTTCATATGAAGTCCTTTTTGGGACCAGAATGTTAATTTCTGGCCTCAATTGTCATATTTCAGTGGTAGACCAAAAACCCTTTGGTATTAAGACCTTTTGGCTGTTTTACAGGACTTAAATAAAATAAGAACGAAACAAAGTAACGTGTTCCTGAAGCCAACCACCAAAGAAGAGAAACCGACCGTCCCAGCAAGGCCTGTCTGGATTCCTAAGCTTGGGGATCTAGTCAAAGAGAAGATAGCGGACAAGAAGGAAATTGGGCCTTCTTACAGACAACCAGTACCTGTCCTAGCAATCCATGGATTAAGAACAGTATTACTGCCGCCCCTTGCTGGTAAAAAGGAGAACACGTTTGTGCCCATCGACCTGGTAAAACCAAATCATGTGGCCGATTATAAGCAGTAGGCCAAGTGGAATCCGCCTATGTAGCAGACACCCTAATCTGGTTACCATCCAAGAGGGTCAAACTGAGAGACTCATCACCTTTAAAGAATCTGCAGTGCGAAACGAAGGACTAAGCAACAAAGCTATGGAACTTGTACCTCTTGAATCCCAAATAACAGTTCGTCAAGAAACAAATGTCTACAATGAAATAGCATCTGACTATTCAAACGTAACAAGTGATCAAGTGGTTCCAGCGATTTCAACGAATCCTGATGCAATCCCTACAATTGACAGAACTGCCTCTGGCTATTTCATTAACTTTGATACGTTTTCTGAGGATCCTAGCAAACCTGAAACAACACCATTAAAAAGAACTTTGAAAGAACAAGCAACAGACCTTTTTCATCACTTGGAAAAGACTTATCTGGTTTCACCATGGATTGAACATTGGATTGTGTGTGGTGTGCTTTTTCTTCTACTTTGGTTGACTCTGGTAATAACTTTGGGAATACTGATAAATGGAAGATATGTTAAAAAGGGCACCGCAAGTAAGAACATCAAATTACAACTCAAGCCACACAAATCATCTCATCGTGAACAAAGAGACTTGACATCAGTGAACATCACACCCGTTCCTATACCTGGTGGTATAGCATGGGACAGAACTGATTACGACATCTTTGGCCCTGCAGCTGTTGAAGATTCCACACCAGTTCAAGATTTCCTTGAATGACTTTGTTTCATCTAGTACCTTTTCTGATGATTGGGACTTCAAGACTGTTAATAACATGATGTCAGACTTAGAAATGTCTGCAAAGTTTACAAATCATGAATATTTAGAAGGTTTATCGGATTATTAACAAATATATTGTTATAATCACTATGGTCACAATTTTTGGTACAAATCTGCTAACCCTAGACATGTACTGATGTATAACCAATGGGAACATTAGCCTACGCAACCAAAGGGTAGCTCAAAAACCTTTTTTGAATAATGTCCATACTTTTCAAGTTTTAATACTTCAAATCCAAAATCATTTTACTTTAAAAATGTTAATAAGACAGAATTGAAAAATATGTTGACCAACACCAAACAAATGTATTCTGCAACCTTTTATGCTCAGCTGTCTTCATTAGGTTTCGACTTTTGAAAAGACAATATTGAGATAAAAAACTGTCTGGGGCACAAAAGATTGGCAAGTGCAGGAGATAGAAGCTTTATTTAGAGCCTGCATCATCCCAGAACAAATTATGTTTTTGAATGACACTGTCCAACAGGCATCTTGTCTTGGGTAAGCCAAGATAAAGGACCTAAACAAGCCGTCCATACCTACACCTACACCTCATAGCAGTAACACTTGAGAGGGAGAGGTCGACGTACATACTTTTTTGCATCACAACAGAACAAATCCAGATTGGAAAAAATGGTTAATCTGGCCCACAGACACAAACAACTGTCAAGATAGATTCCTGAACAAAACACAGGGTTTCACATTCATTAGGCCAGACCAAAGATATGTTCAGAGACAAGCATCCAGGAATAGTAACAACATACAGTGTAGGGAAACTGTGCCTTGAATGGTTACATAGATCTACACTCAAGGATGTTAAACAACACTTATCTTTACTTAAAGATGGCCTGATCTTAGGGAATTCTTGCTAGGACCAAGAACACTGCGTCATAAACCTTTTATATATGCCGGTATTTATACATTGTATAATGAAGCATGGAAGATTACGCATGCAGAGACTGCAGAATGAATACGAGAAACTGATTGTATTAATTTAGAGAAAACTCTCTCTGTAGTTGACAATGGATTAACAACTCTGTCATCCAGGATATATTCTTTGGGCAGCATAGTATCCTCTGCCATACACATCATGGAACAGGACTTGGTCATGTTGCAACATGGTCAGTCGCAAATACGTTCTCTCATGCTATTAGGCTGGACATTACAAAACATTCGTTCAGGTTATGTGCCTTGGTGTTTAATCAATACTATGTCACTGTTTTCAGAATTCAATCTCACTGAAAAACAGAACAAACTGGCACAGAGGGGAGCAGACTATACAGTGCTGAGCATTGAAAAACTGGAAAGATTGCCATATACAGCAGCTGAAAAGCCAGCAATTGAATGGATAATACCCTGAACAATCACTCTGCCTGTTACAATTTTCCATTTTCATTTTTGCTTAAAACATATACCAGCAGGCATATATGAAAGGTTGGGTAAAGAATACATCAAGACATCCTGTAAATTACCATACACACACAAATGTTGGAGTGGGGGGAAAGAAGTGTTTCTTAGTGGTAAAAATTGTAAAAACGCACTAAGTGGTTCTCTACTTTGTGAGGGTATTAATTTACACAGGCCTGCGATGGTTCCTCTAACAACTTATCCTGCCATCAGCAAGGTTCACCAGCTGCAGTGATTGATCTGATTTTTGGACAGCTTTCTATTGGAAGTTACCTCATGTTGAACGATCTCAGCTGCTATGGCATGTTGCCAGGTATACCCTATCTCGTAACTATGTCAGCCAGGGTCACTTGCTGTATGCAAGTATTGTTTCCTAAAACCAAGATTAACCGGGAGTCGCCGTTATGGCCTTCACTGAACATCTCTTCTATACGAATTGATACTTTAAGAAGAATGAAAGCCATTCTTTTGCAAAAAACTGTGCCACTGACCTCGGCCAAAGATACCTATGATCTGCAAGTCGCAAGGACTTCTGCAAAGATACATGCCCTCTTAACTACAAATTGCCCTATACATTTCTCAGAAATGTTAAGTTGTATCTTAAACATGTCTGATACGAGTAGTATTGTACATGTATTTAAGAAAGTTTTTTGGGACTATTAGCACCCTTTGAGGCAGTCCTAGGAATATTTCCTAACTTTGTGCATTCTGTGTTTGGCTGATTGCCTCTCATTTTGGGACTTGCTGCAGGGATACTATTTTTGCTCCTACTGCTTTGTTATAGCAAACTAATCCACAAGCGACACCCAGATCACCGTGGAGACAACACTACTGGCGATGAAGTGTCGTGAGCGCATCGTCCAAATTTTGGGATTAACTTGTTTAAGAGAATTACATGCCACATTGTTTCTGTCATTCAGACCAATTTGGCAAGATTGCATCTTACCTGTTCTACGCTGCCTGCTATGCGTGTTAGACATCTGTCTCACATTACCATCAGTCATGCCAATGGATGTTGATACATTGCTTAAACCAGTAACGGCCCATGCACTCTGTTGTCCCCAGCGACTACCAATTCTGATGACGGCATTCATTGAGATCTCACAGACGCAAAATGCTGACGGTGAGGTACGAGAGGAAACAAGTACACAGGTATCATCCACTACAAACATTGCTAATGCGACAAATGCTGACGGCGATGCTTCACATCTATGTGCGGTTCATCTTCTTAACAAGGTAATCCAACTCTTACCTACAATGGTAGAAAAATTCTTTACAGACTTAGAAGATTTGATGTTTTCTCCAAACACTAACACTGACTTTTGATTTGGCACACATTGTTCTGAGAGACTCTGAATCCGACATTCATTTTTCAAAACAAAGTTTCAACTTTGGGATTCTTTTTTCTATGATTAACTTTTTCTTTTTACAAATTTGTACTTTTCATTTTTTGGCACACAGTAATCTGCTTAAAGTAGAACTATTCATAGAGAACTAAAATTCTTTGAAAACTTCCAGAGACAATATTTGACCTTGTCCACATTCAGACAGTTATGTAATCTGCTATGAAATGGTTTTGGCTTTTCTTTTCTGTATTTACGAGCCATTTCATAAATGTATATTTTTGTGATTCATTCAGACAGCATTTACAATTGTCAACATATATGCTGTGAATGAAACATTGCTTTTAATGCGTACAGCACCAATGCGCTTTTGTGTACAACCAGTACTATTGCATTTTTATGTGTTTTGGGTGGGTTTTTAACACATCATATTTAGATATGTTGAACGTGTTTAGAACTTAGGAATGTCGTACATAAGAGAGTGGAGTGGGTGTTGTGTGGCGTTTTAGGCTCCGATTGAATTTTCCTAATTCATGCCCTTATATAGGTCCAATTCACGTTGCCCTTATATAGGCATAGAAATCCAGCCCTTATTTAGGCATAGCCCGTGCAGCCCAAATACAGGCATGGCTACTTCCATCCGTTCACCAAATGTCACAACGATTTCTTGGAAAACCAGCTTAAGCCGTTAGGGACTTCCCCTTGCTTGAATATTGATTTCTCCAAGAACTCAGTTAGTTTTACAATGAACAACTATTCCCCAGGGGTTCATTCATGACATTCATATACCCGACTTTACATCAACTATGGCATTCCTAAACACCTTCAAGGTATAAATATACCTTCACTTGCTATAGCAAGATACGGTGGTTCGGAGCAGTTCGAAGATCTACTTGCCCGACCCAGCTCGCTACAGCAAGTGCCGAAGGAAGCCGACTCTCCAAGCTGATGCACTGATCTGGAAGCTGCCCTTCTCTGCCAAGAATCCAGCTCCAGTGTTTCCGGCTCCCCTTTCGGGGTGTTGGGAAATTGAGTCCCGAGACAGAGATATCAGACCTCCTTCATTCTAAAGGTATGGAGCTGTAAGTACCTAAAGAACCCTTTGGTAGATTCTTGGAAAAAACAAAACCTATGCTAAACAATACTTTCTTCTTCCCTCTTACTAGACCTAGGTTAGGGGTAGGCGTATTTTTGAAGCACCAGTTGAGTATTTTGGTCAATGTTATATATGTATGTATTTTTATATGCCTTAGAAACCATACAATGAGTAAAATAGTTATGTATTGTTTCTACTACTCTGAAGATATTTTCCAGTCCTCGGCAAACAAACTTGTCATGTTTATGCGGTTGTCAGAAACGAATCCCTTCTTGTATATTCCAGAAAGTTTCTAGTGACCTCTGAGCTAGCTGGCACTCACAATTAAGTTTAGTATATTCGATAGAGACCTGCTGACCTAAGTCGTACGTCATATCTACAGGATACATTAGTCCAATGCGCAGAGCCTATTGGGAATATAGGAACTACACTACAATCCTGTGCTGATTCACGACTGGGCTGCCAAACATGAGATTCTGTCCCTCAGTCAAGTTGTTTTATGCAATAAATCCAGCACCATTGATCAGTTTTTTTGGTTTCTCTTGATATACTGGAAGACGATTTCTATCGGCGGAGGCAGCTTATGTGTTGACCTTTAGTTAGCTTTTTACTCAGTTTCCCATCCTAAATTATGTCTGGTCCTTCAAGAAATGGGTATGCCCCCTGATCCTTTAGCTCTGGTCATTTGTTTACATGAGGATCTTTATGCCAGTGTTTGTTGGGGTAACCAGGGCCAGATTGCTGATCAGATTCCTGTTAACAAAGGGGTCAGTCAGGGCTGTGTCCTTGCTCCTATCTTATGCTCACCCCATCTCTCAGCAGTCCTACAACTTGGGGCTTGCTGGAGGTAACAGGTGGGTTAGTTGGCCCCTAAGGACCCTCAGCTGCGCAGGAGACTTCATCCCCCAACCAACAACGCTCCAGGACGCGCATTTGCCGAGTAATGGAGTAACCGGGGCCTCCTGTGAGTGGCTGGCTTCATTTGTTTTCTTTTAGGAAGGGGGGCTGGGTGGCTCCCTTCCGTTGACCCTTTTAGGCCACAGGGACCCTATCACCCTCGTCAAAGGGCGAGACAGGCCCATGTAATATATATTTATATATATATATATATAAATATATATATATATATATTTAATTAAACACACAAACCTCCCTTGGCGGCGAGGAATAATGGGACGAACTCCCGTTCTCACTTTCTTTTGCTGTTTTTTATTATTTTTAAGCCTTCAATTAAGCATTTATGCAGATAAACACAGATCTACGCGTTTCGGGAGCACCTCTCCCTTGCTCACGATCAACTGGTTCACAGGAAATTAGTCCTTTTAAAGTCACTTTTTCTCTCACTTCCTGTTTAGTGTGTTTCTTGGCTCAAAGCATTCTGGAGGCTGTAGTTTTTTTAAAATCCATAAGTGTAACTTATGCTGAATTTCATCCTGTTTGATGTAAGCTGGTTCCGACAATATACTAATTTTTGGCATAGTATATGTAACGCAATTAGGTTCATTTTATTTTTGATATTGGATTGTTTCAAAAAGTCTTATTTATGTATGATTCATTTTTGCCCTCTAGTGGGCTGTATCATTAGATGTCTTTCTTGATTAGAATTATTATTTCTTAGGTTATTGTATTCCTTCATACATTTTCCTCTTTTTCTCTTTTTTTTCTTTCCTTAATTCTTTCTTTCTTGATTTGTTTTTTGTTGTTGATGTCGAATCAATTCAGCTTACAATTTTCTTGAAGTTTTACGGAGTGTTTCCTATCCTCAATTTCTCTTATAAATGTATATAAAGTTCTTCCGATTGGTTGAGGCCATGTGGGTGCATTGTCCTCAGCTTGATGAGGTACCTCGATTCTTTTCGACGAAGTTCTCTCTCTCTGTCACCGCCTCTCTTCATTTGTGGCACTGTGTCAATTCCAAAGAATCTTAGTTTTGTCCAGTCACCTTGATGATGTGATTCCATATGTTTCGCGATGGCATTTGCTCGATCTTTGTGCACCGTCGCTCTAACATGTTCCAGGATTCGTTTTTTTAATTCGCAAATTGTGCTGCCAACATATTGTAGGGGGCATGGGCATTCCACTATGTACACCACATATTGTGTTTTGCAAGTTATTAGTTGTCTAATTTCCCATGACTTGTTATTGTTCAGTTTCAGTATTTTGGTCTGTTTAGCAATCTGACACACCTTACACATGTGGCATTTCAAGAATCCCTTAGTTTTAAGCCAATCGTCTTCCTTCTTTTTGGGTTTAAAATGGCTGTGGATTAGGTGATCCTTAAGATTTCTTGGTCTACGGTATGTCACTACCGGATGGGTCCCCATCACTTCTTTAACTGTGCTATCCAGTTGTAAAATTTTCCAATTCCTTCTCAGGATACTTATCACTTGTTTACTTTCAACTGAAAAATCAGTTATGAATCTTATTGGTTCCTTGTTGGTAACGTTTGTCTTTGGTTTGGGCTTTAAGCACTCCTCCCTTTGCTTTTCATTCGCTTTTTCCCAACTTTTCAAGACTATTTTGTTATTGTATTTTCTCCTTTTGAAGCGTTCTGCTGTTTGTTGACCATGTTTCTGCCATTCTTGTTCCTCACTGCAGATTCGCCGAATTCTGAGGAATTCCCCATATGGGATACTGGCTTTCAATGTTTCTTGATGGAAACTGGTTGCTTCCAAAGTTGAGTTCGTAGATGTGCTTTTACGGTGCAGCGTGGTGTGGATCTGGTTTTCTCTGATGTAAATCTCTGTATCCAGAAATATTACACGTTCCTTACTGGATTCGAACGTGAATTTCAATTGGGTGGTGCTGTTATTTAAAATTTCGAAGTATTCTCGAAACTCATCACATGTTCCATCCCAGATTATAAAAAGATCATCTATGAATCTTTTCCAAGAAATGATCTTATTCAGATAGACATCATTTTCCGCTTTCCACGCCACTTCCTTTTCCCAGTATCCCATCGTGAGACAGGCGTAATTTGGACTAAATGAAAAGCCCATCGCTGTCCCATTTTTTTGCCTGTATAGTTCATCCCCAAAGAGAAAAATGTTTTTATTCAGGCAGATTGTAATCATCTGTCTCAACATGGTATTGTGATCTTGATACATTATATTTCTCTCTTGTAAGAAAAAGCTAAACGCTTCAATTCCAAAGTCATTGTCTATTGTTGTATATAACGATACAACGTCCATCGTTACCAACAAGTAAGATTCCTGCCAAGGTGTGTTCTGTAGCATATTCAGTATATCGTTCGTATCCCGTATGTAGGAGCTGAGTTGTTTCACATACGGTTGTAAAAAGTAGTCAATGAAGTTAGCTAATGGTTCCAGCAGAGATCCCCCCGCTGATAGTATCGGTCGGCCTGGTGGCTTTTTTTGGTCCTTATGTAATTTAGGCAAGAAATAAATTGTTGCCAAAATAGGGTAATTCACAGTTAAGTATTTGCACTCTTCCTCATTGATTAGATTTTTCCAAGTCCATTCCTGTAGTTTTGCATCCAACATCTCTTTAATGTCCTTTGTTGGGTTATTTTTCAGTTTTTCATAATACCTTCTGTCCCAAAGTTGTCTATGAGCTTCGATAACATATGCTGTTTTATCTTGGATTATGATGTTACCGCCTTTGTCAGCAATTTTAATTTCAATGTTGTCATCATTCATCAGATTTTTCAAGGCCTCTCTCTCCTCCTTGGTCAAATTGTCTTTGTAAAGTTGTTTTTTTATTTTATACACATCTTCAATTACAGCTTCCTGAAATACATCTACTTTATTGCCTGGTGCCAACTGTGGGTAGAATTTAGATTTGGGTATCAGTCCACTCAGACCCCCTCCTTTCTGTTCCACCACTTCATTCAAATGTATTTCCTCGCCTTCAGCTGGATCCAGGTTCATTAGTGTCAGATAACTTTCAACATCTTTTGCTTGTAATCCACTAGTAATTTCCTGTGGTTTGTTTCGTGCTGTTGCATTTGCTTTTTCCGCAGAGAACTTTTGCTAATTTGATTTTACGAAAGTAGAGGTAAAGGTCTATTCTTACTTGCGCCAAGTCCATTCTTTTTGTTGGACAAAATTGTATTCCTTTTTTTAGTAGTAGAATCTCATTGTCTGTTATCTCACGGTTTGATAGATTTACGACTTGTAACTCATCCCTTAAGTTTTCTTCAGGCGCATGCTCCGGGTTTCTGGGCCTATTTTCTCCGTACTTTGTCCGGCACCTTTTGCCCCTTCTTCTGGGTTTCTTTGATACCTTTGCCTGCCACGTCCTCTTCTTCCTTGTTGATGGAATGTGGGGTGAGATTGGTCCCATTGTCGCTGTTGCAATACGAGGCGCATGTCCCCTAAAAAAGAATTCTTGCGTCTGTTTTCGCAAATTTCTCAAAGAAGATAGGCCGCTCCGCTCTGCTCCTTCCCTGAAAGTTGGGGGGGGATTCGTCAAGTGGGGGCCGAGATAAAAGGGGCGTCCTAAAACGTGTTTTCTCCATGTTAATTTCCATAGGGCGGTTGGACTCACTTTTAGCCCGAACGGCTGAATGGATTCCCACCAAACTTGGCAAAATTGTAGGGACTGGTAGCCCGGTGTGCCTTTGCTATGTCTCAAGATATGTGCTCCAGAGGATTTTGAGTAATTTAGGTTCAAAAATATATATATATCTATAAGCGCGCCCCGGTACGCACACCGGGGAGCACACCCGGCGCGCTACGCGAGTACGCGGGCGGAAAGCTGATTGGCTCTCGGGTGTCTGTCAACATTCCAAACAGTCCGGAGCGGCCACCATCTTGTGTCTCGGTAGGATCGAGACACAAGAGGTGGCAAAAACAAAGGGAGAAATGACCAAAATGGGGCAGGGTAGACCCCCCCTCACCCCCTAGGTTTGATGTGGGGGCTATAAAAGGGCCCCGCGGGAAAAATAAATAAATAAATAAATCGATTTTTGCGGGGGGAGCGCCCGGTACGCGCACCGGGGAGCGTACCAGGGAGCGTACCATGGGGAAAACCCAGTGAAACAGTAAAATAATAATTTAACGTGCTTAGAGGTAGGGTAGCTCTGAATAGAGTTGTTGTGTTGTATGGGTGATTTAAGATTAAGTCTCACTTTATATTATAATCATTTTGGTACTACTCCATGAATTACATATAAAAATGAATAATGTCTCAAACAATTTTTAATTATTAAATAAAAAACGTATTGTTTAGAATTTTCATAGTTTAATAAAACTTCCAGCATCAGATGATCTGGAATCTCCTCAAAATTGCATGATTCAATATTTTGTAAACAGTCAATAAATTGTTGGTCCAGAGACTCAACCATAAAATCCTCGTCAACAAAATCTTCTTGAAGAATCTCCTCATCGGTAATTTCAAAAGAAATATTGATGTTTTCTTGTTTACCTTCCATTTTCTTGCTGTAAATTGCATAAAAAATAACTATATCAGTAGAGTTAGGGCACTGTTGGGTTTAAGTTCAGAGAGGTACTTCTGAGTTTTTAACAGTGAAGTTATCTTTGGGCAGTGTATGGTATCAGGCAGGAAGTAGAAATATAAAAAAGTGCATGTGATGAAGCCTAAGTAAATTCATAATTATACCAGAGAAGCCTAACTCAATCCATAACTATAACAAAGAAGCCTATCTCAATCTATAACTATAACAGAGGGACAGTAAATAACTAACAGAAAACGTTTTTCTAAATTAACTTAAAGTGCACAACATAGTTCCACTTACAAATTAACAACTTACCTTTCAGAAAGCAGTTGAAGTTTTCAGTGAAAATCCTTTAGAAATGTACCTCAGGTAATACTAGTCAAAATGGCCGTGTTTCCCTCTCATTTTTCATATATATTCATGTACATAACCAATCAAATGTCAGCACATAAAAATACAAAACAAAAGTAACATTTTAATTGGTTGTAAATTCTAACACTTTCATATGTGTTTTTATCATGTAATTTACCTCAGGATATTTAGACAGGGCTACAGCCTAAATGGCTCAATGGAATTCCACCAAATTTGGGAAAATGGTAGGGACTGGTATGTAGTAGGGCCTATTCTATATTTGGTGAAAGTCTCTCCAGTGGTTTTTATGTAAAATAACTTCCAATTTTTTTGGGAGCGCTTACCGGTGCGTGCCCTGGTACGCGCACCAGCAGCGCTACGGGAGTCCTCCATCTTGTGTTTCGATAGAATTGAGACACAAGATGGAGGACAAACAACGTTGGGAATGGGTAAAAGGGGGCACGGTAGACAACCCCTGAAAAATTTGCGGGAAGAGCGCCAAGGTACGCGCACCCAGAAGCGTACCGGGGAGCGCACCGGAAATCGTACCGGGGAGCGTATTTTGGTGAAAAACAGTGAAAAAAGTTAGAGTAACGTAATTAAGCATGGGCGGATTTTGCGGATCCACGATTCGCGGATTTAGCGGATCCACGGATCGTGGATCCGCAAAATCCGCCTATTTAGCGGATTCAGCGGATTTGCGGATTGGGGGCGGGGCTCCCTCGAGTGTGTGGGCGGGGCCAAACGGACGGGGCTTCCACGCGAGCGCACATGCCTCTTGTGTGTCCGGGGATATTTGGGAAGAAGGCACATCTGCCCAGCCTCCCAACGCTCACGATTTTTTTTGGGCTGGTGAATGAGTCACTACATTTGCGCTTCAACTAGTTCCAGCGACCAAGTGTGTGTTACTATGCAATCGCGCCGAAGTGCGCAGGGGTCCCTTTAGTGAAATGTCCATCATAGTGGGTAAATGGCGGGAAGACGGTGCACACCTCGAGTGTGTGGGCGGGGCCAAACGGACGGGGCGTCCATGCGAGCATGCCTCTTGTGTGTATAAAAGGGCAGAGACCGATCAGCAGATTAGTTTTTGGGCTGATCAATGAGTCACTGAATTAAAGCTTCAACTAGGGCACATGCTTTATTGATATCTGCAAGTGTTTCCTGTTGAGGTTTATTTTTTTGTGCCAGGACCGTCGTGCCCGAATGAACCCTGCCCTTCATATTTACTCAAGAAGACACCACCGGTGAAATAATTTACGATGGCGCCGGCAAGCTGCCAGCGCCATCCTGCAATAGTTACTTAATTAGCTTCAACAGGAAGCTCTAACTGTTAAAATAAAGCAGGCGCTCGAGCCCCTGCTGTATCTTATCTATTAGAGCTTCCTGTCGAAGCTAATTAAGTAACCATTTGAGGATGGCGCTGGCAGCTTGCCGGCGCCATCGTAAATTATGCAGGCTTGAACTTTTGACCGCAAAATCCGCTCCGATCGCGGATTGCGGATTCTCGGTAAATCCGCGAGAGTTCGCGGATCGCGGATTTACCGAAAATCCGCAAAATCCGCGATCGGAGCGGATTTTGCGCTCATGCTTAAACGTAATCATTTTGAGTGATCAGAGGTAGGGTAGCCCTGAAAAGAGCTTTTGGGTTCTGTGGCTGATTTAGGTACCTACAAGTAGGTTCCAATGCACAGTCTTAAATTTAGAAGGAATATTCTATTCCCCTCATCTGAGAAGTGCACACCATCTCCTCTGTAGATATCTTGCATGTTATAACGCAAGTTATTGCTGTATATTGAACACATTCCATAGTCTCTCATGTAAGCAGAAACAGATTTATTCACATGTTTCCGTGCTTTCTCAAATTGTGGACAAAATTGGTTGGACCACTTCCATTTCTGTCTTTGCCATGTATTGGAATATACCAAGGCAGTTTGTGGAAAAAGTGTCATCAATTGCCCAAAGGTGTCCTTTAAAAGCATTTCCAGACCTACCCCAGTCAAAGTGTCTAGGTCATTTCCACGTCAAAAAACACAAGAGGGAGGTAGAGCGAATGTTTGGATTCTTGCTCCACAAGGATACTTAAGTAAACACAGAGAATCCAACAGGGAAGAATGGAGGGAAAAAGAGTGATCAACAAATGTTGAAGCACTCAGTGAGTCGGGATGCGGCGTGCTACGACCTACGACTACGCGGGAGCACTAATAGTAATGACTATGTGTGGTGTGAGGTGTTTGGGGTGTTTTAGTTATGTGTGAGTGGTGGGATGTGGTGAAAAAAGTTAAAAAGTACCTGGCGCTTGAGTATGAAAGAATTTTTTTTTTATTCTGAACTCTGGCTGGTACTGTTAAAAGAAGTGCGGTCGAGGTCGGATCTGTTATATTAAAGAACAGGACCTCTGGTGTGCGTTGTCGACATGTTTCGGAGTCAAGCTCCTTCTTCAGGACGGAGGCACGACCTCCCCACCTTACTCACGTATTTTTAGTCAAAAATGTGTATTTTACATAAAAGTGAAATAAAATAGGCTAAGTGTGCCTACAGCGGTCTGCTACAAGTACAATGACTTGTGAATCTTGCTTATTGGCATCATGAGCAGAAAGGGACGTCTGGGGTGTTGCTTGAATTGCAATACTAACAGGACGCTCTGATCATCGTCTTACCCCACACGCTGCTCACAACAGCGGAGCAGCATGTGGGGTAAGACGGTGATCAGAGCGTCCTGTTAGTATTGCAATTCAAGCAACACCCCAGACGTCCCTTTCTGCTCATGATGCCAATAAGCAAGATTCACAAGTCATTGTACTTGTAGCAGACCGCTGTAGGCACACTTAGCCTATTTTATTTCACTTTTCTGTAAAATACAAATTTTTTACTAAAAATACGTGAGTAAGGTGGGGAGGTCGTGCCCCCGTCCTGAAGAAGGAGCTTGACTCCGAAACATGTCGACAACGCACACCAGAGGTCCTGTTCTTTAATATAACAGATCCGACCTCGACCGCACTTCTTTTAACAGTACCAGCCAGAGTTCAGAATAAAAATAAATTTCTTTCATACTCAAGCGCCAGGTACTTTTTAACTTTTTTCACCACATCCCACCACTCACACATAACTAAAACACCCCAAACACCTCACACCACACATAGTCATTACTATTAGTGCTCCCGCGTAGTCGTAGGTCGTAGCACGCCGCATCCCGATAGAGGGGTGCGAAGACCCCGATGATGAAGCATGACACCAAGGGGCCTTTTGGTGTGTGAGGGGTATTTTACAAAACACTGAGTGCTTCAACATTTGTTGATCACTCTTTTTCCCTCCATTCTTCCCTGTTGGATTCTCTGTGTTTACCTAGGTCATTTCCACCACAGTGCAAAATTATGAGGTCAGGGTGTGGCAGATGGTAAAAGGTTTTCACCAATGGTATCAATTGATGACATCTCAATCCTCTTTGGCCAATCCACTTGATGTCCACATTTGTTAAATCAAGGTTGTGACAATTTCTGATAGCTGCATACCTTTGAGCCCAGTGGATGTAGCTATGTCCAATAATCCAGACAGAATACATGGTGAGAGGAGGTTCTGGTGCAGTCAGATGAAGTGTGGGAATGAAATGGCAGTTGGAACAGTAGGAGTTTGCAAACAAAACTGTGGAGTTTCAGTGCTCTTGAATAACAAGCAATGATTGGTAGATTCAGATAGTTGAAAACTGAAAGTTAGGGTGCATGGTTCTGTTCTGTGAAAGAAGCAATTTGAATGGTTAAGAAAAAGTCATTTAAAGAAACATTGCACCGGATAAGCTGGTGTATTGAGAGGTCAAACATCCTTGCTGAGTTCATTTGCAACATTGTAGAATAAACTTTTAAACCTGAGAGCTCAGTGAGGAGGGAGTTGCTATGGTAACAGGTAGAAAGGGCTGAGGGGGGGAAGGTTGTTGGTTTGAAAATAGAGAGGGAAGAGTTTTATTTGGTTAACATGAGGGAGATGTGTGTAGAATTAGAGGTTGTCTGTGCCATTCATGGTTGCAGTGCCTGGAGTGCATACCTTTTGCTCTGCTAAAGAAATATTGGTGTGTGTGTCTGACACTGTTCTCAATCTCCCAAAGCATTTGTAAGGGTGAGTAATGATTCATTTAATATAGATATAGACTTGTATACTCTATGAAGAAGATTTGGAAGCAAATTGTGTTTTTTTAATGTTGCTTTGTGTCATGTTTTTTGATAATGCTTGGTGAAAAGTTTTTGCTGCATAGAGGAATTGTATTTTGTAAAATTGTGAAGTTTCGGTAGTGACATGGAATGCTTGTACATAGGACCTGTGCTGTGTTTCTTAAATGTGATGTGAAAAAGAATTTGGGGCAAATGAATGGCTTTTACATTTTTGAGAAGGAATAAATAGTGTCTGCATGATTAAAGAAATAAATTTGAACCTTTCACAATGATGTCACCTGTTTTACCTCAGATTAGGAAGCAGATTGAGATTCTTTCTTGTTGGTTTGTGTCATGTTTTTTGATAATGCTTTGTATCAACATTTGCAAGATAGGATAATTGTATTTTGTAAAATAGTGATGTTTCAGTAGTGAAATTGAATGCTTGTACGTAGGACGAGTGCTCTGTTTCTTAAAAGTTATTGGAAAAACGATTTTGTGGCAAATGAATAGCTTTTACATTTTTGAGAAGGAATAAATAGTGTCTGCAAGATTAAATAGATATATTTGAACTTTTCACAATCATGTCACCGGTGTTTCCTCACATTAGGAAGTAGATTGTGCAGATGAGGTGAGGCATGTCCAGGGGTGCAGAGGAGGTGAGGCCTGTATCAAAGAGTGCTGTGGACAGGACTCACCTCCTCTGACACTTGGACAAGCCTCACCTATTCTGTGCCCCCTGAATAGGCCTCAATCTATTGGGTATAATAGATGGTAACAGGGTGCAGATGAGGTGAGGCCTGTCTAAGGGTGTAGATGAAGTGAGGCCTGTCCAGGGGTTTAGATGAGGTGAGGCCTGTTCAGGGTTGCAGATGAGGTGAGGCTTGTCCACGGGTGCAGAGGAGATGAGGCCTGTGTTCAAGAGTGTAGTGGGAGAGAGGCCTGACCAGGGGTGCAAAGGAGGTGAGGCCTGTGTCTAAGAGTGCAGTGGGGGAGAGGCTTCATGAAGTCCATTCCAATGCCCTCTTAGACACAGGCCTCAACACCTCTGCTCCCCAGGACAGGCCTGACCTCATCTGTACTCCTGGTCAGGTCTCACCTCATCTGCATCCTGTTACTATCTATTTTACCCAATAGATTGAGGCCTGTCCAGGGGGCACGGAGGAGGTGAGGCTTGTATAGGGGTCAGAGGAGGTGAGTCCTGTCCACAGCACTTTTGGACTCAGGACTTACCTCCTCTGCACCCCTGGACAGGCCTCACCTCATCTGCACAATCTGCTTACTAATCTGAGGAAACACAGGTGACATGATTGTGAAATGTACTAATATATTTTTTTAATCATGCAGATACTATCTAATCCTTGTCAATAATGTAAAACCAATTCATGTGCCCGAAATCTTTTTTTAAATAACATTTACAAAACAGAGCACAGGTCATATGTATAAGCATTTCATTACACTACTGAAACCTCATTCATTTAGAAAATACAATTCCTTTATGCACCAACATTTCTTTACCAAGCATTATCAACAATGTATTAGTCTCTATTATATTCTCTTACTGACTTACTCTATTTTTCCACCTGTCCCCTTCTAACACCCTCTCTCTGACTTATTCCTTTTTACATCCTGACTCTGTGTTACACTCTCTTACACTCTGTCTTTGACTTACTTTCTCTTACACCCTGTCTCTAATTTATTCCCTCTCTCTCTTTTTTACAGCAATTTGTAAGTCATACTTTCTCTTACATCCTCTTCCTGATTTACTCCGTCTTACAACCTTTCTCTTTGTAACATTCTCTCCCAGACTTACTCCCTATTACACCTTTGTCTGTTTTACATCCTCTCTCCCTCTTTCTGACTTTTATATTCTCTTCCTCTCTTCCCGTTACACCCTCTGTCTGACTAACTCCTTGTTACATCCTCTCTCTGATTTACTTCCTCTTACACCCTCTCTCAAACTTACTCTCTCTCTCTCCCTTTTAAAGCCTCTCTCTGTTTTAGTTTCTTTTACATCCTCTCCCCTTCTAACACCCTCTTTCTGTCTTGCATCCTCTTACACCCTTTCGCTGTACTCCACCCTGTTACACCCTTTTTATGACTTACTCCCTTTCTCCCTTTCTTTGACTTACTCCCTCTCCCTATTACATCCTTTCTGACTTTTTTATTCTCTTCCTCTCTTCGTGTTACACCCTCTGTCTGACTTACTCCTTGTTACATCCTCTCTCTGATTTACGTCTTCTTACACCCTCTCTCAGAGGAGGTGAGTCCTGTCCACAGCACTTTTGGACACAGGACTTACCTCCTCTGCACCCCTGGACAGGCCTCACCTCATCTGCACAATCTGCTTACTAATCTGAGGAAACACAGGTGACATGATTGTGAAATGTACTAATATATGTTTTTTAATCATGCAGATACTATCTAATCCTTGTCAATAATGTAAAACCAATTCATGTGCCCGAAATCTTTTTTTAAATAACATTTACAAAACAGAGCACAGGTCATATGTATAAGCATTTCATTACACTACTGAAACCCTACTCATTTAGAAAATACAATTCCTTTATGCACCAACATTTCTTTACCAAGCATTATCAACAATGTATTAGTCTCTATTATATTCTCTTACTGACTTACTCTATTTTTCCACCTGTCCCCTTTTAACACCCTCTCTCTGACTTATTCCTTTTTACATCCTGACTCTGTGTTACACTCTCTTACACTCTCTCTTTGACTTACTTTCTCTTACACCCTGTCTCTAATTTATTCCCTCTCTCTCTTTTTTACAGCAATTTGTAAGTCATACTTTCTCTTACATCCTCTTCCTGATTTACTCCGTCTTACAACCTTTCTCTTTGTAACATTCTCTCCCAGACTTACTTCCTATTACACCTTTGTCTGTTTTACATCCTCTCTCCCTCTTTCTGACTTTTATATTCTCTTCCTCTCTTCGTGTTACACCCTCTGTCTGACTTACTCCTTGTTACATCCTCTCTCTGATTTACTTCTTCTTACACCCTCTCTCAAACTTACTCTCTCTCTCTCCCTTTTACAGCCTCTCTCTGTTTTAGTCTCTTTTACATCCTCTCCCCTTCTAACACCCTCTGTCTGTCTTACATCCTCTTACACCCTTTCCCTGTCTTCCACCCTGTTACACCCTTTTTCTGACTTACTCCCTTTCTACCTTTCATTGACTTACTCCCTCTCCCTATTACATCCTTTCTCTGTCTTACAACATATTATACACTCTCTCTGTCTTACTCCTCTATGTTTTACTCCCTCTATCTGTTTCTTTGTCTGACTATCTCCCTTTCTACCTTTCATTGACTTACTCCCTCTCCCTATTACATCCTTTCTCTGTCTTACAACATATTATACACTCTCTCTGTCTTACTCCTTCTCTATGTTTTACTCCCTCTATCTGTTTCTTTGTCTGACTATCTCTGTCTCTTTGTGTTACTTCCTCTAGCTCTTTTTCTCTGTCGTACTCCTAGTTACATTCTTGCTGTGGTATAAACTTAGATATGTTGTAAACTAGTGTTTATATAATTTGCTTATTGTCATTGCTTTGTTGTTTGGTAATAGTGGTCTATAATGTGTTATTTTTTTTTGTTTACCACAGATTCAAATCAAGATTTCAATAGTAAGGAAATATGCCCTCAAGGCAGAGGAGAAGGAAAGATGCCAAGCGGAAAAAATCAAAAACAGCAACGGAATTAAAGCACTCCCCTATAACAAATACTTCAAAAAACACCAAAAAAGCTCCTGGTAAGACAACTAAGTCTTTTTTTCGGAACATATGTAGATAAAAAAAAATGTTAATGTGAATATACAGAAGGAGAGAGCAAATTTGAAAAAGAAGGAGAGGCCCCCCAAAAATGTTAATACTGGAGCAGGAGAGAACAGTATGTATAGGAATAGAAGGCAAAACCAATTTAGGGACATTCGTAGACGAATGTTTCGCAATAGGGTAGTTTTAAATTTGTTAAAAAATATTAAGAAAGGTAAACAGAGAGCTGCTTTTTACAAGAAAAAGAAAAGTGTAGAGAAGATTGTTGATCAGGCTTTTGAAGTTAAGAAAAAATTATTTATTTTAGTAATCAATCGAATTAGGATACTTAACAAGGCAATTGATGTTTTCAAATCAAACAGTAGATGCAAAAGAATAATTAATCGGACTAATTTTTGTAAAGTTTGTTCTGGAGAATGGATGCATAGTTCAAGTTGTGAGCCATTTTTTAATGAGGAGAGTTACTTCCAGGAGAATGTTTTGGTGCATGCAGTTGACACCAGTGGTCGAGCATATGAGGTGAAAGACGGTTGTCCGATTGAAAAAGAGAAACTTGTGTCTAGATGTCAAAAGCGTACCTGAATTCCTTTGAATCCGTGGAAGCAGACGGCTAGAAGGTTCCCTCTAGATGAGAATTTCCCAACTCCCCCACACCCCTGGACCCAGAGAGCTCTAAGGCCAGGAATGAAAGGGAAAGGGGAAGTGGATAACAAAGAGAGACTGCCACACAGGTTTTCTTCTACTACTCTTCTTTCAGGGAGATCATCTCCTGTAAAAGTAAGCAAAACATTACTACAGTTCCCACTCTACTCTGGCTCTACTCTCCCAACTCTCTAGTCAATTATTATAAATTATGTACCTGAATGTGTGTGGACTATTGCCCCTCTCTGTAATTTGATTATTGATTGAGTTCCAAGAAATGAATAAACTGTATCTAGAAAAGCAGTTGAATATACACAGACAGCTGAAGAAATAAAGGTGGTATAATATTGTATAACTAATATGCATATCAAATAATACACTACGATACTTGACGTCTTCCAGGCTCTGGGAGGGTGTAAACGATACTGCTTGACCTGAGACTGAATATGAGTCTCTTGCTCAGGAATGTCGATATGTCAAAATGCAGTCTATACTCTGCCACTGAATTTCACTGGTACTGATAACTGAAGCAAAACGGAATGTCTCTGGAGTCACAACTGACTGAATTGTCTCTTGAGAAATATACAACAGGATACAGGTCCAGGCACAAAGTGAACTGAATTCTTACCGCCCTCTAGTAGACAAACGCCTCAGAATGAAAGTTCGTCCTACCAGGTACTTGAGAAGGAGGGAAGGTAAACTGCGAAGGAACTCAGGACTGACTTCGGGGCAGAGGCGCACAATGACGATAAACTAAACGTCAATAGCGCTGGAGGAAATGAGAAGAAACTCTTCCTCTGAACTACAATAGGAAGGACCGAAGCTGCTCCGAAAAGACGCACTCAGAACGAAGTGTCCATCCATCAGGAAAAAGACCGTTGAAGTGCGCCGTGAGAAAGGCACGAGCGCACGAAATGGCCGCCAGCCCAAAAAGACTAGAACGTCCAAGCAAATAAACAGTGGCACAATCAGGAAGGGTTTACTTGCGTCTGAATTGAGCTACTCTCTGCCTCCAATTACATGCAGAAAGTGAATGAGCGAAACCAGCATTGAACTTATAATTAAGTCTTGGGACTGAGCTTTCAAAAATCAGCTGGGACCTGACACTAGAGATGCAGAGGAGGTGTTAGCTGATGAAGTTTTAGGGAGACGTACTAAGGGTCCTGTGTACACTTGGAAGTGTAGTAGTATTTGTAGTGTGTGACAGGATTCAATCGATTTGCTTCGTAATTTCTTACGGACATATAGTATGAAAAGTCTAAAACAGAAAATGAAGATGTTGCAAGACTTAGATCCTTGCAGAGTGAGAGAAAACACAGGTTTGCATGGGCATTCACTGGCTTGTCTTTCTAGAAAAGCATGTCAGAGTGTTTTTCATCATTTTAGGATGTTAGCAGTGCATCATACTAAAATGAGGAAATTAGTGAGAATGTTGTATTATGCAAAAAGTCCAGCACTTAAGCTTAAACAGTTAAACAGTGCTCTTTTGCATGGAACTGAATTAGATGTGAAGAACATTTGTGAAGAAATTGAGTTAAGTTACTTTGGTGAAAAAGAGGACAGTGTAGAAATTGACACAGTAATAGAAGGTAATGTGGAAGACAATGTACAGATTTCAAATACAGAAAACTTTCACCAGGAAATTTCCAAGTTTAAGGTGAAATCAAGTGCAAGGCCAAATTTTTTATAACCATCAGACTAGATTAGTTGATTTATATGTAAAAAGCGAAAAGGTAAATAATAATGAGTGGAAGGATTTTGCAACTTATTTGTTGTTAGAAAATTGTTTTAATTTGGGTTCCGATCACCGTATTTGTAAATATTGTTATAGTAAATTAAATGAAAACAGAATGCCTGCTAGAGTTGTTCATAATAATCTGGAGTTGGTAGACATTCCTTCTGAATTGATGGATTTAAATACCTATGAGTCTATTCTGATTCAATGTGTGCATCCTTTTCAGGCTATTGTTCGCATGGAGCCTAAGATAGGAAAATTGCCTCCTTCAGATTTACAGAGAGGATTAAAGGGAAGAGTTGTTTATTTGCCTCTAGAAGGGAAGAGTTGTTTATTTGCCTCTAGATTTCAAGAAAAATATTGATACAATTGGTGTAGAAAAAGTGGAAGAGGAACCTCTGGTTATTCTAGTTAATGGGGTTCCGACAAAGAGTAAGAAAATCTGGCAAGATTTAGTGGATGTTAGGAAATTCAAAAAGGCAACGTTGTATTTGGTCAAAAACAATGAGTACTACAAACATGTATGTGTTGGTGCAGAGGAAACAGTTGCAGAAGAAGACAGTGATTGTTCAGCCGGCCAAATTGAAAAAGTTGATGTGTCTAGAAGTGAAGAAATAATTTAAGATTATATGCTGAAGATCCAAGGTTTTGTCAATGCATTCCGTATTTGTTTCATCTACTGTATAAAAGTGACTTGTCTGGGCTTTCTTATGCAGTGAACCATATACTGAAAAGTGGGCCACATCTGCAAAATGTTTCGGCGAGGGACTTTATGGAGAAAATCAATCTGCAAGACAGTATTTTGGAATCTCAGCTAATCAATCTCATGGCATGTCAACGTGGTACAAACGAGTATTGGTTCCGTCGTCATGGGGAATTGAAATGTATGCTAAGAAACTTAGGAACTCCTACATGGTTCCTCACTCTTAGCTGTGCTGAGTATGCATGGGACGACTTACTTCAATTTCTACAAGAGGCAAACGCAAACATACAAAATATAGAATTCAAAACACCTGGAGAACTGTGTTCTTTGGATCCAGTGAATGTATGCAGATATTTCAATCATAGATTTGAAGCTATGATGTCTTTTATTACCAACAAAAAAAATCCTCCCCATGGAGAGGTTTTGGATTTCTTTTGGAGAAAGGAGTATCAAGCGAGAGGTGCTCCTCACATACATATGTTGTTATGGATTAAAGATGCACCCAAATTTGGAACAGATTCGGATGACACAGTGATGAGCTTCATTGAAAAGTATTCAACATGTGCCGTTCCAAAAACTACCGAAGAAAACAGTTTAAGGCAACAAGTTTTACGCTTTCAATCCCATCGTTGTGGAAAGTACTGTAGTCGAAAATTCAGAAACAAGGATAAGTTCTACACAAAATGTCGTTTCGGGTTTCCACGACCAGTGATTTCTAAAGGAAGAGTAAATAATTTGATGTCTTCTCTGCGACATACTGTGACGAGGAAATCACCAAAATATACATACAATTTAAAAAGAAACGAAGAGTCCAAGTACATCAACGACTACAACCCAGTGATTTTATCCATGTGGAATCCTAACATGGATATTCAGTTCGTTGCTGACAACTCTATTGCTGTGGCTCGATATGTGACGTCTTACATCACAAAAAAAAAAGACAGAACTGAAGGAAATGTGGGAGGACATTTCACATGAAAAGAGTATAAGTAAAAAATTATACAGTTTCAGTCTGAAGATGTTGTCGCATCGAGACATTGGAGCATATGAATGTTCTGATCGGTTATTATCAGCAAGTCTCTATGCCAAATCTTGAACAATCATTTGGGCGAGTCTAGTTCTTGCTGCAACACGAAACCGAATTTTGAAATCTGTACAAGAAATTGAGTATTTGGCGGAGAAAGAACCAGACAGTACAGATATTTTGAAGACAAACATGTTGGATACATACTATCCAAATAGAAGTAGTCATCTTGAGAACAGTTGTTTGTATAAAGTTCTGCAAAACTATAGTTATAAGAGGAACATCACAGAAGATATCAATAATGGAATATATGCTGTCATTGGGTGTGAAGGATGTCTAGTGAAGCAGAGAAAAGGCCATTTGATTAATCATCGGAAATTGAGTTGCGAATCTCCAGTCAAAAGGGAATTTTACTATTTAGCTCTTTTGCAACTCTTTAAGCCATGGCGTACAGAAGAGGAACTACTTGGAGATTTTCTCTGTTAAGAAGATTCTTTTAATGCAACCAAGGATACCATAGAATGTCCTGTTTTTCCAAATTATCTGCAAATGTTGAACGAAGAAATAGAGCAAGAAGCCACAATTGCTGTAGAGATTGCTAGAGGCAGTTCTCAAGACAGTCAGAGTTCTACTTCATTGAGTCAGGATCCACTAGGAGGACCAATTATCCAAAATGAAGCTGCCACTGCCATGGATGAGGTGGAAAGAGCTATGGAACAAGCTCAAGAGGATGTAGCTAACTTAGAAGATTTGGTGAAACAACTAAACGTTGAGCAGAAACAGATATATGACGAAGTCACAGAACAGGTTGAACATGGATTCAGTCATGAGAAAAAAGAGTGCTCATGTACATCATTTAAGCCTGTCCAACTGTACATGAGTGGAGAAGCGGGAACTGGAAAAAGTTTTCTGATTAAAGCAATTGCAACTTATCTGCAGAAAAGGACTGAATCACCGCTGTCTTGTGTTGTTACCGCTCCAACTGGGCTGGCAGCACATAACATTAAAGGGATTACTTTACATCGTTTACTGATGCTACCAGTTAAGCATGATAATAAATTGCAATACCACAAGCTATCTGGAGATGCGTGTTCTGAAGTTTCCAGAGTCCTGAACAAAATGAAACTTCTTATCATTGATGAAGTAAGCATGGTCTCAAATCTAATGCTTGCTTTTGTGCATTTGAGAATGCAAGAAATCCTTAGAACAGAGTATGATGTGTTATTTGGAGGGAAACACATTATTGTTTTTGGAGATCTACTGCAGTTGACTCCACTGAAAGGACAACTAGTGTTTAAAATGCTCACGCATGAAGATACCAGGAAGTGCCTAGGAAGCATTGGAAACGTTAATATATGGTTACATTTCAAATATGCAGAACTACTTCAAAATATGCGACAGGCAAAGGATGAAGATTATAAAAATATTCTACAAGATGTAAGAAACGGAAAAGTAAGTGAGCATGGGAAAGAAGCATTACATGCACGATTAAGTTCAAATTTGTATCCAAATGAAAACATTCTTCCAGAGAATATTTTTAAGAAAATTACTGAGAACAAATCTGGGATATGTTTGATTCCAACTCTTAAAGAATGTTCCATCTTCAACAACAAAATGTTAAAGTTAGAAAATGAAGAGATTGTGAAACTGGAAGCTATAGATAAAATAGAGCATATGGGAGCAACAATTATTTTGTCAGAAAATTTGAAATCAAAATTGGATTCATTAGAGAAGAGTATATCTAAAACTGCTGGTTTTGAAAAGACTCTGAATGTGTGTTCAAATTGTCGTATCATTTTGAGAAGGAATTTAAATTTGATGGCATTGAGAAAGTAAAACAAATCAGTCGTTGTTCTGCTATATTGTTTCTTGTAAAAGACTTATATGTTCGCCGAAAACAGTTTCCTGTTTGTTTGGCATATGCGGTCACAATTCATAAATCTCAAGGTTTAAGTGTAGATAGTGCTTTGGGGAACATTGGAAGTACTGTGTTTAAAGAGGGTATGGCATATCTGCCATTATCACGAGTCAGAACTTTATCAGGATTGTACTTGATTGAGTGTGATGAGACAAAGATTTGTGCAGATCTAGATTGTGTTAAATAATACAATAGGTTAAGAAGAGAGTATGCTCCACATTTGCCTCAATATCCTCTGTTTGAAAAACGTGTGGTAGGCCGAAAAAGAAGAAATGAGAATAATTGCAGTGAGGTAGTAGCAAAAAGACAAAAAGTAGATGAAACTGTAATTGTAAGCAGAAAGAAAAAGGATTCTGTTGAAGATGTTGTTGGATTTCAGTTTGAAAACAGTTCTGGTGTCAACTGCTATGCTAATGTAGTGGTTAATGTTGTTTTTTTTCTCCAAAATTTACAAGAACAGATTGTTGAAAATCGGGATCAAACATTCTGCTGTTTATTGAATTCTGTGTTTGAGAAATGTAGCAGTGATAGAGCAAAAATAGAAAGTGTTTCAGAAATTCGAAATCTTTTAGACATATGTTCTGGTCAAAATCAATTTTCACAGAATATTCAGCAGGATTGTCAGGAATTTTTAATGTATATGTTTGGTGTATTGGAAGATGAAGGTGTAGATGTAGAAAATCTTTTTGGCCTTTCTTATCAATGGCAGCATGACTGTGACAATTGTAGTTTATCAAGTAGTACTAGAATAGACACTGAAAGATTTATATATTTGACTTTACCAGACTGCAAATCAGTGTCTTTTAATAATCTAGTTAAAGCAGCTGATCACAATATGGTGTGTACCCAATGTAAGTGTGCAATGCTGTCCACATTATTTATACAAACTTATGGTCAGTATGTCATTTTAATGTTCCAACGATGTAGACCTGATGGAACTAAATTGACAACTTCTATTAAAAATTTCGTGGCTTCTCAGTTATCAATTTCAGGAAGAACTTTTGCAACTGTAGCTATTATTTATCATGACGGTCCTTCAACAACATCAGGGCATTATACAAATTTTATAAAATGTCGAAAAGGTTGGACTTACTGTAATGATACTCATTTGACTTTCAAACATCGTTTGCCTTTTGACTTAAAAAATTCTTACCTAGTGTTTTTACAACCAAAATTTAAGTAAAGGTAATTGGTCTATGAAGACGGGAGCAGTTAATAAAAGTTAGTCTGCTGTTTAAAATTATATTGTGAGTAAAAGTGTTCAAGATAATATAAAAATTCTAGTTGTCATATAGGTACTGTAAGTAGATCTCATAGTAAGTGATATCAGTATTATAGGAAATGTTGAATATCAGTGAGCCAGAGATGGAAATATGAATATTTAAACATTGTGAAAATGTTGTATGAGCTTTTCTTTCAGAACGTTGGGAAAACGGTAATTTCAGGGTTTGTTTTGAGTAATTTGAAAACATACTAATACATCTGACACTATTTGGCCTTATGGAAAAGTGAAGGAATAAGCAAAGAGTCATGACTGAACACAAGAAGGAAATGAAAACATTGAAAAATATTTCACATGTTCTTGGAGCTTTTCTTATAGAAAGTTGATGAAATGGAAGTTTTAGAGAACAGCAAAGTATTTTCCAACGAAAAGGACCTTCATGATGTACTATTTGGCTTAAAAGAAAAGTAAGTGAATCAAAGATTAGTGTACATATCTGATTTGTAAGTTTATATGTTTTTTTTTAAACAATTGTGTTTTTTTTCCCGCTGTCATATGATGAGTAGTTTGAACTCACTATTTTTAGTGAAATTCAAAATATTCTGACAACAGCAAAAATAAACTATCTAACATGTTGTACAAGTTATTCTATAGTTTGTATTGTGTAATTTAAATTGTATTCCCATTGTCTCACACTCACTTTCCTTGTTCCACCCTCTTTCAGCTCTCTTTACTCACTCACACTGTCTTTCTCTCACTCTGTTTCACCCCCGTTCCTTTACTCCACTTCTTTCACAACCCCTCATTCCCATTTCAACTGTCTGCATCCCCTCTCTCCCTTGCACCACTTTTCATCTTTCAGTGTCTCTGCTTTACTTCCCTTTTCTGTCTTTTCCTCCTTTGCTCTTTTAGTAATTCCTCTTTACTCACTCGCCTCTTTTATCGCACTCTGTCACTATAATTCACCCACTCTCCCTCACTTATCTTTCTTTGCTCCTTTCTTTTGACCTCTTCTCTCTATTTTCCGTTCACTACCTCTATGTCCTCAGTCCCTCACTCTCCTTGTGTTATGCTCACTTGTGTTTATCTACCTTCTATTATTTCTCTTAGAACAACTTCACTGCTCCTCTCTCATCGTTCTTCACCCCATTTCTTTTAGTCCGGTTCCATTACTACCCCTCATTTCCTATCTTTCAGTGTCCTTCTCTTTACTTTCATGACTGAATCACATTCTCTCAGTACCACTGCTTTAGTCCTCTTCCCCTATCTTTCCTTCTTTTGCTCCCTTAGTCATTTCCCTTTCCTCACTCATTGTACTCCACTTCACTCAGTCCTTCCCTTAGTCCCTCTGTCTACTAACTTCCTCACTCCTTTTCCCTCAATCCTTCTATATTATCCTCTCTCCCTTCATCCCTTCACTCTGTGACTCCCCTTCACTCACTCTCAGTCATCTTCCATTCCTCATTCTTGTAAATGCATCCTCAATCAGACTCCTTTCACTCTGTCATTCCCTTTTTACTTACTCCTCTTTCCTGATTTAGTTTTGCTAACTCACATTCTTTTAGTATCTTTCTTACCTTCAGTTCAGTTCAGTTCATTTCTCTCTTCTTCTCTTCCTCTCTGTCACTGAATGGATCTGCCTTACTCTTAGTAATTTGCTCTCCTTCTATTTCTTTTTCCCTCTTTTTGTCGTTCTACATTATTTTATTTCCCTTTCTGTGTTGTTCACTCTTACTTTATTTCTTAGTACACTTTTATGATTTTTAACCTCTTGACCTGTCTCTTCTATTTTAAAATATATATTTTACTAATCATAACTTATTTTTACTTCTCTCTTTCACAGATACAAAGTGTAGTAAAAACATGTCATTAAATTTACATTAATTATATGGTAAGTGTGACTAAAAAAATGTAGTTTGTCATCACCCTTTGCTTTAACCTCACTACTTTTCTCTCACCCTACCTCACTCCTGTTTCCTTACTCTGCTTCCCTCACTTATTCTTATCCTCCATGTTTACTTCTCTTTTGTCATGCTAACTCTCTAAAACTCACCCACACTCCCTCACTTACCTTTCTTTGCTGCTTCACTCAGTCCTTTTCAGTCACTCCTTCCTTTACTCTCTCTGTCCTTTCTCTCTGTCACTCCCCATGTCTTACCCTTATTCACTTTTATCCACCCTCTTTCACCCCTCTTTACTTACACTCACTGCTCTTGTCTCACCCTCCCTCACCGCTGTTCCTTTACTCCGGTTCCGTCACTACCCCTCATTCCCCATCCTTCACTGTCCTTCCCTTTGCTTTCAACACCCACTAACATTCTCACAGTACCTCTGCTTTAGTCTTCTTCCTCTCTCTTCCCTTCTTTCGCTCCCTTATTCATTTTCCTTTTCTCACTTACACCGTATTACACCTTCTGTCTGTCTTACTATCTAATACACAGTCCCTCTGTGTTGCTCCCTCTAGCTCTCTTTCTCTTAACATCACTCTCTCTGTGTCCTTCCCTCATGCTAACTCCTTTATTTATTTATATTTTTTTGAGGCGGTACCTGGGAGAAAAAAGAATGACAGAGTTTTTAAAAAATGTAGCATTTTTTTATAAATTGGAGGTAGTTCTAAAAAGAACTGTTTTTTTATTCTTTTTGTTGTTTTATATTTTTTTATTGTTTTTTTGAACATTTTTTACTTTTTTTGGCTTTTATGAACAATTTTATATTTTTTTTGTAATTTTTATGGGGACAAACAAAAAACAGGGAATTGTAAACCGCTCAACTGGAGCAAAAAAAAACAGGAAAAGATTAAGGTTTCTTTGGGCACTTGTGGTTATCACCAGCATGGTTGATGAGTGTAATACTTTGCTCACCATAAGTAATTGTTTTTCCACAAAATATACAAACGATTTTGTATCCACCAAACTTGGTTTGGATGTTTGGGACCATCTCCCTTGTCTCTGGACCCGATGGAGTGGGTTGTTTACTTTGGGAGGTGCTGGGTGAAGATTGGGGAAGGTTTCTGGACAGTTCTCTCACCTCGGCTGCAGAATAGTTGTTGGGATGCCTGCGTTGCATGTGGCGAATCATGGTGTAATTACCAAAAGAATACTTTTTTGTAGGGTTCCCCCTAGAAAGTTCAGTGCCTCAGATCAGACAAGTCACTTTTGCCGCATTGACTTTCTTTTGGCCTCTTGGGAATTTAAAAAACTCTCACACAATGTGCTCTCTTGGTTTATAAGGGGGATTGTCTTCAGGTAGGAAGTGCCTTCTCTCCTCCTCCTCTTCCTCCTCCTCCTCTTCTTCTTCACCACCAATGTGGTGTTGTGGTGGTCCTTGTGGTGGTGGTGGTGGTGGTGCAGATGCTCCAGCTGCTGCTGCTACTGTAGCCATTTTTCAATGAATGGAAACAGGTCTTCCTCACTCAAAGAACAATGTGAGAATAAAGAAAAAAGGTGGGGGCTTTCATCATTTGGAAAACAAAACTGTTCTGAACCAATGAAAAGTGTTATTTTCAGGTCACATGACCCAGGCTTTCATCATTTGGAAACCAAAAGTGTTCTGAACCAATGAAAAGTGTTATTTTCAGGTCACATGACTGGACGCGCTTACGCTACGGCCCGATGGCGCGCCCCGGGGCGCGCCCTGGGGCGCTTACGTTGCGCGATCGTATGCGCTCGGACGCTTCCAGGTGCGCTTACGCCGTGCGTCATAAGACGCATCAAGCGACTACGCGATACGTCACGACGATGTTTTCGTTCGCGGCAATAGCGCTAACAAGACGCTCACCGGTACGCGCACACTGCAGAGTCGTAACACTGCGCTTACCGGTGCGCTCACCGGTACGCGCACCGGGAGCGCACCAAGGCAAATAAAAAAAAATGGAAAAATATACATAAAAAATAGTATTACATAAATATACAATATAAAATTAATTATAAAAAATATTATATTTCATACCTATAGAGAATTGCTATTAAAAAACTTTTGAAATTCACTGAAAAAAACATAGGTTTGAGGCCCTATATATAGTTAGGAATTAGCATTTACAAAACCTATGAAATTCACTGAAAAAATCATAGGTTTCACACCAGTTATAGTTAGGAATTAGCATTAAAAAAACCTATGAAATTCACTGAAAAAACCATAGGTTTCACACCAGTTATAGTTAGGAATTAGCATTTAAAAAACCTATTCAATTCACTGAAAAAAACATCACTCATGACATCGCTGATGACACCATCCTTGTGACAGAGTGACAGACCTCCTTTCACTGTAATGTAACCCTTGAAACACATATTTAAAAATAGAAACTAAAATTTTCAATAAAAGGGAGATACCCATACCAGTTACAACAACTAATTCAATAATTCCACCATTTATATACACATGCACTCATTCACCAACAGTTCTATATAGTCACTCATACATATACTCACTCATCATATGTAGTGATACACCTATACATCCTGTTACACACCGACAGTCATCCAAAAGTTACTCTCACACATACTCACACATGCATCCATTTATTTGCATATACAGCTATACACACACTACCACCTTACTTCCAATGAAGCTTACACATACTTACTCTCTTAAACAATCACTTATAGAAACACATACTTATTTAAACAGGAACTCTTACAATCTCTTACTCTCACATATACTCACTTATATACATCAATATTCACATATACTAGATTAAAACATATGTAGTTACTGATAAAGACACTAGTGAGACAGTCATTCACTCACTAACACACACATATACACACTCATCTACCCATACAGTCCTGCACATATGCTGTCTTCAAAACACATACAAACAGTGAGTCAGTCATTGATGCATCTATGTGCTAAGTAATACCCCCACCAAACCATACAGACACTCATACTGATACTAACAAAAACATCTAATAACCCATATACACACACATGTAGCTACTCACCAACCCATGCAGCCACTTATACACAAAGTGAAACACTGATACATATATTTAAATATTTAAACATTACTTGCTAATATATGTATTCACTAAGATACACTTAATAAGCCAGTTAACCAATCAATTAAAAAAAAATCCATGTAAACACTTATTTAAACAACTTTTACATATACATATATAACACATATTTATTTTTCAGAAAGACACACATTCACTGGATGGTGTCATCAGTGATGTCATGAGTGATGTCACTGACCATGTCATGAGTGATGTAATATGTGATGTCATCAGCAGTGCATTGCACGCGCAAGTTATAGTGAGTCCAACTAACTATAACGTGGGAATTTCAATGGTTTTATGCGAGTAAAATTTCCAGCTAATTATAACTGGTGTGAAACCTATGGTTTTTTCAGTGAATTTAATAGGTTTTTTAAATGCTAATTCCTAACTATAACTGGTGTGAAACCTAGGGTTTTTTCAGTGAACATATACATATATTCACTGAAAAAACCATAGGTTTCAGGTCATATGTAGTTAGGTATTATCATTTTAAAAACCATTGAAATTGCTCCTATATAGTTAGTTGGACTAACTATATTTCATGCACCCGCAATCCACTGCTGATGATGTCACATATTACATCATTCATGACATGGTCAGTGACATCACTGATGACATCACTGATGACATCTCAAATTACATCACTGATGACATCATCCAGTGACTGTGTGTTTAAGTAAAGTTTAAATATGTTTTACATATTGAAGAATGAGTAGAAGTAGAAGTGTCTGGATGAAGGATTTAGTAGGCGTGTGACTGACTGTATGAGTGAGTGATTAAATGTGTCTTACTGAATGCATGGGTTAGTGACTAAACTCTCTGAATGTGTGCATCAGTATGTCTGTTGTTGTGTAAGATGCTGTATGTGTTGATCAGTAGCTATATGAGTGGCAATATGGGTCATTGATTGGTTGCCCAAGTATTTGTATGTGAGACTGAGGGGTCGATTCCGATTCGGGAAAAACCACTCCGAATAGCCGTTCGGAGCGTTTTTCCCATACGAATCGTACCCTGCAACGTCCCCCGTACGTACGATGAAGTACGATTCGTTCCAGGAGCCGTACTCCGTACGAGTCGTACAAGACACCGTACGACACTAATCTCCGTACGATTCTCCCTCGGAACCCGCTGTACGCGACATCTGTACAGTTCGTGGCTGGTTTTTATGACCCAGCAAGTACGATACGTGTCGGGTACGCACCGTACGACCCTTTTTCTACAGGAGCTGAAAACAGCCGTAAAAGCAGAGTTCGCGCTGAAACAGGTACGGAACGGCCTGTACGATCGGTGTACGAGCCGTACCCCCATTGTACGATCGGTGTACGAGCCGTACCCCCATTGTACGATGGGGGTACGGCTCGTACACCCATTGTACGATGGGGGTACAGCTCGTATACCGATCGTACAATGGGGTGCGGCTCGTACACCTATTGTACAATGGGGGTACGGCTCGTACACCGATCGTACAATGGGGGTACGGCTCGTACACCGATCGTACAATGGGGGTACGGCTCGTACACCGATCGTACATGGGGTACGGCTCAAACACCCCATGATCGCAGGGGTACGGTGCGTACCCCTGCGATCCTGGGGGGTACGGACCTTACGGTGTGTATGTGTTTGTGTGCTTTTCTGTACGACTCGCCCTTACCTGACGTGGACCGTACGTATCGCGTCCTCATACCCCGGTCCGGATCGTACTCGTCGGGTCGTACAGCATGTGTATGAGTCGTACGGTATGTGTACGAGTCGTACAGTTCACGGTTTCAGCCTTGCAATACGTACGGATCACGATGATTTGGATGGATTCACGGAATACGGATCGTACTTCGCGACTCGGACGGGCGGGTACGATTCGTACGGAGAGGGCTCCGGATACAAATCGTACGGACGTTTTTTTTCCTGAATCGGAATCGACCCCTGAGTGTGTGTGTGGGTGACTGGGAGGTGTGTGACTCTGTGCATAGATGTGTGAGCAGTTGATTCACTAGGTGTATGAGTTCCAGAGTGCATATGGAAACAGCTGTATGGGGGGTTTACTGTGTGCATTGGTGTGTTGGTGAGTGAATGTATATCTCAGTGCTACATGTCCAAGTAAGTACATATGTAAAACACAGTGCACGTGAGAGTTGGTATATAAAAATGACTATACATGAGAGCCAGTGATTATGCAAGTGGTTGTATGGATCAATTTGTACTTGTATCAGTGATTGTTTAAGAGAGTAAGTATGTGTTAGTATATGTTTGAATAAGTAAGGTGTTGTGTGTATAACTGTATAGATGAGGAAATAGGAGTGCGATTGATTCTTTGCAAGACTGACTAGGTGTGTGAGAAACTCCATGGATGAGTGAAAGTGTGTGAGTGTCTCTATAGGTGTATAAGTGCATATGATAGTATTGTATTGATGAGTGACTGTATGTATAAGTGATTGTATGGGTGAATGAGTGGATGTGTGTGTAGACCTAGGAATCAGTGAATGCGTATGTAGTAACTGGTATTGGTGTGTCAATGGTTTCAAGAATGGTAGTTTGTATTTAAGGCTGTGTGTATCAAAAGTTAGATTAGAGTGTGAGGAGGTGCATCGTATTATCACATGAATGATGTCATCAGTGATGTCAATTGAGATGTCATCAGTGATGTCATTTGAGATGTCATCAGTGATGTCATCAGTGATGTCACTGACCATGTCATGAATGATGTAATATGTGACATCACCAGCAGTGGATTGCGGGTGCGCGAAATATAGTTAGCCCAACTAACTATATAGGAGCAATTTCAATGGTTTTTTAAATGCTAACACCTAACTATATATGACCTGAAACCTATGGTTTTTTCAGTGAATTTCCAAGGTTTTTTAAATGCTAATACCTAACTATATATGACCTGAAACCTATGGTTTTTTCAGTGAATTTGCAAGGTTTTTTAATTGCTAATACCTAACTATGTAAGGCTTCAAACCTACAGTTTTTTCAGTGAATATATATATTTTTATTTTCAAGTTTTTTTTTATATGATTACAGGGTCCCCGCACCGTGAGCGCTCCGAAAGCACACCGTAAACGCTCCGAGCTCTTACCCCGACAAATTTTTAAAAATGCCTAAAACATAATATCTACGTTTTTAACGTTGATTTTAAAGGTAGACAATATTTGCTTTAATGTAGAAAATGTTTTTTTAAAACTTTTAACAACAGTATATTACTTTTTGAAGTTGTAATAAATCTCGCGAGGGTACGCCGCACTTACACGCAACGTAAGAGCTCCGTCCGTGCACCGTAAAAGCTTCGAGCTCTTACCCCCGAAAGTTTTATAAACTTTAAATCGTTATATCTACGTATTCATTGCACAATGTAAAGGTACACATTATCTGGGATAATAAAGAACATGTTAATTTAAACTTTTAAAGACCATATATAACTTTATTAAAGCAATTATAAATCTCACGAGGGTGCGTACTACGTAAGCGCATCGTAAGAAGACGTAAGTGCTCCGTAAACGGAACGTAAGCTTATGTAAACGCAACGTAAGCTTACGTAAGCGCTCCGTAAACGCTCCGTAAACGCTTCGTAAGCTTACGTCCAACCATGTGACCTCAGAACAAAAGATTCTATTGGTTTATAATACTTCCTACTCCAATTCTGGAAAGACCCCTCCAATCTTCATCATTCTTCTTTGGCTTTCGAGGAAGAAACACCTTTTTTCATCAGCACTTTGCTCCTGAAAAATCTATTGAAATGTCTGAACAGCAGCAACCTGAGCATTCAGAACATGAGGAACCTGAGCATTCTGAACACCAGGAACTTGAGAATTCTTCCAGTTCATCTTCAGATGAGTTTGTTCCTGAAACCCCTAGATCACCGAAAGAGTCCATAGTTTGGAAATTTTTTCAATTCCCAGATGGACAGAAAAAGGTAAATGCGCCTTTTGTCACATGTAAAATCTGTGACACGGTACTTTCCAGAGGGGATCCACAGAAAAAGTACAGCTTTGGAACTTATAGCATTGAACGCCATGTCAAGAATATACACCCAAACAATTGGTGTAAAGCTGTAATGAAAAGATCATCAGAGGAGCAGGGCTCTGCTCCCAGCACTTCTTCTCAATCAACAGCACCACCAATGCAAGCATCAACGATTGCAATTATCCAACCAGAACTTAACAATTTGATGATGCAATGCATTTGTTGCCAGAAACTAATAGCCTTTGGACAAGAGCATTCTGAACACAAGGAACTTGAGGATTCTTCTACTTCATCTTCAGAAGAGTTTGTTCCTAAAACCCCTAGAACACAGAGAGAGTCCATAGTACGGAAATTTAAAAAAAAAACTGAAAGAGAGAAAAAGGTAAATGCGCCTTTTGTCACATGTAAAATCTGTCACACAATACTTTCAAGAGGGAATCCACAGAAACAGTACAGCTTTGGAACTTATAGTATGGAATGCCATGTCCGGAATATACACCCAAACAATTGGAGTAAAGCTGTAATAAAAAGATCATCAGAGGAGCAGGGCTCTACTCCCAGCACTTCTTCTGAAGCAACAGGAAGCACAGGTGCATTACCAGGAGCATTTTTTCTTTTCTCTGAAGATTGTCTTCTGGATGAATCTTCTAATTGAGTCCTCTTGATTGATAAAGCTTGCTTATAGAGTCTTTGTTTGCGGTTCTTGGTAGGCATAATCTATTATGACTCTGTAGATATTTACAATCTGTTGAAAAGAAAACTATGACATATTATAGACAACTACCAACATAGCACATAGCAATTAAATTAACTAAACTATATAAATACTAGTTCACATTTGTTTTTGTGTGTCTCATATCACTCTCTGCCTGCACCATCTCCCTCTTTGCATGCCTCATCTCACTCCCTCCTTCCAGCATCTATATGTTTGCATGTGTGCGTCATCTCAATCTCTGCCAACACCATCTGTCTGTTTGTGTGTGTGTCTCATCTCACTTTCTGTGTCTAAAACGACTTACCATACTACATTTCTTTGTTGAAATGTCTGGCTTTACGCTTTTTGACAAGGAACACACTGAGTGTGTATGTGAATTAAGGAATTATATTTTCATCTTTTTCCATAATGTTAGCTGTGTGTGCTCACAATTTGTATATTTTAGCTTACAGGGTAGACTTCTTTTTAAATGTTTCTCATGCTTGAATTCAATGCTGGTACAGAGATAGTGCTAATAGTTTAATTTGGCTTGTAAATATGCTCCTTTTTTACAAGCGCCTTGCGCAACCTTTAACATGGGTGCGAGCAGTGAATATATGGAGAGGGATAGGAATAGCAGATAGAAAACAATATGAAATGCCGTGAGAGATGCATAAAGGATTGTACTAATGGCATCAATTGAGATAGAATATACATAAAGATGGGCATATTTAGAACCCCCTTGCGCAATGTTTAACATGGATGCAAGCAGACAATGCATACAGAGTAATAAAATTGGCATTACACTATCTCTATACCAGCATTAATGTTAATAATTGCACAAGGGGCTTGTAAATATGCCAATGAAACCATTACACTATCTCTATACCAGCAATAATGTTAAACATTGCACAAGGGGCTTGTAGATATGCCTCTCTTTTTTGTATATTCTATCTCAATTCATGCCATGAGTAAAATACTTTACGCATCTCTCACAGCATTTCATATTCTTGTCTGTGTGCCAATTGTATTACTCTGCATGCATTTTCTGCTAGCACCCATGTCAAACATTGCGCAAGGGGCTTGTAAATATGCCTCTCTTTTTTGTATATTCTATCTCAATTTGTGCTATTAGTAAAACCCTTTACGCATCTCTCACGGCATTTCATATTCTTGTCTGTGTGCCAATTTTATTACTCTGCATGCATTTTCTGCTTGCACCCATATCAAACATTGTGCAAGGGGCTTGTAAATATGCCTCTCTTTTTTGTATATTCTATCTCAATTTATACCATTAGTAAAATCCTTTACGGATCTCTCAAAGCATTTCATATTCTTGTCTGTGTGCCAATTTAATTACTCTGCATGCATTTTCTGCTAGCACCCATGTCAAACATTGCGCAAGGGGCTTGTAAATATGCCTCTCTTTTTTGTATATTCTATCTCAATTTATACCATTAGTAAAATCCTTTACGGATCTCTCAAAGCATTTCATAATCTTGTCTGTGTACCAATTTTATTACTCTGCATGCATTTTCTGCTGGCACCCATATCAAACATTGCGCAAGGAGCTTGTAAATATGCCAATTACAATTACACTATCTCTACACCAGCATTAATGTCAAACATTGCGCAAGGGGCTTGTAAATATGCCAATGAAACCATTACACTATCTCTATACCAGCATTAATGTCAAACATTGCGCAAGCGGCTTGTAAATATGCCAATGAAACCATTACACTATCTCTATACCAGCATTAATGTCAAACATTGCGCAAGCGGTTTGTAAATATGCCAATTAAACCATTACACTAGCTCTATACCAGCATTAATGTCAAACATTGCGCAAGCGGCTTGTAAATATGCCAATGAAACCACTACACTATCTCTATACCAGCATTAATGTCAAACATTGCGCAAGCGGCTTGTAAATATGCCAATGAAACCATTACACTATCTCTGTACCAGCATTAATGTCAAACATTGCACAAGGGGCTTGTAAATATGCCAATGAAACCATTACACTGTCTCTATACCAGAATTAATGTCAAACATTGCGCAAGGGGCTTGTAAATATGCCAATGAAACCATTACACTATCTCTATACCAGCATTAATGTTAAACATTGCGCAAGCGGCTTGTAAATATGCCAATGAAACCATTACACTATCTCTATACCAGCATTAATGTCAAACATTGCGCAAGCGGCTTGTAAATATGCCAATGAAACCATTACACTATCTCTATACCAGCATTAATGTCAAACATTGCGCAAGCGGTTTGTAAATATGCCAATGAAACAATTACACTATCTCTGTACCAGCATTAATGTCGAACATTGCGCAAGCGGCTTGTAAATATGCCAATGAAACCATTACACTATCTCTAAACCAGCATTAATGTCAAACATTGCGCAAGCAGCTTGTAATTATGCCAATGAAACCATTACACTATCTCTGTACCAGCATTAATGTCAAACATTGCACAAGGGGCTTGTAAATATGTCAATGAAACCATTACACTATTTCTATACCAGCATTAATGTCAAACATTGCACAAGCGGCTTGTAAATATGCCAATGAAACCATTACACTATCTCTGTATCAGCATTAATGTCAAACATTGCGCAAGGGGCTTGTAAATATGCCTCTCTTTTTTTGTATATTCTATCTCAATTTATGAAGATCACACTATGACTGAAGCTTGATTCACCCATCACTGTGATCTTAGACAGAGTCGCATATACATTGCGCAAGGGGCTTGTAAATATGCCAATGAAACCATTACACTATCTCTGTACCAGCATTAATGTCAAACATTGTGCAAGGGGCTTGTAAATATGCCACTACAACTATGAACACTACACTACAATGCAGAAACCTGACTCATTTTCAAAATACAACAGGAATGAAGCCCAATATGCTTGTTATGCTTCCCAATACTGCAAACAGCACTCTCTCTATATTACTCACCTTTAAAATCGCTTTTGAAAATATAGAACAGTGTCAAACACACAGCAGATTTTCTTAAGCAGAATCTCTGAAATGCACCTCAGACACTGAAACCAGAAATGGCACACTTTCCCACTCATTCTTCACACATATTTCAGGTCTTAACCAATGAAATCTCTTCCCACACTATTTCAAAACTAAACTAACATTTCAATTGGTTCTACATTCCCACAATTTCAAACTCACATAATATTCACCCATCCCCCTAGTGCTCATTCAACCTGTCACCATGGTAACTCCCACCTAAGGAAGATCAGAGTTTAAAAGTTCATTATACTTTGTTGCAAATGAATCCACCAAGGTTGTTAGAGCTTTCAAAATAACAGCTAATCATGTGCAATGTTCCTTTCAATGACCTTTTTTGAACCAATAGAATTGCTTCTTTTAAAAAACAAAACTATGCACCCTAATATGCTCTTTTCCATTTTCAGAAAGCACCAATCATTTCTTAAGCTTCAAGTGCAGTGAATGTCCTCCTCTTTTTTTCTACAATGCAAGCTTTCCAACTGCCATTTCATTTACAGCCCTCATATGAGTACAACCAGACCTGCCTTGAAGATGCCTTCAGTATGGTTTGTAGGACACAGTTTTGTATTCTGGTCTAAAAGGTATGCAACAAACAGGTACTGCACAGGAACAGAGATGCTAGAACCCCAATCCCTCTCAGCAACGCTAGTAGGTCTTACACAGAACCTTCCATCGTTACTTAAAGGGATGGGGGAATTGGATAAAATAATAAACAGAGAAGAGACTAGTCCGGTTCTGGTTCCTCAGTCAGCAACCCTTGACGCTATCTTTTAGAATGGAACCTAAAAATAGCAACACATCATTATTGACTTAACCTCCTACTCTCTCTACTCTACTCTTATTTAAAACTATTATCTTTTCTCACCAACCATTAGGGTGCTGGACCTTGCTTCTCATCTTTTGTAATGGTGTGTCTTACTCCACTATAGTTGTCATTCACTATTAGAGGAGTCTTGTTCCTAATGGGTTCTGTTATTCTTTCTTTTCTTTTCTTAACTAGTGTCTTTTGGCTTCTAATTTGTCTTTTTAACTTTCTCACAGATTGACAGTTTTCTCTTCACGTCGTGGATTATTGGTAAGTACTGACTCTTAACATTAACATATTTACATGGTTTCCTCTGGCAGCAGACTGTCCACATTTAAACTCGCTTTTCTTTTTCTTTCTTTCCTGACAGAAATGCGATTGACAGACTCCTAATTAAACTGTAGGTTACTAATATCAAACAACCAGTCTTTTAATTCTGTGTATTTCCACTTAGCTTATTATCTTCTCGAGTCTGTGTTCCAGCGTCGAGTTGTCACGCTTCTTTATCTACAGCTTACTCCTGCTTGAATCATGCGCCGAGTCTCGAGTAGAACACTTCTTCTCCTCAAATGATGCAGCAACAGCAAAAACGTTAATTTAAAACTGATAGACTTTAACCTCCAAAGGCGCAAACTTCATCAGTTGAATACTCGAGTGAAGTGCGCAGTTTCCCCAGCGCTCGCGCCTCACATAGCTTCATGCCGTTTGGACCTGAGAGACTAGAACGGCTACAATGCATTTGTCCTGGCGACGGCGGCGGCCATCTTAAGTCTCCAGGATCGCATTTTCTCTGCCCAGACAACTCCATTAGTCCCATGCCCAGTTCGTGACATTGTTGGGTAGTAGACGATGGAACCCAGGGTTCGAGTCCTGACAGCCAGAGAGGATTGAGATGTCACCAATTGATACCATTGGTGAAATCCTTCATGCATCTCCCACATCCTGACCTTATAATTGTGCACTGTAATGGAAATGACTTATGCACTTTTACTGGGGTTGGTCTGGAAATGCTATTGAAGGACATCTTTGGACAATTGATGTCACTTTTTCCTCAAGCTGCCTTTGTCTATTCCAATATATGCCAAAGTCAAAAATGGAATTGGTCCAATCAATTTTGTCCACAGATTGAGAAAGCAAGGAAACATGTAAATAAATCTGTTTCTGCATACATGAGAGACTATGGAATGGGTTGTATATACCACAACAACTTGCGTTACAACATGCAAGGCATCTATAGGACAGATGGTGTACATTTCACTGATGAAGGGAACAGAGTCTATCTCTGTAACATCAGACTCAGCATTGGTACTTACTTGTAGGTACCAAAAAAACCATAATGAACACAACGGCTCTTTTTAGAGCCAACTAACATGTAAACACTCAAATATAATTTTTTACTTTATTTTTTGTATTAATTTTTACCGAGGTCCGCGCACCGAGCACTCACCAAGCACTCCCCGTGCGCGGACCTATCGTGTTTTCTGGTATTTTCTTTAAAAAAAACATTATTTTTATCCTTAGGAGTCCTTGAACGACCCCCTGAGAAGGCATAAGGGGTCAGGGACACTCTACCCTACCCCCTTCCCACGTTTTTAAGTTATATTTTTCACTCTCTTCTGAAACCACAAAATGGCGGCAATAGGGTTCGCGCACCATGCATTTACCAAGCACTCACGGTGCGCGGACCTATTGGAATAAAAAAAAAAAAAAAAAAAAAACTAAATGGAAATGGACATTGTCTCCTCTGTAGATACCTTGTATATTGTAATGCAAGTTATTGTGGTTTATTGAATCCATACTATAGTCTTTCAGGAAAGCAGAAACAGATTTGTTCACATGATTCCTTTCTTTCTCAATGTGTGGTCAGAATTTGCGTAGGGGGTCATGAGTTCCTACTGTGGTGAAACACACTTGCTGTTCTATATACTTACTTATGTTGTAAACTAGTGCATCAGAGACAGTCAGTGACAGAAAGGATACAGGACATGAAGAACACAAAATTGTATCACTTTGCTACTACCTCGTAAATTACATTTAAATAAGTATAATTTTCAAAACAATTTTTCTTACTAAATTAAAATTTATTTATCAGAATTTTCAAAATCTAAAAGAACTTGTAGCATTTCTTCATCAGAAATTTCATCCATCAAAGTGTCTGAAAATGATTCATCAAACTCGTCAACTTCTACACATTCCATTAATTCCATATCTAGTTTTTCATCAAAAAAATCTGCCATGGTATCTCCTTCATGTTCTTCATGATTTGTTTCATCTATAGGATCAATATACACCTCAGAATAAGTTGCCTCAATAAACGTTGCTGTTATTTCAAAGAAGATGTTGGTAGGCTCCTCATTTTCATTCATCATTTTATGTTAGTGTACTATTAAAAGAAAGAGAAACAGCACTTACTGCATGATTTCCTGCTCTGGTGAGACACACTTGCTGTTCTTTAAACTTACTTATGTTGCAATCTTCTGCATCAGAGACAGACAGTGAGAGAAAGGATGCAGGACATGAAGAAGAGATGTCAAATACACATTTAAGAAAATTTTGGAGAAGAACGGAAGTATTTATGAGTAAACTTACTATGTAACACAAAAAATTATCAGTTTGCTACTACCTCATGAATTACATTTAGTTAATTATAAATTCTCATACAATATTTATTTACTAAATTTAAATGTATTGTTGGGAATTTCCAAAATTTAAATGATCGTCTAAGATTGCATCATCAGCAATGTCGATATTTAAAATCTCCCAAAAAGAATCCTCAAACTCAATGAACTCCAAAGCTTCCATTAAATCTGAATCCAAGGATTCATCATAGAAGTCGTCCATGCCATCTCCTCCATCATAAAGCTCTCCTTCAGGATTACTCTCATCAAAAGGAACATCCTCAATAACAGTCACAAAAATGTCTATAACGATGTCAAATGACTCTTCATTTTCAACCATTATTGATGTAAGTGTACTATTAAAAGAAAGAGAAAGACAGTGAGATGTTGCAGGGTAAGAGTGAGATAGGGCAGAGAAAAACTATTAAATTCTATAAGAAGAGTTACTACTGTGTAAATCTCACAACAGAAATTGAACACCAAAATGTCCACAAAAAAGTACCTCAGACACTATAGTCACAACATGGCCGTGTTTCCCTGGACAATGTATAGTATCAAGCAAGAATTAGAAATATAAAGCACTGCATCTGATGTTGCCCTACTCAATCCATAAGTATAACAGAAAAACATTAAATAACTAACAGAAAACATTTTTCCTATTAACTTAAAGTGAACAACAGAGTTCTCCTTACAAATTAACAACTCACCTTCTAGAAAACTGTGGTACAGTAAATTCTGTCTCAATCTCATACCTCAGAAGTGTACCTCAAACACTAAAATCTCAAAATGGCTGTGTTTCCCTCTCATTTTTCATACATATTCAAATACCCAGCCAATCACATTTCATCACACACAAAATCAAAACCAAAGTAACATTTTAATTGGTTCAAATTATCAACACATTCAAACTCACATAATCTTCAACGTACCCCCAATGCTCTCTACCAATTACCATACTAACTCTCCACAAAACACCTACCTAAACCCAAAGGTGAAAGAGTCATCACTCAATGTTGCACTCAACCAACATCTAAACACTGAAACTTGTTATTTTAATGTATTTCTTTTTTGTCTTTTTGAGCCGCGGTCCGTGCACGGTGCGCGGACCCCGCGATTTTTAAAAATTTTACTTTTTATTTTTTTCAACCTTCGGGGTCCTTTACAGACACCATGACAAAACCTAGGGGGGCTCAGGAATCTATACCCTGCCTCCTTGTCAACTATTACACTTCTGTTTACAACCACTATCATCTGCCACAAAAACAAGATGGCGGACAACACTTCCTCATTTCGACTGAATGGAATGTTGACAGCCAATCAGAATCAGAATTCCACGCGCGCACGCTAAGGTCCGCGCACGTGCAAGGACAGTGCAAGGACGGTGCAAGCCTGTGAGCGCACCGTGTCCCGCCTATAGATATACAATTTGAAAAAAGGGATTTTCACCAAATATACAAAAGGCACTTCTGCATACCAGGCTCTACCATTTTGCCAAGTTTGCAGTAATTCCATTCAGCCGTTCGGGCTGTAGCTGTGTCTAAAGGTCCTATGGAAAATTGCATTTGACTCAATTTCACATTCAATTTTCTCATAAACTACTGGAGGGATTTACACCAAACATACAAAAGGCACTGCTGCATACCAGTCCCTACCATTTTGTTAAATCTGGTGTAATTCTGTTAAGCCGTTCAAGCTGTAGCCTTGTCAGAATGTCCCTATGGAACATAGGGAAAATGCATTTTGGGACCCCCCTTTTTTCTCGGCCCCTGCTTGACGAATCCCCCCGAAACTTTCAGGGAAGAAGCGGAGCACAGCGAGGCAAATTTAAGGGAAATTACAGGCAGATCCCTCAATCGGCATAAAAGTTATTCCCAATAGAATGTTCGCAATTTCCTATGGTAACTAGGTCCTAACTATATATACCTACTGGCGACCGCCAGTAGGTAATATAAATATAAATATATATATTTAAATTTAAATTTATTATTAATTTAATTAATTTAACATTAATTCTGAAAAGTGTTAGTTTAGCTCCCTGCCTCCATTGTTTTAGATGAGAGCATGTTATAATGCCGGTGGTGGGCCAGGTGTGCTGCATAACTTAATTTAAAGCTGGTCTGGAGTGTGTTTAATCCTCTGCTAACACCTTTAGGGCTGCAGTAGCTTTAAAAGTATTTTTTGTGTAAGCGCAATGGTTTTAGAATTTTGTGGATGTGTGTTTTGCATTAGCATTTCCTTTCCAAACCCCTCCCAAATTGTCCCTTTGCCCAACTCATTTATAAGTAATTAGTCCTGATTTCTTCACCACTGTCTTGGGCCCTCCCACATTTATCACTGAAATATGGAGATCTTCACCACCATGGTTGGGATTTCTGCACAGAAAAGAAATCAGAAGCAGAATTTGTGGGTTTGTGAATTGCATTTGTACTATGCAATTAGGAGTGCTGTTGCATTAATAATTCAGAATGATATGTTTTGGGATAATTATCAGCAGGTCAAACCTATTGATAATCTACTGAGGTGAAAATGCCTGCTATTAACTGGTACACACAGATTGGTGTGCTGTTAGCACCAAAATGCACGCTATACCCCAAAACCTCATGACAGGAGATAATTAGTGCATCGATAAACACCAAACACCTTGAAGTCGGTTTTTATCACATACTATTATCACATCTAATAGTGTACAACCCCCAGTGATGGCCTGTGCCACTTAATCGATCATTCAACAAAAGACAAACACGATATTAGGGTGAAACAAAAATTATTGATTTGGTTTTCCATTGATATTTTTAATCAAATGTCATGTTGCTTTTCATTTACTTCCTAATTTGAATTTCCATTCTAAATGGCTGTATAATAATTTGTGTCCATGGGTATGTTCAACATGTAGAAATACTGAAAATCTGTTCGCAGTGCTGGTTTTCAGTTTTTTCAGTATTATGTATTCATTTTTGGAGGTTTTTGCCAGAGGCAGTCCCCCTGCAACTCCACCTGTAATCGTGCTCTCCCAAGGTGTGAAAGGTCACATTAATGATGCCCTAAAATGCCACCCTTTTCTTATGATGTAAGGTCTATACATTTGCTTTCCTCATGATGTAAGGTTCATATGAATACATTTTGCTCGGATTTCTGCTTTAGTAAACAATCTAATGCAAATGTCCTCTCTATTTAAGTGATTCAGAGCGTAGTCATGCGGCAGGCAGACTGTGATCACGATTTCCAGGGAGGAATGAAGCATGTTCTGAATATAATTACACTCTGTGCTGTGACTTATCTTACCGGCTGATGCAAATTGCTTTATTTTGCTGGAATTTACGCCGAGTTGCCATGCTGTTGAAGGAGCTCAGCGAGGAAATAGGCAGTCACAAATCACTGAAAGCTAATGTGTATTTATTGTGCCGCAGTTTTAATCTCCTGCCTGTGACTCAGGGTTAACTGCACTACAATCGAATGGCTGGCATAAGCACATTATTGCATAGGATTGGTTCAGTGGCGCCAACCCCAGATTCTCTGTTGCATGTGTTGGCATACAATTCATCACATTTACTTTGCATCCATCAGACTCCATCCGCTGCAATCTCTGTGAATGGGAAGCCACTCCACTGAAGATGCAGTTGAAAAAAGCTTATTTATGTTTCATGTCGAGCGCTTCCCCTGAACCATATAGATTATTATGGAAAAGCAATGTGTGGACTTTTTTTTTTTTTTATATGCTGCTAGCATTTTAGAAAAACTAACCTTGAAGACAGCCTTCGGAAATACATAAAATAAATGTATGTAATGCATAAAAAAATACTGCAAGTATTTGAAGACAATGTAGACCATTGTTTGCTATATGCAGAGAGGATGTGTCTCAATATTTTAGGAGCTTAACCCAACCAATACCTGCAATTCTACTGGTGTCCTGTTATGTAAAAGTGAGCACATTTCTAACGTCCTTTCAAAAACAAAAACGCAATCGTTTTGCATCACAAGGCACACCATGGTTTTGAAAGACAGACAGGCTGTTTAAAACCAATACTCCATCGTTCAATGCTGGTGGACTGCTGTGAAAGAGGGGGATGCCTTTAGCTTCATTAGTCTAATTAGGCTACCTCGGGTGCCCAAGGTATCCATGCTCTGCAACACCTCCTCGATGGCACACAAATAGATCCCCTCCTGAGGGCCTTCTTTCTCCTCAGTCTACTTTTGGAATGAGGAATGCAGCATAGGTGCAGAACCAAAGGTGTTCCCTCATTTGCATTGTGAAAAACTTCCATGCCAATGAGTGAATTCTCCCTTGACATCTCCTTCTTTAATATAGAAGTACCAGAGGGGTGCTGGAAGTAAAGAAAGAACCTTGACAAAGCGGGCTGAGCCATGAGTGCCATTTCCTTGCAAGCCATACCACAATTGCCTTACCCACGCATGTGCCTTAACAACGTATGGACGTGGTTAAGGCAAAGCTCTGTCTAGTTGGCAAGTGGAGGCACAGGAAGGGAAAGACCAGAAGAAGAAGTAGCATTGAGAATAAGGAAAGGACACGGTGGGCAAGTGGGGCTGGGGCTTGGTGTTGTGGGGTGGAGGGGTAGTTTTTCAGGGTGGGGTAGGTTTAAGGAATCAGGAGGGGGTTGGGTAGTTTTTACGGTGAGGGGCGGTTTTTAGGGCTAAGGACGGGCAAAGGGGCAACTTACAGGGCAGGGAACAGTGTTGGGTAGTTTAGGGATGTAGGGGATAGGTTTTAGGGCGCAGAGCACAGGGGCTAGGGTCGGGGTACTTTTGGTGCATGGGCCTAATTTTTAGGGCTCAGTGCAGGGGGAGAAGAGACAGTTTACAGGGCAGGAGGCAGGGCAGGGTAGTTTAGGGATGGAGGGGATAGTGTTTGGGGCTCTGGCAGGGGACAGTTTTAGTCCTCCGGATGGGTGGGAGGTTGTGTCGGAGGACTTCACAGTGTTAGGGAGCAGTTTCTTTGGCCTCTGGGCAGGGGGGCTGGGGTCAGGGTTGATTTTGGGGCATAGGGTTAATTTTTAGGGCTCAGGGATGGTGGAAAAGGCACATTTTACAGGGCAGGGAGCAGGGTTTGGGTAGTTTAGGTGATGTAGGGAATAGTTTTTAGCCTCGGGGCAGGGGGTTGGGGTTGGGTACGTTTTGGGGTGTGGGTTTAATTTTTAGGGGGCAGGGCAGGGGGAAAAGAGACAGTTTATAGGGCAGGGGTATGATCTTTGGCCCACATGCCCCTTAACCCACCATGTCTTTACCATGAAATTGTGGTGTAAAGGCATGCATGGTTTGGCATGCCTCCTAAGGAGTGGAGACGGCGTGGTACAGTCATACTTTGTTCGGGCATGCGTTGTACCATCATAAAACCCTGTAAGTGGGCATACATGCCCATGGTGCCTCAGGACACTTCCATATGTTACGCTAGAGACTTTGAACCCTTTCTGCACCTGTGCAGATGTTCATATGGGAACTGTGCCCTATCTTCAATGAAATCTCAATACTAACAGTTCATATAGTCACCCAGTATCTATGCAAGCCACAGAGAACATGGCTCGAAATACCGAAATTGCAAAGACCACTCCATTTGTCTGACTTTTGCTGTCCACAACAATTTCACGGAGTAACAATAGCGCAGGGGATCATGCAAGCAACTCTCTAAGAGGCACTTTTGCCCCCTCCCCACTTAAAATCCCCTCCATAGTCATGGGGAACTTTCACACCGCTAAACGGTTCAGAGCTCCTAAAAACAGCTGGAAACCCACTCTGTATGGGGATTTTCACTGACTCTACACTGAGTGGCAGTGTGAAGGGATGCCATATCATGTAACACACAGTGGTGCCAAGGCCATACTGGCCGTACCAGGCATTGGGTATTTCCATGGGAGACTGGAAATCTTGGGACTCTGTTTTGTTAGTGGGGGCCGTTTGTGTAGCAGTGCAACAATTTTAAAAGCCCTGCAGAATTCCTTGTAAATACAACAGTTTTCAGGCAACAATAAAAGTGCCAAGATAACTGTGGTGAATAATATCCCTGCTGGAGAGATATTGGAGTTTTGTCTTGTGGCAGTTTCAACTCATCTAAGGTAGTGCAGAGGGTTAATAGACCTGCTGCAATGAGCGTGTACTATGCAGATCATGGAACAGTATTTTATATGATTAGCTCAGTGGTTTACTGCTTTTGTCTCAGAGATCCCTTTGTTAATGTTCAGTTCGTAAGTTACAATTGTAATCTTGGTTATAAAATTATGTTTTCTCAGTTTTTCAGCATCTTAATTTTGCTAGAAATGATAGAGATACATTCTTATTAGTAAAGTCAACCCATACCACGTTCTGAATCCTGAGTTTGTGCTTTCCCAGACCAAGCACTCTCAAAAAATTCTTACCAGTATGGATGACATATAAATCCTTCACCTTGTATCCTCTTTGTCTCATGTAAGATTTTCTATAGACTAATTTGCACATGATTCATTGTCTCTGTATGTGCATAAGATGTAAAATGCTCTCACATCCTACATTGCTATTAGAGGCGCTATAAAACAAATGAAATACATGTAAGAGAGAGGCTATTGAAAGATGAGAGGCACTGTTAGAGGGTGACAATGAGGGAATCAATAAAGATTGCAGTATCCTGGTGCACTGTAAGGTCATCTTATACAAACCTATAAAAATGTAGTATATAATGATAAATGTGTTGTAGAATGCACCATTTTGGGCATTTTGTTCCCATCTTTTCTTGGGGGGAGAACCCCCCAGCCCTCTTGTAGTGGTCATGCTCTCTCACTTGCTATGCACCGTATTGGGACTGGTCTGAAAAGGTTTGCCAGGGCTGCTTTGGGTTCCCAGTCTGGCCTTGGGTGGCACTGTAGGAGTTAGATGGTCTAGAGCATGAGTCTGCAAATAATAACAGACATCCTTCTTAAAACATGACAGATGTCAGATGAAAAAAGCAGAAATGTGCAAGCTGTGGAGATCGTGGCTCAAAAGTCAGAGCCGCAAAGACCACTCCATTTTTCTGACTTATGCTGTCTGCAATTTGTGCACTAATTCATAAAGTAATTAGCTTCCATATTTACAGTCTGGCAGATGCAGGCGATCTGCCAAAAAGTGGCGGGCTTTACATCCATCCCATATAGTGTGTATGGAACTTCTATGCACTGCAATTCATCACAGCTTCAACAAGTGTCCAGCATCCTCCAATCTGTAAACAGGACCTTAAACTAGTATATGTATTTTAGACACCAGGGTCTAATATATGGGGAATTGGCATAGGGGAGCACTTCATGTGTTCTTGTTGAGCTGCCCTATGCCAATGTGAAAGGGCAGGAATGCACTGCATTTATCACATTCTGTGCCTTCCTGTCCTTTCTCCCTGCACTGCTGCACAATTTGATGACTAGTGCCAATGCAGGTAACCTTGCATCATGGTGCAAGGGTTTCTGGATTGCAAAGCAGGGCTGTTTTTTAAAAAAAAAACTTGCGAGGGTTTTTCCTCCTAAATGTGCTGCAGAATCAAAATATTTTTCCTTGTTATGCCTGCTCTGGGGAGGCAAGGGTTTTGGCCCTGCCCCAAGTTTATGTGATTAAGTAAATTTGGAGGAGCATCAAGTTCCATGGGTGTTGCATGGTGGAACCCATTGCCACGCCTATGGACGCCTCACTGGCACAGAGTAAGGCAACGCAGCGACTTGCCTTACTCCTTATCTATGAAGCCATGGTAATCCTTACAATGTGGTTTGGCGTTGCCTCATAGATAAGGTTGAGAGGCCTGCACTGCTGACGTGTCTGAAAAGTGATGCTATTGCACTGCAATATGGTCCTAAATAGGCACCCATAACTTTATAAAAAACGTGTACAATCACCCTTCTACACACGTTTGCAAGCAGGGAGAGGGACACGGGAACGGCTCCAGTTTCTCAGATATAGGAATGAACTCTCTTTAGGTAATTTTCCTTTTTTGGTAACCTGGCACATCAAGACTTCAGATATGAGTTAGTAATCTGTTGTAAATTAACTTACTTATATTTCACAGCAAATTAGATGTTAGCCCTTCCTTTGTGCTATACAAAATATTCCCCCTTGACCTATAAAGTTCTAGCGGTATACCTCAAACATTTATATTTTTACGCTTTAGTACATGGTGGCAACAACAACATTTTTAGATTTTTAGTTTTATTTATTTTTTATATATTTCATTATATTTCTCAGTACAAAATTTCATCCTTTGTCAATTTCTCATATCTATTTTTACATTACAAAAAATACTTTCTAAAAAACATATAGTACTACAATACTAACAATAAAAACCATTCCATGCAGAGAAAACAAATAGAGAAAATTACAAATACATCCACTCCACTCTCATCATACATACTACATTCACTCCCAATTCTGCGTCTGAGGGATCGCAGATTAAAATGCGAATTGATACGCCAGGTCGACGCGTTTCGGTGGTTCACAACCACCTTCCTCAGGACCTTTCTTGCAGAATACTCAGATATTCCAAAAACGATATTTTATACACCCTGCATGGTCGGGTATCTGTAACGATAAATGGCATGTACTTATATCACTTATTCCTATTGTTTCATGATAATTTCACATTTTATAAATTGCGTTTAACCCATGTACATGAAGAGAAACCTACTTATTTACACATATTGTTATTTGTTCATTTTATCTCTTATAAGGTCTGACCAGAACCAGCAGTGCATCATCATCTAGAACGCCCTCTACATCAACAACAATACCCAGGAACAGTTAAGAACGACATATCTTGAGTTTGTCAGTGTGATTCCAAACAAAATTCTGTTATATATGCTCATCCATCAGATAAGCTATTCTCAGCAAAGACTAATTAGGTAGAAACGACCTGCTATCTATACCATTATTTTCACATTTATCTAACCTAGGAAAAGTTTAGAAAGAACTAAGTATAGGGTGTACCTTTATAGAACAGTGGACTTGCCCCCCCTGGCTTCTCTCGCAAATTCAGAATTTCCTTTGAGATTTATACTTGTTGCTGTTCCTATATCAGAGCAAAAACAATGTGTGTTATTTGTCCATTGTATTACGACTTGGTGAGAGGATTTTCCTACTACGCAAACAACGCGCTTACCTGATTTGTCAGGCAGCGATTTTTCAAAGAGTTAAAAAATACGAAATGGTTTTTTTGTTGTTTTCCTTTTCTTCTTTTTATGGTTTAGCCTCTGATGTTTATCTGCAGAAGACAAGGGTAAAACAAACAGACCCAGTCTATATGGTGCTTTTAGTATTTAAGATAATGCGATGTTCTGCATATGTTCGCGATGTTATTACTAACCTGCTTTCTCAGTTTTTGAAAATCTTCCCGAAAAAGCGGGGAGGGAAGGGTTTTGTCTAACGGTGAGTAGTTAATAGAGAACAAGACGTCTTCACGTTCTACGATACTTTGCTTCAGGGAGATGTGATTAATTGCCACCTGAAACGACATAGCATATTCGTCAAACCACCAGCGTTCTAATTTCTGTTTTTAAACTACTTCAATCGTAGTAAAACTACTACTCTATTTAAGTTAAGCAGTTTCCTAGTCATATCGGCCCCTCCACTACTTACTTATCTATCTTTCCCATGTCACCGGAATAAATCCCGTCGGTCTGCTTCCGTAAACACTCCGACAGCCCAGTTTGTAACTGATCGGCTTTGGCCATATATGCGATGTTTTGGCGCCACGAAACAGGTCACATGATCAGATAGCTATGGCAGCCATTATTAAATGGTGTTAAGTTGTATTTACCATTCTTCAGTCACACAATGTGTCATTACTAAGACACCTTAAACATGGTCACGTGACCGTGAGAACACAGCGGCCATTACGGAGTAGCACTCAGTTTTCTACCATAGCAATTCAGTGCAATGTCTGAAATGATATTAAATTAGTGTAAGTAGTAAGTTGATCCTGGAAGAGTAGAAATATATAAATGGATAAAGGGAGGAATTTGGCAAAATATGTTGTTTCTATGTTTCTGCTAGACAAAAACGTTTTTTTCCGATCACACAGATTTTTGAGACATTTCCAAAAAGGATGCAGTTAAATTCTTTTAGTGCCATTTTTTACACAAAGGCGAACAAATATGATATGTAGACAAGATAATATTATTACTACATCAATTTGATGTCATATGATTCAGGCATAATAATTTTTATCTATTGATGGTATTCTTAAAGAATTTTTGAAATATAATTATGCGCCTTAGGTGGAAAATTATTCTGTCACATACCAAGAAATATTTTGATTAAGTCCCTTTCTGACACTATCAAAATAAAAAATCCAAAAGCATTCACGTTTTTTCCGAGTTCTTTCAGGTAATTCACCCTTCCTGCATTGGATTTTTTCAAGAATGCACAACTTCAGTTCTGACTCCTTATGTTTTTGGTCTATACAGTGTTGGGTCAAAGGTGATGTCAACTTATTCGTTCTTACTGACGATTTATGTTCACTAAATCTCAGTCTGAATTCGCGTCCTGTCTCTCCTATGTATGCTAGTCCACAAGGGCATACAATATAATAGACAATATTTTTGCTACGGCAATTTGTGAATGATCTCAAAGTAATCACTTTATCATTGTGTTGGAGATTGTTACCTAAAATCGCGGAATCGCAATCATGGCAATTGCCACATCTGTGATTACCACGAAGCGTATCTCCATTTGTCAAAGTGGTTTGTTTCTCTATTGAGACAATTTTTTGTCTAGTGTGAACCAGACGGTCTCTCAAATTCTGATTGCGTCGATATGTCACCAGTGGTTTCTCTAGCTTCTCTTCATTTTCTACTTCCAAGATTCTCCAGTTTTTATTTATTATATTTTTAATCTTGTAATTGAATGTGGAGTGATTTACAACACATACAATTTTGTCTTGACTCTTGTCTCTCTTATTTTTCAACAAGACATCTCTGTCGTAGTACCTCGCCCTCTTAAAAGCTTGGCGAACCAAGCGATGGGGGTACCCTCTTTGTATTAATCTCTCGCTGAGAGATTTACTATGATTATCATAGTCTGAGAGAGAAGTACAATTTCGTCGAGTGCGCAGGAATTCCCCAAAGGGGATCGAGTCCTTCTGACAATGGGGATGAAAACTCCCGAACTGGAGGATAGTGTTCTTTGCGGTTGGCTTTCGAAAGAGACTGACTTTTAACTCTCCATCCTTCGCTTCGATCATAATATCCAAGTACTCAACTCTCTCCTGACTATAGTTGGATGTAAATTTCAAATTTCCATCACTAGCATTTAGCCAGAGGATAAACTCTTTCAGTTGTGCAATTTCCCCATGCCATACAAAAAATATGTCATCGATGAACCGTCTCCAAACGGAGACTTTCTCGAAAAAGGGGGCATTTGGGTTAAAAATGTGTTTCCTTTCCTATTCACCCATGTAGGTGTTAGCCACCGATGGCGCACAAGAAGCGCCCATGCTTGTGCCCTTTATTTGCTTGAAGAGGTTACCCTCAAATTCAAAAAAGTTATTCAGGAGCACAATCTCCAAGCATTGGATGATAAACTCATCTGGTCTGTTTTGAGGATATCTTTGTAGTAGTGCAGTCACTGCTTGTAACGCTTGACATTGAGGTATGTTGGTGTACAACGCCTCAATGTCAAGCGTCACAAGGACATCACTCAAGGGATCAAATGCCAAGCCCTCAATTTTACTTATCATATCACCCGTGTCTTTCACAAATGACTCATATCTTTGGGTTAAAGGGCATAGAAAGGTGTCTACATATTTGGATAATGGTTCGGTGTTGGAGCCAATAGTCGATATGATGGGACGTAAAGGAGGATCGGTTTCATTTTTGTGGGTCTTCGGGAGACCATACATGGCTGGCGTAATAGGACAGACTCTGTTTAGAAATTGTAGTTCCTTTTCACAAATGTATCCATTAGTGAAGGCTTCTTGTGTCATTTCACTAATGGATGTACTTAATCTAAGTAATTCTCTGATGGTTGCAGGTCTGTAATGTTCTGTATTGGATAACATATTTCTCATTCTGTTATCATAATCTATTTTATCAAATACCAGAATGCCACCTCCCTTATCACAGGGTTTTATTACCAAATTCGTGTTGTTACCGAGGTCCCTTAGTGCCAGGTTTTCCTGTTTAGTAAGGTTATACTTGTACCTCTCTGGTCTAGTTAGAAGTCTATTTATATCTGTCAAGACCTGTCTCTCAAAGATCTGGACTTCCGGGCCAACCATGTCCAAAGTGGGTGAGAAGATGGAAGGTGGTTTACAATTAGAGAGATTCTCCTCTTCCTCTATTACATCTCTCCCCTGAAAATATTTCTTCAACCTAACCTTTCTAAAAAAGGCATGGAGATCAACATGTAATTTGAATTTATTCAAAGCTGTAAATGGAACGAACGAAAGACCTCTACTCAAAACTGACGACTCCTCGTCTTTTAGTTGACTAGAAGAGAGGTTATAAATTGGAAGGATGTTGTTAGCTAACCTGTCTTCTTGTGTGGCCTCTACCACCAATACTGTTGGTTCCTGGTCTTTACATACCGTTGTTGAGGTTGGGGGGTCGAGGTATGCGTGTTCCCTCTGTGTTGTTGCCAGTGTACTTGTCTGCCCCTGTATGGGCCCCTCGATAAAAAACCCCTATTGTGGAAGTTACGCTGTCCTTGTCTCCCTTGGAAGGGTCCAGAGTTAAACCCTCCTCCACTAGGACCCGGGTTACCAAAGTTGTCACTATCAGATCCTGATGAGCCCGTATCAGAAAAATTTGTGTAATTTTTTCTAGGCTGGAAATTGGGTGGGAACTCATTTGAGTTGCCTCCTTGATAATAACTTGGGTTCAAATAAGGATATATTTTCTCCTTAGAGAACCACCTCACATCATTTTTCAGTTTCTCTGTTTTCTTATTTGTTAAGTAGGTTTCAAAGTCTTTCATGTCTATTTGTATTTTTTCTAATTTTTCTTTGGCTTCCTCTACTGCGTCTGAGGATTTTAATTTTTCTTCTAATTTTTGAATTTCATCGTTTAGGGTGACAAGAATATCTCTGGCCGTCTCTATAATTAATAACATCCAATCTCTGGAACAGCGATTGGATATCAGAGACCATCGCTCCAAAAATTTACGTATCTCAACAAATAATGCTGGAGCATTCCTTACTCTCAGGCCAGTTGGAATGACCCCTGCTATTAGATATTCCCGCATATAATATGCGTGTGATTCGATGCGTCCAGCTCTCTTCCTGAGATTAAGTAAATTCTGCCATTCACTGTTGTCACCTAAGGTGTTACTAGTGGTGTTATTCTTATCTACCACATGACCTAGTAGTGAGCTGAAGTCAGCATCCGAAAAACCAAAAGTTTCCATATTTTGTTATTCTATGCGAAAATGCTAGGTAAACCAAAAAAAGTGCAAAAAGTGCTAGCTCCTCACGATTATCTTTACAAAGGTCACACAGTGAGTAATGAAAATTATGTTTTATGTCTAAGAGAGAGCGACAATGATGCTGCACTGCCTAGAACGTGTCCACCCACAAGAGTAGATTACGTACGTCAGCTGATCAATCAACTGAATCCCACAGTTCAACAACCGCGAATGTATTAACATAAGAATGGGACCCCCTCTATTTCTGCTAAGTGGTCAGGGAAAGAGAGGAAAAGCAAAACACTATACAAAATATTCCCCCTTGACCTATAAAGTTCTAGCGGTATACCTCAAACATTTATATTTTTACGCTTTAGTACATGGTGGCAACAACAACATTTTTAGATTTTTAGTTTTATTTATTTTTTATATATTTCATTATATTTCTCAGTACAAAATTTCATCCTTTGTCAATTTCTCATATCTATTTTTACATTACAAAAAATACTTTCTAAAAAACATATAGTACTACAATACTAACAATAAAAACCATTCCATGCAGAGAAAACAAATAGAGAAAATTACAAATACATCCACTCCACTCTCATCATACATACTACATTCACTCCCAATTCTGCGTCTGAGGGATCGCAGATTAAAATGCGAATTGATACGCCAGGTCGACGCGTTTCGGTGGTTCACAACCACCTTCCTCAGGACCTTTCTTGCAGAATACTCAGATATTCCAAAAACGATATTTTATACACCCTGCATGGTCGGGTATCTGTAACGATAAATGGCATGTACTTATATCACTTATTCCTATTGTTTCATGATAATTTCACATTTTATAAATTGCGTTTAACCCATGTACATGAAGAGAAACCTACTTATTTACACATATTGTTATTTGTTCATTTTATCTCTTATAAGGTCTGACCAGAACCAGCAGTGCATCATCATCTAGAACGCCCTCTACATCAACAACAATACCCAGGAACAGTTAAGAACGACATATCTTGAGTTTGTCAGTGTGATTCCAAACAAAATTCTGTTATATATGCTCATCCATCAGATAAGCTATTCTCAGCAAAGACTAATTAGGTAGAAACGACCTGCTATCTATACCATTATTCTCACATTTATCTAACCTAGGAAAAGTTTAGAAAGAACTAAGTATAGGGTGTACCTTTATAGAACAGTGGACTTGCCCCCCCTGGCTTCTCTCGCAAATTCAGAATTTCCTTTGAGATTTATACTTGTTGCTGTTCCTATATCAGAGCAAAAACAATGTGTGTTATTTGTCCATTGTATTACGACTTGGTGAGAGGATTTTCCTACTACGCAAACAACGCGCTTACCTGATTTGTCAGGCAGCGATTTTTCAAAGAGTTAAAAAATACGAAATGGTTTTTTTGTTGTTTTCCTTTTCTTCTTTTTATGGTTTAGCCTCTGATGTTTATCTGCAGAAGACAAGGGTAAAACAAACAGACCCAGTCTATATGGTGCTTTTAGTATTTAAGATAATGCGATGTTCTGCATATGTTCGCGATGTTATTACTAACCTGCTTTCTCAGTTTTTGAAAATCTTCCCGAAAAAGCGGGGAGGGAAGGGTTTTGTCTAACGGTGAGTAGTTAATAGAGAACAAGACGTCTTCACGTTCTACGATACTTTGCTTCAGGGAGATGTGATTAATTGCCACCTGAAACGACATAGCATATTCGTCAAACCACCAGCGTTCTAATTTCTGTTTTTAAACTACTTCAATCGTAGTAAAACTACTACTCTATTTAAGTTAAGCAGTTTCCTAGTCATATCGGCCCCTCCACTACTTACTTATCTATCTTTCCCATGTCACCGGAATAAATCCCGTCGGTCTGCTTCCGTAAACACTCCGACAGCCCAGTTTGTAACTGATCGGCTTTGGCCATATATGCGATGTTTTGGCGCCACGAAACAGGTCACATGATCAGATAGCTATGGCAGCCATTATTAAATGGTGTTAAGTTGTATTTACCATTCTTCAGTCACACAATGTGTCATTACTAAGACACCTTAAACATGGTCACGTGACCGTGAGAACACAGCGGCCATTACGGAGTAGCACTCGGTTTTCTACCATAGCAATTCAGTGCAATGTCTGAAATGATATTAAATTAGTGTAAGTAGTAAGTTGATCCTGGAAGAGTAGAAATATATAAATGGATAAAGGGAGGAATTTGGCAAAATATGTTGTTTCTATGTTTCTGCTAGACAAAAACGTTTTTTTCCGATCACACAGATTTTTGAGACATTTCCAAAAAGGATGCAGTTAAATTCTTTTAGTGCCATTTTTTACACAAAGGCGAACAAATATGATATGTAGACAAGATAATATTATTACTACATCAATTTGATGTCATATGATTCAGGCATAATAATTTTTATCTATTGATGGTATTCTTAAAGAATTTTTGAAATATAATTATGCGCCTTAGGTGGAAAATTATTCTGTCACATACCAAGAAATATTTTCATTAAGTCCCTTTCTGACACTATCAAAATAAAAATTATTATGCCTGAATCATATGACATCAAATTGATGTAGTAATAATATTATCTTGTCTACATATCATATTTGTTCGCCTTTGTGTAAAAAATGGCACTAAAAGAATTTAACTGCATCCTTTTTGGAAATGTCTCAAAAATCTGTGTGATCGGAAAAAAACGTTTTTGTCTAGCAGAAACATAGAAACAACATATTTTGCCAAATTCCTCCCTTTATCCATTTATATATTTCTACTCTTCCAGGATCAACTTACTACTTACACTAATTTAATATCATTTCAGACATTGCACTGAATTGCTATGGTAGAAAACCGAGTGCTACTCCGTAATGGCCGCTGTGTTCTCACGGTCACGTGACCATGTTTAAGGTGTCTTAGTAATGACACATTGTGTGACTGAAGAATGGTAAATACAACTTAACACCATTTAATAATGGCTGCCATAGCTATCTGATCATGTGACCTGTTTCGTGGCGCCAAAACATCGCATATATGGCCAAAGCCGATCAGTTACAAACTGGGCTGTCGGAGTGTTTACGGAAGCAGACCGACGGGATTTATTCCGGTGACATGGGAAAGATAGATAAGTAAGTAGTGGAGGGGCCGATATGACTAGGAAACTGCTTAACTTAAATAGAGTAGTAGTTTTACTACGATTGAAGTAGTTTAAAAATAGAAATTAGAACGCTGGTGGTTTGACGAATATGCTATGTCGTTTCAGGTGGCAATTAATCACATCTCCCTGAAGCAAAGTATCGTAGAACGTGAAGACGTCTTGTTCTCTATTAACTACTCACCGTTAGACAAAACCCTTCCCTCCCCGCTTTTTCGGGAAGATTTTCAAAAACTGAGAAAGCAGGTTAGTAATAACATCGCGAACATATGCAGAACATCGCATTATCTTAAATACTAAAAGCACCATATAGACTGGGTCTGTTTGTTTTACCCTTGTCTTCTGCAGATAAACATCAGAGGCTAAACCATAAAAAGAAGAAAAGGAAAACAACAAAAAAACCATTTCGTATTTTTTAACTCTTTGAAAAATCGCTGCCTGACAAATCAGGTAAGCGCGTTGTTTGCGTAGTAGGAAAATCCTCTCACCAAGTCGTAATACAATGGACAAATAACACACATTGTTTTTGCTCTGATATAGGAACAGCAACAAGTATAAATCTCAAAGGAAATTCTGAATTTGCGAGAGAAGCCAGGGGGGGCAAGTCCACTGTTCTATAAAGGTACACCCTATACTTAGTTCTTTCTAAACTTTTCCTAGGTTAGATAAATGTGAAAATAATGGTATAGATAGCAGGTCGTTTCTACCTAATTAGTCTTTGCTGAGAATAGCTTATCTGATGGATGAGCATATATAACAGAATTTTGTTTGGAATCACACTGACAAACTCAAGATATGTCGTTCTTAACTGTTCCTGGGTATTGTTGTTGATGTAGAGGGCGTTCTAGATGATGATGCACTGCTGGTTCTGGTCAGACCTTATAAGAGATAAAATGAACAAATAACAATATGTGTAAATAAGTAGGTTTCTCTTCATGTACATGGGTTAAACGCAATTTATAAAATGTGAAATTATCATGAAACAATAGGAATAAGTGATATAAGTACATGCCATTTATCGTTACAGATACCCGACCATGCAGGGTGTATAAAATATCGTTTTTGGAATATCTGAGTATTCTGCAAGAAAGGTCCTGAGGAAGGTGGTTGTGAACCACCGAAACGCGTCGACCTGGCGTATCAATTTGCATTTTAATCTGCGATCCCTCAGACGCAGAATTGGGAGTGAATGTAGTATGTATGATGAGAGTGGAGTGGATGTATTTGTAATTTTCTCTATTTGTTTTCTCTGCATGGAATGGTTTTTATTGTTAGTATTGTAGTACTATATGTTTTTTAGAAAGTATTTTTTGTAATGTAAAAATAGATATGAGAAATTGACAAAGGATGAAATTTTGTACTGAGAAATATAATGAAATATATAAAAAATAAATAAAACTAAAAATCTAAAAATGTTGTTGTTGCCACCATGTACTAAAGCGTAAAAATATAAATGTTTGAGGTATACCGCTAGAACTTTATAGGTCAAGGGGGAATATTTTGTATAGTGTTTTGCTTTTCCTCTCTTTCCCTGACCACTTAGCAGAAATAGAGGGGGTCCCATTCTTATGTTAATACATTCGCGGTTGTTGAACTGTGGGATTCAGTTGATTGATCAGCTGACGTACGTAATCTACTCTTGTGGGTGGACACGTTCTAGGCAGTGCAGCATCATTGTCGCTCTCTCTTAGACATAAAACATAATTTTCATTACTCACTGTGTGACCTTTGTAAAGATAATCGTGAGGAGCTAGCACTTTTTGCACTTTTTTTGGTTTACCTAGCATTTTCGCATAGAATAACAAAATATGGAAACTTTTGGTTTTTCGGATGCTGACTTCAGCTCACTACTAGGTCATGTGGTAGATAAGAATAACACCACTAGTAACACCTTAGGTGACAACAGTGAATGGCAGAATTTACTTAATCTCAGGAAGAGAGCTGGACGCATCGAATCACACGCATATTATATGCGGGAATATCTAATAGCAGGGGTCATTCCAACTGGCCTGAGAGTAAGGAATGCTCCAGCATTATTTGTTGAGATACGTAAATTTTTGGAGCGATGGTCTCTGATATCCAATCGCTGTTCCAGAGATTGGATGTTATTAATTATAGAGACGGCCAGAGATATTCTTGTCACCCTAAACGATGAAATTCAAAAATTAGAAGAAAAATTAAAATCCTCAGACGCAGTAGAGGAAGCCAAAGAAAAATTAGAAAAAATACAAATAGACATGAAAGACTTTGAAACCTACTTAACAAATAAGAAAACAGAGAAACTGAAAAATGATGTGAGGTGGTTCTCTAAGGAGTAAATATATCCTTATTTGAACCCAAGTTATTATCAAGGAGGCAACTCAAATGAGTTCCCACCCAATTTCCAGCCTAGAAAAAATTACACAAATTTTTCTGATACGGGCTCATCAGGATCTGATAGTGACAACTTTGGTAACCCGGGTCCTAGTGGAGGAGGGTTTAACTCTGGACCCTTCCAAGGGAGACAAGGACAGCGTAACTTCCACAATAGGGTTTTTTTATCGAGGGGCCCATACAGGGGCAGACAAGTACACTGGCAACAACACAGAGGGAACACGCATACCTCGACCCCCCAACCTCAACAACGGTATGTAAAGACCAGGAACCAACAGTATTGGTGGTAGAGGCCACACAAGAAGACAGGTTAGCTAACAACATCCTTCCAATTTATAACCTCTCTTCTAGTCAACTAAAAGACGAGGAGTCGTCAGTTTTGAGTAGAGGTCTTTCGTTCGTTCCATTTACAGCTTTGAATAAATTCAAATTACATGTTGATCTCCATGCCTTTTTTAGAAAGGTTAGGTTGAAGAAATATTTTCAGGGGAGAGATGTAATTGAGGAAGAGGAGAATCTCTCTAATTGTAAACCACCTTCCATCTTCTCACCCACTTTGGACATGGTTGGCCCGGAAGTCCAGATCTTTGAGAGACAGGTCTTGACAGATATAAATAGACTTCTAACTAGACCAGAGAGGTACAAGTATAACCTTACTAAACAGGAAAACCTGGCACTAAGGGACCTCGGTAACAACACGAATTTGGTAATAAAACCCTGTGATAAGGGAGGTGGCATTCTGGTATTTGATAAAATAGATTATGATAACAGAATGAGAAATATGTTATCCAATACAGAACATTACAGACCTGCAACCATCAGAGAATTACTTAGATTAAGTACATCCATTAGTGAAATGACACAAGAAGCCTTCACTAATGGATACATTTGTGAAAAGGAACTACAATTTCTAAACAGAGTCTGTCCTATTACGCCAGCCATGTATGGTCTCCCGAAGACCCACAAAAATGAAACCGATCCTCCTTTACGTCCCATCATATCGACTATTGGCTCCAACACCGAACCATTATCCAAATGTGTAGACACCTTTCTATGCCCTTTAACCCAAAGATATGAGTCATTTGTGAAAGACACGGGTGATATGATAAGTAAAATTGAGGGCTTGGCATTTGATCCCTTGAGTGATGTCCTTGTGACGCTTGACATTGAGGCGTTGTACACCAACATACCTCAATGTCAAGCGTTACAAGCAGTGACTGCACTACTACAAAGATATCCTCAAAACAGACCAGATGAGTTTATCATCCAATGCTTGGAGATTGTGCTCCTGAATAACTTTTTTGAATTTGAGGGTAACCTCTTCAAGCAAATAAAGGGCACAAGCATGGGCGGGGAACATCACTTACAACGAATTTTTTACAACGCACTACCATTACATCGCAACCATTACAACGCAAACCATTACAACGCAATGCGCTGGGGGGCGCTCTAGGATAGGGAATGTATTTAATATACTATCCAACACCTTCCCTGCTATCCACGGGGACTGGAGTTGGAATAGTAAATTAAATAATTCACTATCCAGCGCCTAAAAGCATTATGCGTTGTAATGGTATGCGATGTAAAAACCGCGTTGTAAAGGCATGCGATGTAAAAGCATGCGTTGTAGTGACACCAATCCGCATGGGCGCTTCTTGTGCGCCATCGGTGGCTAACACCTACATGGGTGAATGGGAAAGGAAACACATTTTTAACCCAAATGCCCCCTTTTTCGAGAACGTCTCCGTTTGGAGACGGTTCATCGATGACATATTTTTTGTATGGCATGGGGAAATTGCACAACTGAAAGAGTTTATCCTCTGGCTAAATGCTAGTGATGGAAATTTGAAATTTACATCCAACTATAGTCAGGAGAGAGTTGAGTACTTGGATATTATGATCGAAGCGAAGGATGGAGAGTTAAAAGTCAGTCTCTTTCGAAAGCCAACCGCAAAGAACACTATCCTCCAGTTCGGGAGTTTTCATCCCCATTGTCAGAAGGACTCGATCCCCTTTGGGGAATTCCTGCGCACTCGACGAAATTGTACTTCTCTCTCAGACTATGATAATCATAGTAAATCTCTCAGCGAGAGATTAATACAAAGAGGGTACCCCCATCGCTTGGTTCGCCAAGCTTTTAAGAGGGCGAGGTACTACGACAGAGATGTCTTGTTGAAAAATAAGAGAGACAAGAGTCAAGACAAAATTGTATGTGTTGTAAATCACTCCACATTCAATTACAAGATTAAAAATATAATAAATAAAAACTGGAGAATCGTGGAAGTAGAAAATGAAGAGAAGCTAGAGAAACCACTGGTGACATATCGACGCAATCAGAATTTGAGAGACCGTCTGGTTCACACTAGACAAAAAATTGTCTCAATAGAGAAACAAACCACTTTGACAAATGGAGATACGCTTCGTGGTAATCACAGATGTGGCAATTGCCATGCTTGCGATTCCGCGATTTTAGGTAACAATCTCCAACACAATGATAAAGTGATTACTTTGAGATCATTCACAAATTGCCGTAGCAAAAATATTGTCTATTATATTGTATGCCCTTGTGGACTAGCATACATAGGAGAGACAGGACGCGAATTCAGACTGAGATTTAGTGAACATAAATCGTCAGTAAGAACGAATAAGTTGACATCACCTTTGACCCAACACTGTATAGACCAAAACCATAAGGAGTCAGAACTGAAGTGGTGCATTCTTGAAAAAATCCAATGCAGGAAGGGTGAATTACCTGAAAGAACTCGGAAAAAACGTGAATGCTTTTGGATTTTTTATTTTGATAGTGTCAGAAAGGGACTTAATGAAAATATTTCTTGGTATGTGACAGAATAATTTTCCACCTAAGGCGCATAATTATATTTCAAAAATTCTTTAAGAATACCATCAATAGATAAAAATTATTATGCCTGAATCATATGACATCAAATTGATGTAGTAATAATATTATCTTGTCTACATATCATATTTGTTCGCCTTTGTGTAAAAAATGGCACTAAAAGAATTTAACTGCATCCTTTTTGGAAATGTCTCAAAAATCTGTGTGATCGGAAAAAAACGTTTTTGTCTAGCAGAAACATAGAAACAACATATTTTGCCAAATTCCTCCCTTTATCCATTTATATATTTCTACTCTTCCAGGATCAACTTACTACTTACACTAATTTAATATCATTTCAGACATTGCACTGAATTGCTATGGTAGAAAACCGAGTGCTACTCCGTAATGGCCGCTGTGTTCTCACGGTCACGTGACCATGTTTAAGGTGTCTTAGTAATGACACATTGTACATATATATATGGCCAAAGCCGATCAGTTACAAACTGGGCTGTCGGAGTGTTTACGGAAGCAGACCGACGGGATTTATTCCGGTGACATGGGAAAGATAGATAAGTAAGTAGTGGAGGGGCCGATATGACTAGGAAACTGCTTAACTTAAATAGAGTAGTAGTTTTACTACGATTGAAGTAGTTTAAAAATAGAAATTAGAACGCTGGTGGTTTGACGAATATGCTATGTCGTTTCAGGTGGCAATTAATCACATCTCCCTGAAGCAAAGTATCGTAGAACGTGAAGACGTCTTGTTCTCTATTAACTACTCACCGTTAGACAAAACCCTTCCCTCCCCGCTTTTTCGGGAAGATTTTCAAAAACTGAGAAAGCAGGTTAGTGATAACATCGCGAACATATGCAGAACATCGCATTATCTTAAATACTAAAAGCACCATATAGACTGGGTCTGTTTGTTTTACCCTTGTCTTCTGCAGATAAACATCAGAGGCTAAACCATAAAAAGAAGAAAAGGAAAACAACAAAAAAACCATTTCGTATTTTTTAACTCTTTGAAAAATCGCTGCCTGACAAATCAGGTAAGCGCGTTGTTTGCGTAGTAGGAAAATCCTCTCACCAAGTCGTAATACAATGGACAAATAACACACATTGTTTTTGCTCTGATATAGGAACAGCAACAAGTATAAATCTCAAAGGAAATTCTGAATTTGCGAGAGAAGCCAGGGGGGGCAAGTCCACTGTTCTATAAAGGTACACCCTATACTTAGTTCTTTCTAAACTTTTCCTAGGTTAGATAAATGTGAAAATAATGGTATAGATAGCAGGTCGTTTCTACCTAATTAGTCTTTGCTGAGAATAGCTTATCTGATGGATGAGCATATATAACAGAATTTTGTTTGGAATCACACTGACAAACTCAAGATATGTCGTTCTTAACTGTTCCTGGGTATTGTTGTTGATGTAGAGGGCGTTCTAGATGATGATGCACTGCTGGTTCTGGTCAGACCTTAAAAGAGATAAAATGAACAAATAACAATATGTGTAAATAAGTAGGTTTCTCTTCATGTACATGGGTTAAACGCAATTTATAAAATGTGAAATTATCATGAAACAATAGGAATAAGTGATATAAGTACATGCCATTTATCGTTACAGATACCCGACCATGCAGGGTGTATAAAATATCGTTTTTGGAATATCTGAGTATTCTGCAAGAAAGGTCCTGAGGAAGGTGGTTGTGAACCACCGAAACGCGTCGACCTGGCGTATCAATTCGCATTTTAATCTGCGATCCCTCAGACGCAGAATTGGGAGTGAATGTAGTATGTATGATGAGAGTGGAGTGGATGTATTTGTAATTTTCTCTATTTGTTTTCTCTGCATGGAATGGTTTTTATTGTTAGTATTGTAGTACTATATGTTTTTTAGAAAGTATTTTTTGTAATGTAAAAATAGATATGAGAAATTGACAAAGGATGAAATTTTGTACTGAGAAATATAATGAAATATATAAAAAATAAATAAAACTAAAAATCTAAAAATGTTGTTGTTGCCACCATGTACTAAAGCGTAAAAATATAAATGTTTGAGGTATACCGCTAGAACTTTATAGGTCAAGGGGGAATATTTTGTATAGTGTTTTGCTTTTCCTCTCTTTCCCTGACCACTTAGCAGAAATAGAGGGGGTCCCATTCTTATGTTAATACATTCGCGGTTGTTGAACTGTGGGATTCAGTTGATTGATCAGCTGACGTACGTAATCTACTCTTGTGGGTGGACACGTTCTAGGCAGTGCAGCATCATTGTCGCTCTCTCTTAGACATAAAACATAATTTTCATTACTCACTGTGTGACCTTTGTAAAGATAATCGTGAGGAGCTAGCACTTTTTGCACTTTTTTTGGTTTACCTAGCATTTTCGCATAGAATAACAAAATATGGAAACTTTTGGTTTTTCGGATGCTGACTTCAGCTCACTACTAGGTCATGTGGTAGATAAGAATAACACCACTAGTAACACCTTAGGTGACAACAGTGAATGGCAGAATTTACTTAATCTCAGGAAGAGAGCTGGACGCATCGAATCACACGCATATTATATGCGGGAATATCTAATAGCAGGGGTCATTCCAACTGGCCTGAGAGTAAGGAATGCTCCAGCATTATTTGTTGAGATACGTAAATTTTTGGAGCGATGGTCTCTGATATCCAATCGCTGTTCCAGAGATTGGATGTTATTAATTATAGAGACGGCCAGAGATATTCTTGTCACCCTAAACGATGAAATTCAAAAATTAGAAGAAAAATTAAAATCCTCAGACGCAGTAGAGGAAGCCAAAGAAAAATTAGAAAAAATACAAATAGACATGAAAGACTTTGAAACCTACTTAACAAATAAGAAAACAGAGAAACTGAAAAATGATGTGAGGTGGTTCTCTAAGGAGAAAATATATCCTTATTTGAACCCAAGTTATTATCAAGGAGGCAACTCAAATGAGTTCCCACCCAATTTCCAGCCTAGAAAAAATTACACAAATTTTTCTGATACGGGCTCATCAGGATCTGATAGTGACAACTTTGGTAACCCGGGTCCTAGTGGAGGAGGGTTTAACTCTGGACCCTTCCAAGGGAGACAAGGACAGCGTAACTTCCACAATAGGGGTTTTTTATCGAGGGGCCCATACAGGGGCAGACAAGTACACTGGCAACAACACAGAGGGAACACGCATACCTCGACCCCCCAACCTCAACAACGGTATGTAAAGACCAGGAACCAACAGTATTGGTGGTAGAGGCCACACAAGAAGACAGGTTAGCTAACAACATCCTTCCAATTTATAACCTCTCTTCTAGTCAACTAAAAGACGAGGAGTCGTCAGTTTTGAGTAGAGGTCTTTCGTTCGTTCCATTTACAGCTTTGAATAAATTCAAATTACATGTTGATCTCCATGCCTTTTTTAGAAAGGTTAGGTTGAAGAAATATTTTCAGGGGAGAGATGTAATAGAGGAAGAGGAGAATCTCTCTAATTGTAAACCACCTTCCATCTTCTCACCCACTTTGGACATGGTTGGCCCGGAAGTCCAGATCTTTGAGAGACAGGTCTTGACAGATATAAATAGACTTCTAACTAGACCAGAGAGGTACAAGTATAACCTTACTAAACAGGAAAACCTGGCACTAAGGGACCTCGGTAACAACACGAATTTGGTAATAAAACCCTGTGATAAGGGAGGTGGCATTCTGGTATTTGATAAAATAGATTATGATAACAGAATGAGAAATATGTTATCCAATACAGAACATTACAGACCTGCAACCATCAGAGAATTACTTAGATTAAGTACATCCATTAGTGAAATGACACAAGAAGCCTTCACTAATGGATACATTTGTGAAAAGGAACTACAATTTCTAAACAGAGTCTGTCCTATTACGCCAGCCATGTATGGTCTCCCGAAGACCCACAAAAATGAAACCGATCCTCCTTTACGTCCCATCATATCGACTATTGGCTCCAACACCGAACCATTATCCAAATATGTAGACACCTTTCTATGCCCTTTAACCCAAAGATATGAGTCATTTGTGAAAGACACGGGTGATATGATAAGTAAAATTGAGGGCTTGGCATTTGATCCCTTGAGTGATGTCCTTGTGACGCTTGACATTGAGGCGTTGTACACCAACATACCTCAATGTCAAGCGTTACAAGCAGTGACTGCACTACTACAAAGATATCCTCAAAACAGACCAGATGAGTTTATCATCCAATGCTTGGAGATTGTGCTCCTGAATAACTTTTTTGAATTTGAGGGTAACCTCTTCAAGCAAATAAAGGGCACAAGCATGGGCGCTTCTTGTGCGCCATCGGTGGCTAACACCTACATGGGTGAATGGGAAAGGAAACACATTTTTAACCCAAATGCCCCCTTTTTCGAGAACGTCTCCGTTTGGAGACGGTTCATCGATGACATATTTTTTGTATGGCATGGGGAAATTGCACAACTGAAAGAGTTTATCCTCTGGCTAAATGCTAGTGATGGAAATTTGAAATTTACATCCAACTATAGTCAGGAGAGAGTTGAGTACTTGGATATTATGATCGAAGCGAAGGATGGAGAGTTAAAAGTCAGTCTCTTTCGAAAGCCAACCGCAAAGAACACTATCCTCCAGTTCGGGAGTTTTCATCCCCATTGTCAGAAGGACTCGATCCCCTTTGGGGAATTCCTGCGCACTCGACGAAATTGTACTTCTCTCTCAGACTATGATAATCATAGTAAATCTCTCAGCGAGAGATTAATACAAAGAGGGTACCCCCATCGCTTGGTTCGCCAAGCTTTTAAGAGGGCGAGGTACTACGACAGAGATGTCTTGTTGAAAAATAAGAGAGACAAGAGTCAAGACAAAATTGTATGTGTTGTAAATCACTCCACATTCAATTACAAGATTAAAAATATAATAAATAAAAACTGGAGAATCTTGGAAGTAGAAAATGAAGAGAAGCTAGAGAAACCACTGGTGACATATCGACGCAATCAGAATTTGAGAGACCGTCTGGTTCACACTAGACAAAAAATTGTCTCAATAGAGAAACAAACCACTTTGACAAATGGAGATACGCTTCGTGGTAATCACAGATGTGGCAATTGCCATGCTTGCGATTCCGCGATTTTAGGTAACAATCTCCAACACAATGATAAAGTGATTACTTTGAGATCATTCACAAATTGCCGTAGCAAAAATATTGTCTATTATATTGTATGCCCTTGTGGACTAGCATACATAGGAGAGACAGGACGCGAATTCAGACTGAGATTTAGTGAACATAAATCGTCAGTAAGAACGAATAAGTTGACATCACCTTTGACCCAACACTGTATAGACCAAAACCATAAGGAGTCAGAACTGAAGTGGTGCATTCTTGAAAAAATCCAATGCAGGAAGGGTGAATTACCTGAAAGAACTCGGAAAAAACGTCAATGCTTTTGGATTTTTTATTTTGATAGTGTCAGAAAGGGACTTAATGATAATATTTCTTGGTATGTGACAGAATAATTTTCCACCTAAGGCGCATAATTATATTTCAAAAATTCTTTAAGAATACCATCAATAGATAAAAATTATTATGCCTGAATCATATGACATCAAATTGATGTAGTAATAATATTATCTTGTCTACATATCATATTTGTTCGCCTTTGTGTAAAAAATGGCACTAAAAGAATTTAACTGCATCCTTTTTGGAAATGTCTCAAAAATCTGTGTGATCGGAAAAAAACGTTTTTGTCTAGCAGAAACATAGAAACAACATATTTTGCCAAATTCCTCCCTTTATCCTTTTATATATTTCTACTCTTCCAGGATCAACTTACTACTTACACTAATTTAATATCATTTCAGACATTGCACTGAATTGCTATGGTAGAAAACCGAGTGCTACTCCGTAATGGCCGCTGTGTTCTCACGGTCACGTGACCATGTTTAAGGTGTCTTAGTAATGACACATTGTGTGACTGAAGAATGGTAAATACAACTTAACACCATTTAATAATGGCTGCCATAGCTATCTGATCATGTGACCTGTTTCGTGGCGCCAAAACATCGCATATATGGCCAAAGCCGATCAGTTACAAACTGGGCTGTCGGAGTGTTTACGGAAGCAGACCGACGGGATTTATTCCGGTGACATGGGAAAGATAGATAAGTAAGTAGTGGAGGGGCCGATATGACTAGGAAACTGCTTAACTTAAATAGAGTAGTAGTTTTACTACGATTGAAGTAGTTTAAAAATAGAAATTAGAACGCTGGTGGTTTGACGAATATGCTATGTCGTTTCAGGTGGCAATTAATCACATCTCCCTGAAGCAAAGTATCGTAGAACGTGAAGACGTCTTGTTCTCTATTAACTACTCACCGTTAGACAAAACCCTTCCCTCCCCGCTTTTTCGGGAAGATTTTCAAAAACTGAGAAAGCAGGTTAGTAATAACATCGCGAACATATGCAGAACATCGCATTATCTTAAATACTAAAAGCACCATATAGACTGGGTCTGTTTGTTTTACCCTTGTCTTCTGCAGATAAACATCAGAGGCTAAACCATAAAAAGAAGAAAAGGAAAACAACAAAAAAACCATTTCGTATTTTTTAACTCTTTGAAAAATCGCTGCCTGACAAATCAGGTAAGCGCGTTGTTTGCGTAGTAGGAAAATCCTCTCACCAAGTCGTAATACAATGGACAAATAACACACATTGTTTTTGCTCTGATATAGGAACAGCAACAAGTATAAATCTCAAAGGAAATTCTGAATTTGCGAGAGAAGCCAGGGGGGGCAAGTCCACTGTTCTATAAAGGTACACCCTATACTTAGTTCTTTCTAAACTTTTCCTAGGTTAGATAAATGTGAAAATAATGGTATAGATAGCAGGTCGTTTCTACCTAATTAGTCTTTGCTGAGAATAGCTTATCTGATGGATGAGCATATATAACAGAATTTTGTTTGGAATCACACTGACAAACTCAAGATATGTCGTTCTTAACTGTTCCTGGGTATTGTTGTTGATGTAGAGGGCGTTCTAGATGATGATGCACTGCTGGTTCTGGTCAGACCTTATAAGAGATAAAATGAACAAATAACAATATGTGTAAATAAGTAGGTTTCTCTTCATGTACATGGGTTAAACGCAATTTATAAAATGTGAAATTATCATGAAACAATAGGAATAAGTGATATAAGTACATGCCATTTATCGTTACAGATACCCGACCATGCAGGGTGTATAAAATATCGTTTTTGGAATATCTGAGTATTCTGCAAGAAAGGTCCTGAGGAAGGTGGTTGTGAACCACCGAAACGCGTCGACCTGGCGTATCAATTCGCATTTTAATCTGCGATCCCTCAGACGCAGAATTGGGAGTGAATGTAGTATGTATGATGAGAGTGGAGTGGATGTATTTGTAATTTTCTCTATTTGTTTTCTCTGCATGGAATGGTTTTTATTGTTAGTATTGTAGTACTATATGTTTTTTAGAAAGTATTTTTTGTAATGTAAAAATAGATATGAGAAATTGACAAAGGATGAAATTTTGTACTGAGAAATATAATGAAATATATAAAAAATAAATAAAACTAAAAATCTAAAAATGTTGTTGTTGCCACCATGTACTAAAGCGTAAAAATATAAATGTTTGAGGTATACCGCTAGAACTTTATAGGTCAAGGGGGAATATTTTGTATAGTGTTTTGCTTTTCCTCTCTTTCCCTGACCACTTAGCAGAAATAGAGGGGGTCCCATTCTTATGTTAGCCCTTCCTTTGTGTCCTTTCCCCTATTCTGTATTCCAGAGTGTTTGGTGATTCTATGCTCTAGTCTTCCCAGTGATTCTAACTTGTTCAGTTACGAGTTGGGTCAGCTGAGAGGAAGATCGCTGTTACATTCTATGAGAATAAATATCTACAAAGTGCTTTACTTAAATAAGTATCCTGCCTACAATTCATTAACAACAATTTGGCGACGATTTGAAGCTGACCTGATTCGAGGGTACCGATCCATAGACAGCAACGACAGCGAACTCTTCCTTCTCCCAAAAAAAAAAAGAAACGAATCCTGCATGCAGTGGTTGATCCTCTCCGCGACGTCTCACATCGGCAGAGTGTATTGGTGACTTCGAAGAAGGTTGGTGGGAATTATATAAACTTTGAGATTGGATGCTACTCATAACGTCTCTGTCTCGAGCGCAACCACGAGCGTCATCTACTGAACTCTCGTCATACTCGCGCTGCGTCTCGAGGTATCCAGGCAACGATTCCTGACCTCTCTCACTGACGCGGAACCGTGACCGCGCAACGTGCCGCCATCTTGAATTTCTCTATTTACTTCCTTCGTCTCACACGGAGCTTCCCTGCACACAACGAGCAAGGACTCTGCTCCAGATACACGGTGACTGGAAATTTTACTTGAATTCTTTTACATTTATTGTGTAATATTTAATTTGACAAGGGTAATTGTACCGAGAGCAATTTGTTCGGAAAACAATTTTTAAATTAGTCTACACTTAACAAAACAGTATGGCTCAACAAATTAATGTTGCTCTACCTCCACCATTTTTGTCCGAACCTGGTACTCTTCTCATTCCTTGGGAGGACTGGATAGTCATGTTTGAGAACTACTTAGATGCTTTAGATGGCCAGCAATTTCCTGCTAAACGTAAAAAAGCTTTATTACTAAGTGCTTTAGGAAAAGAAGCTCAGCGAATTTTCAAATACTTACCTCAGCAGTTACACTCATCTGCGCAATCAGCCCCTGATGAATATACTGATGCCATGACTCGTCTAGAAATCAGGTTTGCAAAGGAAGAAAATTTAGTCTTGAATAGATTTAAATTTTATACTCATAAACAGCGCCCTGAAGAGTGTATCGACGATTTTGTAGCTCGTCTGAGAGAACTTACAGTCAAGTGTAACTTTGGAGCCATCGCTGACGAAATGGTGAGATATCAACTAATAGTACAGTGCAACAATAAGAAGATCCAAGAGCAACTATGGGCAGCCAAAAATCCTTCTCTCAAAAATGCAATTGACCTAGCCAAAGTAGTAGAACAATCTGAGTTATGCATGAAGGAGTTACATAAACCAACTGCTATCTCAGTCGTTTCTGATTATACTTCACAGGAATATGAGGATTGTGAGAATGAGTCTGTTGCTGTTTTAAAATCTAAAGGGAAGTTTGTTTACAAACAAAAACAACAAGTGAGACCTAATGCAAAATTTTGCTCAAGATGTGGAAGTAATACCCATTCTTCCGATGCAAGATTTTGTTTCGCGAATAATAAAGAATGTTTGAAGTGTGGACAAGTAGGTCACTTTTCCAAAATGTGTCGCTTCAAAGGTAAACAAAGAGTGGCAGTTGTACAAGAGGATATTAGAGATTTTCACAGAGATAACGACAACATTTTAGTGAATGTAGAACCTCTTTCTGATGTAAACCTCATCAACGAAAAGAGAGAAATTCGTCCAAAAGCCGAATTCAATATTAATGGTCGTGTTGTTACCTTAATGGTAGACACAGGCTCGAGACATACAATAATTCCAGAAACTTTGTTTAAGAAAGAATGGCCTGATGTTCCTTTACTACAATGTGACATTGTCCCTACAGGGTTCCAAGGTGAACACATAGAAATGTTGGGATATTTTGACACGAACATTTCTTTTTCAGGCAGAATTATTGATGGGAAGGTATATGTAGCACGAGATGGTCCTCCAATCCTAGGGTGGATTCATCAATACGACCTTCATATTAGAGTAGATCCTCATGCCGAGTGTCAAGTCATGGTGGTGGATGATGAATCTTTGAAAGACATCATGCATAAGTTTGAGAATGTTTTCAGGAGTGAATTGGGTCGACTTGATGGTTATGTTCATAAAATTTTGTTAAAAAGAGGTGCGATTCCAGTTCAGCATAAGCTACGAAGAGTCCCCATAACAGTAAGAGATGAAGTGAAAAATCTGATAAACGAAATGTTACAAGGGAGGGTCATAGAACCCGTGGAGGCTTCTGATTCGGTTTCTCCAGTAGTGATTTCACGCAAATCAGATGGGAAGATTAGGTTCTGTGTGGACCTTAGGTCCCTTAACAAAAATGTTATTGCAGACACTTTCCCACTTCCCAATATAGGGGAGTTAATTTCTACGTTGAATGGGGCAAAATTCTTCACCAAACTTGACCTTAAGAGTGCGTACCACCAGATTCGTCTTCATGACGAATCGAAGAGTCTCACAGCTTTTATTACCACTGAGGGCACATATCAATTTACCCGTCTTCCATTTGGCCTTACATCAGCAGCCAGTGTGTTTCAACGCATGGTGATACAATTGTTTAAAGGGATAGACAAAGCAGTGTATTTTCAAGATGACATCTTGATATTTGGTAAGACTGTTGAGGATCATAACTCCACTCTTAAGGAAGTTCTTTTTAGAATTCAGGAAGCAGGTCTAACTTTACGAAAAGAGAAGTGCTCCTTTCTAGTGCCACAGATCGAGTACTTGGGATATGAAATTTCCTCACAAGGTGTTAAACCTAAGAAAAACCTTTTAGAGGCAATACGTTTAGCACCTTGCCCGATTAACAAAGACCAACTCAGATCTTTTATGGGTCTTATTGAATTTTATTCTAAGTTTGTAAAAAACTTCTCAGACAAGACAGCAATTTTAAGATCGCTTTTAAAAAAAGGAGTAAAGTTTGTATGGAATGATGTTCATGAAAAATGTTTTAATGATATCAAACATGAACTATGTGACGCTAAAATCTTAGCACCTTTTGATGTTAAACGCATGTCCACCTTAATGGTTGATGCTAGTTCGACAGGATTGGGAGCTGTTCTTTTACAGAGGCATGATGAAGGTCTAAGAACTGTTGCTTTTGCCTCACGCACTTTGTCTCTTTCTGAGAAAAATTACTCAGTGATTGAGAAAGAGGCACTGGCCGCTGCTTGGGCAGTACAATACTTCCGAACATATTTATGGGGTACTCGTTTTAAGTTGTTCACTGACCACAAACCCCTTATCAGTATTCTCTCTCCAGGTAGTTCAGGTAAAGGCTCTCCGAGACTTGCTAGGTTGGCGTCTAGACTTCAGGAGTATCAATATGATATTTCTTTTGTCCAAGGTTGGCGTAACATTCAAGCAAATTGTCTATCTAGACTTTCTGTTGACTGTCACACAAATGCTGAATTGGGTCTACAAGATGATATTGCAATAGCATTTGTACAAGATGTGTTATCTTTAGGAGTTGGCACTTTCACTCAGACGGATAGGTTCTCTGCTATGTCTCAAGATAATGTTTTAAAGACTGTTATGGATATGGTAAACACAGGTATACGTCGGGAAAGTTGCGTTCCTGTTTCTGTTCGTCCTTATATCAAAATCCTGGATGAATTGTCAGTTTCCGATGGTGTTATTTTGATGCGTGGTGATAGGTTTGTTCCTCCAATTTCACTCAGACCTAAAGTTGTGGCTTTGGCGCATGAGGGCCATTTAGGTCAAACTTTCACCCAACGTAGAGTAAAAACGGACTTTTGGTGGCCAGCCATGGATGCCCAGATTGCTTCTTGGGTTCAGAATTGTTCATCTTGTAAGAATAGTGAGAAAAGGCTTAAATTAGCAGGTGCTCATAAGTGTGGTGAGATTGATGTTCCACAACAACCTTGGCATAGCGTATCTCTTGATTTTATTGGTCCCATTTCTGAGTTACCCGTAGATCAATGTTTTGCTATAGTAGTTATTGATCTTTTTTCAAAGTGGCTTACTGTGAAGTTTGTTCGTGACATAACTACTAATTCTACAATAACATTTTTGTCTATCTTGTTTTCTGAAGAGGGATGTCCTCATACGCTAATTACTGACAATGGTACTCAACTCACATCTTTTGACATGCGTAACTATTTAATTAATTGTGGCATTACTCATCACAGGACTTCACCATACAATCCCCGTGCTAATGGAGTTTGTGAGAGGGCTAACAGACTCATTAAAGGGATTATTCAGATGTCTTTAGCTTCCGGTGGTTTTTCACATGATGCTGTTCGTGATATGGTTTGGGCATATCGGTTGACTCCACATGAGTCTGACGGTAAGTCTCCTTTTGAGTTGATGAGAGGTAGGCGTCCAGGAACTAAATTAAATCCTTCTTGGTTGAAGAATAAGTCTCTGGGCCTTCATGGTGTACCTCGACCTGATGATTCTGCAAGGAAAATTTCCTAGTCAAGGTTAAGCCAGGCAGGGTGTGTAAGGGTTTAAACAAGTTTAGAGGTCCTTATAAAGTCAAGTTTTCTTTTCCTGATTACGTTGTTCTTGAGAACGTCGAGAAGTGGAATCTTCGCAACGTTGCTTTATTTCAGAAGTGCAGTCTGTCTCCTAGTTCTGCTTCTTCATGCGATATCTCTCTAATGCCTGATTCTTGTGACTCAGAGTTAACTTCAACTTCAGGTTATATGTTATCTTCCTTTGAGGAGGTACCTTCTGTTTCTCCTGTTGTTCTAAGGGAAGAGGGTGGTGGTGATGCGTCTAATATGTCCCAACAAAGTGTTCCTGTTCCTCTCGGAATTAATACACCTGTTGGACCTCTTCCCATTACCAGGGCTCCTAGAACACGTCATCCTCTTCCATATTTGAATGATTATCTGTGCTAAGCTGCTTTCCATCTTTACCATTTGTTTTGTTGAATTTAGTCCTAAATATTAATTATTTAAATTTGTAAGCTGTTCTTTTATTGCGTTATTTAAAGGGATAAGATGTGTTTTAAATTAACTTACTTATATTCACAGCAAATTAGATGTTAGCCCTTCCTTTGTGTCCTTTCCCCTATTCTGTATTCCAGAGTGTTTGGTGATTCTATGCTCTAGTCTTCCCAGTGATTCTAACTTGTTCAGTTACGAGTTGGGTCAGCTGAGAGGAAGATCGCTGTTACATTCTATGAGAATAAATATCTACAAAGTGCTTTACTTAAATAAGTATCCTGCCTACAATTCATTTACAACATAATCCTAGCAGAAATCTATTCTTTCAGTCTGCATGTGCTAGTCCCTGATACCACTCCAGAGAAAAAAAATCTTCTAGATAAAAAATCACTGCATTAAAAGCGCTGTTTATGAGATTCTAACCCTTGGACAGAAGGGATGTGATTTAGTCTAACACTTAGTAACGCATGTTACCTTTGGAAACATAGGCTATCACAGAAGGATGTGAGATTTCTATGGTTAGGCTCTGTTCTTAGTTTGAAAATGAACAGTTTCTAAACCTATCTGCAGCATTTGAAAGCAAATGACAAGTTAATGAGTATGCTTTAGTGATCCTGACACAAATGCAGAGCAATGTCAGCTACATGTTTCAGAACTGCAAAATGACCTGCTGTTCTGGATTTATACACCCCCTCTACTGGTGATTTGCTTTCTCGTCACATTCAGCCAATTCTACACAGTTCCTGACACAGAGGGAGTGCCATATCAACTCCTTGCCTAAGACATCTTGTACAAAATGGTCACTGGGCCTACCATTTTATATGTAGGGGTTCACTGGTGTAACATGAGTTCCCACATCCTCTGCAGCAAAAGGAACTCCAGGTTCTGGAAGAGGGGAGAGGGGGGGGGTAAGCCACCAGTCATCTTCTGGAAGGCTGTCAGACTTTAAAGTACCCCAGCAGGGTCTCCAGGTTGGGCTTGGCCCATGTGCATGGACACAAAAGCTGCATCTGTCATTACTGGAAGGAGCCTCTCTGTTGGTGATATTTCTTGGATGTCTTAAAGATCGTACATAGAGAAAAGGTTCAGAGAGAATGTGTATCAGAGCAACGCCTGAAAAGGTTGTGTGCATTTGCTATGGCACTTTTTGTTCTGTTTGCCGGTATTGTTTTGATGCTATATTAAGGCCAACTGCTTTTCTTTTAAACACCAATAAAACGGTGAGCGCATAAAGCTCCCTTCAGTTTGGATAGTTGATTGTGATTGTAATGGCCTAAAAGAAAGCTGTGTCTGTCTTACTGCAATGCCACTGAAGTACAACTGGAAAATAACAATTGGTCCAATAAGGGGGCACACCTTCTATAGTAATTTAGAATGAGTTGTTAAACATATCACAGATGGCGGGAGAGGGTGCACCTTTCACCTGATGCATCTAGTACAAAAAGTGTTCTCTTGACTAGAAGTTTTAATGCTGTCACTAACTGCATGCCAAACTTTAATTCTCAAAAAAACACGACTCAAAAACCTCAGGACTGTATCCTTGATTTGAAGTAGCATTCGTTGGCAGACTTTCTAGCTACAAAGAAACAGATAAGATTGCTTTGTGATTTTTGAATAGTAAATGGTTACACACTGTTGGCTCTATTAGAGCATGTAGACCTCCCAAATAAAGAAATATATATATTTTATTTTGTAAGAACGGTGCAGTGCCTCATGCCGAGAGCTGCATAAGAGACACTTCTACCATATTATTTACCATCGGGAGACTCTACAGTCTGTGGTGATTTTTCTATGGTAAAGAATGGGGAAAATGAGTACAAATATTTTATGTTAGGTAGCAATGTAAATGAATTTTATATATTATTTTATATATAGATGAACATTTAGAAAACAAGCTACATATTAACTCCATTTGTTATTAAATATTACATTAGTTTATATAGTAAACCAAATAAAATTACTTTTCTGAAGTTTAAATTAAAAACTAAGGCCTCAATGTAGTTAAATCTTATTTACCGACTCTAGAATACCGAATTTTACAGATTCAGTATTCTAGATTCGGTAAATGAGATTTAGGTAAAAATCCAGTCATTTTTACCGAATCGGTATGATTCGGTAATTACCGAATTGGCATTTACCGATTCGGTAATTGCCATTGATTCCTATGGGCCTTGAGGCACAGGTGTACATGCACAGATGTGCATGTATACAGGAATTCGTTATTTACCATGACATAGTATTTCATGGTAAATAACGAATTCTTAAGGGCCTGTGTCACTGTTTTCAGTGCCACCTACATCTAGATTTACCGATTCGGTAAATTTACCGATTCGGTATTTTACCGAATCGGTAAATTTACCGATTAGGTACATTTTCCAAATCGGTAAATTAAAGGCCCCCTACATTTCAAAAGCCAAATACCGGTCGGTAACGGCCAAAATCAGCCATTACCGACCTGTATTTGCCTTCCTACATCTGGCCCTAATTTGTTGCTAAGATAAAACCTATTTTTATTATGAAATATTAAAAGTGATACATAGTATTATTTAAAAGTAATTTACTCACATGGTAAAAATAAAGTTGTATTATTTATACATTCATAAAAGGTTGTTAAAATATTTTATAATCCATTTATATGCTACATTTTTAGATATGTTTTGTAATGCTATACTATATTTATTTATATTTTTAAGCATTTTAAATAATATCATTTACTTTGACAGTATTTGCTATGGGGTTTTAATTTAAGACTCTATCTCCATTATTTCCATTGGAGGGTGTGCACTATCAGCGGTTGGCCATGTGTGGTGCTAGACTTATTACTGGTTCTGTTATTTGGCAATAATAGCTTGCACTTGTACATTTAGCTTCACCCCTTGTTTCAGAGGGTCGAGATCTGTAAGTCCACACTTTTGAGTAACTTTACACTCATATTAGTAAAGTGATTCAAGAGTGTAAGAGAAAATTTCATGTGTAAATTACACACAAGTTGCCTTTGAGAATAGCCCTGTATATATTTTCTAATTCTGTGTGACAAAAGCTAGATTTTTCTCAAATCACCCTTGTGAAGAAAGGTTTCCTGGCCAAGGATTGTCAGTTTTCAATATTGTATCCCAAACATGTGGTAGTTTCCTTCAGGCTTCCTCACATGGGTACATAAGACCTCCTAAGACTTTATCCAAGTTTGTGTTCTTCTAGGTTTTTTGAGTGTGGGGTTATCAGACATGGGTGGCTTTTGAATGGAGAAGTGGTGGGTAGAATATTTGTTTCCGCCCACTGAATTGGCTGGATTTTGCAACTCATTTTACTACTTCTGTAATGCAGAGTTCCTGCTAACCGCCATGGGGGGGAATATATTGTCATGCAAGGCTCCAGAACGGTAAGTTGGCACGTATGAGCGAGATTTGACTCTCCCTAGCATGTTTTCCAGTCACTGAGAGGACACGCAGCAAGATTTTTCTACCTTGCGGGGTCACGGGCGGGGTCAGGGACAGTCACAAGCGTTCACGGTCAGAAAGCTGCAGCTCAAATCAAAAATCGCCCCAAAATATATTTGAGTAGCTGCGCTCTCTAGTGCACCACGTGGTGCCATTTACATAGATTTCTCAGGGCGGTACTCACTACCTGTGCCATATCACAGCTTATGCAGCACATCATGCCTATTTCCACCCTTTAGCGGAACTCCATGGAATCTCACAGAGTTTTTAACCTGTAGCCAAGACCTGGAACAAACTCCCCCTTCACATGCAAGAAAGCTCCACACTGCACCAGTTCAGAAAGGACCTCAAAATCCGGCTCTTTGAATGATCAACAGAGCTACTCAAACCCCCTCCCCAGCGCCTTGAGACCCTAACCAGTGAGTAGCGCACTGTACAAACCTTGATTGAATGATGGTTTATGTAACTCTGCAGAGTTTTGTCTACACCTACCATGGAGTTTTGCAGGGATCTACACAGGGAATTTTTTTGAAGGGGAAGATTGCACTGGGATATGTTATGAAAGGTCACTTTTGGCATGTTCACCCACCCACAACTTTTGGACTGATGCTGCAGGTTTTATGGATTGTTTTTAGACTGGGTGACTGATGTAAGGTTTTAACAATATTTCCACAGGAACGTCATGAACATGAACAAAGATCCGCAACTTCCCTGATTCACCTATTGCACCCAACAAGGTCAAAATGACAACGGTAACCCGGGGAAGAAGGGAAACAAAACTAGGAGAGAGACAAGGGGTCCCCCATCGCACTCCAGGCTGCAACAGAATCAGTCAAGACAAGGCACAACAGCTGTAGAGAAGAGAGAAGAACAGAGAACTGTTAAGTATGTGAAAGGATTCACTTTCTACCCCTTATTCTCTCTAATGGTGCTATTCCATACCTTAGGGGTTCCCACCTTCCCCAAGTCATTCAGGTAACTTGGGTTGTAAGGCATGTGTCTCGGTCTGGAGGTAAAACAAGGAACTGCTTAGTTGGTGGCAGACTTAAGTAAAAGGAGTGAAATGGTAGAGGATGTCCTATGCTACAGAACTCACCTAACAACAAGGCTTATGTGTACATAATGTAATTTCAAAAACAAAGTAGTTTAAAAAATGACCAAACAAAAGATTTCACCTTAACATTCAGGCGTAACTAACTAATGTCCTATTATTCTTTGTAATAGGTAACTAAATCCCAGAACTAATGAATGGATATCCAAGGTGTCAGAAACACGGAATCAGACAAGTATACAAAGGGACAAGAAACATAGAAATTAGAGTCAGTGCAAATCGATGTTACGGTCTTATTAAATAATGCAGCTTTGTTTTCTTTCTATTTTTTCAGGTAGCGGAAGATCGGAGAAACGGAGCCCACCACATGGAAGATGAGCTTTCACAGGAACACCGAGAAGAGGAGACCTGGGCAGGAGCAATGCCGCGACGAAGCAGGATGTGGACGAGGAGTCCGATGCCTTGGAAGTGCAAGGTTAGTGACCCCGAAGGTAAGCAACACTCTCCCAAAGCAGGAACGCGAAGCGTTTCTGTTCGGGGTTAGCTGCGCTTTGACCTGTCTGGCCAGCTACCACGCATACGTGCCCCTGTGCGTTGGCCACACTTGTAGTTTGCAGGTCCCCTTGGGACTGGCAATTGTGACAACTGCCATCCAGCTCCCAGTGTATGTGCTCTGACCCTTTAAAACATGTAGAATTGACAAACCCATAAATGGTATATTTAACTTACCTATAAGATTGTAGAATACTGTATTCAGGACCTGCAAGTTAAATGTCACTAGTGGATTTCTGCACCTTTTTTGCCACCACTAAAGTGACAGTGCAAAGCTTGTCTGAAGACCAGCCCCTCCAGCCTAAGTAAGCAGTTTTAAAACTGTAAATTCAATCTTGCAAAATAAACCATTTGCCCGGCCTTTGCCTTCCTTTTTAATACCTATAAGTCTTCCTTAAAGTAGACCCTAAGTTCCCTTAGGGCAGAGTGCATGTCATCATGGTATATAAAAACTAGGGCATATGCACTTAAGCTTTACATGTCCTGGCAATAAAAACACCTTCATAGTCATTTTTAACTGTGGCAATGCTGACTCTCCAGTAGAAAAGCACTGAGTTATATTAGAACACATTGTAATGCATAACTTCAATTTTGGAATAGCTAAAACCACCGTTCAAGGTCTCAAATTAAAAGAAATGTAAAATCCAATGTGATTGTCTATCTTGTTTTAATTAATATCTTGAAAATGCAATGTTTAGAAAGTTGCCATTTTCCTGCCCAAAGTTTCTAGTAGCTCTTTCAGAGTAACTCCTCAGCTGTCATATACCAGCCTGCTGGAAGGTGTGAATTGCTCTCAGGACAGGGAAACAAAGGGCCTTGGCTGGAAGGAGGTGTGGCCCCCCTCCTTAAAGGATCACTTGTGGGGTATGCGAAAACAACAGTTGATGAACAGAATGCAGAACAATGTCATACATTCATCCAGTACAGAGATCTGGGCCTAAATCCATCGTTTTTTTGCTCACCATGCCATTCCAGTTTGAACCCAGCAATATGCAAATCAGTCTTGACCCTGTGCCTAATGGGAACAGTTCAGCCCGAACTGCCAAGCCATGTCCTCCCTGGACTAGGAACAAGCATCCTAGGACCGGTTTCGGGGCTTCACCCCTCTTGGGCCAGGATAGCTTGATTCCAGTGACATGGAGAGCACAGGACCCACGTCTGGTCATACACTTCCCACTCGGGGTGACGAATGCAAAAACAGCAGTTGATGGACAGAATGTAGAATAATGTCATACATTCACCCATGTACAGAGATCCGGTCCTAAATCATCGTTTTTTTGCTCACCATGCCATTCCAGTTTGAACCCAGCCATAAGCAAATCAGTCTTGACCTTGTGCCTCATGGGGACAGTCCAGCCCGAACTGCCTAGCCAGGTCCTCCCTGGACTGGAAACAAGCATCTTAGGACCAGTTTCAATCCTCTACAGCTAGAATAGCTTGATTCCAGTGGCATGGAGAGCACGGGACCCATGTCTGGTCATACCTTTCCCATTCGGGGTGACGAATGCAAAAACAACAGTTGATGGACAGAATGTAGAATAATGTCATACATTCACCCAATACACAGATCAGGGCCTAAATCATCGTTTTTCTGCTCACCATGCCATTCCAGTTTGAACCCAGCCATATGCAAATCAGTCTTAACCCTGTGCCTCATGGGAACAGTCCAGCCCGAACTGCCAAGCCAGGTCCTCCCTGGACTAGGAATAAGCATCCTAGGACCGGTTTCGGGGCTTCACCCCTCTTGGGCCAGGATAGCTTGATTCCACTGGCATGGAGAGCACGGGACCCACATCTGGGCATACCGGTCCCACTCGTGATGACAAATGCAAAAACAACAGTTGATGGACAGAATGCAGAAAAATGTCATACATTCATCCCAGTACAGAGATCTAGGCCTAACTCCATCGTTTTTTGCTCACCATTCCAATCCATCATTCTTGACCCTGTGCCTCATGGGAACAGTCCAGCCTGAACTGCCAATGGAAACAAGCATCCTAGGACCGGATTTGGGGTTTTGCCCCTCTTCAGCCAGGATAGCTTGATTCCAGTGGCATGGAGAGCACGGGACCCACGTCTGGGAATGCCCGTCCCACTCGGGGTGACAAATGCAAAAACAACAGTTGATGGACAGAATGCAGAACAATGTCATACATTCACCCCAGTACAGAGATCTGGGCCTATGTCTATATTTTTTTGCTCACCATGCCATTCCAGATTGACCTGGCTTGGCAGTTTGGGCTGGACTGTTCCCACAAGGAACATGGGCAAGACTGATTTGCATATGGCGGAGTCCAAACTGGTGTGGTGAGTAAAATAATGATGGATTAAACCCAGATCCTTGTGACTGTGGGTGAATGCTTGCATTGTCTAGCATTTCATCCATCAATTGTTTATTTTGCATATGTCGCCCTAAGTGGGAAGGGTATGCCCAGACGTAGGTCCCGTGCTCACTACACCACTGGATTCAAGCTAGCCTGGCTGATGAAAGGTGATGCCCTAAAACCGGTCCCAGGATGCTTGTTTTCTGTCCAGGGAGGGCCTGGCTTGTCAGTTTGGGCTGGACTCTTTCCAAAAGGAACAGGGTCAAGACTGTTTTGCATATGGCTGGGCCCAAACTGGGGTGGTGTGGTGAGCAAAAAAATGATGGATTATACCCAGATCCTTGTGACTGGGGGTGAATGGTTGCATTGTCCAGCATTCTGTCCATCAATTGTGTCTTTTGCACATGACCTGTGGGATATGGCCACCAACTGGTCAAGCTTAAAAGTGGCAACCACTGTGGTAGGCAGATGTACCACACACATTCACTAGAGTGGTACAAATCTCAGGGGAATCCTCTTCCAGAACTGGTTTGCAGGAGTAGTTTCTCATTTCCATTAAATATACCTAAAGAGCGTGCCCTGAGCTATAACTAAGTGAAGAATTATTCTACCATGTTGGATTTTGGCAGGGCAGGGGTCTGTGGGGTTGTTTAGGGCCAAAACCCAAAGGGTGCAGGGACAGAATATCTAATCGAAAAGATTGATTTACTCAAATATAGAGCTATTAATATTGTGGGTCATAAATATCAACAGAAAATTCTCGTGGTCAAGAATATTGAATTTAGTTAAGTAATATCGTTGTTTAAAATATTGAAGTGTAAAATATAGTTTGCAAAAATATAGTTGTCAAAAATATCGATTTACACAAATATCAAGTAAAAAATATCATGGGTCAGAAATATCAACAGACAAATTCTCGTGGTCAAGAATATTGAATTTAGGTAAGTAATATATAGCTTACAAAAATATAGTTGTTAAAAATATTGATTTTTGTATTAATGATATGTATTTTAGTATATATTTTCTTTGAATATGATGTGTGTTTTTCGTATAAGATTTGTTTGTATTTTTCATTGATGTGTAATTTTTTTTTTTATTTGATTTTTGCATTTTTAATTCCGTAGCGGGCTGTGGGTTTATAGGGGAATAGGGTGGGAAGTAATTTAACTATATAAAATTAATTGATTATTTTTTGTAGTTACTAATATGTTTTTATTCGTATTTTGTGTTTCTAGTTCCGTAGCGGTTGTGAGTTTATAGGGGAATAGGGTGGGAAGCTTCAGATAGAACAGCCAGTATTACTGGTCCGAAACTAATAACAGTTAAGAAATTACCTTAACTACAGGGAAAGACCCCACGAGAAAGAGGGAAGAAAATCTCCCCCCACAGCTTAAAGTTACTCCATCTTTAAAGACTTATTACAAAGTCTTAACCTGCGGAATGGCTTCTGGGGGAGAACCGCTGATGCAGAGCATCGGGCATCAAACAGCCGATATCAATAGAAGCAATCCAAGTAGCACAGAAAGTTGTAGTAATACTCGAAGTGTATGGGGGAGCGAAACTGGGCCTGAACATGGGACTGGGTTAGTCTTTCAGGTTCCCATTCAAAATAAATACAGTGTGCTGTCTACGCAGGATGCCGAGGGCCTATCAGAAACACAATTGGAACAATCGGAACAAGAGTTTGCTTTAGCTTCAATAAATCCACCACAATTTGAGCATACACCTGCAAGGCGACTCAATTCAGATAACCCAGAGATACCATTGGCTTCTATACTCATGAGTTTCCGAGAAGAACTAAAAACTCGATTTGAAAAATCAGAGGCCAATCAGGCGGATATTCAGGCTTCTTGCTCGGTTCTAGCACAAAAATTAGATGATGTGGTTACCCGGACTGGGCAATTGGAGGTGGAGGTTAATTTGATGCATAATGACATAACCAAAAATTCAAAAGGCGTAGAGACATTGGCCAAAGAGAATGCTGCCCTCAGGGAAGAGATAGAACTAATTGAGAAACACTCATGTAGAAATAATTTGCTAATTATAAATGTTCCGGAAGCGGTGGAAGAGTCCAATATTAAAGCCTTCTTGATAAAATTACTAAAAGATATTGGTAAACTTCCTATCTTATTCCGTCAAAGAGACCATCTTTCTGGCTGCCTTAAGGAACGGACCATACACATTTCAGGAACTGTCATTTAATATTAGATCAGATGTCTGCCATGCCACGGACCAAAAGCAGTGGGAGCTAGGGAGAAGAATGGGGAAGCTGAACGCTTTAGGCTCAAAGGCGCAGCTAAAATTTCCAGCCATGCTTTGTGTAATGTGGCACAACCAAATGCGAAAGACAAGATCAGTTGAAGAGGCAGATTTACTTATAGAGGCAATAAAGTAGGGGGAGAAATGTTGAATATAAAAGATCGCCAATAGATTATATGTAGCATTAAGAGGGGCCAATTACTGCTTGGATAACCAAAAAGAATGGAATCCACTGTGAGTTCTTTGTAATTAAATGTATGAAAAAAACATATATATATATATATATATATATATACAAAAACTGACATGAAACATTAAAATATGCACATATAGCGATGGTGGAAATATAATTGTAAATAAAAATGATGGAGTGGGTGGGGAGGGCGGGGAGGGGGAGTCTCCCATTCACTATAGTGTCTTTGAATAGGCCCCAGCCTCTCTGGCAGTCCCACCAGGCTTATGCCTGACAGTAAAGGGAGGGTTCCCAAGGTGGACTCATGGGGTGGGTCACCGGGTGGGGAGCATGGGAACAAAAACTAAAAAACTCAGGGGCATATTATGAAGGGGCTTTATCTCCGCTTTTTTGGCTTTAAAAGCCAAGAAAGCGGAGATAAAATTATCTCCCTATTACCAAGCTGTCGCTAACACCAGTTAGCGACAGCTAATAGGAGATAGTGACCATCTTGGGCCCCGCTTTGCATGTCAGTGATATTTATCACTAATGACATGCAAAGTGGGCGTGCCAAGATGTTAGCGACTGAAAACAGTCGCTAACATCGCTATCTCCTATTACCAACTTTTGGAGATATTTGCGCTAAGCGCGAATATCTCCAAAAGCTAACACTTGCCCAGGAGCAGTTCTTAGCCATGTTATCCAATGGGAGGTGGATAACATGGCTAAGAGCATTTGCTCGATAATGCATGAATATCGCTGACTCTTCAGCGATATTCATGCATTGCGGCCGTTTTTTATCGCATTTGCGATAAACCTTGCTAATAGCAAGGTTTATCTGCGATAAAAATCGCCGATTTGCAGCGATAATTTTTGTCTCTAAACAAGTTAGAGACAAAAATTATCTCTATTGGTTGGTAATATGCCCCTCAGTCCTCATTTCATATCCTATTATACATTACTGCACAGCAATACATTCTTCTTTTCCTTTTTGAGAAGTATAAGGTTAAGACTGCAGGTCTCAAAGTTCTAGATAAAACAAATATCGATGCCAGGGAAAGATGAAGACATACTAATAACAACATGGAATGTTAATGGTTTGAGAACAAAAAGTCGACAGGGCCTGGTATTGAAGTATCTAGAAGAGTCATGAGCACATATTAGTATTATCCAAGAAACCCACCTAACGGCGATATAGAGTAGAGCACTTTATAGTAAACAAAATTGGATAGGGAGTTTTGTTGCCTCTGATCAGATGGAATATTTTAAAGGAGTGGCAATATTATTAAGGAAAGGCATAGGAATTGAGCTCTTCTCTTCCAAAACTGACAGTTCAAAGAAGTATGTATACTCCCAGGACATATTTCCGACCATGCAATGGTCAGCATCCTATTGAAGGGACTTAAGAAACCGAATATTCCTAGATGGACGCTTACAAGGTCCATATTGTCAGATTTAGAGGTCTCTGCTCGTTTGAAAGAAGCCATCCTTGAATTTTTCCAGATTAATAGCCAATCGGCCCGATAGGTGTCACGTGGGATGCTTTTAAAGCGTTCCTCAGGGGAGTGTTACAAAGTGTGGCTTCTTACAAGAATAAGACAGAAAGGGCTGACTTGAAAAAAAATGGAAGAGGAGATTGGGACTTTAGAAGGAAGAGCACAGCAAGATACACACGATATACAGTTAAAAGAAGAGATTCTGAAGAACCTTGAGGAGGCCAGGGCAATCTATATGATTAAAGTAGACCTGAAGTGTAGGGCCAGATGGGCCAATGCGCGCATGCAACACTTCGAGTATGGGGAAAAAGCGGGTGCACTCCTTACTTGGAAATCTACAGACTTAAGCTCAAAGGCTTTTTTGTTTAAATTTGGAGCTCAAAAATTCTTTAAAAAGGTTAGGTTAAAAGTCTTAAAATCAGCACTAAAACTATGCTTAACAGTGAGATGACTTTTAAAGATTGGTTACTTCTCAGATTTCGCCCCCATTTGGTAATCCCCGGAAATACCAGACTGTCTGGAAGATGCATTGAGTTTACCAATAAAACAAGCTGGAATACATTACTGGGGGGATCTCCTGTCCACAGAAGGCTTGATCTCATGGGATGTTTTGAATAACAGGTCAGAGAACAAGCTATCTAAGTTTAAATATTGCCAGCTCACTTCATGGTCTTCAACTATTACAGAGGAGGTGGGAGAAATTGGACCTTTGAAGTTGCGGTACTGGATATAAATCCAGGTGCCAAAGAGGTGGGGAAATGGTACGGTTAATTCCTGGAGGCTGAAGAGGATATAATGAAGGCTTTATCAGATTAAGCACACTGCAAGAAGACTGTTTACAATCTCTGTAGGCTGAATCATTAAAAACTTTATATGCCTTTGTTTTACCTGCCAACCTTAAACACCATCATTTATTTGTTATTCATAGGATCTATTGGACTCCTGAGAGATTAGCTAAGTTTGTATTGCAACCTGTTCCCAGCTGTAAGAGGTGTAAGCTTTTAAGAGCCAGTGGTGTTCAAGTCTCCTTTAACTGTCCAGGAATCCAAGATTTTTGGAAGAACGTTAAAAACATTTTTTAAATAATAATTGGTTGCTGATTAATTTTAATTAGTCAATTGGTAATTAATTATGGTAATTGTGTAATTATTGTTAGGTATGTGTTGTGATGTTTATAGGTGTAAAAGGTGGAACGTAATTTATTTTTATTTGATGAATTAATAATACGTTAATTAATTTTAATTAATTAATTAGTACTTAATCATGGTAACTGAGTAATGATTTTTAGGTGTGTGCTGTGGTGTTTATAGGAGGAAATTGAGGTAAGTAATTTTTGTTTAATTAATTATTGTATAGTTGTCATTTAATGTTAATTATTTGATATTTATTTTGTGTAATTCTTATTTTTTCTGTGTTATTTTACTTTTAAAGGAGGGAGAAAGTGGGTATTGTTAAATAAGTAATTATTAGTTGTTAATAATAATACTTTTTTAAAATGATATTTAATTGTGTTTTATTATTTTATAGTTTCATTTAGGTGTGTGTTGTGGGTATTATAGTGTTAAAGCATGTGTACTCATTGAATGTTTATTAATGTGTTTTATTAATAAGATTTCTTTATTAATTATTAGTTTTGTTATTTATGGAAATCAATGTAATTAAAAAAGTTGAAGTGTTTTGTAATTGGTGTGCTGTTATAGGGTAGTAAAGTACTTTCAAAATCGGTCGACCAGTGCACAGCGTTAATTAGGATAGGTTTTACGAAAGATACTTAAGTTGAGTAGGTGCTCCTGAGGTGTCGTCTTCCACCCTGGTGACGAGTAAAGTTAAAGGCACTTGAGTGCTGTCAATTAGAAACTGATAGCATCCCTCGGGGCACTCTTGTGTAGGGGTAATGTCCTCCGTTTTAATTTTAAGAAAAGGTTTACACTTGATGATTTTGGAATCTTCTTTCATTTTTATATTCAATAGTTCATGTTTATCCACATGTTCATTGTTGTAAATAAAGTTTTTCGTTGTTAAGCATTAATTTCTCCAGCTCCAATGCATTTCGGGCATCCGCCCTTCATCTGGGAGCATCTACAAAGAACGACATATGTTGCAAACATATCAAAATCTGTCATCTTGAGTTTATCAACATGCAATGGTGGCTAAAATGATAGAAAACAAAAACCTCAGGCAGTGACATGATAAAAAGTGACATTGCAGGGTACTATTGTGAATGAAAGTAACTTACACGAAAGTCAGCGTTAAATAGCGTGGAGAGAAAATGTGAAGCTGTTGACCTTACGGCGTGAACTGGAGTGATTTATGCGAGGTGCTACTTGCATCGGGTTTAAGTGAAATAGGCGTGCTGGTAGGGCAGTTAACTGCGCTTAAAGGGAGCGAGAAACTGGTTAAAGAACTTAGGTTTACTTACAATTGTTGTCATTTTATTTAACGCGGACTCTCGTGTAAGTTACTTTCATTCACAATATTACCCTGCAATGTCACTTTCTACATGTCACCGCCTGAGGTTTTTGTTTTCTATCATTTTAGCCACCATAGCATGTTAATAAACTCAAGATGACAGATTTTGATATGTTTACAACATATGTCGTTCTTTGTAGACGCTCCCAGATAAAGGACGGATGCCCGAAATGCATTGGAGCTGGATAAATTATTGCTTAACAACGAAAAACTTCATTTACAACAATGAACATGTGGATCAAACATGAACTAATGAATATAAAAATAAAAGAAGATTCCAAAATCATCAAGTGTAAACCTTTTCTTAAAATTCAAACGGAGGACATTACCCCTACACAAGAGTGCCCCGAGGGATGCTATCAGTTATAGGGTAGGAAATAAAATAAAGACATTTATGTTTTTTTTAAAACTTGTTTGTTAATATTTGCTACTTTTAAATAATTATTGTTTTATAAATGTATTTATACAATTATTTCATATATTATTTGTAGGCTTCTGTTATATATAATTGATGTTATAATATGTGTTCTTTTTATATGTTTAATATATTTCATTTTATATTTATAAAATATTGTTTGTTTATGTTTATGGTTTTTAAAATGTATTTTTTTTAATTAGTTTGAGTGTTATTAGCAATTTTTGTTTTTCTGCTATCCAACACTTTCCCTAATGTTGCAATCACTGGAGTGGGAATATAAATGTGTACCTCTCTGCTATTCAGCAGTTTCCCTACTGTTGCATTCACTCGAGTGAAAATAGTGATTTTTACCCCTCCGCTATCCAGCCCTTTCCCTACCGTTGCACTCACTGGAGTGGGAATAGTAATTTTTACCCCTCTGCTACACAACACTTTCCCTACTGTTTCACTCACTGGAGTGGTAATAGGGAGCCCATTGGTGGCTTCTGGTACCAAAAAGGTCCTGAACCCTTAGCTGGTGAAGAATGGACTCTCTCCCCATCATGAACTGAGAAACTCAACACTTACAAACTTTATCCAAACTTTTTCCAAATAGAACCAAGGCAATCAAACATTGTTTGCTGAGCCGAAGCCTCTAAGGTTGTCTTGTTGGTCAGATTTAACTTGCTAATTGGGCTTAGTGAAAGATGTTTGACTTTCAGAAAAGTTTCTAAGTCTGAGCATAGCGGGATTCTAATGTTGAGAAGTATCTAACAGCCAATGAGAGCTCTCAAGGCACAGACTTTGCCCACTTTGAACTTTTCTGCTGATGACGCTGTGAGCCTGGAACTACTCGCCAAAGCCGAGGGTCTCTCCAAGACTCTGCACTCATGTTCAAGTTGGCACCCTGAACCGCCGTCAGCTTTGTCAACAATGATTTTCTCCCAAAAATCGACTTAGGGGCTCATTAGGATGGCAGAGGGCCCGCCACCACCTGATTGGCAACATCCCCCACCACATTATGATGTTGGGGGGAATCATTTCGCAAGCGTGGCTGGTGGAGCGGACAGATGAAGGTGAATGGTGGCCCCGTCCGCCAGATCACAATTCTGGCATCAGCCAGAAAGGCTGGTGGGGATTGGGTTTGGGGGTCTGTTGCTGGCCCTCCTTGTCTTGGGGGAGGTGTTGCTGCACTGGTGGGGTACCCCTGCATTTCCCTGCACTGCGTGGCAAGCACCATGTGGTACCTGTCACGTAGTGCATAGAAATGCACTGCATGCCATTTTACCATTACGAACGGTGCTGCAGTCAGCAGCACCGTGCGCAATGTTAAATCCCCGGGATGCGTCTGCCATACTGGCGGGAGCATTGTAATTTCAGTGGTGGGTCCGCTGCATGACTGGTGGGCGGTCCCAACCACCGCAACGATGGCTGGCAGACTCGGGTCCGTCCGCCATCGTAATGAGCCCCTTAGTGAGTAGGGTAACTTTCCACCATAGAAAATCTGGTACCTATATCTGACCCTCACTTCATCTGTCGGCCTTAACTTTTGACTTTGTTCCAGTCTATTGTGACCAGTTACACTTGAATGGCACTGTTGCACTTTTTGGCACTAGTAACATCTAAAAAATGTAAAAGTCATATCTCTGGTTCCTCACTCGATTTTTGACCTTTTGGTGCGCATTTGCTCATTAAAAGCAGAAGCGTGGCTCAGTGGTTAGAAGCGGCAGACCCGGAAGCTGAGATCGACCGTGGACCAGGGTTCGATTCCCCGCCTCGGCGGGTCTCGGGCTCAAAATTCCACGGACTCGACAATTCTCACTCCGGTGCCTACTCGAATCACGGGGTCACACTCTGCAACTCTGGGCAATAGCTTGCTTAATCTCCACTACGGCCCCTCGCGGCGGGATGCCTGGCTTTCACCTTGTGGACACCCTGCCGGGGTTTCTCACAGGGGAATACCAGGACGGGTTCCCTAAGCAAGCGCCAGGATGCCCTTTGGGTGACAGGTTTGCGCTATATAAGTACACCTACATTTACACATTTACAAAACATTTCTGTATTATACTTTGTAGTGGGATGTTTAATGAATTGTGGTTTCTACTTTTTTAAATGTTTTGTAGTGATGAAGCCTTTACTAATTTCTTTTAAGTTAAGCCTCTCTGTTCTGTGCTAAAGATACCAAGTGTTGAGCTCTGGCCCAAATTATTGAGACCTAGTTGGACCTGTAGGAATAGTGTCATCATTACTTGTATGGGACTACCATCCACTTTAACTAGTCATTTTTTTTGTTTTATTTAAAATCTTTATTTTGGTTAATCAAACCCATCAAACAAAATTCAAGAGTACATTGAAAACAGTAAATCAGTTCTGCCAATTATGATACAACAGATGGCAAAAAAGTGTAAAACATAACCCTTACAATGCACATCGCTAAAAGTCTAGAAATCTACAAAATGCCGACTAAAGCTATAATAAAACAAAGAAATGCATCAATTCTATTGGAGTTACCAGTAAATTCAATGACAGTAAATGCTATAGGGATAATACTCCAAAGACATGCAATTAAGTTAAGAGTTTATCTGAGACAGGAATCAGGCCAATTAGAGAATTATTTTGCATTAAAGTGGTGTGCGCAGTGGAAATTTCTATGCAATTGGCCATTTAACAAACCTCCTTCTAATGCATTATGCCCTACATAAGTACTTTGCACACAACAAACAGTTGATTCACACATATCCCACTTCATTAGTCTTAAGGCCACTACATAATATATTAATCCCACCCTTTCTCATAGGAATATTATAGGCTGTGCAGAAAAGCATTATGTGGGCTTCAGCTAATAATCCACTTTCTCACAGGTTGTCCGCAGTATTTGGAAACAGAGTCAGCCAGCACTCAATGGATCGTGCCAACTGCAGACATTCCTAAAACTAGATCAGAGGGGAATCCACCGTGGTTCGCATGAGTCTCAACATGTTTTATCACACAAAATCCCCTACAAATGTCAAATTAGAAGTAAAATTACTCGTCTTACTGTTTCCATTTCTGTGAAAGAAGCTTTCAGAAATTCATGCAAATGTCAAGTGCTAACAGCCCATGTTTTCCCGCTGCCTTCGATAAAAAGTAATTCTCACAGGTGTGGGTGGGCTCATTGCATAGAACAGGAATAGGCCAATACTGTAGCCACATTCTCACAATATGGACTTCCCCCGGTGAAATATTTGACCTGTTTCTGTTAGTTACCATAGGGCCACTCACACAAGTAAAGTACTGTTTTATTAGTAGAAGTGTGGGAACCTGACACAAAAGCATTCCGACTTAACTTAGAGGCACTGTGCAAAGTATTTATGCACCACACAAACAGTAATAAGGTGAAACATAAGGCATGGGAAATTCCAAACCATTTTTGAAAAACAGATTGTAATGTAAAAAATTATTTGAGACCAAAATGGAAAAAAATAGTGCCCAGATGCACAAAGCGCCAACCAAGTTCAAGCTAACCACGATGGAGCGCGGCCAGTATACAGGTACCAAGTTAGGCCCACTGAACAAAGTACCTTTAACCCTGGTTGCAGAGCTTTGAGAGAACCAACATTGAGGATGCGCTGAGCAACTGGGGTTCCGAGGAGGCTGCTGGGCTGTGATGCAGAGGCCTGCGTCATTGTCGAGGATGTCATTGATGAAGGACTTGTGATGCGAAGTCCGGCATCGAAGATGCTTAGTGCACTGGTGGTTTCAAGGGAGCTGCAGAACAGTGATGCTAAGTCCTGCGTCAATGACAAAGGGCTTGCAAGGTGAATGACTGTGTTGAGGATGCGTTCCGCAGCAGCAGTTCCGAGGAGGCTATTGGATTTGGTGTGAGGTCCTGTGCCAGGGATATGTCGTGCAGTGGCAGATTCAAATCGGAGCTGCGACGAGATGCATTGTGGTGTATTGGTCTGCCCAAAGGACCATGGCTGGTCTAGCGGAGCACCTTCAGGGGCACTACCAAGGGTGCAGGACTGGGGTGGAACCACTTGGGGATGTCTTTAATTAATTGAATAAAGTTAAATTTTGACCGACTGACACTTGGGGATGGGGTAGTAGACAGAGTCCAGCAGGTGGGTTCAATGTGGTTTGAGTATTTTCTGTCCCCATGGCTCTGGTCAGGAGGCCAGACAACTAGCCAATGTAGTCACTCTGGTGGTCCTTGTCTCAAGATAAATGTTTAGTTTTTTTCACTCAGGCAGGTGGGCAGCAGAACAGCAGGGCATCAAAGTCGCAGTCCATTTTTCAAAGGAGCACAGTAACACTTCTGAGTCTTTCACAGGTCCAGAGGTATACTTAAGGGTTTGGTATCAGGGTCTAATACTTATACTTGGTGCCAGCGTTGAACTTTCTGGAGGTTTCTACCCCCTGAGGTCTTTAGAATTTCCTGCCTCTCTGTCTTGGACACTGCTAGTCTAGGATCACAAAAGACTAGTGTCAACCCCTTTGTGAGTGTGCTCAGGCAGAGCCTTTGTGATGTATAAGTGTGCAGGGTGACAGTTCTTCCCCCGCGTCAAGTCAAAGATGGCTCATCCTGCCAACACAGGACACTGTTCCGGGGCAGGTCAAGAAAGTTATCCATATGCCTAGTAATAAAAAGAAAAAAGAATCATAAAAAGAAGTCCTAAGTTAGGTGGGCCCATAAGGTAGAGGAAAGAACATGTCTTGTTGCCCTCACACACCCCGAAAGGTGTCATGCTTCATCATCCGGCATGTGCTCCTCGTTGGGCTGGTGCTACAATTCCCAATGGGTCCCCCGAAGGGTCACTTTGTCGGAGATCCTTTGAGGCATGCCGGATGGTGCATGAGGGAGTGTGGGGTGGGTTCTATACAGGGGTAACACAAATTTAGTTAAACATGATTTGTTATTGTGCACTTTTTAAGATTCTTTGTTTTGGGTAATAAAAGAATACATTTGCAATATCATTGGCTATCCCCCCTTTTGGAGTTGTTCCAAGTATGTGAGTGTGATATATGTATATTAGTAGTGTGAGTCCAAAGGGTAAAATAATATTTTTAACTACATTGTTTTTGGTGCTCTGTCTCTTTTAGACTATATGAGCCCCTCTCCTTGGCTTCAAGATAACAACAAATTAGTGCATAGTGAGTTAAAACTGACATGTGGTAACCTCCTAGAGGTTGTAATGATCTGGTGAACCTCTTGGCAGTAAAAAAAACTCTAAATAAGAGTACCATCCTAAATGGCACAATATGCCTAAGTAACATAAAAACGGTCAACATGTTTTGCGCCTCTGTTGCCGTTAAGGTCATTGGCGCTTTTTCAGGACCAGGTTATAGGAAACTATAGTGAAGTGCACATGAATAAAAAGAGTCAAAGATAAATACCCAACATGCATTTCAGGGCGGGCCATTATGCTGCTCCTGATCAGTACTATAAATCGGAAGGATCAAAGTCCAACGTATTAAACGTAAAAGTAGATATCCAGCATGATGTTCTTGCCTCCCGTATAAGCGATGGTGGCTCCAATGGTAATTAGCATTAAACGCCCGCGCCTTATCGGGTTTTAAAGGAGATAACAGTGCCCTTATGCCCACTGCGTCTAACCATCTTGGCCCGGAACAGTGTCCTCTTTTTGTTGGTAAGCAATGCACATAGACCAACTGCCAACTATATCTACTTGTGTGACCCATGACACAGTCTGCAGGTACCAAATGGTTAAGACAAGAAAATATCAACATTCTAATAGTGGAATTTTCAGAATAGTGACTTAAAAACTGACTTTTATTTAAAGAGATTTAAATTATAATTCTTTAGGCACCAAACTCAAATTCTTACTTGGTCCCAATTGAAAGTTAGCACTTATTAAATGTAATAAGGTAACCAAAGGTTATCCTATAGGAGAGGTAGGTGTTGCAGTAGTGAAAAATTAATACAAGTGTTTTTCACTTCCAGGATATGTAAAAGTTAAAAGTACAAGCCTGACTAATTAAATACAATGCACCCCTCCCTCTGGGCTGTTTAGGGCCTACTCTAGGGTTGATGTATATGTATTAAAAACAAAGGTTTAGGCCTGGCACAAGATGTGTTTTGCCTTGTCGAAATTGCAGTTAAAACTGCACACACAGGCTTCAATGGCAGGCCTGAAACGTGTTTAAAGGGTTACTTAACTTGATGCAACAATCAGGGCTACAGGCCCACCAGTAATATTTAATATACCACCCCTGGGTACATGTAGTCTTACTTTACTTGGCGCCTACAAGTAAATTAAATATGCACATTGGGTAGAAAGCCAATTTTACAATCTTTTAAGGAGAGCACAAGCACTGGTTAGCAGTCGAAGAGTGAGTAGAGTATAAAGCCAGCAACAACAGGTTCCGAGTACAGGAGAGTGAAGTCAAACATTTTGGGGGCGACCCTGCAGAGAGGACCAAGTCCAACCCTCACACATTCTGGATCTTACACCACTGAACCGTGAGGAAATCCTTTTTTAAACAATGTCGGCAATTCTGGGTAAAGAAAATTGGTAGCATCCTGACAAACCACACCAGCCACAATTCTGCTAAGCATCTAGTGTTCAGAAATGCCTGCGCATTGTAGGTTTCCTTAAATGCCGTGTGACCCAGGCCCATATTTGTGTTTTAGTGCTTCTGAGAGTAGTAAAATATCCAAAAAGCATCCGGATCCTCCTTTGCAGACTATGTTGTGTGCGTCTGTGCCCCAGTAGAGAACCGAGCACTGAAAGCTTAATATAAAGCTATAAACAGTTTTCCGAATTAAAAATCCAAATTTTGTACTAGGTACATTAAACATTTATAAAGTGTCATATCACGAGCGAGGCTGCATATTCAAAACACGTGCAAGAATGAAAGCCTACTTTTTTCAACTAAACAATAGAAACACCATTCTCATACATATAAAAAAATCAGTAACATTTCAAATAAGGATTTTTGGTTTATGCTACTGGAATATATTTTTAATATGGTTGCTGTTTTCCTGTCTTACAAAAATCCTGTTTCAGAGAGTTACTTTAGTAATAAGGGCTCCCTATAGGTCCTCATCAGGCATTAGCAACAGTGTCCCTACTGTTCTCTTGGAAGGAATAAAGTGAGAGTCAACCCTGTAGATCTATTTGAGGCTCGGGACTCTCAAAGAATGACATGAGTTTTACTCCTTGGGGAGAAAGCAGGTGGGAAGCCATGAAAATGCATTCATTGCTTTGATCCTAGAGTAGCAGGAGAGGTAGGAGGAGGAAATAACTTGAGTTATAAAAGTAGAATCCATAGTTTCAGTGGCTGCATCTATAGTTAGATTTAAATGATCATTCCCTGATTCTTTGAGTGATGGCTAGACCTCAAATATCCATCGACCCAGCTTTCAGGGTTTGAGAGTTCGCATAAATTATGAGCCCACAATTTTTATTTTTTATTTTACAGAGTTTTATATATCGCAAACTTGACCTGGATCGGGTGTCAGGGTGCTTTACATTGCACCAGTTGCATTACATGAGGACACATTCATATTTTTGTTAGGCACTGGGAGATTAAGTTATTTGCCCAGAATCACAGGATGTTCAGCGTCATTGCCGAGACTCGAACCCAGTTCCCCTAGCCATTAAGTCAACTCTTCTCCCCTAATCTTTGAAGGATTATATTGATCAGTAAGTGATTACAACCCTCAGGATCTGGTGCTTTTTATTCTCATTACAACAAATAACACTTGTATATTGATCTGTTATTAAACCCTAAATAGTTTTTATACTGAAATACCTCAGTCAAATAATTACAGGATGTGGTGCTTGTATTTCACTCCCTTTGGTCATGATCCCCAAGGTTATTTATTTGCTTCGGTCCCTATGTCACGGTCTCAACTATTCTGATCGGACTGGAATGGACCAATTCAAAACACCCCACTACGGTTTAACATGGTGGTTGAACCCACCACCATCATAAACATAACATTCCTCCCTTACCCACAAATGAAAGAAATACAACCTCATCAGTAGTGATCCCCAGAGAGAAAAAAAAAAGTTAGAGAGAGAGAGAGCAGTACTAAGTCACATAATTCAGTGCAATAAGATGTCCTTCAAACGAGATGATCTTGCCGGATGGGGTCGAAGATGATACCTCTCCGTTCCTCGCCGACTGGCGTTTCTCTCCTGCTCATCTTGCATGACAGCAGCATGCGCCACTGAATTCAAGCTAGCCTGGCTGAAGAAGCATGACATACCCTGAAAGCTGTCCCAGGATGCTTGTTTCTGGTCCAGTGAGGACCTGGCATGGCAGTTCAGTCTGGACTGTTCCCATGGGGCACAGGGTCAAGACTGATTTGCAGATGGCTGGGTCCAAACGGGGGTGGCGTAATGAGCAAAAGAATAATGGATTTAACCCAGATCTTTTGACTGGGGGAGAATGTTTGCATTGTCAGAATTCCATCCATCATTTGTTTGCTGTAACACTTTTCGCTCTAAGTGGGATGGATATGCCCAGTCATGGGTCCCTTGCTCACTGTGCCACTGGATTCAAGCTAGACTGGCTGAAGAAGGCTGACATACCCTGAAACCGGTCCCTGGATGCGTGTTTCCAGTCCAGGGAGGACCTGGCCTGGCAGCTCGGTCTGGACTGTTCCCATGGGGCACGGGGTCAAGACTGATTTGCATATGGTTGAGTCCAAAATGGGGTGCGGTAGTGGGCAAAAGAACGATGGATTTAAACTAGATCTTTTGAGTGGGGGAGAATGTTTGCATTGTCAGCATTCCGTCCATCATTTGTTTGCTGGAACACTTTTCGCACTAAGTGGGATGGGTATGCCCAGACGCATGTCCCTTGCTCACAGTGCCACTGGATTCAAGCTAGCCTGGCTGAAGAAGGGTGATATACCCTGAAACCGGTCCCAGGATGCTTGTTTCTGGTCCAGGGAGGACCTGGCCTGGCAGCTCGGTCTGGACTGTTCCCATGGGGCACGGGGTCAAGACTTATTTGCATATGGCTGAGTCCAAAACAGGGTGGGGTAGTGGGCAAAAGAATGATGGATTTTACCCAGATCTTTTGACTGGGGGAAAATGTTTCCATTGTCAGCATTCCGTCCATCATTTGTTTGCTGTAACACTTTTCACCCAAAGTGGGATGGGTATGCCCAGACGTGGGTCCGTTGCTCACATTGCCACTGGATTTAAGCTAGCCTGGCTGAAGAAGGGTGACATACCCTGAAGCCGGTCCCAGGATGCATGTTTCTAGTCCAGGGAGGACCTGGCCTGGCAGCTCGGTCTGGACTGTTCCCATGTGGTGCCATACCCCCTGTGTCTGGCACCACAGAGAGGATTGTATACGCTCCAGACGAGATTATGCAGCTAAAGCCAGCATTTAGGGTGGCCTGTCTACAACACAATCCGGAAACCATCAGCGAAATTACTAGTATTTGCCCTAACTGTAAGTTGTTCATCCGTCTATCACATCCAAAGTGAGGACTTCAAACACTCATAAAGTCAAATCGGAGAAAGTTATCATATCACTTATTAATGCCCGATCTCTGGCCAGCCACAGGCAGGAGATAGCAGATTTCATTTTGGATATAAAAATAGATATCCTCTTTATCACAGAGACATGGATGGATGAAGCATCCGGCCCTGATCTACAGGTGGCAGTACCGCAGAATTACACGGTACATCGGTTAGACAGACAGGGGAAAAAAGGAGGAGGTTTAGCAATTATCTCTCGGAATATTTTTCCGGTTAGAATGTTTCCTATACCATCATTGACATGTGAAGCTTTACATTTTTTGATTCAGTTGTCTCCTAAATATAATCTTAAAGGAATCCTTATTTACAGACCGCGTGGTAGACTATCTGACTTCCTGTCCTCCTTTATGTCTCGCTTGGAACCATTGGCAATTAATGACACCTTTATAGCCTTGGGAGACCTAAATTTTCATCTAGACAAACTGGAGGATCCGGAAACGGTATCACTATTGACCGATTGCGAATCGCTGGGTTTAACTCAGCTCATTACTGTACCCACACACGAGGCCGGGCATATTTTGGACGGCCTTTTTTCTAATATTAAGGAGTTAGTAATTCAAGATGTACTACCCCTTACGTGGTCTGATCATTATGCAATTGTATTTTATGTTCCCATTACTCAGGCCCCTAGTACAAAAAAAAAACCTTAATACAGGAATCATTTAAAGTCTGGAAGGACATTGATTATGAGATTTTCAGAAACTCACTGATTAAAACATGTCCCGTTATATCGGAAGACCCTAATACTGCAGTGGATCAGTACTGCACCTGGTTGGATAATGCGGTGGAAGCTCATGTCCCTGTTAAAAGTATCTAAAAAAACAGGAAGGTGCCCTGAGCCCCGTGGTTCACAGAAGCCTTAAGAAAACAAAAGCAGGTCTGTAGGAACCAAGAAAGAAAGTGACGAAAGACTTATGATAGTGATTGCAAACTTAAATATAAAGAAACACTAGCTGCCTATAAAAGAATGATCCAGGAAGGAAAAAAGAAACACTTTGAGGAACAAATTGAAAATTCTAAAAATTCATCAAGGCAATTATATGAGGTGGTTAAAACATTGGCTGGGAAATCGGAAGACCTGGGTCCTCCTCTCTCGCAGGAATTCTGCGATGCCCTGGCTAACTTTTTCTTTTCTAAGGTACACGACATTTATGCTGAGTTTTCAGCAATAAAATTGAAATGTACCTCTTTAGTTAAAACCCGTCCATGTTCATTTTCCCAATTTAAAGAGATACAAGAGGAGGAGACAGCTGATATTATCAGGCTGATAAAAACTGGCTCAGCCCTAGACCCATGCCCTCCCAAAATCTTTCCCCCAATAATTGATCTTATTAGTGAAGTTACAACACAAGTCTGTAATAAGATGTTTACATCAGGGGTCTTTCCGGACAGATTAAAAAATACTCTATTGAAGCCACTTCTCAAAAAATCTGGTCTAGAGAAAACTATGTTAAAAAATTACAGACCCATTGCTAGCCTGCCGTTCTTAGCCAAAGTAGCTGAGAAAGCAATGAATAAACAACTGTCCCTATACATGGAACAAAACATCCTACTTGACGATTCACAGTTTGGGTTTCGTAAAATGCATGGGACCGAGACTACACTCATCAAGGCCGCGGACGACATTAGGACCATTAGGGATCAAGGAGGAACAGCGTTACTGGTCCTGCTGGATTTATCTGCGGCCTTCGACACGGTCAATCACTCCATCCTGATTGACCGTGTTGAAGAACTGGGAGTCCATTCTATGGCTTTGGCCTTGCTTGCCTCTTTTCTGTCAGGCAGATCACAGGCAGTAACACTAGGACCCTTTAAATCTATGGAGCTTGCTCTTCCATGTGGTGTTCCTCAAGGCTCATCCCTAAGTCCGACACTTTTTAACATCCATGTGTCGGACTTAGCCAGGGTTATTAAAAGCTACCAGAGGAGCCTCACCACATATGCCGATGACACCCAGTTGGTGTTTCCCATCAAGAATGATGGGGAAGAGGTGGCAGCTCGATTTCAGGAGGGCATGTTGGCAATTAAGGAGTGGATGGCAGGAAACTGCATACGTCTCAACTACGAGAAGACCGAGGTAATCATCTTCGGAAAATTATTTCCGTTGTGGTCCTCCATCTGGTGGCCTTCGTCATTAGGAACCTTACCGATTCCGGTTCATAAGGTTAGAAACCTAGGGATAATCTTTGACGAAAAGCTGAATTTCACCAATCATGCTAATCAGATAACATTGGCTGCCTTTCATAAACTCAGACTTCTCAGAAAAATCCTACCATTTCTTCCAGATAATGCGAGGAAAACGGTAGTTAGTTCCTTGATATTATCATCATTGGATTACTGCAACGGTTTATTTGTGAATGCTCAATCTAAGGTGGTGGCCAAATTACAACTTATTCAGAATGCAGCAGCAAGGCTGCTGTCAGGCACCCCTAAATTTAAATCCGTTAAGCATGTAATAAGGAGCTACCACTGGCTCACAGTAAGAAATCGGATTAAATTCAAAGCCTTATGCCTTACCTTTAAAGCATTGCAAGGTCTTGGCCCGGTGTTTCTCAGACAGAAGCTCACCTTATATCAACCCAAGAGATCACTTAGATCCAAACATCTGTTCCAACTAACAGTGTCCCGGACTAGGACGGTCACTTGGGGAGATAGATGTTTTTTTAATACTGCGGCCAAACTCTGGAACACTCTGCCAATGGTGATAAGGTCGACATCGTCACTATGGCAATTCAGAAAGTTCGTGAAGACTTGGTTGTTCGACCAATGATTTTTTCCTCAGCATACCGCTTTTAAAACTTGACAATGTTCCTACTGAGATAATAAGATGAGTCATAGCGCCAAGACACCTACGGGTATACGCCGCGCTTTACAAATCGCTAAAATAAATAAATAAATGGGGCACTGGATCAAGACGGATTTGCATATGGCTGGGTCCAAAACGGGGTGGGATAGTAGGCAAAAGAACGATGGATTTAACTCAGATCTTTTCACTGGGGGAGAATGTTTCCATTGTCAGCATTCCGTCCATCATTTGTTTGCTGTAACACTTTTCGCCCAAAGGGGGATGGGTATGCCCAGACGTGGGTCCCTTGCTCACTGTGTCACTGGATTCAAGCTAGCATGGCTGAAGAAGGGTGACATACCCTGAACCCGGTCCCAGGATGCTTGTTTCCTGTCCAGGGAGGACCTGGCCTGGCAGTTTGGTCTTGACTGTTCCCATGGGGCACAGGGTCAAGACTGATCTGCATATGGCTGTGTCCAAACTGGGGTGGCGTAGTGGGCAAAAGAACAATGGATTTCACCCAGATCTTTTGACTGGGGGAGAATGTTTGCATTGTCAGCACTCCAACCATCATTTGTTTGCTGTAACACTTTTCGCCCAAAGGGGGATGGGTATTCCCAGACGTGGGCCCCTTGCACACTGTGCCACTGGATTCAAGCTAGCCTGGCTGAAGGAGGGTGACACACCCTGAAACCGGTCCAAGGATGTTTGTTTCCGGTCCATGGAGGACCTGGCCTGGCAGTTGGGTCTGGACTGTTACCAGGGGCACAGGGTCAAGACTGATTTGCATATGGCTTGGTCCAACTGGGTTGGCATAGTGGGCAAAAGAACGATGGCTTTAACCCAGGTCTTTTGACTGTGGGAGAATGTTTGCTTTGTCAGCATTCCATCCATCATTTGTATGCTGTAACACTTTTCATCCTAAGTGAAATGGGTTTGCCCAGACGTGGGTCTCTTACTCACTGTGCCACTGGATTCAAGCTAGCCTGGCAGAGGAAGGGTGACATACTCTGAAACCGGTTCCAGGATGCTTGTTTCTGGTCCAGGGATGACCTGGCCTGGCAGTTCGGTCTGGATGGTTTCCATGGGGCAAAGGGTCAAGACTGATTTGCATATGGCTGGGTCCAAACTGGGGTGTCGTAGTGGGCAAAAGAACAATGGATTTAACCCTGATCTTTTGACTGTGGGAGAATGTTTGCATTGTCAGCATTCAGTCCATCATTTGTTTGCTGTAACACTTTTCGCCCTAAGTGGTATATGTATGCCCACACATGGGTCCCTTGCTCACTGTGCCACTGGATTCATGCTAGACTGGCTGAAGAAGGGTGACATACCCTAAAACCAGTCCCAGGATGCTTGTTTCCAGTCCAGGATGGACCTGGCCTGACAGTTCAGTCTGGACTGTTACCATGGGGCACTGGATCAAGACTGATTTGCATATGGCAGTGTCCAAACTGGGGTGGCGTTATGGGCAAAAGAAGGATGGATTTAACCCAGAACTTTTGACTGGTGGAGAATATTTGCATTGTTAGCATTCCGTCCATCATTTGTTTGCTGTAACACTTCAGTGATAATAGGTGCAAGTGAGTTCCTAGGGTCTGCAGCCAGCAACAGGGAGCAATGATGCATGGTCTGCTCTACAAGGGCATCCAGATCCGGACACCAAACCTTGCATCGGAAGCACGATTTGGTCTTTACAACCCCTTAATGGGCTAAGTGTGCAAGCACCACCACTCGTTGTTGCAGGTTCACAGGAATCACCAGGCAGGGACCCCTCATGAGAAAGTCTTCTGGGGACACTACCAGCTCCATGTGGACATTGTGCAACAAGGGTAACGTCAACCTTGCATCGTCCATGCGATATGTGTTCTTGTCCATGAATCGCACCCACTTTCGGACTGCTCAGCCGAGATGCTCTGCAGGAGACCCTAATCAGATTAAGTAGCTTTGATGAACTCCTTAAGTGAGATAGGGAGTGGGAACGAGCGTTCAATGACAAAAAGCACATATTCTTCCATATCTTCCACATCACGTTCTTCTCTTTTTGTCACAGGCCTGGCATGCCGGGATAGGTAGTTCATAGGGTTCTGTTACCCGTATGAAAAAGCACTGTGAAATGATAGCCCTGCAATTGTAAAATCCATTTTTTACTCGAATTTGGGGTTTGAATGAAGATTCCATGAACAAAGGGATGAGGGCTTTTTGGTCAGTATGCTCCAAGAAAAACTGGCCATGCAGATATAGATGAAAATGACTGCATCCCCAGTGCACAGCAATGGCTTCTTTCTCTACATGAAAATAGCATTGCTCTGTCTTCATTAGAACTCAGCTGGCATAGGTTACCCTGTTGATCTGTTTCAGGTATAGCACTGCTCTGGGGAAACAACCGTTACAACGCAACTATTACAACGCACACCGTTACAACGCACACCATTACAACGCAGGATCCTTTACAACGCATGCCTTTACAACGCATGACATTACATAGCAAATACTATTACAACGCATGCCGTACAACGTAAGTATAGGTAAGTATATTATTTTATTTAACCTTTTTTAATTACAAAAATATTAAACATAAATAAAATAAATTAATTAAAGTAATTTTATATATATAGTTTGGGTTTTGGGGTACAGGGGTATTTTTAGGGTTCAGGGCTAGGTTTGGATTTTGGAGTACAGGGGTATTTTTAGGGTTCAGGGCTGGGTTTGGGTTGTGGGGTACAGGGGTATTTTTAGGGTTCAGGGCTGGGTTTGGGTTGTGGGGTACAGGGTATTTTTAGGGTTCAGGGTTGGGTTTGGATTTTGGGGTAAAGGGGTATTTTAGGGTTCAGGGCTGGGTTTGGGTTTTGGGGTACAGGGGTATTTTTAGGGTTCAGGGCAGGGTTTGCGTTTTGGGGTACAGGGGTATTTTTAGGGTTCAGGGTTGGGTTTGGATTTTGAGGTACAGGGGTATTTTTAGGGTTCAGGGCTGGGTTTGGGTTTTGGGGTACAGGGTATTTTTAGGGTTCAGGGTTGGGTTTGGATTTTGGGTTACAGGGGTATTTTAGGGTTCAGGGCTGGGTTTGGGTTTTGGGGTACAGGGGTATTTTTAGGGTTCAGGGTTGGGTTTTGATTTTGGGGTACAGGGATATTTTTAGGGTTCAGGGCTAGGTTTGGGTTTTGGGGTACAGGGGTATTTTTAGGGTTCAGGGCTGGGTTTGGGTTTTGGGGTATAGGGGTATTTTTAGGGTTAAGGGCAGGGTTTGGGTTTTGGGGTACAGGGGTATTTTTAGCGTTCAGGGTTACTGGGGTATTTTTAGTGTTCAGTTTTTAAATAAATAATTTAAAATAATTAAAAATATTAATGTTAATAATGTTTTTATTTATTAATAATAGTTCTTTAATAATAATAGTTCTTTTAAAAATAAACTATTTTTTTAAATATATTTATATGTACAAATTAATTATTTAAAAATAATTTAATTTTTTTAATTAATTAAATTTTAATAAATTAAATTTTTTAATAAAATAATATACTTACCTATACTTACGTTGTAATGGCATGCGTTGTAATAGCATCTGCTATGTAATGTCATGCATTGTAAAGGCATTCGTTGTAAATGTATCTGCGTTGTAAAAATTGCGTTGTAACGGTGTGCGTTGTAAAAGTTTGCGATGTAACGTCATACATCCCTGCTCTGAGATCTGTTGGACTCGCATAGACAGATAGCTCAGTCTTCGGCGGGGTCAACGTGAACTAAAATTGTATCAGCAGACAAAGCTTGTTTCATGGCCTTGAATGCTCCCTCCTGATTAGCCCTCCAATTCGAGGCTATGTTGGTTTTGTACAGCTCCACAAGGGGGTGGTGATCTCTGTAAGATTGCCGATGAGTCAGCCACAGTACATGACCATACTGAGAAAAATTCTCACTCTGTGGTGGGAGCTGGAGCAGCTTGTATGTCCTGTACTGTAACAGAATCTGGTAATACCCCTTCTTGGGAGAAACAATAGCCAAAAAATGATATTTCTTTTTGGAGAAGAGCACACTTTTCTTGATGAAGAGTTAGACCATTTCTTGAGGCGTTAGAAGGTGGCTCTCAACTGATCAAGGTGTAGCGTTGGAGTGTGGACCAGAATGTCATCACTGATGTTGAGGTCTCCATCTAGACCAGCCAGTACACTTAGAATTGTATCTTGAAAACCATTGGCTGCACTACAGATTCCAGAACTGAGACGTTTGTACCTTCTCATTCCCACATGAGTGGAGAATGTGTTGAACACTCAAGATTCTGGGTCCAACCTCAGCTGGTGAAAGCCATCTTTGAGAACGATTTTGATCCACTGACTTCGGACACGATATCGTCAAAGGTGGGTGTCAAGTGTCACACCCGTTAGATATCTAGATTAGGTAGATGCATGTCCACACATATTCTGACTTCTACTGGCTGTTTAGGTTTGCGAGCTATGACAATTGGGGACAGCCACGGTGTCAGGCCGTTAACATTCTCAATGTGATCCACCTGTTCCAGCTTGATCAATTAATCTGCCACCCTTGGCCTGAGGTGAAAGGCCACTGTCCGATATTTCAAGGCCACTGGCTGGATCGAATCATTGATGTGTAGACACATGAAACTGTCAGCGAGGCATCCTATGCCCTTAAAAAATTATGAAAATTGAGTCACCAGATCCTCTATGCTTTTCTGGTGTATGCTGGAAGCATAGAGGGAGAGTTGAAGGTGATCTGCTGTTTGGCAACTCAGTAGCATCCCGGTTCCTCCTTTTATGACATAAACTTTGGCATGAGTCGAGCGAGATTATTGAGCAATGTCGATTGTGAATAACCCCGCTAGGTGAAGAGGAGAAGTGGATCTGTAGTGGTAAGTCTTCGATTGGGTTGTTTTGGAAGAGTGTGAATCGGGGACTGGGCCTTGATGTTGATGGATGCCCCAGTGTCAACCAGCACCTGTACTTGATGACCAGCCAGGAGAACAGCGCATTTCAGAATGTGTTTTGGGGGGTATTCATCAGGTTGCTTGGCATGCATCACATGAACGGCACCTTTAACATCATCATCGTCCAAATCCCCTTCATCCCCTGGGGCATCTGGTGTGTGTAGAGTATTAACCAGTTTCTGCTTCTAACCTTTTGTGAGTTCCGACAAATAACAGACCTTGTTGAAATGGTTTAGCTTGTTACATGCTGAGCATCGTTTTCCTTGTGCCGGACAGGCCACTTGGTGTAGGTAGGGGCCTCCACATCCATACAAAGTTTTTGAAGCTGTACTTTTCTGGGTATAGGACTTCCTGTTGTTAGGGTTTCTGTCAGCGACTGCATTGACCAGTTCTGTTTTAACCTGGTGCTGTAGTGCTGCCTCCCTATGAGCTGTCTGCACCTTGCATAATTATTTTGACCTAACCAGGGATAACATGTTCGCCATGGGCATTCCCGGGACTTGGAGGATATTTTAATTGAGATTTGTCGATGAACCACCCTGAATGAATTGAGCTTGGATGTCATTATTTTCTTCTGAGAGGGTGCAGCTGCTAGTAGTAGGAAATGTTTGTAGTCGGGATTAATCAGGCGTACGTGTAAGGTGGCCCTGCTTCAGCAACTGACTTTTATGCATGGCAGGCCCACCCAGATGTAGAAGCATGGGGCATCTCCTGTCCACATCCAGGTCATTAGCTGCCAAGAAGGTCTCCAAACATTCTACCTAGTCTTACCATTATTCAGCATGGGCGGATGGGGGACCATTAATCAGAAACAGCTCTACGGGCCATATAGCTGTCATGGTGGCCATTCAGGACAGTGAAGGTAAGTGCTCGTGATGTGACACACCTCCCTTTTTCTTCTCCCAGCACCAACCGAGGCAAACCAGGCTCCATGTAATGTCAACAAAGGATTCCTGGATAACCCGTGGTTGGCCTCGAGTGGGTGAATAGCAGTAACGCAGGCTGGGAAACAGAGCAGCAACCAAATGACAAACATGTCCCTTTTATTCTTGCGTCTACAAAGTCCTTTTTTTTTGCCTGTTCTTTTTTCTTGTTTTTTAGCGAGCTGCAAACAGTGCTAACATGGTAGACTGATCAAACGGTTGCAGTGCAGGTGCAGAGAACACAAATGGGCACTAGGGGATCCCAACCAGTGCAGGATATCAGACGAAAATAGGGCCATCCCCATTCAGGCAGAAGAGGAGAACTGAAGATCCCACACCTCCTGCTTGGCACGTGGTAGGCAGGCATACTCACGTGACTCTGCAGCCAGCCGCATGAGCAGGATATTCCCTTGGCAGCAGCAGGGTGGCGACAGGCCATGAGCAGCGAGGCCTCGACAGGGAAATGCAGGAGGGGCAGAGCGTCACACCCAAGCACATGCACGTTGACCACTTTCAGGCTAGAGCAGATGGACAGGCAGCCAAATACACCATCGTGGAAGCACTTCAACCAAACTGGCAGCATGGCACAGCCAACCCGGAAAGGCCGACACCACTGGGCGAGGAAAAGCAGTCGATGCATAAGAGTCTCAAGGTGAGGCAGCAGGTTCAGACCCCCTCATCTCCAGTTGTTGCGTGCTCACCTGAAGGAAAGAGGCCCATGGATGCAAACAGGCATGTAGCGTGCTATTGCAGATAATTACAGGACGTGGTGCTGGTGTTTCACTCTCTTGGGTCATGACTCCCAAGGCTATTTATTTGCTTCGGTCCCTACGTCACAGTCTTAACTATTCTGATTGGGCAGGAAGGGATCCATTCAAAATGCCCCGCTACAGGTTAACATGGTGGTTGAACCCACCAACATCCTAAACATAACACCAGTCGAGTCAGAAATGCCTGATGGAATTTCTTCAAAAAACAAGAACAGCTCATCTTACTAACAGTGGCCAACCAGATGAACCTAGATTAACCTACTTTAAATTCTCTGTCAAACAATGCATGGCTCTAGAGAAGTAGCAGCACAAAATAATATCTTAATCTCACTCACACCCTATTCTACCCACAGGCTTTGAATGCAGACATACAACAAAAAGAACAGGGTTCGAACATGGTTCAAGTCATGCAAACTGCTGCTGTCTGTAATATTTTAAACTGCAGTCAGCTAGTCCTCTATGATGTCCCGGGAACCATATAATTTTAGTCATACACTTGGGTGGCATAAATATAAAAGTCAGCCTGCAGTTGGTGGGGACACTTTCGTTTGATCTCGTGACATGTTTACACCTTGCTAAAATACCTTCTCTCTGGTTGGAAATAGAAAAAGTTGAATTGCACAGAGAATATTGCTTTAAAGTAAATTGTATTTGTAGGTCTAACTATACAGAACCTACTGACTTTAAAAGGGTTTTTTAGTTGCAAATATAATGAACTTAGGCCTGTCTCACTCGTATACGCTCTCCTTTCAGCAAGCCATGTATACAGAAGCATTTCACCCTCTCCCTACTTCCAATCTAGTCAGGAATGCCTGATAAAACTTCCTCACAAAACAGGCAAGGTTCTTCTTACTAACAGTAGCCAACAAGTGAAACCTAGATCAATCTTCCATTAATTCTCTGTTGCACAATGCATATCCCTAGAGAAGTAGCAGCACAAAATAATATCTCCATCTCCCTCGCAGCTTGCCTATTCTTCCGATGGACTTTAAAGGCAGACATGCTATAAAAATACCAGGGATCATGTTCTGTTAGGAGACAGAGATCAATAATTGTAGAAAATGCGTTTTGGAGTGAAACCATACAATGTGTAGACAACTCACTTCTTGCGTGGTCTACGTAAATGTATCACTTTTTATGGACTTCTTTTTGCTAGCATTAAGACTCTGTCCACTGTGAAACTGCTTTCAGTGTCTTGGCATGTGTGCTCTCCCCCATGAATTTAAGGTAAAATTGTTTATTCCTAAACAGTTTATTTCGCATTCCTGTAAACCCATGGTAAATTGGTGCAAGTGGTGTATATGTTAAAAGTCAGCTGTAGGCTGCATTGTATATTTATGCCACCCATGTGCATGACTAAAATGGTATGGCTCCAGGTCCAGCTGACTGCAGTTTAAAATTCCGCACACAGCAGCAGTCTGAATTTTAGAAAGAAATGCCCTGCCATGTTGATAAACCTACTTTTTTCCTTAGCTAGATTTCCCCTAACTGTGCCCTGCACCTCCACATGTTTGGGTGCTTCGTTTATGAAAGTGAGGCATACTGAGTATTTGGAAATATTTTCTGCTAAGGTCAACAACTACCCAATTCTGTTTGTTTCTCTGTATGTAAAGTGGCATTTTCCTCAGTGGAAGCTCGATTGGGAACACAAGTCTATTTGTAGAATTTCAGACAGGAAAATATTAAGATAATGCACGATTTGTGATGTCTCTCTTGGAAATATAACTTTTAAAAATCATGTGTTGAGCTACCCGAAAGTCTCACAGTGATACATGAGTTCTGTTGGCTTTTTTCCCCCTCCAATAGCAACTACTAGTATCCCAAATGGGTATGAAATGTGTGTTGCCCAGAACAATGCATTCGTTTCTGATGCAGAGCAACTGTTGTGTGGAAACTTTCTGACACTAAACTGAGATGGGATATTTTGTATGGATTGGAGCAGACGGAAACACTAATGACCAGAACAGAGACCTTCCTTTTGACATTACGATTCCTCAGAAAGGCCTAAGCGAAGACACATTTTCATCCAGAGAGTCCTCTCAGATATTTTGTCTGTTCTGGGAATGTTTTTAGTCTAAGAAAGACAAGAAGTGCTGAACAGGGTAAACATTTTAATATAAACAATGGTTTTGTCGGGTATAACACTTGATTTCTTCAATAGATGAACTAAAATCTTTCTTTGGTGCAACTTTAGTCTTCTAATTACTTAAGACAGAGCTCCAACCTAGGAGCTTGCTCACCATACAAATCCAACATCAAAAAAGTTCATGGTAGTCATTCGTTTTTAATCTATGAATTAGTTTTTTCATTCATAAATAACCCTAATGCATATCATACTTTTTCATTTAGGACTTATTCACAATTCATAAATATTTTCCAAAAAACTGCGCCAAACAATATAAAGTGATTATAATGTGACATGAAGTGAAATAGTGACATTCAAACGTGTTTATATACAAGTGAATGAAAGGGAGGGGAGGAAGGGGAAAAGAAGTAAAAAATCTTCTGGCCAGCTTTTAAATTTAGTTAAAATTATCCTAGTAATCCACTTCAATTGGATATCATGAAACCGGATATTCTCTACTGATCCAATGATATCAGTTTCGTCGACGTTTCGACCCTATGGACGCCTTAGTTATGGGTCTAAAGCGGGTCTTCTTCAGAACATGGGGCTGTGGTAAAGCGCCTGTAAGTTAGATAAGATGCTTATCAGTATGGATTTGTAAAATTTGTGGTGAGACAAAGAGTGGCAAGTGACATGCATTTGTTCATACACTCACCAAAGGGTTTTCGTGAGTTGGACCCAGGGTAACGATATAAAAGTTATTTCATCCGCATTAGATTTAATCTGTTGAGTAAAACGAGAATATGATCAACATTGATCACAATTGCTACACTCAGAAACACCTAAATGTATTACTCGACCAGTTGCATAGCAACGACATAACGCCAACGTAGAGTTGCGTCCACAAGACGATTTACTGGGCTTTAATTAGTTGGATCCCTAGAAGCATTTCCTTCGTCTTTCGAACGCGGAAGGAGAGACATGATGTGAGATCTCGCTGATTGACTCTACACAAGAGACCACAATCCTAAGAATAGGTGAGAATGACCGCTATAGGTATAACGATGTTATTGAGCCTGCTTAGATTGGACAGAATAGCATGCTTACGAGGCACTCCGTTTTCTTACAGAACGCCTGATTAATACGGTGGCTTGAACCTCTAGGGGGGCTACATCGGATTAAAGCCTTAAGCATTGAAATGCAGTGTGGAAACCATTGACTCTTTGTCTCACCACAAATCTTACAAATCCATACTGAAAAGCATCTTATCTAACTTACAGGCGCTTTACCACAGCCCCATGTCCTGAAGAAGACCCGCTTTAGACCCATAACTAAGGAGTCCATAGGGTCGAAACGTTGACGAAACTGATATCATTGGATCAGTACAGAATATCCGGTTTCATGATATCCAATTGAAGTGGATTACTAGGATAATTTTAACTAAATTTAGAAACTGGCAAGAAGATTTTTTGCTTCTTTTCCCCTTCCTCCCCTCCCTTTCATTCACTTGTATATAAACACGTTTGAATGTCACTATTTCACTTCATGTCACATTATAATCACTTTATACTGTTTGGCGCCATTTTTTGGAAAATATTTATGAATTGTGAATAAGTCCTAATTCAAAAAGTATGATATGCATAAGGGTTATTTATGAATGAAAAAACTAATTCATAGATTAAAAACGAATGACTACCATGAACTTTTTTGATGTTGGATTTGTATGGTGAGCAAGCTCCTAGGTTGGAGCTCTGTCTTAAGTAATTAGAAGACTAAAGTTGCACCAAAGAAAGAATTTAGTTCATCTATTGAAGGAATCAAGTGTTATACCCGACAGAACCATTGTTTATATTAAATTGTATTGCCCAGGTTCTGAGGGATACTGGGTCGCCCCATGGTGATTTATATTGAACAGGGTAAACATGACACTCCCTCCAGGTCATCAGAACACACCTGCACTACAGCAGAGTCTAGATGAAAAGTAGTGGTCCACTTACTCTTTGCTTATGAAGATCGCAGGGGTCAGGCCTTGTCACCACATTTATCCAGAAACTGGAAAGACTTTCCATTGTTTAGGTGGATGGCAGTTGAACTGTATCAGGAACCCAAAGGGCTGAAGAGACATGGAATCTATCACCCTTCCCTGGACACATACTAATTGTGGGCGCAGGCTGGAGTGACTTCTTTAACATTTCCAAGATATCGAAATTCCTGAGTTGAGAAATAAATATGGACAGCATGTTCTAATTCTTGGAACTGTGAATGGAGTCCCGCAGAAGAGAGCAAACTCAAAACTGTTCAGTAAAGAGGCCTGAAATATAACTGCCTCTGTCCCTTCCCACCCGGGCTCCGTGAAGCAGAACAGATTGCTGGTAAAGTTTTCTTTTGGTGTAAGAACAGCATCAAATGGCCATTTTAGGTACTACACAAATACATTTATGGACAGTAAGACTTTTCCTTATTACAACCACATTTTAATTAGCATTCATATATCCTTAGCTCCTAATCCATACTTAGTCATTTGAGTTATTGTGCCTATTACACTTTTGTACAGTTTCTAAATTGTTTAAAAATGTTATTGGGTTGTTTTATTGACTTTCATTTTTTGGGCACAGTGCGAATATAATACACTTCTTTTGGGAAATTACCTGCTGTTTATGCCAGTATTATAAAGGGTCATGCCGATTTTTCTGAGTAAACTTTTGTAGCATACCCCGAACGTACATATGTATCATAGTATCATAAAACACCAAGTCTTTGGCGGCAGCCCTTTACGGTGTTAAGATTTGGGGCTATACTAATTGTTGCATCCTTTCTCACTCAAAGAATACGTTCATTAGCCAGCTATTTGCGCTCTTAAAAAGCGCACAGCAGGTCCCATTGCATCTATATCTGGCACTTAAGAAAGTTTCCTGGAAAGTAAAGCTTCGACTCTTATTATATTGGCACAGGATATGGGCCTCACCCACCTTGGAGGCTTGTAGAGATTCTCTCAGAGTTATATTAGCCCTAACAGGCATTTAGCAGCTATCTTGGCTCATACATATCATGTCCTTGCTTAGAAAGTTGGGTCTGGGAACCTTCTGGGACGTACCAGAGGCCCTCATGTCTGGTTCCAAAACATCAATTAAACTGGCCTATTGGCAGATGCTACAAAAGTAAGTTATAGGAAGCAGTAGAGGTACCTTATCCTTGGATTTTCTGGAGTACAAGCTGTTTCCTAGCTGAAAGGGCACAATCAAAGAGATCACACCTACTCTGGCTAGGACATTTTTACAATTTAAATATCATACCCCGCACATTATGACCCTCTGAGCCAAGTGGGCAAATATGAACCACCAGAGAACAGAGTGTCCGGCATGCGAGGGACCTCTAAAAGATTTGCCCCACTTTCTATTTTTTTGTCCTGCATACAACGTTCAGTGGAGAAAAAGGCTTCTACCCTTGTGCAGATCACTGTGTGTTAGGAGTTACCTGGTTTCTACTAGGATCCTAAGATCTCACACCTCTAGGTTGGTGGTGTTTGTGGTAGCAAAATACCTCCAGGCAGCCTGGATATAGAGGTCAAAGTGTATCTGAGCTTAAGAAGCTAGAACACCATAGAAGAGCCACCGGGGGAGGGGGCTTAGAGGCCTTTAATTGTGCAAAGAAAGCCATGTCGCAGCCGAGGGGATGCATTGTAGTGGGTAGGCATGTGAAATTCATTTAACTCTAAATGTTGCTTTTGAAGTAATGTCCTAACCATTAGATTTTTCACTTTCTAACCAAATTCATCATGTATTGTTTACTATTGGTTTTAGGCACTTCTTCTATGCTTTAAGTTGTCTCAAACACTTTTTTATCGCACAATCTTTAATGAATTGTAATATTACTTTTTTATCTGAGAGATTATATATATATATTGCACTATGTACTTTATTCCTTTGTGATGGCTAGTGGATTTGAGGCTCTTCATACGGATACTTTTTTGTATGCCGGATGGCATAACGGACCCTTCAGGAGCCATTTTAGGGCTTTATCTAGAGGTTTTTGCTTTTCCTGAACCTTGTCTTAGTATGCAGTTATTTTATTGAGGGCACTCTATTTGATCCACAAAACCAGTTGTGCTAAAGGTCATAATTTGAAGTTGTTTTAAATTATGACCCTTAGCACAACTGGTTCGGTGCCCGAGGACGGATAGCAACTGGGCGGAGCTGATCAGTCTCGATGCGTGCATTGCTAGACGGCTGGTAAATCTAGCCCGTGGCTTGATGCTGTAGGCTGGGCTGCAGGGTCGCAAGGCACAAGAACTCACACACGGTCCACCGAGCCTTGAGACGGCTCCAGCCGGCGGTGGGAGTTCATACCAGAGGCCCACCGTTTGGGGAGACAACCGGGAGCACGATACCTGCCTCGCTGCAGCCTACGCCCTCACCACGATTGACTGGACCGCGGAGATTTCAGTGATGCGTGCAGCCGCCCCTTGAGCCCCTGGTGTGCTGTGGAGATCATGAGTTAACAAGAAGAGGCCATATAATTAAGGCAGCTGTCCTTACATGGGCCTAGACAGTAGGTAAGGGGAGCTCATTAACTTTTTACCTGCTGTGTCTGTTGGTTTTTCTGCCATCGTGAGGGGCACGAGGAGCAGGAGCAAGGACTACAATACCCAGCTTGCTGCACAGCTTCACAATAGAAGGGCAGGGGGAGCTCAACCAGTAAGGGCAGTTTCCAAGAAAATTAACGAAGGTAAGAAGAAATGGGGAAACGCAAAACCGTGATGCCCGTAGTAAAAGATCGCCCATTAACATCATCTATCACATGCTATTTGACAACAGCCATGGGGGTGATCACGAGTGAGATAGAGTCTGTGGAGGAGAGATTAGGGGCGACACAAAGAGCATTAATTGGTGCGATACCATCTGCACAAGAGCCCGTGCAAGTCCATGCACTGGAAAGCACTGTGGTTGACGTGAGTGTAAGGAGTAATGAAACAGATGGGGGAACCTTGGCTCCACCTGACTTGGGCACATCCATGACCAACGCAAGTAAAAGTAACGTACAGCAGGGGGCTTCCTAGATACCCTCCAACACTGAAAAAGTCCAAGGCATGCGGTAGGGTAAAAAAAGACGTTTTGCCACTTCAGCCACCCGTAACAAGAAAGAGAACCCTGGCCCCCTTCGTACGTAAGGGGGAGAAGGCGATAGCCTCAAATGCCAGCCCCAGATTAAAGAAAACTGAGTCTACAGGAGGGACTGTGCCACTGATAGACCTCACTGGTACACTAAAGGTCACCATCAAATAACTCCTTGAGCCACTAATAGGAGCATTGAACAGTATTGACACATCTTTAAAAATATTAATTGGTGCGACTGCCTCCAAGTCAATTTTGGGCACGGGTATTGCTCTTGACCCCCCCTCAAAAATAAATCAGGGTGTGCCACAAGAAAGGTCTTCCCTTTTGGCATCCCTAGCCGAAAATAGCTGCCCAAATATTCCTCGGATCATCACTCACTCAGCTTTGCCACAGTTAGTAGATGTACAAACACAGGATAGGGATGGCCGAGTCCAATACTCTGGCAGAAAGAACCTGGAGGACCAAACCCTGCTGATGGCCAATATATTACACCTCTAAGTGGTAATCGGTATACCGCCAAAAGAACATTACATTTACCGCCAGATGCCACACCATATGTTATTGTTTTGAAAAATATGCCACCTCTGCTAGCAGATGAAGACGAAGACTGGAAGCAATTAAAGAATTAAACAGTCCTTTGGCTTGCAAAAACTGCGGACTGGAGTAGCAGTAGTGAACTGTACTACAATATAAATAATGTTGAACGGGTGACATGGGTAGGATCTCAGCGATACAAAAGGAGATGATGGATGGAGCGCTTGAGCAAATCAAACACTCACCCCCAGTCAACTGATCTGGGTTTAATCCATCACCATTCTTTATCCCACTCAGCCACCCCATTTCAGACATGGCTATATGCAAATCAGTCTGACCCTGTGCCTCATGGGAACAGTCCAGCCCGAACTGCCAAGCCATGTCTTCCATGGACCGGAAACAAGCATCCTGGGACCGATTTCGGATTCATAATTCTCATCAGCCAGGCTATCTTGAATTCAGTGGCCAAGTGAGCAAGGGACTCACGTCTGAGCATACCCTTGCTCATGGGTAGGATCTCAGCCAAAAACAGACCCTGAGGAATGTACTGTTGTACATTTTAGGGACAGATCCTTGGTCCATTGGCTTATGGATAGGCTGTTTTGAGTTGGCAATGGGAGAAGCCCGATTGAGGCAGTTCCATTGGGGTTCTTTTACAAGCCAGAATCAAGGAGAAGCCCTTGCCCTGAATACATAGCTGCTAACATGCCATCCGCCTTTGCTATTCCAAATTTTAATAGTTTTTCTGCACTAGATCATGTTCATTGACTGTTTTCTGAAGGTAGGGTCTTAACTGGGGCAACTTGCAGTCCACTGTACATTTTGTCTAACACTGAGAAACTAAGGATGGCTAAGACATTGCCACCTGTTGTGAGCATGATAGCTAGATACCATTTTGTAGGGAATTTTTTGGTACCCAAAATGTCACAGCTAGTATAGAAATGCCAAATATATTTATGTGTAGTCCTGACGATTCTGTTTCTCCTAAAAATGTTTTAGCTGGTTGCATGCCCCATGCTCCTCTTGAGAGCAATGCATTATTATCAAATGTTTTGCTGTATCGAGAGCTGGAAGCTGAGGTGGCATTATCTATCAGTAGGCCCGAAGAGGGCTTTGCTTTACCCTTGCCCACTTCATTAAAGGAGCCCATGGATTCAAATATTTTGGCAACCTGAGATAGCCTCTTCCTGAATATCGCAGGTCCATCGCACAATCTAGCAATGAAGGACTGGGTTGCATTTATTGAGAACTACAGTATAGCATGCTTTCAGGAGACATGGTTGTGTGATGTTGTCCATATGAATGGATTTTATTCAATTTTTACCTCAGCCCCGGTCTCCTTGGGAGGGCATTCTAAAGGTGGCTTATTAACTTTGGTCTCAACATCAATGAATGGTAGGATGGGTAAGACTAAATGTGACTCATCGCATTTTCAGATTATTAATATTTCTTTTAAGCCAAATCTGACATTGATACTTGTACATTTTTATCACAACAATTTCAATGCTAGGAATACCGGCATTGCTTTAGAGTTGGAAGACGCTTTGTTAGGTCATATTGAGGAGTTAAAAACGGATTTCATAAGGATGTGGGGAGGTGATTTTAACTGCAAATTATGCCTTCTTTCCAAACTGGGTGCCTGCCCTCTAGTACCAGGTATCACAGATGGAGTCTACCATTTTATTCATAATCCATGCAGTAATATTTTTAATTCATTATTATCTAGATTTTCTCTCTTTCTCACTGTGGAACCTATGGATCCTTTAGAAACTGATTTGTCAACATATAATGGGAGAGGCCATGGCTTGTTAATTGGTGGTTTTATTGTTTTTTATGAGCATTTTAAATCCCCCTCCCTGGTTTTTAACATTCACGAAATGTATTATAGTGATCACTATCTCATCTCTCTTGAGTTGGTGATTGAAACAGATGTGCAACCCGTATCTATTAGATCAGGCCCATTAATTTATAAAAAAAATGAAAGACTACTCAGAAAATGGTTGACTATTAATCCTGATCGTGTCTTACATCAAATTATTACAGCAAACATGACTCATGTCTTAGCTTGCTTGGACTATACTACAAATCCATCAGTTATGGCAACATCTTTTTGGCAATAATTCAGACTGTAAATGTAATTTTAACTAAGAACTTTAAGCCTAGTTCATGGATTAACAAAAGATGGTTAAATGCCCATTGTATCCGCTGTCATAATAAATTAATTAAGACACTGAAAATTAAAGCCCAAAACCTAATAGAGGTAAAACAGTTATGCCTCAATTATAAGCAGGCCTTACAGAAACGCAAGCTAGAAATCAGGCAGGAAGCTTGGGAACAACTGCACATAGACTGCCAGACCAAAGATTCCAAAGTCTTTTGGCAAACTGTTCATCAGGACTATTTTAATGCGAATGAAAGTGGCAAAATTGGCGTGCTAATTATGCCTCAGACTTGGGTGGAGCATTTCTCAAATTTATACAAAACTACTAATGATCTAGTTTTTAGCATTAATATTAGTTTTTGGGCTTTAAGCATGGAACCTCCAACTCTAGAGGAGGTAGAAAGGGCCTTAAGTCAGACGGTGAGGAATAAGGCCTCTGGCCCTGATGTCATACCCGCAGATTTGTTCATGGCCTACACATCCCTGTGGCTTCCATTATTAACAAACATATTAGGCTGTTATGCAGCGCAAGGACCTCCTGACTCCTGGAAACCTGTGACAATAGTCCCCATTTTTAAAAAGGGCAATAGGGCTGCTCCAAAGCATTACTGGCCAATATCTTTGATTGACTGCACCTATAAGATCATGGGCAGAGTAATCTTAGAAAGATTGGAGGCCTGGGTACCAGAGAATGGCAAGCTCTTTGACATTCAAAATGGATTTAGGAGAGGCCTGGGGACAGTCGAACAGTGCCTTAATCTGCACCTGGTCATAGGCAAATATACTCTAGCTAAGTCGGGTTCCCTTTACTTAGGGTTTATGGACCTGACACCTGCCTTTGACTGGGTGCAGAGCGGAATGCTCTGGGAGAAGATGTTGAGGATGGGAATAGAACCATTGATTGTGCATTTTGTATCTGCCATGCACTGGGAAGTCACTGGAAGGATCCGAAATGGATCAGGTGGGGAGCTCACTGATCCAATTAAAATGAGCCGTGGAGTCCGCCAGGGCTGTGTGCTTACCCCATTTTTATTTTGTCTGTACATACATTATTTGGAAATGGGCACCCCGGATGCACCCCGGATGGGTGGAAGGTTATTACTGGCTCTATTATATGCAGATTATTGTGTTTTAATGTCTCAAACCGGGGTGGGACTACAGCGTCATTTAACTGGTTTTAATAGGTTTATGAGTAACCTTGGCCTTAAGACTAATGTTGCAAAATCTCAGATTATGTTGCTTGACAAACATCCAAGCACTATAAAGACTTTTTTTTATAGACAGTGAGAAATTTTTTTATGTGCCCACTTTTACTTATTTAGGAGTTACGTTTGACTCAAAAAGCACATGGCGGCAGCTAATGGAGAAAAGGGTTAGGGGATTTAATCAAAATCTGGAAGCCATTTTTAGATTTAGTAAAAAACTAGGTTCACGACCCTTGAACGTAATAATTGAGATTTATAAGGCTTGCAAGTGCGCTGCTACTTTATATGGCGCGGGAGTCTGGGATTCATGCAATAGTTTAGGTCTTCAGGGAGCGAATACATTTTTCAGAGACTCTTGCTGACCCTGCCACAAAGCACCCCAGCAACCATGTGTAACAGTGAACTTGGCGTGAATCCCCTATCCTTTTGAATACAACTAGCATCTCTTTTATTGTTTCATAATATCTGGAAAAAAGAAGAAACGGTTTTGAATTGCACTATTATCACAGATTGCTTAAAACTAGACTGGGCAAGCAAAATCCCCTGGCTCTCCTACAGTAAAGCCCAATTGAGGGATCTGGGTTTGTCACATTATTTTGACAACCCAGTGAATATTGCTAAAATATCGAGGGCCAAGGTAAAGAAGGAATACATGGCGCATTTGCATTTGAAAAGAGACATGCAGGAGATGGGAGAAGGCAGGGTTATTGATCACTCACTTTTGGTGTGTTCAATGGGGACCGAGCCTTACCTTTCGTTTTACTTCAGCCATGTTAAATTATATTATCTCATAAGGTTTGGGGTTGGAACCTCACACTTACTGGTTTCATATCCCAAAAATGTATATACAGATGCTGGTTTGGTTGTATGCCCATGTGATTCGCATTCAAAGCAGAGCACTTTGCACTTTATGTTCTTTTGCAATCCTTACATTAATCCAAGGCGCACTTTTTGAATACCACTTTTAAAATATTTGAATATAAAAAATGGCAGGCAGCTTTGTACTATCTTCAGCTTTTAAAGGGTGGATGTATCTGTTTGATGGTTTATGGATATATGTCTACTTCAATTCGACTTAGAAATATTGTTGGGAAATGAGGTTGTATTATATTTTACCACTGCGCTTTACATTTATTAATGTTCTTAAAAATGCTGACATTTGGCACTAAAATGTGGCTTTTTTCTGTCTTAACATAATCATTGTTGTATCTAGGGCAGTGATATGAATATCATGATCTGTTTTCACCTGGAAATCTGTAAATTCGTTTTTTTTCTCTTTCATTTCAAAATTATGGTTTATTTTGTTTATTTTTTTTTCTAAATCAGAAATTCTTTGTCTTTTATAATGTTTTCTTTTATGGCTTGAAATATATTTGAATAAAGATTTCTGAACTGAACTGAAGTTGTATTAGTTCAATCAATTGCATTGCAGCAAATTGAGTTGTGTAATTTATTGTGTTTTATGTAAGTTTTGTATTTGTTCATATTTCTGAGCTTTTATGGTTCTTTGAACTGAAATAAAGCTGTTATGGTGATGATGATGAGTATCACAAAACAAGTTAAAGGCATCCACTCAAAGAGCTAGAGTTTACATTTGTATTGATGTATGTACTCCAAATTTAACTTGTGTCACATTGTGGTGTAATCATTTACACATTTTAGGAAACATATTTCTGTTGATAAACAAGCATATTTTTATATGAGTTACATACATGCTGCTGTACTAATGAAAATCTGAGTAAGCAGGGGGTGTGCCATCCAGAGACACTGCTAGCTGCTGCACAGAAGTTGTGGGACCATGTCTACAGCAAGTTTGTGCTATCACCGATATTGCCTGCTGGGGATAAACTGTGGAGATACTCTCCAAACTTGGGGGGGCGGTTTGGTAGCATTGCTGAGGGGGACCCACTGCAAATGGCAGCCACTGGTCTCTCTCTACGTGTACTGTAACCCCCTGCCAGCACCTCACTGGTTCACAATCACCGCTATTCAAGTGTGGTGCACTCCAGTGGTGTGGGGGATGTGCTGTCTAAAGACACTGCTAGCTGCTGCCACAGAAGTTGTAGGATACTGTCTGCAGCAAGTTTTGCTATTGCAGATATTGCCTGCTGGGAGATGCTGTGGAGATACTCTCCAAACTTAGTGGATGGTTTGTCAGCATTGCAGAGGGAGAGCAGCTGGGAAGGGCAGCCGCTGGGGACTACATGCCCTGTTACCCCCTATGAGCATCTCACAGGTTCTCAATCGACACTACTTTAGCGCTTCACACTCCCGAGGCATGGGACGTGCGCGGGCTGTGACCGGGCAAAGCTCGGGACAAGGGTGTGCCCATCCACTCCCGTCAGCAACATTAAGAGAAAGGGTAGGGCTACCCCTTGTTGCTTGGCTATGTTGATTTACCTGCTCCTATCGACTACTGGATAAAGTATGCTTATTGAGGTTTGTCGAACTCTGTTCCTCCTGATTTGATCATTGTTCTACTGAAACTATCATTAACCTCTTGATTAGATTCTGGCCCAGACTTGGGCCTGACTGAGCAGAAGGGGAAAATCTCATTAATGAACTGTTTAGTTTTGTTTGGTTCTGATGTTATGTTTTCTCTCTTTTTAAATACATTGACATTGATTACAACTTAGGTGAATTTTGAAGTTCAATGAGCACTTAGGCTGTGAAAAAATGGAGAAAACATCTAGGGATGGTGACTAAATTGCCTACCAAACCTCGAGCTTTCATTATGAAATACATCACCGGTGCCATGGTGGTGACTGAAAAACAGATTATGAGCATGGAATAATCTTTAACCATTTCCACTGAAAGTGTATCTGGGTCTGCAATATTGAATACTTCAGACCCAGCCTTAAATAAATGCTCTAGCAGAGTGATGACAAGTGCAATAGGTAGGGGTGCAAGTAACTCTAACCCTAGGTCACCATGTGTCCCTGACTCTCAACCCTGATTGAAACAACTTGGGACACCCAGTTTCCATGCTGGTCCTTCCTGAAAAATCTAAAATAAATGGGAGGGAGAAATCAGATTATGACAAAGAAAAACTCCCAGAACCCTGCTGTCACAAAATCTTCAACCAGAGCACACACTAATAGGATGCGCATGGAGGACTATAACGCTCTTTTTTCATTGGTGCAAGCGTTGGAAACTCTGCTAAAGATCTCTTTTAGTGCACTTAGTGATAGACTGAAACACGTGGAAAATATTGTATTTACGTGTGTCGATTTATTGGGGAAGGCTGAATGGGATACATCCCAAACTAATGTTGTTAAAAGACCTTGCATAAAGCATCGTGATTTACCCCAACCACTACAACCAGCGGCAGGATTTTTCGACCAAATAAAATGTCATCACTGCTGGGGATGCTCATACTCCAAAGTGTCCACAAGCTTGTTCTTTTGCTGACGCAATGACCCCTAATATCCATGAAACTTCACCCCTCTAACCATTGGCCACATTTCCAATTAGGGAACTTGCCAGTAATCCTCTAGATAAAAAATTGAATTTGTTTGACTTACGGCAGTGACACTCTCCGTGGTAACTCTGGCCAATGTTGTAACACTAGCTAAATCAACCATGAACCATGGGATTGACTAGGAAACAGATCATTACACTGGTTACCTAACAGGGTGGGATTAGGAGGAGCTCTTTTCGCTGACATAAAGATGTCAAGGAGAGTAAAATGGGTTGGAAGGGGACGCAAAATATTCCAGGGAGATTGTGTAGTCTTGTACTATAAAACACTAGACCTGGTTGAAACCATTCCAGGCAGAACCTGTTTTTTACCCATGAATTCTCATCAAATTTAAGTTTCACCACTTGGGCATTTTTACCACTACTCCACCTGTGAGAAAAGTCCAGATTCAGACAGTACACACCTGTCAGGTGCAATCTAACTTACAGTTATACGCTATTTGGATTTATAATCAGTTTGACAGATTATCTTCATTCAATGGAGTAGATTGACTTATGGGTGGTTCTCTAATTATTGAGGGTAAGTGTGAAAGTTTAAAAAATGGTCCTAACTATAGTGTGAGTGCTCTAGAATGTGTGATGACATATTGCTGCTCCCCGCTCCATAAGATTTCTATGGACATCCATAAACTCATCCATACTGCTAAGCAGGGTGAATGTACCCTGGATAGCTAAAATTCTACCTGGAGGTTGTATATTGGAATGTTGCCGGGTTACGAAATAAGTGTAATACTATATAGTGGTTTGACTTTGTGTCTAGGTTTTAAATTGTTTGTTTACAGGAAACTTGGATTGTTGAACTGGTTCATGCTAATGAATTTCAAAGGAACCATGCTCCAGCTTTTCCATCGAAATTTGGTAGGCCCAAAGGAGGCATATGTATCTATGTATCAAATATGGTGACCTCTACTCATATTGTCATGCTGGCAACTAAAGTATATCATCAAATCGTCACTTCTGTGCGTCAGATGGCCGGTGGCCGTCCGACGCACCAGTGCTCATATGCAACGGACTGCCCCTGGCCGTCCTTGCACATGGCACAGGGAATCCCTCTGATGCAGGCACCGGATGGATTCCTTTAAACCCCCAACAGCCTCGGGAGCTGGGGAAGAGCTGGGGCTGCATGCATGGTTTACCTGAAATGACGATCAGCGTGCACTTCGCGCTGACGTCATGTCAGTGAAACCGAAACTGAAATAAGCCAAGAGGTTCATTTCAGTTTTGCTTTCTATGTGCTCAGGGGGCTATCTCAGCCCCCTGAGCACGCAGAAAGCCAGGAGAGGTATCGTTGGAAAGGGGAGAATCGTCCCGTTCCAATGGAGTGCATCCCTGCTTGGGGATTGCCCCAGGATGGCGATCCCGAAGCAGGGATCCACTCACTAGGCCCCAGGGAGGGGGTACCAGCCCCTTGGGCAAGGGCCTTTGCTCCCCCCATATTGTTTTGGCCAGATTCAGTCTTTCTGCCCCCCTGGGTGGCACATGGGGGCAGTAGCCCCCAATATGCCCCCCTGGGGGGGCAGAAAGCCCACTAGATGCCAGGGATTTTTTTTAACTCTGAAATAGGGGTGGGGCTACTAAATATGGACATGTCGATGCCCTCACCCCTGCTGCCACAAAATGACAGTCCTTCTGCCCCCCCTGGGGGTATATGGGGGCAGTAGCCCCCAATATGCCCCGAGGGACAGAAAGCCCACTATATACCACAGATTATTTTTGTTGATAATAATTAGAGGTGGGGGCTGCCAATATGGGCATGCCAATGCCCCCACCCCCACACTGCAAACATACAGTACTTCTGCCCCCAGTCGGGAAAGGGAGCAGTAGCCCCAATCTGCTCCCCCGGGGGGCAGAAAGCCCACTTGAAACCAGGGATTGTGTTTTAAATGCAAATTACGGGTGGGGGCTGCCCAATATCAATCAATCAATCAATCAATCAATCAATCAATCAATCAATCAGGAGTTTGTTAAGCTCGACTACTCACCCATAACGGTTTCAAGGTGCTAGGGGGAGTGCTAGGGGGAGTTCAGGATCCATTCCATCAAGAACGGGGTCTGTTGAAGAGCCAGGTTTTGAGGTTACTTGCGGAGATGGGGAGCAATGTTGTCTGTCTGAGGTGGAGCAGAAGGGTGTTCCAGGCTTTGGCTGCGAGGAAGGAGAAAGAGCGCCCACCCAATCTGGTCTTTCTGGTGCAGGAGACCACAGCGTAGGAGAGCTGGGCTGATCATAGGGGTGTGTGGAATTTGAGTCGGCTGTTTAGGTATGCTTGTCTGGAGGACCTTGTTCCTTGGGTGAGTATCTTGAAGTTTATTTTTGCATCGACGTGGAGCCAGTGGAGTATGCACAGGTGCTGGGAGATGGGGCAGTGTCTTGGCAGGTTGAGGATCAGTCTTGCGGCAGCTTTCTGGATGTTCTGTAGCTTGCGGTGAGGCTTTGGTTTATTCCGGTGTAGAGTGCGTTGCCATAGTCGAGTCTGCTGGTAAGCAGGGAGTGAGTGACGGTCTTTCTGAGTTCAAAGGGGATCCATTTGAAGGTCTTACGAAGGAGGCAGAGGGTGTGGAAGCAGGAAGACGAAACGTAGTTGATCTGGCTGTCCATTTTGAGCTCGGAGTCTAGGATGATTCCCAGGCTGCGTGCATGGTCCGTGGGGGTTGGGGGATTTCCGAGGGCAGTGGGCCACCAGGTGTTGCTCCAGACATTGGGGTTTGGACCCATGATGAGTACTTCTGTTTTGTTGATGTTTAGTTGTAGGCTGAAAGCCCACTAAGCGCCAGGCACGTTTTTTTTTATAGTTAGGGGTGGGGGCTGCCCAGAATTGGCATGTTAATGCCACCACACCCCAAAAAAATGCTACAGTCTTTCTGCCACCCCTGGGAGGCAGATAGGGCAATAGCACCTTATTTGCCCCTCGGTGGGGGGCAGAAAGCCCACTAGCCACCAGGTTTTTTTCCCCCAAAGTTCAGGGTTGGGGCTGCCCAGAATAGGCATGCCAATGCCCCCACCCCTGCAAAATGATAGTCTTTCTGCCTTCCCTGTGGGAAAGATGGGGAAAGTAGCCCCTAATCTGCCCACGGGGGGGGCTGAAACCCCACTAGCCACGAGGGTGTTTCCCCTGATGAATTAAGGGGTGCGGGTTGAAAAAGATGGGAATGCCATGCCCTCACCCCCACAAAATTACAGTCTTTTTGCCTTTCCTGGGAGGCTGATTGGGGCAGTAGCCCCCAATTTGCCCCCAGGGGGGACAGAAAGCACACTAGATGCCAGGGATTGTTGTTTTAAAGGCCCCCGTGGGGGCTGATGCAAATTCCACCACCCTACCCCCAAAGTAAACAAAAGACTTTCTGCCCCCCCAGGAGGCAGATCAGGGCAATAGCCCATGATCTGCCCCCCAGGGGGGCAGAAAGCCCACTAAGCTCCACAGATTCTTTTAAATTTAATTTGGGGTGGGGGCTGCATAGAACAGACATGTCAATCCCCCCCCCAAAAAAATGCTACAGTCTTTCTGTCACCCCTGGGAGGTAATGGGACCTTATCTGCCCCCCCCCGAGGTGGTAGAAAGCCCACAAGCCAACAGGGATTCTTTTTATAAAGTTTGGGGTGGGGGCTGCCCAGAATTGGCATCCCAATGCCCCCACCCACCCTACAAAAGATGCCACAGTCTTTTTGCCCCTCCCTGGAGGCAGATGGGGGCAGTAGCCCCTGATCTGCCCCCGGGGAGGCAGACACCCAACTATGCGCCGGGGATTATACTGGCTTTCTTTATATGCAGGGGTGGGGGTGGACCAGAATGGGCTTCCCAATGCCCCCAACCCCCAAAAAGAATAGCCACAGTCTTTCTGCCCACCTCAAGGGCATATAGGGGCAATAGCCCCGGTTTTCTTCCTTCCTTCCCAAGGCGGCAGAAAACCCACTAGGCACTGACTTTTTTCCGGAATGTGCCTACCTGTGGATTTGGGTCCTAGCGCAGCCGGGCACCTAGGGAATCATAGCAAACCTATATAGTTTTGAAAACTAGACACTGAGGGGAATTCAGGATGGGGGTATTTGTGTGGCTCTCATTAGGCTCTGTTACCTAGAATCACTTGCAAACCTCAAACTTAGTCAAAAAACAAATTTCCTAAAATTTCTGTGATAGAAAGTTCTGGGATCTGCATAGATCCACAAAATCCCACCCACTATGCATTCCCCAAAGTCTTCCGAGAAAAATGGTACCTCACGTGTGTGGGTGAAAACTGACCCTATTTTTTGCAAAGTGTCTAGCTGTAGATTTTGAACCCAAGCTCTGCCGGCATCTAGGGGAATCTAGCAAACCTATACATTTTTGAAAACTAGACACCCAGGGGAACAAGACACCCAGGGGAACCCAGGATGGGGTGACTTGTCTGTCTCCCACCAGGTTTTGGCCTCCGAGCCAGAGGCCAAAAACCCAGGTGACTCCCCTTGCAAAACAAGGTTGTTTTGTGATAGGTCATTTTGATGTCTACTCAATATGTTTTGGGCCCTTGCATGTCGCGGGTACTTGACCCACCGATGTGAGTGAGGTGCCATTTCTATTGGGAAACCAGGGGGAACGCTGGGTGGTAGATCCACACAGATTCCAGAACTTTCCCACACAGAAATTTGAGAAAAAAGTGATTTATTTCAGCTAAATTTTAGGTTTGCAGGGGATTCTGGGTAGGGAAATGTTGGGGATCCCACGCAAGCCATGCCTTGTTGGACTCCTCTGTGTGTCTAGTTTTCAGAAATGTGTGGGTTTGGTAGGTTTCCCTAGATGGCTACGGTAAAGGAACCAAAATATTACACTAGTGGACCATACTCACCAATAGCCCATATACCTTATTCATTAATAATAAATCAGTCGGCAATGGAGAAAGTTCAATCGTTTATTCTGCAAATACGAACCCTGACAGGGGAGCCTCAGTCTACACAACCCTCGGAGGTGCGCAGAGGAGACTGACTACATACAAATTATACAAAGCATATATACGTTTCATACACCCCACAATGTGACGTTTCATACACCCCACAATGTCACCTTACTAGGAAAGATACAACTCGTCAGTGAACCAGCAGGAAGACCCATATAAGGCACAATTGATTGCTTGTAGCTAGGCTTAAGCTATTCAGGGGGCAGGTCAGTAAGCTGCCTCCATTTCTATCTGTAGCTCGGGGAGTGCAAGAACGGGGTCTGCTAGAATGTGCGCATCCCAGAAGAAGGGCAGGTGTGACCTTGGGTTTCCCTGAGCTACAAACTAGCAAGTGGAGCAGACAGCTAAGCCAGCCATCGCGGTTTCGTGCAGAAAGCTTAATCACGTGGTTTCAGGGAAACAGTACGTGAAATAGAGAAACCAAACAACATGGCTCCAGTCACGTCAATAGGTTTAAGCGGTACAAAAGTGAATCATTCCCAACTACAATAATACAATGAAAGAATGCAATGCTAACGTGCGGTTATAAGGTTATATTGTATATACTAGGCCAATATCATGTATTTATCGTATTTATATCCCATCAGAAGGCCTTTTTGGCCTATTATAGCCAATATAACTGGATTTATTCTTCGAACACTCCCTCATCGATCTGCATAAGATCTGAAACTTCCTTCTGAATCATTTGTTTTTCGACTGTGGCCTGACGAGAGATACTCAAGGCAGACGTTATTCTAGCTGCACAGAAAGAACAGCAAGCCGGGCCGCAATGGCGACATAGGCAGCAGGTAAATATGACTCCAAAGGCTCCAGCAAGAACCATAAATATTTTCCAACCCCAGGTGGCTAAAAGACCCCAGTACCATCTACTAAGGGACCAGGTACCATTTTCAACATATGCTTCACTAGCTAACCGATGTAATTGCTGAATGGCTAGATGTATGGTTGGCTCCTCCCCTATCTGCGAGGATGACGTCAAGAACCATTCGGTTCTGAAGAGAAACAAGCCTCGTAGCCTGAAGCTTAACAGTAATATTAATCAGAATCCCAGTTGTGGTCTGGACCACATTTTTCACTATTCTTGACAGACGCCTTATACTACGGCTATTGAAAATAGGTCCCCAAAAAGGGGTGAAACCTTTGGCAAAATCCTCAAACTGTTGCAAAGAGGTGTCAGTCTGATCAGTACTATAGTATCGAAACTCCTAATACTTCGGTTAGATTCTATCTCTTTTTTAACTAGTTGATGTGTCTTATGATAATCAGATGGGGCAATATAAACTGGGGGGTAGAGGAATGAGAGGTAACACCGCCCTGCCCATCCCCGGGGAAGCCATGTATATGCGTTTTCACCGCACACAAAATATGCATTGGGAGAAGTAATCACGGGAGGAGTACTATATGTCTGCAAGGTGTAAGGGTAATTACATCTACTGCTTCCTACCTTAATGTGACCTCGTCCCTGTATGCAAAAGGGGGAAGTACCATTTATAATGGGAATTGGCAAAGCTTTGTCATTGGTGACATTTTTATATTCAGTGTATACATTCATACAAGTATTCGGGTCCAAAGATCCCTCTCCTCCATTTCCTTCGGCATCAAATCCCTGGTGCTGCTCTATATATTTCAGAATGGCCTCGTAATCTTTTTCAGTATATATCTTAGGTTCAGCTACATAGTGAGAATACATCAGTGACAATAATTGGAACCAGGCTTCACAGCTAGCTAAATGGGACAAGGGTAGGGAAATGAACAATTCATGCTGATGCATGACTGACAGGAGTAACCTACAGACCCAACAATTCGTCTTGTTCGTTGTGCTATGGCTCTGATGTAACATTTCAATAAAAACATTTTTTGCATAAGTTTCTCTATGTCTAGCCTTATGTGGAGGGAACGAAATAAAAGAGGTGTTCCTCTGGAGCAGGGGTAGTTCCTAGCAAAGTTTGTACAGGGTGCTGGAATTCTAAATACACAAATACACACATCAGAAGTACAGTGATTATAATAATAAAAGCAGCGAATGCCACCTTCACTCAGGTGGGCCATCCGGAGAATGATTGCATATTATCGATATACCGTCGAGGGGCAAGTGGTCATTCATCCTCCATCGCAAATCGGGCAAAAGGAAACATGCTCTCTAGAAGTCCAAAATCTAACTCGGTTTCTCTCTAAAAGTCCAAATGTAATCTTTGTATCCTCAAAGCACGCACACCACCAGAGGGTTCTCCTTCCCACTAAGGGATCTTCTCCCTGTGTTCGTTAGAGCTTTACAGGTAGACTTATATCGTTCATCAAGAGAACCAACTTTTATATCCCAGTAGTACAACCGCGGCCCTTAACTTAGCCTTTCTTTCTGAACAGAGCTTATTTAACACAATGTTCCAAGCTCTCAACGAGTTCAGTCCAGTGTCTCGCTCAGTACCCCAGTAATTCTATCCGATGTTCCTCAACTCAAGTCTCTGTCTACCTCCAACCATTGGAAGCTGGGGTACCGCGCTGTTTTTGGGGTCGCAGGTCGTATTTACAACGGCCAGGTTGCTCAATAAACAATTCTGCTGCAAAGGCATCTGATGCATTCGAAACCGGTGGTGCCCTGGGAATAACAGCCTCTGCTGGTCGAGCTGTCGCACTTTCCATGGTGGGCAACACCTCACTCGGTTGCCCTATTTCTTGGGCGTCTGAAAAAGGCACAAAGCTTTGATTCAGCTCTCCTTCCTGATTCGGATTTCCTTCTCGATTCCTTAGATCAAATGGCAAAGGAAGCGGCAGGCGTTTCAGATGTGTGGCATGGATCCAGTGCTTTCTTCCATGCACTTTCACCGCCGTCCTCGTTGCCAAGAGGACTTGGAAAGGGTCCGACCACCTCGGTTCCAAACTCAATTTCCGTTGGTAATTCTTCACCAGTACCCACTGGCCAGGCTCCAGTCGATGTCCAGGACCCTCCGGTAGTGGCTGCAATGTGTCCGATACCTGTTGATGAATAGAACGCAAATCTTTAGTCAAAGCATACAGGTAGTCTGTAATCAAAGGATAATCAATATCCCTGAAGGATCGGGTCTGGGGTCTGGCCCGACGCCTGCCAATTGGAGGGCGTCGGGCCAATTTAGTCCAGTACTCGCACAGATTGTAGCCATTTTTAATTTCAGAGTGCCATTATACTTTTCGACCAGACCCGCCGACTGGGGATGTCTGGCGGCATGGAACTTTTGTTTATCTGCAGTCCATCACAAACACTTTGTATTAGCAGGGCATTAAAATGATGCCCATTGTCTGACCAGATGACCCGGGGTAAACAAAATCGGGGGAAGTACTCTTTAACCAGGGCTTTAGCAGTTGCAACTGCAGTGGCTTCTTTGGTGGGGTAGGCTTCAACCCATTTACTAAAAGCACATACAACCACCAGTACATACTTCAAATTATTCACTCTTTCCATCTGAATGTAATCAATTTGTATTACCTCAAAAGGCAAAGACGGTGGGGCAAAACTTCCCCTCAAAACAGATTCTCTACCCCCAGGATTATGACGTAAACACACGGGGCAGTATTTTACTATATGTGTTGCGGGTTTGGGAATGTTTGGGTTGTTCCATACTGGGTCTAACACCGCACAAATACCTTTCGCACCTATGTGAGCCGGACCATGGGCCATGGTCACTACAGCATATACTAAAGCATTAGGCTGTTTCTCAGATAGATCTATCCAACATTCATTCTTATCTAATTTCCCTACTTCCTGTTCCCATCTGTGTACTTAATCTATTTTTGCTTCCTTCTGTAATTCTCACACGCTTTCAATGGTATTGTCAAAAAGGGATGTCTCTGCCACCTACCGGGCCGATGTGCTAGGGAACATGGGGGTCGTTCTAGTCTGGGCTGTTTCTTTCGCTACTGAATCAGCAAAAGCGTTTCCCTTTCCAGTGGAATCAACGACTTTCTTATGGGCGCTACACTTTCTCTGGTAATGTTAAAGCAAATAAGAATCGGTCAATTAAGGGGCCATGTTGAATTTTCTGACCATGTGTGGTAAAGAAACCCCTCTCCCTCCACAGCCTCCCAAAACTATGTTGACTGGCTGTCCGTAAAAATGTTCACCCTCAGCCCTTCACTCAATTCACATGCTCTTAACAAGGCTATTAGTTCAGCTGCCTGGGCTGAGTGATGAGAAATCCTTGCAGTCTCCACCACAGTCTTTAATGTCGTAACAGCATACGCAGCTGTCGCAGTGCCATCTGGTAACTTAAAACAAGAGCCATCTAAATACAACTCCCCCTGGGGTTCTGGTAAAGGGGTGTCAGTGAGGTCTTCGCGCCCCTTCGTTTCCTCTTCAGTTCTAAATATACAATCATGGACATCGTACTTTCCATCATTTGAAGGGAGAGGCAATAATGTGGCTGGGTTCAGAGTAGCACATCTTTTAATTGTGATATGGGGTGCAAACAAGGTTAACTCATATCCTGTCAATTGAGCACTCGTAAGGTGCTGGTCTTGGTTCTATTCAAAAGGATATCCACAGCATGCGGTACCATGACTGTGAGGTCCGTATTCAGGACTATTCCTTCCGATTGTTGGATGGCCACTGCTACTGCAGCAGTGGCCCTCAGGTAACTCGGGAGGGCTCGTACAACAATATCCAGGACTGATAAAAAGAATGCGCAGGGTCTTTGCTTCCCGCCAAAACCCTGCGTTAACACTGAAAGCAAACAACCGTCCACCTTGTGCACATAAAGTGAAAAAGGCTTTCAGTAATCTGGAGAACCCAAGACAGGTGCAGAACAAAGAGCAGACTTTAAAGAATCAAAGGCTTCTTGACATTCATCCGTCCAGGGTAGGGGTTCATGCACATCTTACATCTTTGGTTGTCAAATACAACAAGGGTTTAGAGAGGAGTGAATAGTTAGGAATCCACTGGCGACAGTAAGAGGTTATGCCAAGAAAATCACGAACATCACGTTGAGTATGAGGTACAGACATGTTAGTTATCACAGATATCCGTTCTGGAGTCAATCGTCTCCCCGCTTTCGTCAGTAAGTGGCCAAGATAGGTCACTTCCTGTCGACAATATTGAAATTTAGAAAGGGACACTTTATTACCCTTTTCAGCCAAATGCTTTAACAATTTAACCGTGACTTCCTTACAACCTTCCTCTGTATCGGAGGCCACCAAAATGTCATCCACATACTGGATGATCGTATTCCCTGCCGGCAAAATTAATTCATCAAGAACAGCTTTCAAAGATTGGCTGTAAATGCTAGGACTCTCTGTATAGCCTTGAGGTGCACGAGTAAATCTAAAGCTTCGGCCAGCTAATGAGAATCCGAAGATATGTCTGCTATCAGGGTGAATTAAGATGCTAAAGAAAGCATTTTTTAAGTCGATTACTGAGAAATATTGAGCCGTAGGGGGAATCAAAGGCTTCTTGACATTCATCCGTCCAGAGTAGGGGTTCATACACATCTTACATCTTTGGTTGTCAAATACAACAAGGGTTTAGAGAGGAGTGAATAGTTAGGAATCCACTGGCGACAGTAAGAGGTTATGCCAAGAAAAGCACGAACATCACGTTGAGTATGAGGTACAGACATGTTAGTTATCACAGATATCCGTTCTGGAGTCAATCGTCTCCCCGCTTTCGACAGTAAGTGGCCAAGATAGGTCACTTCCTGTCGACAATATTAAAATTTAAAAAGGGACGCTTTATTACCCTTTTCAGCCAAATGTTTCAACAATTTAACCGTGACTTCCTTACAACCTTCCTCTGTATCGGAGGCCACCAAAATGTCATCCACATACTGGATGATCGTATTCCCTGCCAGCAAAATTAAATCATCAAGAACAGCTTTCAAAGATTGGCTGTAAATGCTAGGACTCTCTGTATAGCCTTGAGGTGCACGAGTAAATGTAAAGTTTCGGCCAGCTAATGAGAATCCGAAGATATGTCTGCTATCAGGGTGAATTGGGATGCTAAAGAAAGCATTTTTTAAGTCGATTACTGAGAAATATTGAGCCGTACGGGGAATCATTGTCAGAATTGCAGTGATATCGGGTACCACTTGGTATTGTTGGACCACAATCTTGTTGACCTCTAGGAGGTCAATCACAAAACGATATATATTTTTATAATCCGGGGCACCATCAATTGGTGTTTTCTTCAAAATCAGTAAAATCGGGCTGTTACAAACATTAGCAGCTGTCTCCTCTATTACTCCCCTCTGAATGAGGTCACGGATAATGTGCAACAAGGCCTGTTCACCTTCTGGTGAAAGTTTATACTGAAGAATGTGGGGCAGCTGGGCATTAGGTTTCAAGGTTATTGACACGGGGGTTATTCTTAACAGACCAACATCGGTGTCTCCTGTAGCCCACAGTGTCCGACGAATTGTAGAAAACTCAGGGGAAGGCTCTCGTTTTTCGCAAAATATTGAGCCGCTTTCAAGGATGGCTTTTGCATTGTCAAGTAGACACCATCAGGGGAACAATAAATCAGTGCATTTAACTTTTTCAAAATATCCAGGCCCAAAAGATTTTCTCCACAATTTGAAGTTAAAAGAAAAGGCGAATGCATAGAAATCCCACTGATACGTTATTTTGGCCAGACAGAGCACCCCCTGGGACCAGCGTATGGGCAACTGAGCTATTCATTGCCCCAGTATCCACTAGGAATTTTCCTGATGTTCCCAACAGTTCCCCTTGTACATAAGGTCCCTCCTGGTCAATTGGTACTGTAAAGCGGCCCCCCTCTGTCCTTGGCTGTCTCATGCATAATCCAGTCCGTCATACCCATCGTCCCTATAGGTCTCGTTGTAGTACTGTCTGTTTTGGGGGTCATCAAAATAATTTTTCCGAGAACCCTCATGTTGTATTTCCTCTCGTCGCATGCTATTTCGGTCAATATTCCCTCGACCCCTTCCTCGTCCTCTGTTAGGACCATTTCTTGCTAGCAACAGAGGGCAATCTGCCCTCCAGTGCCCTTCCTGTTTGCAATATGAACAATGATTTATACCAATGTTCGGGGGACCTCCTCTACCTCTTCCCGTCATTGCACCCCTCTGGAATGAGCCACGTACTCCCCGTCCTGTATTCTGTCCTCTACTAACTTGCTGCAAAAGAACTCTAGTCTTTAAGTCCTTAGTCTTCTTTTCTGACTTTTCTTTGCTTTCATTTTCTCGATGTTCATAATATTGGGCCATACTGAGAATTACTGACGGGGCAGCCACAGTCCATGTACTCTCGGCTGCCTGGAGACGGGACATAACTTCGGGGAGCACATTTGTAACAAAACTAATGACAAACAACCGTATCCCACCTTCCGTGGATAGGTCCTGCCCACTAAAATCTATAAAGACCTTCTCAAATCTGGTAAAGAAATCCAACACACTTTCATCCTTTTTCTGTTTACAGGCTGTTAATTTGTCCAGATCATCTTTTCTGGGAGGGAGGAGAGTCTGCGTGTAAGTAATAATTTTATCCGGTACTGCCAGTACTTCGTCTCTAGGTTTCTCTCCAGGCTTTCGCTACTTGTCCCAGGCTTTTAGTTGTTCCCACGTCCCTCCTAACTCGGGACCATGGTCCGTGTCATGTATTTGTCTCCAAATGTCTACCGGGATCAAGAGACCAAAGAATAGCTCAATATCAGGTATCCTCATGATAGCAGAATTAGCGGCCTCAGTTAATTCCTTATAGTAGGCAGTGGGATTTTTATGGGCGTCAGGGAGCTGAGCTTTTAGAGTGAGGACCTCGCTTCATTTCCAAGGGGTATAAACCCATCGTTCCTGAAGCCTTAATTCAGGTAGTTCGGGATAAAAGAGGGGGTGCACCTCTCTCATGGGGTGCTGTGCTCCCCAATCGGCACACTTTCGGTGCATTCGTTCACGATAATGTACAAGCGTTTCTACATTCTGATATACCACATCAGCCTTTAATTGGAATTTATGAGCTTGATCTCTTATATCACGCAGTATTTGAGGAGGGAGTCCCTCTTCGAAACCCTGTTCCCACAGTGAAAATAATCGGATCGCCATGTTCCCCAAAGTCAGTTGCTGTGCAACGGGTTCAAAATCTTTCATGGTGCTCCAAATGTCTTCCAGGGTGTAAATGGCGGTTCGCATCCACTGGGATGCCTGAACTACTATGGCCCTCCTTTCTTCCGCACCCAACAGCGACCTAGTATAGACTCATTGATCACTCAAGTCAGGTCTAAGGCGTTTGGGTGTGGTATCTAGGCAAGCCGTATATCGGGGTTCTATAGCGGTCTGTATTGGAGGGGATGGAAATACGGGGTGCGAAGGGGAGGGGACAGCCGCGTCCGGCTGTAAGGATATCAAGGGTGAGGTAGTTTGTCGGAGAGTGGGAGGGGGGAGTAACGCACTCCGTACTGATCCGTCAAGAGGGGCCATGGCAACCGTTCCCACCGGTGCTCCAACGGCCGATGCTGCTCCAAGTTGGTTGCTCGTACCAAAGGCATGGCTGGTTATAAGCCCTGCGGGGCATAAGGAGGGGTTGGTTGGGCTTCTAATAAGGCCTCTAATTCGTCTCCAGTATCAGGTCGAGCCACATAACTTTTGTCCGTCTCTAAACGGAACTGCCTATCCATTTGTACAATGTTCTCTTCCACCTTCCCTTCATCATAAGCTATAGCTTTCTGGGTGACTGTCTGTCCTGATTTAGGCTTTCCCAATTTCTCTTCTCTTATCCTTCATTGTTTTGCCCCTTTCAACCATAGGTTCAAGGAATCAAACATCGACTGGCAGCTTTTTTTCATAAATAGTTTATTCTGGATGTGTTAATCTTTTTCTCATCAAATGACCCGTTAGAGGCCATTGCAAATCGGAATTGTCTTTAGTATACTAATGCCAAAGCGTGTTAAACAAAATCGGTTGAAGACCGTGTTTCACATACATATCAAAACTGGGACTGCGTTCGGGAGGGGCAGGCTGTCTTTCTTCCAGCTGTTTACCTCGCCGGCAGCAGCACCCAAAACATATTTTACTAAAACAAGGCATTATAATAATATTCACACAATTCTACTCACATACTCCAGAAACCATTCACAGTCGTACGCGTCCCTCTCACCACTCACACTCTCGTATTCTTCTATTTTCTCGCAATAAAGTGCTGTAAAGTGTCGCAAGGCAATTACTTATTCTACGCAAATGACGTCTTCAAAAACTAACAGAGCCCGTCGACTCCTGTTTGGGGAATCGATTCAAAAGAATTCCGGACCAACAAAATTCAACCACAAAAGAAACATTCACCAGACTGTTCTGAGATCACCTGATAGGTAAACCACGAACCCTCTTACAGGCCATCCCATGGTCCTGTTCTGGTTGGGAAGGGCATCTGGGCACGTAGCTCAGAACCCTAGCTTACCCAGTTGCTCCCAGGGCTTTCCTGAAGAGGATTAGGCCGAGCGAGTAACTCCGTACACCGCTAAGGCACCAGGTGTGGTCTCAAGTTTTCACCAAACAAGTCCTTGAGGTATCTACCCGCACAGCCACTTCGCCGCAACGTCAGACCCCCAGATTCCCTTGTGGTCCGGCTTCCTCGGCCACCAACAAAAGCAGTTAACCGCTACCAAAGCAACACTTCTTCCAAGTGTTTCTCCTCCAATACAATCAAAATTCACTCACCTGGTGCACTCAGGTCGATTGTGAATTCTCCACTGCCGACTCCTAAACAGACTGACACAGTCTGTTTGTCTCTCGGGTTTAGCCCGTAGGACTCCGGCGTAGGGTCTTCAGCAGCTGGGAGGGATACTGGGCTCGAGAGTGGAATTACTTGTTTTCGTACCACAAACGGGTGTTTCAAATCAGAATCCTCTGTCTGTCCACCCACTCGGCCAGAACTCCTCCTTGTCCCTTTACTCCTGTTTACAGGAGGGGACGACCCTATCGCGGAGTCCCGGCGGAGTCACCAACTGAAGGAACCAAAATATTATACTAGTGGACCATACTCACCAATAGCCCATATACCTTATTCATGAATAATAAATCAGTCGGCAATGTAGAAAGTTCAATAGTTTATTCTGCAAATACGAACCCTGACAGGGGAGCCTCAGTCTACACAACCCTCGGAGGTGCCCAGAGGAGACTGACTACATACAATTATACAAAGCATATATACGTTTCACACACCCCACAATGTCACCTTACTAGGAAAGATGCAACTTGTCAGTGAGCCAGCAGGAAGACCCATATAAGGCACAATTGATTGCTAGTAGCTAGGCTTAAGCTATTCCGGGGGCAGGTCAGTAAGGTGCCTCCCTTTCTATCTGTAGCTCGGGGAGTGCAAGAACGGGGTCTCCTAGAATGTGCGCATCCCACAAGAAGGGCAGGTGTGATCTTGGGTTTTCCTGAGCTACAAACTAGCAAGTGGAGCAGACAGCTAAGCCAGCCATCGTGGTTTCGTGCAGAAAGCTTAATCACGTGGTTTCAGGGAAACAGTACTTGAGATAGAGAAACGAAACAACATGGCTCCAGTCACGTCAATAGGTTTAAGCGGTACAAAAGTCAATCACACCCAACTACAATAATACAATGAAATAATGCAATGCTAACGTGCGGTTATAAGGTTATATTGTATATACTAGGCCAATATCATGTATTTATCGTATTTATATCCCATCAACGGAGCCAGGGCTAAAAACTCATGGGACCCCCCAGGTTGTTTTTTGATAGGAAATTTTTATGTCGCCTCAATATGATTTTGTGCCCTTGCCTGTCGTGGGTACTTGACCCAACCACACAAGTGAGGTGCCATTTTTCTCGGAAGACATTGGAGAATGTGGAGTAGGTGGAATTTTGTGGATCCACCCAGATTCCAGAACTTTCCACCACAGAAATGTGAGGAAATTTGTTTTTTTTTTACAACTTGGTTGTCTAGTTTTCAATAATTTATAGGTTTGCTAGGTTTCCCTAGGTACGGGCAGAGCTAGGGTTCAAAATCTACAGCTAGGCACTTTGCAAAAAAAGGGTCAGTTTTGACCGTGAAAATGTGGTGTGCCCATGTTGCGTTTTGGGCCATTACCTGTTGCGGGCCATGGCCTACCCATACAAGTGAGATAACATTTTTCTCGGAAGACTTTGGAAAATGCGGGGTGGGTGGAATTTTGGGGATCCACGCAGATTCCAGAACTTTCCACCACGGAAATGTGAGGAAAATGTGTTTTTTTAGACAAATTTTGAGGTTTGCAAGGGATTCTGGGTAACAGAAACTGGTGAAAGCCAGACAAGTCACCCCATCCTGGATTCCCCTGTGTGACTAGTTTAAAAAATGTATAGGCTTGCTAGGTTTCCCTAGGCGCCGGCAGAGCTAGGGTTCAAAATCTACAGCTAGGCATTTTGCTAAAAAAGGGGCCTGTTTTCACTGTGAAAATGTGGTATGTCCACGTTGCATTTTGGGCCGTTTCCTGTTGTGGGCACTAGGTCTACCCGTACAAATGAGGTTCCATTTTTCTCGGAAGACTTTGGGGAATGCGGGGTGTGTGGAATGTTTTGGATCCACGCAGAATGTAGAACTTTCCACCACAAAAATATGAGGAAAATGTGAGTACAAAAGAGGGTGGTGATGGACGGAGCATCTGAATTAATCAAACACTCACACCCAGTCAAAATATCTGGGTTGAATCCATCACCGTTCTTTAGCCCACTCTGCCACCCCAGTTCAGACATGGCTGTATGCAAATCAGTCTGACCCTGTGCCTCATGGGAACAGTCCAGCCCGAACAGCCAAGCCATGTCTTCCCTGGACCAGAAACAAGCTTTGGAGGACCGGTTTCTGGAATTCCAGCCGTCTTCAGCCCGGCTTGCTTGAATCCAGTGGCAAAGTTAGCAAGGCACTCACGTCTGAGCATACCCTGCCACACTTATGGCGGCCAAAAGCGGTACAAAAGGGGGTGGTGATGGACGGAGCATCTGAATCAATCAAACACTCACACCCAGTCAAAAGATCTGGGTTGAATCCATCACCGTTCTTTTGCACACTCTGCCGCCCCAGTTCAGACATGGCTTTATGCAAATCAGTCTGACCCTGTGCCTCATGGGAACAGTCCAGCCCGAACTGCCAAGCCATGTCTTCCCTGGACCTGAAACAAGCTTCCGAGGACCGGTTTCTGTCATTCCAGCCGTCTTCAGCCCGGCTTGCTTGAATCCAGTGGCAAAGTGAGCAAGGGACTCACGTCTGAGCATACCCTGCCACACTTATGGCGCCCAAAAGCGGTACAAAAGGGGGTGGTGATGGACGGAGCATCTGAATCAATCAAACACTCACACCCAGTCAAAAGATCTGGGTTGAATCCATCACCGTTCTTTAGCCCACTCTGCCACCCCAGTTCAGACATGGCTATATGCAAATCAGTCTGACCCTGTGCCTCATGGGAACAGTCCAGCCCGAACTGCCAAGCCATGTCTTCCCTGACCGGAAACAAGCTTCCGAGGACCGGTTTCTGGCATTCCAGCCGTCTTCAGCCCGGTTTGCTTGAATCCAGTGGCAAAGTGAGCAAGGGACTCACGTCTGAGAATACCCTGCCACACTTATGGCGGCCAAAAGCGGTACAAAAGAGGGTGGTGATGGACGGAGCATCTGAATCAATCAAACACTCACACCCAGTCAAAAGATCTGGGTTGAATCCATCACCGTTCTTTAGCCCACTCTGCCACCCCAGTTCAGACATGGCTATATGCAAATCAGTCTGACCCTGTGCCTCATGGGAACAGTCCAGCCCGAACTGCCAAGCCATGTCTTCCCTGGACCGGAAACAAGCTTCCGAGGACCGGTTTCTGGCATTCCAGCCGTCTTCAGCCCGGCTTGCTTGAATCCAGTGGCAAAGTGAGCAAGGGACTCACGTCTGAGCATACCCTGCCACCCTTATGGCGGCCAAAAGCGGTACAAAAGGGGGTGGTGATGGACGGAGCATCTGAATCTATCAAACATTCACACCCAGTCAAAAGATCTGGGTTGAATCCATCACCGTTCTTTAGCCCATTCTGCCACCCCAGTTCAGACATGGCTATATGCAAATCAGTCTGACCCTGTGCCTCATGGGAACAGTCCAGCCCGAACTGCAAAGCCATGTCTTCCCTGGACTGGAAACAAGCTTACGAGGACCAGTTTCTGGCATTCCAGCCGTCTTCAGCCCGGCTTGCTTGAATCCAGTGGCAAAGTGAGCAAGGGACTCACGTCTGAGCATACCCTGCCACACTTATGGCGGCCAAAAGCGGTACAAAAGGGGGTGGTGATGGACGGAGCATCTGAATCAATCAAACACTCACACCCAGTCAAAAGATCTGGGTTGAATCCATCACCGTTCTTTAGCCCACTCTGCCACCCCAGTTCAGACATGGCTATATGCAAATCAGTCTGACCCTGTGCCTCATGGGAACAGTCCAGCCCGAACTGCCAAGCCATGTCTTCCCTGACCGGAAACAAGCTTCCGAGGACCAGTTTCTGGCATTCCAGCCGTCTTCAGCCCGGTTTGCTTGAATCCAGTGGCAAAGTGAGCAAGGGACTCACGTCTGAGAATACCCTGCCACACGTATGGCGGCCAAAAGCGGTACAAAAGAGGGTGGTGATGGACGTAGCATCTGAATCAATCAAACACTCACACCCAGTCAAAAGATCTGGGTTGAATCCATCACCGTTCTTTAGCCCACTCTGCCACCCCAGTTCATACATGGCTGTATGCAAATCAGTCTGACCCTGTGCCTCATGGGAACAGTCCAGCCCGAACTGCCAAGCCATGTCTTCCCTGGACCGGAAACAAGCTTCCGAGGACCGGTTTCTGGCATTCCAGCCGTGTTCAGCCCGGCTTGCTTGAATCCAGTGGCAAAGTGAGCAAGGGACTCACGTCTGAGCATACCCTGCCACACTTATGGTGGCCAAAAGCGGTACAAAAGAGGGTGGTGATGGACGGAGCATCTGAATCAATCAAACACTCACACCCAGTCAAAAGATCTGGGTTGAATCCATCACCGTTCTTTAGCCCACTCTGCCACCCCAGTTCAGACATGGCTGTATGCAAATCAGTCTGACCCTGTGCCTCATGGGAACAGTCCAGCCCGAACTGCCAAGCCATGTCTTCCCTGGACAGGAAACAAGCTTCCGAGGACCGGTTTCTGGAATTCCAGCCGTCTTCAGCCCGGCTTGCTTGAATCCAGTGGCAAAGTGAGGAAGGGACTCATGTCTGAGCATACCCTGCCACACTTATGGCGGCCAAAAGCGGTACAAAAGGGGGTGGTGATGGACGGAGCATCTGAATCAATCAAACACTCACATTCAGTCAAAAGATCTGGGTTGAATCCATCACCGTTCTTTAGCCCACTCTGCCACCCCAGTTCAGACATGGCTATATGCAAATCAGTCTGACCCTGTGCCTCATGGGAACAGTCCAGCCCGAACTGCCAAGCCATGTCTTCCCTGACCGGAAACAAGCTTCCGAGGACCGGTTTCTGGCATTCCAGCCGTCTTCAGCCCGGTTTGCTTGAATCCAGTGGCAAAGTGAGCAAGGGACTCACGTCTGAGAATACCCTGCCACACTTTTGGCGGCCAAAAGCGGTACAAAAGAGGGTGGTGATGGACGGAGCATCTGAATCAATCAAACACTCACACCCAGTCAAAAGATCTGGGTTGAATCCATCACCGTTCTTTAGCCCACTCTGCCACCCCAGTTCAGACATGGCTATATGCAAATCAGTCTGACCCTGTGCCTCATGGGAACAGTCCAGCCCGAACTGCCAAGCCATGTCTTCCCTGGACCGGAAACAAGCTTCCGAGGACCGGTTTCTGGCATTCCAGCCGTCTTCAGCCCGGCTTGCTTGAATCCAGTGGCAAAGTGAGCAAGGGACTCACGTCTGAGCATACCCTGCCACACTTATGGCGGCCAAAAGCGGTACAAAAGGGGGTGGTGATGGACGGAGCATCTGAATCTATCAAACACTCACACCCAGTCAAAAGATCTGGGTTGAATCCATCACCGTTCTTTAGCCCATTCTGCCACCCCAGTTCAGACATGGCTATATGCAAATCAGTCTGACCCTGTGCCTCATGGGAACAGTCCAGCCCGAACTGCAAAGCCATGTCTTCCCTGGACCGGAAACAAGCTTCCGAGGACCAGTTTCTGGCATTCCAGCCGTCTTCAGCCCGGCTTGCTTGAATCCAGTGGCAAAGTGAGCAAGGGACTCACGTCTGAGCATACCCTGCCACACTTATGGCGGCCAAAAGCGGTACAAAAGAGGGTGGTGATGGACGGAGCATCTGAATCAATCAAACACTCACACCCAGTCAAAAGATCTGGGTTGAATCCATCACCGTTCTTTAGCCCACTCTGCCACCCCAGTTCAGACATGGCTATATGCAAATCAGTCTGACCCTGTGCCTCATGGGAACAGTCCAGCCCGAACTGCCAAGCCATGTCTTCCCTGGACTGGAAACAAGCTTCCGAGGACCCGTTTCTGGCATTCCAGCCGTCTTCAGCCCGGCTTGCTTGAATCCAGTGGCAAAGTGAGCAAGGGACTCACGTCTGAGCATACCCTGCCACACTTATGGCGGCCAAAAGCGGTACAAAAGGGGGTGGTGATGGACGGAGCATCTGAATCTATCAAACACTCACACCCAGTCAAAAGATCTGGGTTGAATCCATCACCGTTCTTTAGCCCATTCTGCCACCCCAGTTCAGACATGGCTATATGCAAATCAGTCTGACCCTGTGCCTCATGGGAACAGTCCAGCCCGAACTGCCAAGCCATGTCTTCCCTGACCAGAAACAAGCTTCCGAGGACCAGTTTCTGGCATTCCAGCCGTCTTCAGCCCGGTTTGCTTGAATCCAGTGGCAAAGTGAGCAAGGGACTCACGTCTGAGAATACCCTGCCACACTTATGGCGGCCAAAAGCGGTACAAAAGAGGGTGGGGATGGACGGAGCATCTGAATCAATCAAACACTCACACCCAGTCAAAAGATCTGGGTTGAATCCATCACCGTTCTTTAGCCCACTCTGCCACCCCAGTTCAGACATGGCTATATGCAAATCAGTCTGACCCTGTGCCTCATGGGAACAGTCCAGCCCGAACTGCCAAGCCATGTCTTCCCTGGACCGGAAACAAGCTTCCGAGGACCGGTTTCTGGCATTCCAGCCGTCTTCAGCCCGGCTTGCTTGAATCCAGTGGCAAAGTGAGCAAGGGACTCACGTCTGAGCATACCCTGCCACACTTATGGCGGCCAAAAGCGGTACAAAAGGGGGTGGTGATGGACGGAGCATCTGAATCTATCAAACACTCACACCCAGTCAAAAGATCTGGGTTGAATCCATCACCGTTCTTTAGCCCATTCTGCCACCCCAGTTCAGACATGGCTATATGCAAATCAGTCTGACCCTGTGCCTCATGGGAACAGTCCAGCCCGAACTGCAAAGCCATGTCTTCCCTGGACCGGAAACAAGCTTCCGAGGACCAGTTTCTGGCATTCCAGCCGTCTTCAGCCCGGCTTGCTTGAATCCAGTGGCAAAGTGAGCAAGGGACTCACGTCTGAGCATACCCTGCCACACTTATGGCGGCCAAAAGCGGTACACAAGAGGGTGGTGATGGACGGAGCATCTGAATCAATCAAACACTCACACCCAGTCAAAAGATCTGGGTTGAATCCATCACCGTTCGTTAGCCCACTCTGCCACCCCAGTTCAGACATGGCTATATGCAAATCAGTCTGACCCTGTGCCTCATGGGAACAGTCCAGCCCGAACTGCCAAGCCATGTCTTCCCTGGACCGGAAACAAGCTTCCGAGGACCGGTTTCTGGCATTCCAGCCGTCTTTAACCCGGCTTGCTTGAATCCAGTGGCAAAGTGAGCAAGGGACTCACGTCTGAGCATACCCTGCCACACTTATGGCGGCCAAAAGCGGTACAAAAGGGGGTGGTGATGGACGGAGCATCTGAATCTATCAAACACTCACACCCAGTCAAAAGATCTGGGTTGAATCCATCACCGTTCTTTAGCCCATTCTGCCACCCCAGTTCAGACATGGCTATATGCAAATCAGTCTGACCCTGTGCCTCATGGGAACAGTCCAGCCCGAACTGCAAAGCCATGTCTTCCCTGGACCGGAAACAAGCTTCCGAGGACCAGTTTCTGGCATTCCAGCCGTCTTCAGCCCGGCTTGCTTGAATCCAGTGGCAAAGTGAGCAAGGGACTCACGTCTGAGCATACCCTGCCACACTTATGGTGGCCAAAAGCGGTACAAAAGGGGGTGGTGATGGACGGAGCATCTGAATCAATCCAACACTCACACTCAGTCAAAAGATCTGGGTTTAATCCATCACCGTTCTTTAGCCCACTCTGCCACCCAGTTTAGACATGGCTATATGCAAATCAGTCTGACCCTGTGCCTCAAGGGAACAGTCCAGCCCGAACTGCCAAGCCATGTCTTCCCTGACCGGAAACAAGCTTCCGAGGACCGGTTTATGGCATTCCAGCCGTCTTCAGCCCGGCTTGCTTGAATCCAGTGGCAAAGTGAGGAAGGGACTCATGTCTGAGCATACCCTGACACACTTATGGCGGCCAAAAGCGGTACAAAAGGGGGTGGTGATGGACAGAGCATCTGAATCAATCAAACACTCACACCCAGTCAAAAGATCTGGGTTGAATCCATCACCGTTCTTTAGGTCACTCTGCCACCCCAGTTCAGACATGGCTATATGCAAATCAGTCTGACCCTGTGCCTCATGGGAACAGTCCAGCCCGAACTGCCAAACCACGTCTTCCCTGGAGCGGAAACAAGCTTCCGAGGACCGGTTACTGGCATTCCAGCCGTCTTCAGCCCGGCTTGCTTGAATCCAGTGGCAAAGTGAGCAAGGGACTCACGTCTGAGAATACCCTGCCACACTTATGGCGGCCAAAAGCGGTACAAAAGAGGGTGGTGATGGACGGAGCATCTGAATCAATAAAACACTCACACCCAGTCAAAAGATCTGGGTTAAATCCATCACCGTTCTTTAGCCCACTCTGCCACCCCAGTTCAGACATGGCTATATGCAAATCAGTCTGACCCTGTGCCTCATGGGAACAGTCCAGCCCGAACTGCCAAGCCATGTCTTCCCTGGACCGGAAACAAGCTTCCGAGGACCGGTTTCTGGCATTCCAGCCGTCTTCAGCCCGGCTTGCTTGAATCCAGTGGCAAAGTGAGCAAGGGACTCACGTCTGAGCATACCCTGCCACACTTATGGCGGCCAAAAGCGGTACAAAAGGGGGTGGTGATGGACGGAGCATCTGAATCTATCAAACACTCACACCCAGTCAAAAGATCTGGGTTGAATCCATCACCGTTCTTTAGCCCATTCTGCCACCCCAGTTCAGACATGGCTATATGCAAATCAGTCTGACCCTGTGCCTCATGGGAACAGTCCAGCCCGAACTGCAAAGCCATGTCTTCCCTGGACCGGAAACAAGCTTCCGAGGACCGGTTTCTGACATTCCAGCCGTCTTCAGCCCGGCTTGCTTGAATCCAGTGGCAAAGTGAGCAAGGGACTCACGTCTGAGCATACCCTGCCACACTTATGGCGGCCAAAAGCGGTACAAAAGGGGGTGGTGATGGACGGAGCATCTGAATCAATCCAACACTCACACTCAGTCAAAAGATCTGGGTTGAATCCATCACCGTTCTTTAGCCCACTCTGCCACCCCAGTTTAGACATGGCTATATGCAAATCAGTCTGACCCTGTGCCTCATGGGAACAGTCCAGCCCGAACTGCCAAGCCATGTCTTCCCTGACCGGAAACAAGCTTCCGAGGACCGGTTTATGGCATTCCAGCCGTCTCCAGCCCGACTTGCTTGAATCCAGTGGCAAAGTGAGCAAGGGACTCACGTCTGAGCATACCCTGCCACACTTATGGCAGCCAAAAGTGGTACAAAAGGGGTGGTGATGGACGGAGCATCTGAATCAATCAAACACTCACACCCAGTCAAAAGATCTGGGTTGAATCCATCACCGTTCTTTAGCCCACTCTGCCACCCCAGTTCAGACATGGCTATATGCAAATCAGTCTAACCCTGTGCCTCATGGGAACAGTCCAGCCCAAACTGCCAAGCCATGTCTTCCCTGGACCGGAAACAAGCTTCCGAGGACCGGCTTCTGGCATTCCAGCCGTCTTCAGTCGGCTTGCTTGAATCCAGTACCAAAGTGAGCAATGGACTCAGGTCTGAGCATACCCTGCCACACTTATGGCGGCCAAAAGCGGTACAAAAGGGGGTGGTGATGGACGGAGCATCTGAATCAATCAAACACTCACACCCAGTCAAAAGATCTGGGTTGAATCCATCACCGTTCTTAAGCCCACTCTGCCACCCCAGTTCAGACATGGCTATATGCAAATCAGTCTGACCCTGTGCCTTCTTACGTTTTGAGCCATTTCTTGCCGTGGACACTAGGCCTACCCACACAAGGGAGGTGTCATTTTCATCGGGAGACTTAGGGTAACACAGAATTATAGAGCAACTGTTTATTACCTATTGAATTTTGATGCATTTATGGCTTCTAAATGAAAGACAATGTGTAAAAAAGAAGTCACTTTGAAAAATGTCCCATAACTCTCATGCTAGTACGGGTACTCACAATTTCAGAAATGTACAAATATGTACTGCTTCTAAACTCTATATTTTGTTCTGATTTGAGAAATACAAAGTTCTCTTTCATACCGATTTTTACATGTATATATTTTCCCAACTTAATTGCTATACACCTGGTACATAATAAAAAAAATTGCAAGACCGAGCTTAGTTATTGGCTCTGGTTTCGTCGGATTCTTGGTGCACCTACAAGTCCTATATATCCCCACAACCAGAAAGGTCCAGCGGATGTGATGGTATATCACGTTTAAACAGTTGTCATGAGTAGAAGAAGTTACAGGTGAAAACATTGGTATAAATGGCAGTTTTTTCCAACTAATTTAAAATGTTTCCTATTTTCAATTGTTAGTTTCTATAAAGAAACCAGAGGCATAGCTAGGATGGGGCGGTGGGGCTGGTCGGCCCCAGGTCGCACTATTTTGGGGGCAGCACTGGTGGCCAGTTGCGACAGCCTTTATAATTTAAATTATAAAGGCCGCCACGGTCGCAACAGGCTACCAGTGCTGCTCGCGCGGCCCAGTTATGCACAGTGCTGCCAAAATTGCCGGCACGGCCGCGATGACATCCCGCGTAACCGCGTTTGTGTTTGCTTTCCTGCTGCCTTGACTGTTGGTGGTCGTGGTCCGTCCCAGGCTCCAGGGCCGTCAATCTTGTAGCGTGCGAGCACTACCAATGATGGCCCTGAGTGACACGATTTTGGCCAGCCCTCGCGACGGTGGAACGTAGCAGTGACGCGTCACGGGCGTCACGCACTTCACCACTACGCGTCCGAGTCATGAGGAGTCAATTGTGGCCTGGGGCAGTCAGTGGCAGTGCTGCTCTGGGCGATTTTCTGCCTCTGGAGTCTGGCTGCTGCAGTCAGAGCAGCAGAACTTGAAGTGATTAGGTGAAAGAAGTTCGAACTTCAAGTTCGAATCAACCACCCCTGCCTGCCATAAAGTAGAGACCCTGGAGCGAGTGAGGTAAGAGGGGAGCAGCAGGAGCTCAGCTATCTAAACATTTTCAGAGGGGTGGGTGGCTGAGTGGCTCATCATGCATAACTGCCAAGGTTTCAGATTGTAATGAGTGACATTTTCATAATTTTTTTCAGTGTATTTATGAGTGTCATTTCTATGGCAATGAGTGACGCTTTCTGGCGAGCAAAATCAAGGAACAAAGCTGAGGGAAACATTTAAATATCAGACATTGCACCCATTTGTGCAGCAAGACTGTCTGAATCATACTATGTGTGCTCCCCCAATACCGTTCATTATAGGGCCATCTAGTGAATGAGGTCACAATAGGTATCAATATCCAAGCAGACGTCGCAGTCATCAAATAAACAGCATTCTGGAATGCTTACTGGTGGTGCCCGTTAGTGGTGCAGGAGAGGCCTGTTGCTTTTTCTTCAGATGATGGCCCTTTAAGAGAGAGGCAGCAGCTCGAAGAAAGCGATTTATGATAAGATAAAATTATTAAAAGATAATTTCACTGTGGGGGGAAGGCGGTTCCATCCTCAGCTCATTTATCACTGGTAGTTGGGACAGAGCTGGCATCATAGGTTGGAAACTTGAATGAAACACTGGTTTCCATGAAGTCTCTCCTTTCTCTCTCGCTTATCTTTTTCGTCTTCTTCCCCTCTTGTCCCTAATAATTTTTACATCTGGTCTTTTTAGGGGCGCACATTTGCTTTATCTCTACTTTCTTTTTCTTGCCTCAGTGTGTTTCCTTTCACCACTTCCTTCTCTTTCCTTTCTCCCTCTTCTCTTCCCCCTCCTTCCTCTTGCCTTTCTCTCCTCTTTCCATACCTTTCTTTCTGCCCACTCTCTTTACTATGCCAGTGTCTCCCTTCCTCCATCTCTCTGCAACTTATATAGCAGAATATTAAATTCACCTAACACAATGCTTTAATGTGCCAGTGGAAAAAAAAAATGCTTGCAGAAATGCTCATCAGCAGGCACATTCCAAACCACTTGCCAGGCATCTATTCGAGTGGTTTTAAGGAGCACGAGACCGAACAGTTACCTGGGGGCCTTAATGGTGATCAATCCGGTCATGATATTGCAGAGTAACCCGCTACTCTTCGAAAACGAAGTCCCAAGTTTCCCAGCCAGCTGCCAGATCCTCTCAGCAATTTCTCTCAGCAATTAATTGTTCACACAGCTCTCTGATAGATCATGCAGTCTGTGTGTTCTCTTTTGTCCTGTCTATCACCGGTGTATTCAACTGTGAAGCCTTGGACCGTGTCATGTATGTGCATGTCAGTCAGTCAAACAAAACTTTATTTGGTTTGTTACAACCATAAAAGTACAATTTACCTCGTATCCTGATAAAGCAAGTAAAACATAGCACAACGGTATCATAAAGGTTATCACACATCAAAATACATATAGTTTAACTTCCTATTTTAAAATCGGAGCATATGTGCATGTAACTTGCATGATCTAGGTAACTATTAGCAGCGATACTATGTGCCTCTTGGACCTCTTTCAAGTGCTCATCGTCCTTTTTCCCCAGTACCCCTCCCCCTCCCTTCCAGGGGCGGCAATCTGAGGGATAGTCCCGGGTGCCACAAGCTCTAGCTACGCCTCTGAAAGAAACCTTGAAAGATCTACACAAATGACCCCTTGCTGAATTTAGTATTATGTCTACCTTTCTAAAATGTATACCTTTTTAGGATCCATTATTGCTTTCATACCCATTTTTACCATTAACTGGAAGAAGGGTGAAAGTACACAAAATAGCATAAATAGGCTATGTCCCAGTAAAATGCCAAAACTGTGTAAAAAAAGTTGGTTTTCTGATAAAAGTCGATCAGTCCCTAAAAGCTGGAGATATGGTGATTTCAGCCCAACAAACCCTTTGTTGATACCATTTGCAGGGAAAAAAACTGACGATTTCATTTGCAGGACTTTTTTCATATTTTTCCACAATTTCTGGGTCTTCTCTAGGGGAATCCACTAACCCTGGGTACTTTTAGAATCCCCTGGAGGTTGGAAGAAAAGGATGCCACTTTGGTGTGGATACCTTATGTGGTCAACATGTTACAGGGGCCTAAGCGCGATCTACCCCAAATAGCAAAAAAAAAGCTTAGCACAGTGGGGGAAAGGCCTAGCAGTGAAGGGATTAAAAGTTTTTTTTTTCAATTGTGTTGGTGATAATACATTTTTATAGTAATGCATGTACCATGGAAATAACATATGCCCTTTGACAACTTTTTTTTTTAAACTTCATTTAGCATTTTGTTAAAGACAATACAAAGCACTGAGTTCAGATGGAGAACATCTAGGGTACAATCACAATATGCTTCTGATAACATTTTCTGCAAAGCACATCAGGTAGAGCAAACGCGAGAAATAATACACGTTACATACAAGACCTATCTTGGGTGTTACTTCTGTTTACCAGGCCATCAACACATCTGCAGTTCCTCCTCAACTGTACATATATATAAAAAAAGAGGTCTAGCCTAGAATGGAGTGTATAACATACTAGAGACCATTAACGGACAGATTTATTCGCCCTAGCCCACCCCCCCAGTCGGTACTATACCCTGCTCCTGTTGAGTGGGAGGGGTCTTGCAGTTGTGCCGAAAGGAATCTTCTGAACGGGCCCCAAATGTCTTTAGGTCTGGAGGATGGGGGGATAGTATTGGCATACAGGTCAATTCTCATAGAACAGGTAGCTAAACTCTGGATCCAGCCGTGTATTGTTGGAGCCCTCTTGCCGCCCCAGTGAATTGCAACTTCTTTTTTAGCCAAGAGTAGAGCGACGGAAACAAATCTGCAAGTTTTCGGAGGAAACTTGATGACATATCCCAAGAGGGCGAACTCGGGCAAGGGCTCCATCGGTACCTGTATCATTTTGCTCAATGTTTTGTGCACTTCTCCCCAAAATGTGTGGATGCGTGGGCACGTCCAGACAAGGTGTGCGAAGTCAGCTTGAGGGGACTGGCACCGCGGGCATTGGTGTGGCCTAGTGGGATCCATCTTGTATGCTCAGGCAGGTGTAATATAAATTCTGCATAGGAACTTGAAGTGAATCAGTTTATGGCGGCTATTGAGAGACACTGTTTAGTCACCCTGCAGCAGGCTGTCCATTGCTCATCAGTGATTGGGTTGCCCAAATCTGACTCCCAAGCACTAAGAACCCTGTCGTCATTAACTGGGACAAGGTCGACACACGTCTTGTACAGTTGAGATATAAGATGCACTCCTTTGCTGCTACCTATCGCCATAGTGAGAGGGGGAAACGATTAAGCCTCTAACGGATAGTCTAGGAACTGAGCCCGCAGAGCTGAACACAATCTAGCTAAAACAAATCTATCCATAAATGTGATATCTGGGAACATGGCTACATTGTCTGGATTGAATATGTGGCCCGCCGGAAACAGATCCACTATCGTGGCAATATTAAATTTAGCACAAGTCTTTTGCACCAACCGTTCACCAGTTATTGGTAACCATTTGGCGTTATGGAGTGGAAGGGCGGAGGAGTACAATGTCTGGGTGTTCGTGATACGACCCAATTTTGCCCATGCCCAGCTTGTAGTGGAGACTGACTGTATGTCTTTTGGATCTTTAGGGATGCCAGAGGGCAAAACGGAGGCCAGGGCGCTCGGCAAAACAAAGTCCGACTCTGGTCGCAAAAATGTAATCCTGGCATCCAGGTGGTACGACGTCTGTGCAAAACTACAATGCGCTGTCAGAAAGTACAAATGTAGATCAGGAACCCCATACCCTCCTCTATCACATGGGAGCGTCATTATCTGCCATCTTAACCTGGGCGTCCTGTTGCCCCATACCAGCCTGATTAAGTGAGAGCAAGAGTGTTAAAGAATTTGTTCATAAGTAGGATTGGGATGTTATGAAAGAGGTATAAAAACTTCAGGAGTACAATCATTTTTACTAAGAGCTACTCGCCCCGCCATGGAGAGTGGGAGTTTAAGCCAATAGTCTATTTGTGCCTCAAGCTTGGAGATTGCTACTCCATAGTTGAGGCGAATGATATGATCCGTATCGAGGTGGATGTGCACCCCTAAATACTTAACTGAATCCGTACTCCATTCCAGCGGAAATTCCGGATCCCATCGAGTCATACCAGCCGTGTGGAAGAAGATAACTGATTTACGCCAATTGATCCCCAGACCTGAAAAGGTACCAAATCGGAAGATCTCTCTGATAAGTGGATCCAGGTTTGTTTGGGGCTCACGAACATAGAGGATCGTATGGTCTGCAAATAAAGAAACCAGTATCGGGCCTGTGTTGAATTGTAAACCGCTGTGTAGGTGTTTTTCCTGGAAATGTCTTATCAAGGGGTCGTTCGCTAATATAAATATTAAAGCTGGAGCCTAGCCATGCCTTGACTGTATAACAGAGCTGTAGTGTCAATGAATCCCTGCAGCATTCCCATACGCTGCATTATGGATAGGAAAAAGAGCCATTCCAGGGAGTCAAAAGCCTTCTTGGTGTCTAGAAGGATTGATGCTGTCGGAGGCTCCAGGTTTATTCTGTGTAAGGTGTTAAATAAAGTGCAGAGATTGAAGGCAGTGGACCGATGCGGGATAAAACCTGATTGGGCCAGGAAAATTATGGATTCCATAAGCAGGGAGAGACGACAAGCCAATGCCGTAGCGACGATTTTGTAATCTAAATTTAGGAGTGACAGGGGACGATACGAGCCACACATTAGAGGGTCCTTTCCCGGTTTAGTTTAAGAAGTAAAATGATAACCGCCTCTCAGAGAGTAGGCGGAAGCATCTGTTTCTCTAGAGCCTGGGCATAGATGTCTAAGAGCCGGGGGATCAATAGGTCTCTATAGGCTTTTTAGAATTCGCCTGTAAACCCATTCAGTCCAGGGGTGGTAGACGTGTTTAGGGCTGTAATAGCTTCATCTATGCTATTTGACGTAATGGGCATAGCCAGGAAGTCTTGCATAAATCTCTCTAGGTATACCAATGCGATCTCGGATAGATTAGACTCCTGGCCAGTTCGATCACGGCCCAGTTTTGCTGTGTACAGTGTTTTAAAATAAGATAGAAACTTCTCCTGGATAACCATTGTGTCTGTGATTGGGTGCCCTGTAGCGGAACATAGTTCTGTGTTGTATGCTTTAGTATAGGGGGGTCTTATCATTTGCACTAACACTCATCCGGGGTGGTCCCCCTCCGCATAAACCTTAGCGTGGTGGTACTTTCCCATGTAAAGGATTTCTCTTTCAGCCGTCTCCCTATACTCCAAAAGCAGAGCTGCTCTCTTTTTATTGTAACTCGGGTCTGCCGGTACCCTCTGCCCGGCTTTCAAGGATACAAGCTCCCTTTCCAGATGGGCAAGTGTGCCACGCAGGTCGCGGAGCACGCCGGAGCTCTTAAATGTGCATACTCCCCTCATGCATGCCTTAAAGCCATCGCCTCGGAGTCTACTGACCCAGTGTTTATTTCAAAGTAGTCTTCTATTGCGTCCTGGACTCCCAGCCTGAACACCTCATCATCTAATGCGCGGTTTGGGAACCTCCACTTCTCTCACAACCTTCAGTGCGAGGGATCTTCAATGATAATAGAACCAGGGAGTGATCGGAATATGATCTGGGTAGCGTTTGTAGCTCATGGAACCAGCAAGACACTTCTGGGGAGGTTAGCCAGTAATCAAGTCTTGACCAAGTGTCATGGGAGCTGGTATAGTGCGTATATGTAGTGTGGTCCGGGTCACGAATGCGGCCCAGGTCCAGTAGAGAAAAGTGGTTGCGCAATGACTGCAGGACTTTGCATGCTCTCGGTTTAGGGTCTGGGGCAGTTGTGGTACTATCTGAGGTGGGGTTGAGGGCACTGTTAAATCCGCCCCCAAGTAGTAAGGGTACTGAACCCAACTGTAGAAACGTAGAGTGCAGTGCATAGTAAAAATCAGGGGAATCAATGTTGGGGCCATATATGGATACCAACGCTACCTTGTAACTCAACAGTGTGCATAACACACTTACAAATCTACCTTCCTCGTCACATGTTACAGAGTGGCACTTGAAGGGGAGCCATTTGTGTATGAGGATGGCTACACCTCTGGTGTAATTGCAATAGTTAGCAAAAAATCTTTTTGGGCCCCAGGAAGACGCACACCGGGCCTGTTCACTGATAGGGAGATGTGTCTCTTGTAAGAAGGCAATATCGACCCTGTGTCGGAGCAGATAGTGGACCATCTCCCTCTTTTTGCGAGTATTGTTTAGACCCCGAACATTCCATGTGGCAAAAGTAATGCTCGAGGGGCCAGGGTTGTGGCCTAACTGTGCCATAACAGTGTCTTGCTTCGGGGATCAAAAAATAACCAACATTGGCACCCACCCAATGCATCTGCAAACCAACATGTTATAAACTCAGTGCTAAGCAATAACAACCAATCCACTCCCCTCACCCAACCTTCCTGCCCAACCGGAGAGGCAATACCAAATTATTTCGGAAACAGTGCATGGCACCATTGGATCTTTCAATGTGATGAAAATTAAACAATTGGGGTACATTCCATCTGCACCAAAACTATCCCTATGACAACTTGATATTGATATTGAATCATTATGTAACATCGATTCAAATTTAAATATTATTTTTTGAGGGGGTGATTTCAACCTTCACTTGTGTCCTTTGCCATCCACACAAAATTGCGGTCTGACAAACCCAGATAATAGTGATATAACACACTCCGTAAAACAAAAGTTAGGGAGACACATTTAATGAGTTACTTTTTAACTATGATTTGGCTTTTTGCAATGAATTATGTAATTCTCCTGTCACATTTATTAGTACATTTAATGGCAGAGGAGACAACTTTGTGATAGATTACATGCTGTTTCTCAATCAATACTCTCGATTGGTTTGAAATGTGTCACATATGATTTCTCGATAAGTGATCACTTCCCCCAGAGTGTATATTTCAATATTAAACTTTTTAAACACCAGGCTGAAAACTACAGGTCACTAACCAGTGAACATATTGAAATGTCTCACTTAAATGGATATGCCCTGTGACTGTCAATGGTAAACCCCAATCATTTTCTAGAGGAGTTAATTACTGCTCAGAGGGAAGCGTTTGGGATTTGCTTAGATGGTAAATGTTATACATTATTCCTACCTTTGTTTCTTTCATTCCCTTACCTCACTGTGTTCCAGAATGTACATCACTCTGTACTACTCTAGACATTCTGTGTTGTGTCAGTTGTTCCTGACCAGCTCCTTGATGAAGATGTCTTGTTGTCTTTCTGCACAATAAACCCAGCATAACGCCCTGAAGTCTCCATAGTATTTACTACAATTTATGGCGACGTTTTGCAGCTGGTCAGAGACACTCCTGGGGATATCTGACGAACCGTGAGCAATTGGGGCCGTCAACAGAATTGTGCTGTCCTGACAACGAGCGGAGAACTTCGTCAAGGGAAAAGAACTCTACGTGTGCAACTCTCTTATTGCCCCACCAGCGTACACTGAAACTTTGGACAATTTTTGGAGGAACCGTGAGTAAAACATTACTTGTAGCGCGAGCACTCTTCAACCGGTGGTGTTGCTAGGCGCGCTGTCCTCGCGTTCCTGCATGACGTCAACCCGACAAGTAAACTCCACGCATGCGCACCCACTCACGCCAGTAGTGTTACTAAGCACTGTCCTTACGCTGTTGCCTGAACTCGAGTCTGCAAAAAAGCCTCACACGCATGCACACCCACTGTGACGTCTTCGCACAAATCGTCTGGGCGTTCCACGCCTCCTCTTCATGTACTCCAAGCCTCGTTTTGGATAAGCGGCCATCTTAAAGTCTGTTTACAATTTTGAAGCGCATTTCCTTCGTTTTCTTCGTGTTTGACTGTCGGGGAGAAGCGTTTTTAAAAGAAAAATTGGATTAAAGCGCAACAAAGTTCTCCTGTGTTATAACACATAGCTAGAGGTATGTCAACTAAACAAAAAAAAAAAAACTTTACCTCTGAGAGAATTACTTAAAAAAGGTTGTAAGTTTGTATGGGGACAAGAGTTGGAGATGTTTCAATGATATCAAAGATGCTATTTGCAGTGCAAAAGTCCTAGCACCTTTTGATACTAAGAAGGTCTCTACCTTGTTGGTTGATGCGAGTGCGTGTGGTCTTGGCGCTGTTCTAGTGCAGGCACATAAAGATGGTGAGAGGCCTATCGCGTTTGCTTCCCGCACTCTTTCTCAATGTGAACAGAATTACTCTGTTATTGAGAAAGAGGCTTTAGCCGCTGCCTGGGGCACACACCATTTCCGCACCTATTTATGGGGTACTCGTTTTAATCTTAAAACCGATCATAAGCCACTTATAAGGATACTTTCTCCTGGGGGTGCAACCTGTAACTCTCCAAGGTTGGCGAGGTTGGCTTCCAAACTCCAAGAATATCACTTCGATATTTCTCACATATAAGGTTGGAAGAACTTTCAGGCTGATTGTCTGTCTAGATTAGCTATTCCGACTAAATGTCCGTCTGGTGATGAATTCCAACTTGAAGGTGTGGAAGAGAACGTTGCTTGGCTTAATGATGTTGTTTCTCTTGGTGCAAGTTCTTTCACACATAAGGATTGGGTGGATGCTATGTCCAATGATTGTATATTACAAGAAGTTATTCGGTTGATCAAATTAGGTTCACGAAGGGAAAGTTGTGTACATGTCTCCGTTCGTCCTTTCCTGAAGATTATTGACGAATTGTCTGTATATGAGGATAATGTCATAATGCGTGGAGACAAGTTTGTTCCCCCTGTCGATTTAAGGGCCAAGCTAATTGCAATAGCGCATGAGGGGCATCTGGGACAAACATTGACACAACAAAGACTCAAATTAAATTTTTGGTGGCCTGGTTTAGATTCCTCTGTTTCTTCCTGGGTTGAGGATTGTCCTACTTGTAAGATAGGTGAGAAACGGTTGAAAGTCTCTGCAGGATCTCAAGTTGGGGAGTTAAAGTTTCCTGAAGTCCCGTGGCATACTATCTGCTTGGATTTTATAGGACCAATGAACGAGTTACCTGTCTCGCAGAGGTTTGCAATTGTTGTTGTGGACTGTTTTTCAAAATGGTTGTCAGTTGAATTTCTGAAGGACATCACTACTGAAACCACTATAAGGTGTCTAAAGTCTTTATTCTTTATAGAAGGTTTCCCTAATATCATCATTACCGACAATGGGACACAGTTAGTTTCTCATGAGATGCGTTCCTTTCTAAGTGCCTCTGGCATTTCTCATCACAGAACGTCTCTCTACAATCCCCAAGGGAATGGCCTCTGTGAGCGCTTGAATAGGTTAGTCAAAGGAACCATCCAGATGGCCATAGCTAAGAATTCTTCAGTTTCTGGTTTGGTTAGTGAGATGGTTTATGCTTATTGCACTACACTTCATGGTTCTCAGATCAAGTCTCCCTTTGAGATTATGAGAGGTAGGGTTGCCAGCACAAAATTAACTCCCTCTTGGCTCAAAGATTTAGTTTCTCAGTCAGAATCGGCAAAGGTTGATTATGCGACTGGGTCTGTGCCTTCACCGACTCATGTAGTTTCTGGTAAGAAAGTACTAGAACATACTTCAAACAGAATTAATAAGGGTGATCTTGTGAAAGTAAAGTCCGGGAGGGTTTCTGGTGGTTTGTCTAAATTTAGAGGTCCTTTCTTGGTGAAGATGGTTTATCCTCACTATGTGGTACTTTCCAATGGAGAGAAATGGAATTTAAGGAGGGTGGCTTTATACCAGAAAGCTTGTTACACCGCCAGATCTCAAAGTTCACCGCCTGCTTCTTCTCAGGTTCGACAGGAAGATGAAAATGTTTCTTCTGGTTATATGTTTATTCCCTCTCATGTTTCCTCCAGTTCTGTAGGAGGGTTAAGTAGGAGGGAGGGTGGTGGAGATGCTCTTAGCCTTTCTCCAATTGGAGATGTTTCTCAGACTAGGAGGGGTGGTAGTGGTGATGCTCGTGAAGCTCATTTCAGTGGGGTGACTTCGGATACTATACAGCCATCCTCAAGGTGTCTACGATCTCGCAGACCACCAATGTATCTAAATGATTACTGTTGTGACTGAATGGTATGTCTCCACTTTATGCATTGATTTCATGTATTTCATTTCTGCATTTATTTTATGTATTATAAGAACTAAAGTAAGTTTTCAAATTTTATGTATCTATTTCTGTATTGTTCTCTTGTTACTATTAGGTTTCTTCTTGTTACTAATACTTAATTACCTTTCTGAGTGATCCAAGTTCTTTTGTTTCAGCGAGAGAAGATGTGTTATACATTATTCCTACCTTTGTTTCTTTCATTCCCTTACCTCACTGTGTTCCAGAATGTACATCACTCTGTACTACTCTAGACATTCTGTGTTGTGTCAGTTGTTCCTGACCAGCTCCTTGATGAAGATTTCTTGTTGTCTTTCTGCACAATAAACCCAGCATAACGCCCTGAAGTCTCCAGAGTATTTACTACAGTAAAGCTGGTTCAAATGAAGTAATTCACCCATTTATGTCCATTAAAAAGGGAATTAGAGAAGGACTAACCACATACCGAAGAGAGAAACATCTAAGAACATGGGATGGTTTTACTCCACTTGCACCAGCACCGACAAGAGTTTAAAAGTCGCCTTATGTAAATCACCTAGGAATGCCCAGGAAGGTCAGAACTGTAGATGGGCATACAGGTTAGCCCTGAAACAGTTGAAAGACAGCCTAAAAGAGGAAGCCTGGGAGAATTCCCAAGACGTTTCTTAGTAAAAATAACACCGTTTTCTGGTGCATGATTAATTCCCCTTTCCTAAGAGAGGCTGATAGCCCTCACCTTGAAATTGTAATCAGTGAGGCTGAATGGATGGCTCATTATGCAAATGTTTATTCAAACAGTCTTGTTGAATTTGTTTCTCATCAACTACGACTGATTCTTCAATAAAGGTTTTCTCCATGAACATATTTATCTGATATTTACCCTTTAGGAGGTCGCTTTGGCTTTAAAAGCGAGTAAAGGGGGCAAAGCACCGGGTCCAGATGATATTCTCATCAACTCTATTGTGTCCCCTTCTGACTCTACTTTTTAGAGCCTGCTGTAGTGCTGTTTTTTTTTTTTTAGTACTTGGACATAACCTCTTATTGACAGATATATAGGAAGGGAGACTAATAAGCCTGCCCAATAGAGACCAATCTCCCTGTTAGATTGTTTGGTTAAGGTGGCTGGTCGTATTCTTCCGAATAGATTGCAGGACTGGGCTGATTCCAAAAATATTATGTCAGACTTACAATAGGGTTTCTGTTCAGGTGTAGGGACAATCGAGCAGGTATTACAAATGAACCTTTTAATTGTGAAATACAAGCACAATGAAGAAGTTAATATGTTTGTTGCATTTTCAGATATAACATCTGCATTTGATTGTGTTGTGAATGATAAACTATGGATTATCATGTACGACTTGGGTGTAGACCCAACAACAGTCAATTTCCTTAGATAGTTATATTCGGCAAGCATGGCTAGAGTGCGCTATGGGCTAAAAGGGGAATGTTCACAGCCATTCAACAAGGAGAGAAGGGTCTAGCAAGGTTTTGACTGCTCCCTTTCTGTTTACTTTATAAATAAACAGATTGAGTAGTGTTTTAGGAAGCAGATGTAATGATTTCCCCCATGTTGGCCATCAACCTACTCCGGCCCTCCTCTATGCTTACAATGCAGTGCTTAAGGCCTGTACCCTTCTGGGCTTACAGCATCTTCTTACTGAGTTTGTTATGTTTATGCAAGTCAACATAAGTACAATTTTTATTAGGAAACCTGAGAAAAAAATCATGAAATGCCATGATATACAGATGGAGCGCTCTAACCTCATTTTTGCTTTACATTTTTCATATCTGGTCATTTTATTTGATTTAGAGAGGACTAGTCACTTCGAATTGGGGGTGCCCTTTCTAACAGTTCTGCTTAAAATGCGACCTCTCTTGCCCTGTCACAAGATCTAGACATCTGAGTCTATGGGATTAAATCGTAATATCATAAAGGGCTGTGTCAAATCTCCGTACACCCTTAAAATTCCATGGCTCAAGTATGTTAAACATCTTTTAGATGATCTGGGACATTCCAACTATTTTAATTATCCAAAGCCTTGTTTTAAACGTATCTAGGACCCTATTTAAATATTCCCGATTTATGCCCTTATGTGGTTATATCAAATCATATCCTTATAAAGACATAAGAATCATACCCATATTAAGACATAGCCAATGCAGTCCAAATACGGCAAGGCTACTCCCATAGACTCCTAGAAAGCACAACGCGTTCTTAAACAAACCAAGCCTCCAGCAGCCCGGGAATTCCCCCTGCTTCTGTATTGATTTGTCCTAGAACTCCTGGAGTCCTGAAAGAACTGCGAGTTCTTAGTGACGTCTTATGTCCAACCTTACGTCAAACTCGGCACCTTCCAGGTATAAATATACCAGCATCTGCCCTAGGAAAACACACGGTGGTTTGGAGCAGATAGGCTATCTACTTGCCCGACGCCCTGCTGTAGCGAGTGCCGAAGGAAGCCGACCCTCCCATTGACGCACTGAGAGAGACGCTGTCTTTTCTCCTGCCGAGAAATCCAGCTCCAGTGTTTCCCTGTCACCCTTGCTGGTTCCTGGGAGATCGAGTCCTGAGAGAGAGATACAAGACCTCCTTCATTCTATAACCAAGGTACGGAGCTGATTAGACCCTCAGTGAATTCTTGATTCAGATTCTTGGCAGAAACTATCTTAAACTCAAACTACATCTCACTTACTCCTTCCCTGTACTAGGCTTAGGTTAGGTACACCGGGGTAGGCGTATCTAAGAAGTACCAGTTGAGTAAGTTTAGTCATTATTTTATCATTGTATGTATGTGATCTATTTTAAACACCGTATGGCTCAGAAATCATACCATGCTTTTACAGTATTATTTTATAATACTCCTTTTACTGTACACACTTTACTTTATGACAAGTATTGCAATTGTAGCAACTCACTTTTCTTGCATGAGAAAGAAGACTGTTCAATAAATAACCTCTTTTATTGAAAACGCCCGTGTCTCTGTTTCTCTGCACTTCTGGGGAAACTAAGCATGCACAATTGACTGAGTAAAATAGTTATCTATTGTTTCCGCGACTCTGGAGATATACTCCTTATTCTGGGGGGAACAAAGTTGTCATTTTTATGCGGTTGTCAGAAACTAATCCCTTCTTGTGTACTCGAGAAAGTTTCTAGTGACCTCTGAGCTAGCTGGCATTCACAATTAAGTCTAACATATTCAATAGAGACCTAGTCGACCTAAGTCCTACGTCCTAACTATTGTTTATATTATTCCAATGCGCAGAGCCTATTGGGAATATAGGAACTACACTACATGGCGCCCAACGTTTGGTAAGGAGATAATTTAACGCTAGATACTAAAGTAACTCAGTCATGCTTTTCACACAGAACCCTTTTTCCAGTAAAAACTCCAAGAGACATCTGGAGTGGGTAAAAGGTTAATATCCGCCAAAACTTAGTAGGAAAAGATTCCTATGTATTAGTTTTCGGTTTAGTCAACGTGGAAGGATACAGTGTTCCAAAATATTGTGCACCTAATCTTCGTTTCCTTGAAACTTGCTCTGCAAACTTTCTGTCAGCAAAAATGTCGGAAAGTGACGAAGAAAGGGAGCGAGCTAGAATAGCAGCTCAAGTAGTCTTAGATGACACAGCTCTCCAACAAAATGACCCAGATGCTATATTCATCCCGGTAAATATAAGGAAAACCATAACTATAAAACTTACAGAAAATGGAGTATCATCAAGAGGTGGTACAGTCATATTTGTGGTAGAGGCCCATGAATATCGGCAGACAGAGGTATTCTATTCATGGATAACATTACCAGCAGCAAATGCTGTGACACATGAGTTCCACTACTACAAAGCGGAGGAACCTCCAGCGGAATACATTCCTTTCGAGGACGTTGAAATTCTACTAACCTACCAAGAGCATCAGCTCTAGGTTAATGGCGCCCTAAAACATCAAAATCACATTACCAGGCTCGGTCCACTAGGTAGACCAGGAGCCACATGGCCGGTTCTAGCCATCAATACACCACATCCTGACATTGAAGGAATCTCAAGCGAAGAACTTTTAGTTCAGCTAAAACAATTAATTAAAATACATAGACAATTGGTCCAATATGTCATGCAGACTTTAACAGTCCAACCAGCAATAAAAATTCCACAGCACACCCCTCACCAGGGGAACACAAAAGAAATTACACCACAGACTATACAATCAGTCATTGGCAAATTACCCGCAAAACGGGAACAATTTCCGTTCTGGTTAGCTCAAAAAATTACTCAAATAGAGGCAGTATTTCTTGACACTACACCTAATGAAAAACACAGAATTCTGACAATCTGTCTACCAATGGGGATCGCACCACATGTGGAGGACTGTGACACTCGGGGATCAGTCTTTGCTTCAATATACACAAAAACACATGGTGTTCCGTCTATGGCGGTTATACCAGACGTACTAAGACAGATTCAAAATGAATACGGTCCAGAGCCTGCTTTAAATCAAGGTATGAAATTACTGAAAGACTTTAAGCAAATCTCGACTATACTACTAGCCAACATAAAAGGAGAAGCAGCATCTGTGGTGATCCACCAAAAATTGAAATAAACAGAAATAACAGAACAACCTTTTGAACTTGCCAGAATAATTGAAAAGTGCTGTGAAGAATTAGATAGAGATAGTTTAGGTGGGAAACCACTAAAACCACAACTAACTGAAAATCCTGAAAAAAGCTTTATTAAGAATAATCTCATTACTGCAAAAAAGAAGTGGGAGGGTAATAAACAAACCACTCCCAGAGAAAAACAGTTTCAGTCCAGAGGAAGGTCTCCCCAACGGAGAAATAGATCTCCAGGGCGAGGGGACAGGTCTCCACAACGGGAGCCCTCTGAAAAAAGATACAACCTTAGAAATAGGGATAATTTAAGAAAACCTGACAGATATCAAGATAATGATACACATCCCTCTCGATCTTTTCAGACTTCCTCACAGAAATCGGAAATAAGTGTACGGTCAGAACATAAAGAAGAGCGCGTCAAGTCCAAAGACAAGGAACCTGCTCATCAAAGTAAAAAATTACAATTTCCCAAAAGGAAGGTAGCTAGTATTAAAATAAAACATGCCGAGGATTCTGAGGACACAACTCAAGAATGGAGAATGGGCCCAGACAATGCTAGACAGCGCTGCAGAAGTGACCATAGCTCGCAAGATCCTGATGAATCTTCTGGAGACAGTGGACACGAATGAATACATTCAGGTAGAAACTACAGACACCAGGGTTAGTGTACCCCATAAATTATATGAAATAAAATTACGTATAGAAGGGGACAAAACTAGGAAAATATGAGGACTCTTTTGGGAGAATCTATCTAAAGGCTATGATATCCTTCTAGCAGAGAAAGACTGGCCACCAGAGTTTGTCAGGGAGTGCCCACATGGCGAAGAAAGGATTATGCCTGCCTTCTCAAACCACATTCCAATTCATAAAAAATACACATATGCTAGAAAATGGGCAGTGGCACAAGCCCCTGCATTATATAAAAATCATGTAGCATGGGATGAGGATTCTCCTCACCATAAAATTCAGTTAAAAAATCAACCTACTGCACAGAGACAGTATCCTGTTAAGCAAGAAGCTAAAAAACAAGTCAGGGAGATCTTAGATCAACTTGAATATCAGGGTGTGATTGAAACATGCACCGCAAAAATGAACAATCCTTTGTTTCCTGTCTCCAAACCAGACGATTTATATCGTCTAGTTTTGGACTACAGACACCTTGACCTCTTGTTGCAAAACATTTGCAGTACAAAACTCACACAGTTCAGCACTAATGAATAACATCATGCGCAAAAAATATATAACGACATTAGATATTTCAAATGGTTTCTTCTGTCAAAACATTGCACCAGAAAGCAGGTATTTGACCGCTTTCTCCAGTATGGGGGTGGAAAGGCAATTTTTTCGTCTCCCCCAGGGATTCAAGAACAGCCCAGGATTATTTTTAGCCAGGGTAACAGAAATATTACAAACGTATGATGATAAGGCATTATCTTATGTCGATGACTTCTATCTTACAGACGATGACCTGGAGACACACTTGAAAAGAGTGAACACCATTATACTTGGGTTCGCATCTGAAGGGTACAAATTCAATTTTAAAAAGTCACGAATTGCCCACCTCACTGTCCTATTTTTAGGATATGAATTATCAAGTGAAGGCAAAAGCCTAGCAGACAACTTCTTAGAGAAGTGCGCAGTACTCCAAGCTCCAAAAATGCTGAAAAACTTACAATCAATTCTAGGTTTCCTGAATTTCGGAAGAACTTACATTCTAAACTACGCAGAGAGGGTTAAACCCCTCTACGAATTAATAAAACCTGATTTCAAACCAATTAATTGGACTCAGAAACACACAAACATTTTTACGATCATTACAAACAGACATGTTAACTAAAACAAAACTGCAAACATGCGCAAATGAACGCAACCTTGTAATCCGAGTCATCCCAGGAAGAAGCGGAATTACGTACCTGACCTCTAATGAGTGAGAAACGGTACCGATATCTTATAAATCACACTTGTACACACAAGCTGAAATGAAATTCAGTTCTACTGAAAAAATTGTGACTGTGGTAGCAAAAGAAAGAGCCCTAGCCCAAGGGAAGAGCATATCTATTTTAACAGCAGTATCAGCCCTTGAGGCAGTAACAAGACCGAGCATTCCAAATGCTATGGCATTAGATCCAAAATGGATACAATGGGTTAATTCTCTTGCTGCAACAGACGTGATACACGCATTTGATCCCAAAATGAAAAAGCTAGAACATCTAGAATATGAACATGAATGTCCTCTGTCGATCTAAATTCTGCCTCTCGAACAGTATGCCTGTGTTATCTACACAGACAGATTTGCACAACACTACGTTGTGGATAAACAAGTTTACAATGCAGCATGCGCGATTGTTAAAGGTCACTGGCGCATAGGTAAATTCAGACCAATGGTCACTAAAACTGAATTACTCAGAAACTGTACAGCTCAGCGAGCTGAACTACGAGCTTTACAGATGGAGCTTGAAAATGCCGATCGCGAATTTCCCACACTAATAGTGTGCGATTTGTATTATTGCGTCCAGTCTTACAATAATTTCATGCAGAACTGGATTGAAAACGGTTACAAAGATGAGACAGGTGTCACAATAAAGCTTAAAAAACTATGGGAACAAGTAGTTCTTTAACAGAAAGAACTACAAAAGACTCACGTGATACATACGCAGAGTCTTCGACATGATGGCGTTCACGTTGCAGGGAATTCATTGGCTAACAAAGCCACAATGGCAGCTGTTCAACCGGCTTCCGTAGCTACAAAATAGCGTTCTAAAAAACAAATAGATGGAGAAACCATGCTGGCAGTAAAAGCCTCATTAAAAAGCGACTATGCGGCATTACCTCTAAATTATCCACTCAATAATACATACATAATTGATGTGAACTCCGTTCCTTTTGCTCGAATCCCTGGAGTGGGGGACAGAGTTATTCCAAACATGAACCGGAGGGCTTACTTGATTCAAGAAGCACACATGGGAATGGGTCTGAGGCACCAAAAGATCTTGAAATCTCTTATAGAATTGCAATCACAATACTGGATGAGCGTGCAAATTTATAACTTTGCAATGGATTGTAAGGACTGCAACAGAGATCGCAGTTGTGAACCGGACCAGATACCAGCCCAGACACCTCCATTAGACAGCATTAGGCTATCTACACGCAGACGTCCACATGGAAAAATGCGATCCCATAAATATTAAGATGAGATTCATTTGGATGTGGCCCCAGCACTCGGCTGACGCCAGAACTGTTATAAAAGATTTGCGAGTCTTTATCGGCACATACGCAATTGGCATGCTACATTCTGACCAGGGTCTTGCGTTTAGCTCTCGAGCTTACAAGGAGGCCATGTCCAGCTTGGGCATTGCATTGCGGTACTCTAGTCCATTCCATCCTGAGGGAAATGCGGTAGTGGAAAGAAAAAAACGTGACATAAAGCAATCTATAACAGCAAGGGTATTAGGTTTGGGTGATGGGTGGGTCAAACATCTAATAAGTGTCCAATGTAGTCTTAATAATCTGCCAAGACATTCTCTGGGTGGACTCACTCCGTATGAACTTTTGTTTGGTACTAGAATGATAATCGAAGACCTCGATAGTCAGACTTCAGTGGTGGAACAAAAAACCTTTGATATCAAAGATCATTTGGCTGTTTTACAGGACTTAAATAAAACAAGAAGAAGTCTAAGTAACACAAAGCTAAAGCCAACGACCACTGAAGAAAAACCACAGGTCCCAGCAAGACCTGTCTGGATTCCAAAGATTGGGGATCTGGTCAGAGAAAAGATCGCGGTGAAGGAGGAATTTGGGCCTTCTTACAGAAAAGCAGTACCTGTCTTAGCTATCAGCGGAACAAGATCAGTAGTACTACCGCCCCTTGCTGGTAAAAAGGAGAACAGAGTTGTATCAATCGACCTGGTAAAACCACAATCATGTGGCCAATAATAAGTAGTAGGCCCAGTGGACTCCCAAGAAGTAGCAGAAGACCAAACCTTGCTACAATTCAAGAGGTTCAAACTGAGAGACTAATCACTTTTGATAAACCTGCAGTAAATAAAGAAGGACTATGCAACAAAGCCATGGAACTTGTGCCTCTTGAAACCCAAATTGCAACAGTTTGTCATGAAACACCTGTCTACAATGATGTAGCCTCTGACTATACTAAAATGGCAAAAGAAGAAACAACTACAAAGATTAATAAAAATCCTGAAGCAATTCCAACAATTGATAGAACTGCATCTGGTTACTTCATCAATTTCGATGACTTTTCTGAAGATCCAAGTGAACATGAAGAAAAGCCAGCAAATAAAAATTTCAAAGAAAAAATAACTGAACTTTTTCATCAACCTGGAGAAACATATCTGATTTCACCATGGATTGAATTGTGGATTGTGTTAAGTGTACTTTTCCTCCTACTCTGGCTCATTTTGGTTTTAAGCTTGTGAAGAATGATTGATGGAAAATACAGTACAATGGACACAGCAAGTCAGAACATCAACTTGGTTCTAAAGCCTCACAGATCTTCTCACATTGAAAAAAGAGAACTATCATCAGTAAACATCACAGCCATTCCTATACCTGGTGGTGTAGCAGGGGACGCTACTGATTACGACAGCTATGGCCCGGTTGAACTCTTGAAATATCCACACCAGTTCAAAGTGTCTTTAAGTGACTTTGTATCACCTAGTACTTTCACTGATGATTGGGACTTTGAAAATATTAATAATATGATGTCAGATTTATAAATGTCAGCAACATTTACAGAACTTGATTATTTAGAAGGTTCATCAGATTATGAAGAAATGTATTGCTTTAATTATTATGGGCATCACTATTTGCATAAATCTGCTAATCCTAGAAATGTTTTTGCTTAGAATAAATGGGAACATTGTCCAACACCGCCAAAAGGCAGCTCGAAAACATTTTATGAGAAATTCCCATACTTCTCAGGATTTAATAACACTAATCCAGAAACGTATTATTTTAAGATTTTAAATAAGACAAGAATGAAAAACATATTGACAAATACTAAATTGATGTATTCTAAAAAATTGTATGAAAAAATGTCTACATTTGGTTTTGAATTTTGGAAAAACAATATTGAGACAAAAACAGTCTGGGGTTCAAAGGTCTGGCAGGTACAAGGTTTAGAATCATTATTCAGAGACTGCATGATCTCAGAACAAATAATGTTCCTGAATGACACCATTCAACAAACAACCTGTTTCGTCCTAGCCAAGATAAAGGACTTAAACAAATAGTCTATACCAAAGCCCATCCCTGATAGTAATAGCACTACAGATGTGGAGATAGACGTATCCCATATTTTACACCAAAACAGAACTAATCCTGATTGGAGAAAATGGTTGATCTGGCCCACAGACACTAATAACTGTCAAGATAGATTCTTGGACAAAATACAGGGGTTCAAACAGAACAGGCCAGACCCAAGATATTCCCAGAGACAACATCCAGGGATAATAACAACATACAGTGTAGGAAAACTATGCCTCGAATGGCTACAGTAATCCACACTACCTGAAATTAAGCAACACTTGAACTTACTTAAAGAAGGTGCTGACTTGCGAGATTTCTTATTGGGACCTCGCAAAACGTCAAAAATGTTTCATATACGCCGGTATATACGCTGCTTACAACAAAGCTTGGCAAGTAACACAAATTGAAACTGCTGAAAAAATACGAGAAATTGATCGTATTAATTTGGAAAAATCACTGTCTGTAGTGGACAATGGGTTAACGACTCTGTACTCCAGAATTTATTCACTGGACAGCATTGTATCATCTGCTATTGATATAATAGAACAGGATATGCTAATGTTACAACATGGCCAGTGACAATTACGTTCTATTGTACAGTTAGGCTGGACGTTACAAAACCTCCGTTCAGGCTACGTGCCATGGCGTCTAATCAATACAACGTCATTATTTTCTATCTTTAACCTTACAGATAAACAAATCTCTTTGGCACAAAAAGGAGCAGACTATACGGTGCTGAGCATTGAAAAACTAGAAAGATTACCATTGACAGTCTCGAAAGACCTGTCATTGAATGGATAATACATGGCACAATTACAATTACAATAACTACTTTTCAGTTTCAATATTGCCAAAAGCACATACCAGCGGGCCTGTATGAAAGGTTGGGTAAAGGGTACATCAAGTCAACCTGGAACTTACCTTACACACATAGATGTTGGAGTGGGGGGAAAAAAGAAGTATTTCTAAGTGGTAACAACTGTAAAATTTCACTGAGCGGTACACTTTTGTGTCAAGGAATTAACTTGCATGGAGCCTGCGAAGGTTCATCAAATAACCTTTCATGCCACCTGCACGGCACCCCTGCTACACAAATAGAGATTTTTTTCAGACAACTTTCCAACTGCAGTTACGTTATGTTAAGTGACCGCAGCTGTTGTGGCATGGTGCCAGGAACGGCCTATCTCATCAGTGTAACTTCCAGGGTCACTTGCTGTATGCAAGTATTGTATCCAAACAGCAAACCAGACAAGGAGGCAACAATATGGCCTTCTCTGAATATCTCTTCTATTCGAATTGATACTTTAAGCAGAATGAAGTCTATTCTTTTACAAACAACTGTGCTTTTAACCTCGTCTAGAGAAATGTATGATCTGTAAGTTGCAAGGACAGCAGCAGAGATACATGCATTATTATCGACAAATTGCCCCGTGCATTTCGTAGAAATGTTAAGTCAAATCTTAAACATGTCTGATACCAGTGGCATTGCACATGTATTTAAGACAGATTTTTCTGGACTATTAGCACCCTTTGAAGCAGTCCTGAGCATCTTCCCGAATTTCGTGCACTCTGTGTTCGGCGGCCTGCCTCTCATCTTGGGACTTGTAGCAGGAATCTTATTTTTGTTCATTCTGCTCCGATATGGCAAGTCCAGTCACAGACAAAACTCAGGTGACAATGGAAGAAACGCTCCTAGCAATGTGATACAGAGATCGAATTACTAAAGCCCTCGGCTTGGCTTGGCTAAGAGATCTGAATACTACCTGGTTTCTTCCATTCAGACCAATCTGGCAAGATTGCATCCTACCTATTCTACGATGCCTGCTCTGTGGAGAAGAATGCATGTTAGACGTCTGTCTCACACTCCCATCAGCAGTACCTATGGATATCGATACTTTGCTTGGTTCGGTAACGGCTCATGCAACGTGTTGTCCCCAGCGGCTACCTATTCTGATGACGGCATTCGTTGAGACCTCACCATTACGATTAGGTGGCGGTGAGGTACGAGATGAAAGCGGCACACAGGTATAACCTTCTGTAACCATTGCTGATCTAGACACCGATGATGGCAATGCATCTCACATATGAACTATTTCTACTTTTTCGGACATGGTCCAACTTTCACCTACTGTTGTAGACGAATTGTTTGCCAGCCTATCTGAGTTAATATTCTCTCCTAACAACAAGAATAGCTTTTGAAAACACGAGCACACAGTGTTCCCTGAACTCTGAATTCGACCTTCAGTTTTGATAAAACAGAACTTCTAAAAAACTATTGGAACTATTTTTTTCACTGAAAGCAAAATTATTTTTTTCCGTTCCCATAATATTTACCTTTTTGGCACATGATACTCTGCTTAAAGTAGAACTATTCTTAGAGAACAAGATTTCTAATTTTGAAAACTCTAGAGACAATATTTTGACTTAGCCTCTAGCACATGTACAGTCTTGTATAAATATGTGATGAAATGGTCTCGACCCTCTCTTCTGTATTAGGAGCCATTTCATAAATGTAAATTTCGTGATTCATTCAGTCAACATTCAAATGTACAATATAAGCATTATCTGAATGATACCACTGCTTACAAAAATGTACAGTATAATACTCATTTTTTCGTGTATATGCCATTTCAAATGCATTTTATGTATTTTGGGGTGGGATGGAAAACACATGCATAGTTATATGTTTAAAATTGCTTAGTATTTAGTCAATATGGACATTATACGTGGAGTGGGTATTGTAAACGTATCTAGGACCCTATCTAAAGATACTCGATTTATGCCCTTATGTGGTTTTATCAAATCATATAATTATAAAGGCATAAGAATCATACCCATATTAAGACATAGCCAATGCAGTCCAAATACGGCAAGGGTACTCCCATAGACTCCTAGAAAGCACAACGCGTTCTTAAACAAACCAAGCCTCCAGCAGCCCGGGAATTCCCCCTGCTTCTGTATTGATTTGTCCTAGAACTCCTGGATTCCTGAAAGAACTGCGAGTTCTTAGTGACGTCTTATGTCTAACCTTACGTCAAACTCGGCACCTTCCAGGTATAAATATACCAGCATCTGCCCTAGCAAAACACACGGTGGTTTGGAGCAGATCGGCTATCTACTTGCCCGATCCCCTGCTGTAGCAAGTGCCGAAGGAAGCCGACCCTCCCATTGACGCACTGAGAGAGACGCTGTCTTTTCTCCTGCTGAGAAATCCAGCTCCAGTGTTTCCCTGTCACCCTTGCTGGTTCCTGGGAGATCGAGCCTGAGAGAGAGATACAAGACCTCCTTCATCCTATAACCAAGGTACGGAGCTGATTAGACCCTCAGAGAATTCTTGATTCAGATTCTTGGCAGAAACTATCTTAAACTCAAACTACATCTCACTTACTCCTTCCCTGTACTAGGCTTAGGTTAGGTACACCGGGGTAGGCGTATCTTAGAAGCACCAGTTGAGTACGTTTAGTCATTATTTTATCATTGTATATATGTGATCTATTTTAAACACCGTATCGCTCAAAAACCATACCATGCTTTTACAGTATTATTTTATAATACTCCTTTTACTGTACGCACTTTTCTTTATGACAAGTATTGCAATTTTTAGCAACTCACTTCTCTTGCATGAGAAAGAAGACTATTCAATAAATAACCTCTTTTCTTCAAAACGCCCGTCTCTCTGTTTCTCTGCACTTCTGGTGAAACTAAGCATGCACGATTGACTGAGTAAAATAGTTATCTATTGTTTCCGCGACTCTGGAGATATACTCCTTATTCTGGGGGTAGCAAAGTTGTCATGTTTATGCGGTTGTCAGAAACTAATCCCTTCTTGTGTACTCGAGAAGGTTTCTAGTAACCTCTGAGCTAGCTGGCATTCACAATTAAGTCTAACATATTCAAGAGAGACCTAGTCGACCTAAGTCCTACGTCTAAACTATCGTTTATGTTATTCCAGTGTGCAGAGCCTATTGGGAATATAGGAACTACACTGCAGCCTTTGACTAATATTTCTAGAAAAGAGCTAAAATCTGAATGTTTTTCTCTCCTTGAGGATCTAAGATTATCTACAGAACTACTGAAACCTACCATTCTTAAAAATCAACTGATTTTGACTATACATGCTATGCAAACTTATTGAATAAATATACATAATGGTCATCATAGATTTGTATTAACACAACTCAGGATGGATATTTTTCATCATCTAACTAGTTTTCCTACTATAAATGAATGGTCGCAAGACTTGGTAAAAGACCTTGTTACAACATTTCCATCCAGAGCACCATGCACATTGTTTTATTTTGGAAATAATATTCAGTCCTGAGAAAATGTTCAATCAACCCGTTGTGGAGATCTCTAAACTTTGTGCAGTGTGGGACAGCTTTTTTGTTTTTACAATCCCTTCTGAGTCGGTGTATCTGTATTGCTACGTCACATTATTTATGGGCTGTTATCACTCGCAGAATGTTTTTAAAGTTAACGTCATTGCCTATATAAAGTAGTTACCCTTTTATTTGTTTAACCTGCATTGCCTATGTTTTATCATTCTTTTTATACAGAACCTTTTTAACTTGAACAAAGAACTAATCTTATATTTTGTATGCTTTTATCATTTTCAATGTGAAATCTAATAAAGCTCAATTTCGATCTGATTAGAAAGAGCACCATGCAATTTTACCTTATGAACCCAAGCTTAAACCTCTCAGCTGCAGTGTCCCACAGGGGTGTATTATTTCACCCTTGCTTTTCAACATCTATATGCTTGCTCCTTTTTGCCCAATTGCTTTCTAAAACAGCTGCCACACCTAATATTAATCTACATGGCACCCAAATCCCCCTACAAATCCCTCTAAAACATCGGACCCAAATACTTCAACAAGAAAGTATCATTCCACATGCCCAATGGGAACCTCGGCTCTTCCGACTTTGCCCTGGCAGAGGTCCCCCGCATCCGCAGAAACGGAACAGAAGGGAGAGCCTTCTCCTACATCGCTGCCAAGACCTGGAACAAGCTCCCTGTGAACATCAGATGCTCCCAAACCCTGCACACCTTCTGGAAGGACCCCGAGACCTTGCTCTTCGACTGATCTGGAGCTGCCCCCTACTCCCAGTGCCTTGAGACCCTCTTGGGTGCCTAGCGTGCTACATAAACCCCTGATTGATTGAATTAATCTTTGATTTTGAACAAGGATCAACTTTCTCCTCGGCCCTTCCACCAGTGGTGAATGGCCCAGAACTTCTTGTGGTGCCTGAAGATGCATGGTCCTATAGTGCTCTCACCTGGCCCTCTGTCACCACGTCTCATTCTCATTACCTGTACCAAATTTTGGGATTGCTTTGGTATTAACTTACCAGTTTCGGTCCTCATGTAAAGATAGTTGTTAATTCCTGATTCTATTATTTAAAAAATATCCTTAACAGTTTGCTTTTTCTGGACAGCTGCTACCATATAACTGTGATAAACTTTTAATACAGTGCTGTATTGATTATAGGAAAGATGTCCTGCTTGTTTCTCCTGCAAGATCAATACATTCTTCAAAATGCTTCTGCATGGCTAGTTTGCAACGTACCTTGGCGCCAACATATCATGAAGATCTCGAAACAATTACATTGGTTTCCTGTATAACCGAAGGTTCACCTTTAAAGCTATGATGATTGTACACTGTGCCCAAAATCTGCAATTTCACCACTGGATGGCTGACAAATTCGAATGGTATAATGCCAGTTGCACCTTGAGCTCAAATTACCATTTTATCTTCAGTATTCCCAGAAAAATTACATTTAAGTTTGGTGACCGTTCTTTATCTAGTCACTATAGCACATATCATGAACTCTCTGTCTATGTCCCTAAGTGCTGTACTGTCTTTGTACGATTCGGGCAAAGGTTTGGGGCCCACATTACGAGTGCCCAGGTGGGAAGGCGATTATTATTGCACATTTCAATATCGATAGCAAGGAAATCAGAAATTTAAAGGCGCGATATTTATCACCCATTTCAGGTTGTGACCTTTAAAATGGGTCATAACACGTAATGTTGGCGCTTGTGCACCAACATCTGTTTGTATATGTATTTACCAGGAATTTTCATGATTTGTGTTCAGAAATGTACCTGGTGAAAATTATGAGGCATGGGGGAACTACCACAAAACTCGTAATTCCGATTCCCATGGAAACATAATGAGGGCCTACGTCTTTCTTGTCCCCAAGTAACTGAATAGGTTTTGGCAACAGTATAAGAAAATTTGTTTGTAACAATAATGATGGTGACCAATTCTTGATGGAACTGCTGTTAGGAGTGTTAGGCGTGCTAGGGAAAATCTACAGTCTCTCTTGTACCCCACTGAAAAGTGAGATCGTACTATAATTTCGGACAGTTTTCCTGTTTGATACTTTTATCGCGATTCATTATATTAGAAGAATTTCACTTTTGAGAAACAAGGTGTGTCTCATTGATTGCTTTCTTATTATAAATACTTTTTCAAGACAAATATAACGAAGGTACTGACCACTACGAACACAGTAAAATAAAAAACGGTTACATTTCCCACTTACATGCATTATTAATTTGATATTGTATGTTACGTGTTAGCACAGAGCAATATTGTGGAATAACGAAGGGGAAGATTTACAAGCCTCTTGCGCTACTTTTGCGCCGCCGTTGCGTCACTTCTGTGACACAGCGGCGGCGTAAACCATGCGCCACATTGCGCCCTATTTACAACCTGATGCATCTAGGGAGATGCGTCACGTTGTAAAGCCCTGCGCCACATGAAACCTGCGTCAGGTTTCATATGGGCGTTGCGGCGCAGGGGGAGGCGTTCCAGCGCAGTAAAGCCTCGGTAAAGTGCCTTAGTGAAATCTACAAGATTCCACGCAGTTACTTTCCCGATGCCGCTGCGTCAAAACCTTGCGCCTGCTTGAAGCAGGCGTAAGGAATGACGCACCACGTTATGTATGGGCAGGCCACGAGCATTGCTGGAGTTGCGTCGTGCTTGCGACACGACTCCAGCAATGCGCCACCCTTTCGACTAGAGATGCATCACGCATCTGTTTATCCTTGCACCATGGCCCATCTGTGGTGGGGTGAGGTTAAATTTGCGTGACGCATCTTGCCTGGCTCATCCCTGCTGTTTGCAAGGATGCACCAGTCGTCATAAATCTGCCCCAAAGTATTTACAAAGAAAGGGGATGTGCGCAAGAGAATTGTAAGTAATATATTTTGTTTTAGCGCAGTAACGCGTGTTATGATATGACAATGCTAATTGGCCAGTATATTACAACCACAATAAGAGTCATAGGGTGCAATTCATAAGGCATTTTCGGCCGTAAAGATATGTTAAAAAAAGGAAGCCTAGTAGTCACAAATTAATTTATTACCGCATATAGCTATGCCACACCTGCTGAGAGTACGCAATAGTAACTCCATGCAAGGGAATCAAAGTAGACTGACCAAGTCATAGTCTGCCTTTTAGGTTTTGGTCTTTGAATTCTCACAAACGTGTACATTTGTGATATTCACAAACTCTTTTCTTACGTTTGCCACCATGGAAATGGTAAGAGTCTTGGAGTAAATCTCCTTCTAGTATACTAAAAGGGAATGGATCCCCTCCAAACTTGGAGATGCAGAGAGAAAAAAAAAAGGAAAAAAATGAGAATTTGCATATCAGAAACTAGTTCTCCTTTGCGAAACCCATATTGGGAACTTTAGAGCCTGGAGTATGTTACATGACATTCCTGTTAATACACCTGGAAATCTAAGCCTACTTTCTCTGAGAATTTCCTCGATAACGTGCTTTTTTATTTGATAGGTAACATTCTTATCCTCTTAATGTCTTAACAGCCGTTTTTAACTCTGAAAAAGCATTTGCTGAACCGTCAAGTCATCCATTCCTCATCTGATTCATGCTTGTTAAATAGCTATACATTGTTTAACACTTGGGGCCAGATGTAGGTGGCCAATGACCGGTCGGTAACAGCCGAATTCGGCGGTTACCGACCGGTAATTGGATTTTGAGATGTAGGAGCATGCTTTACAGAATCGGTATTTTACCGATTCTGTATTTACAGATTCGGTAAAATTACCGAATCGGTAAATACAGACTCGGTAAAAATACAGAGTCTGTAAAAGCATATATAGGTAGCACATCTTTGAGTGCCGCAGGCCTTTCAGATTCGGTATTTTACCACCCAATCCAATTGGGTGGTAAAATACCGATTCCAGGTGTGCATGCACATGTGTGCATGCACACCTGTGCCATGTGACACACAGACATGCCCTTAGGGCATGTCTGTGTGCCACATGGCGCACATGCCTATTTTTGGGGTGCCAGAGGGTGTCAAAGTGACACCCCCTGCACCCTTGCAAAAATCGGTATTTACCGATTCTGTAATTACAGAATCGGTATTGCCCATTGATTCCTATGGGCTGCAAGGCCCATAGGAATCAATCGGCAATACCGATTCGGTATTTACAGAATCGGTAAATACCGAATCTTAACGATTCGGTATTTACCGACCCTGAAATACCTACATCTCCCCCCCTCTATTTTACCTCCTCTTAAATACCGATTCGGTATGAATCGGTATTTAAGAGGTGGTAAATTAAAATTACCTACATCTGGCCCATAGTGAGGAATAATTACAGCAATATGACTGTAGATGGTGCTTTCAATAAAAACAGTTGCTACCTATATAGTTTTCTGCTGTGTTAAATTGTTGTGACTAAAAAAATTAATTATTTGGGTATGAAATAGGGGATGCTTGTTATGTTCTTTTTAAAAGCAGTGGTATTGAGAAAGCACATCTGACTGACTAATTACACATGCTCACTCTTGGTAATGCTAATATTGATTTACTCACCCAGTGATGTGTCAATAGCAGGAAAGTATTCGCCTTCTTCAGCAGTTCACTTGTAAAGTGCTGCAGAAGCCTGCATTTGTATGGCTGATTATCTTTCTGAAGTGATTAAAATCACTATGCTTGTAGTTCCATTCTTCACAAATGTATCTAGAATGTATCTGTCACAGGCAAGGCAATGTGTATTAAAGTGATAATGTTATTGTATTTTCATGGGTCATTGCTTACATTGATTTGTTTTATATCTGACAGGACTGTGCACAGATAGAGACAGCAAAGGGCTGGGCGATATATCATCCCAACATTTCCAGCAGTTATTAACAGATCGAAGAGTTGCTGCTGTGTACAGTTTCATTCTACAAATGAGCAAATTGCTTCAAACGTCTTTAAAAGTACTAATGTTGAGCACAGTTTTTTACCTGATGTCACAACATGGTTGTTAGACCTGACCCTTTTTGCAGGGTCACCCCAAATGTTTTACGATTCTCTACCTTTCTTTCTCAAACTCGTTTTTATTGTTTTTTTGTGCTTTCTCCCTACTAACAAGTGTTAAGATGCTTCTTTTCTCCCCATAAAACCTGGTAACATTGACCTTCACCTGATTGCTATATTGAATTTACTTGTAAGTCCATAGTATATTGTACTACGTGTACCCAGGCTCTGCCAATTAAATGATATTTGTGAGTTGCTGCACTCTTGCGCCCCCTACTAAAGTGGCCTGTTTAAACTTGTAGTGTAGTTTGAAATTGTCATTTTGACCAGGCAAAATAAACCTTTTGCCAGGCCTAACCCTTCCTTTTAATACGCATCAGTCACCCCTGAGGTAGGCCCCAAAGGATCATTGGGTAGGGCGCGCTGTGTTTATAAGGTAGGGCATGGTTGTTTTAGTTTTACATGTTCTGACAGTAAAAGACTCCTAAAGTCGTTTTTCACTGATGTAAGGCCTATCGCTTCCACAGGCTACCATTGTGTTACCTTATTTCTTTTAATGAGTACTAACTTCAGATTGGGAGCAGATAGAGAAATTATCTTGACACTCAAACAAACTGTAATTTAAAAACATCTACAATAGTAAACTTTGATTTTAGATTGCAGTAAAAAAAATGCCACTTTTCAGAAATATGGCATTTTCCTTCCCAAAGTTTCTTAGGCCTTTCTATGAGTTTCCAGCTGCCTGGGCCTTTTAATGGTCCCCTCTATCAAGAATGTGTATTGAGCCCATGCAGAAAACAATGGGACATGGATGTGGCTGTGAGAGGGTCCTCCTGGAAGGATTGCTGGTGAAGAGCTGTACCCTGCCTTGATTACATTTCAAAGGCCCTTGCCCACCGCATAAAAAAAGGAACCTGGCACAAAGCTTGCCCTGCCGTTTGTCATCCCAAACAGTTTGGAGCAAGAACTAGGAGAAGAGGAAGAACTGACCATAGCTAGCTCTGTGGGTAGATCTGGAAATTGTTCACACAAAGGCTGGCATCAGGTATAAAAAAGGGACCTTCAGAACCATTCATCCGACCTGTGGACATTTCAGAAGGACTGCCTTGCTGCTAAGAGGTCCACCCTGCTGCTGGAAGGACTGCCTTGCTGTCTAAAGAAGGAAGACTGGACCTACTTGTCTTGATCCCAGACTACCCAGAGTAACTCCAACGGTCAGTTGGCTGACCTTTTATGTGAGTTGCAGGGACACAACAAGCTACCAGAGGCCTCCCTGCAACTGCCCGGCTGACCAGCACCAGTTGGGCCTGCCTGGACCTGCCTTAACCCTCTTGTTCACCTTTAGTGGAGTGAGTACTGATCCCTAAGCGATGCCCCCCAGGTCTTGGACATCCTGATGTTCCGACTTCTTGCAAACAAGCCCATTTGCCCCAAAACTCTACCACTAACGTAAAGCTCTGGTTAGACCTGCTCTTCATTTCAACAGGAACCATCTGCAATGACCAGCAACGCAAGACCTGAAAATTCATGCTGCAGCAATGACAGCCTGAGATGACTGCCATCACTAAGTTCCAACTACAATCGGCTCTTGATACTACAACAACAACAATCAGTGCTGCTCAACCTACTCTTCATGCCAAACTCTTCCTCCTTGCGGTCTCCTGCAATACAAAAGGAACTCTTTGTACCAGACTTGAGATTAAACTCATCAGCAGGTTTAATCTAGTCCCTGTATCCAACATGCAATCCATCATGGTCAGACTGAATTTGTGACTTTGCCCTTCGATTAGTGTGACCAGATAACTCAATCAATCAATACAAATCTTATAAAGTGAGACTACTCACTCACAAGGGTCTCAGGGCATTGGGTGGGAGGTGTTCTGGGTCTGCGGTTCAGTCAAAGAGTTATGTGTTGATGCCCTTCCTGAATTGCAGCAACAGTGGTGATTGCCTTAAGTGTAGAGGCAGGGAGTTCCAGATCTTTGCAGTGAGGTAGGAGAAAGATCTTCCTCCAGCCGTGGTTTTGTCGATCTGTGGGATGGGGGCCAGGGCCAGTATGGTGGAGATGTTTGGTGAAAGAGTAAAAGGAGAGGCTGTGGTTGAGGTCCGCAGGCCCAGCATTGTGGAGGGATTTGTAGGCCTGCTTGAGAAGCTGATTGTGATTCTCTTGTTGACAGATAGCCAGAAACGGCCTCTCAGGTGGCCGGTGATGTGGTTGCGCCATGGGATGTTCAGGATGAGTCCGGTGGGGGCGTTCTGGATGGTCTGCAGTTTTATTTTTGTTTCTGGGTTGTGCCGGCATAGAGTGCATTGTGGTAGTAAGTCTGCTGCTGTCAAGTGCATGGGTGACCAGTTTCCTGAACTAAGGAGGGATCCACTTGAAGATCTTACTAAACAGGTGCTGCGTGTGGAATCAGGAGGATGAGACAGCATTGATTTGGTGGATAATTAGGAGCAAAAAGTCCAGAATGAGACAGAGGTTTTGTGCATGGTCCTGTGGGAGTGAGGGGAATTCCGAGCTCTGCAAGCCATCAAGAACCATCAATGGCAGAGGGAAGGAGCCCATGATATGTTCTTCAGTCTTGTATGAGTTAAGCGTCAGGCAGCTGTCTTCATCCAGGTGGCGACTGCCTTCATCACGTCATGGAGGTTGCTCCTGGTGGCTCTGGGTTCCTCTGTGAGGGAGAGATCCAGCTGGGTGTCGTCGTTGTAGCAGAAAATGCTGAATCCATAGCTTCTGGCAATGGCAGGAAGAAGTAGATCCATTCTAGGGATTTATTAATGATGCCATCGTCATGGACTCTTGTGCAGAAGGTGTGGTGGGAGGCGAGGGGCTGCAGTCTTGCCTCAGTGATGGAGGATGTAGATGTCACCTGTAGCGGCAAGGAGAGCTGTCTCAGTCCTGTGGGTGCTTCTGAAAGCCGATTGGGAGAGGTCTAGGATGTTGTTTATTTCGACGGACTCAGATAGTTGGGCATTGGCGGCTTTCTCAATGACTTTGGCAGAGAGATGGTGTGAGAAGTTGGCCTGTTGTATGATATCCACAATTCTGTGGGCACCTTGTATCAGTCCAAACAATCCCTTATGGTGACGGTTGTAAGTCAACCTTGAAAGACAAGCTATCCTAGGGTTAGCATGGACTAAGCAGCCTAAAGGCTTAACTCAAGAGGGCATGTGAAGCCAGCTGTTTTACCATATGCAATCCTGTAATATCAAATGAAAGGACACCACACGAGTAATATATTATAAAAATATATGTATTTATTCTCAGAATATTCCCCTGTACTCTTTATGAGTATAGAAGCACAAGCGTTTAAACAAAAGCACAATATAACATATGAAAGTTGCATGTTTATGGATGAGGCCGGTGGCCACTCAAACCATATATCAAAAAAGTAGTATAAGTATCACTAATCGATCAGTGGTAAGGCCTAGGTCCTTGGGAGTCGCTTGGACTACATTGAACTAACAGCAGTTAGGACGGGAGTAGTCCGCGGGATTCGGGTGCAGCGCTAAAATCGTTCGCATGCACCAATGCAAAGTCAATTGTGCGTAAAAGTTATCGAGTTACAGTTTTAGAAGTCTTCCGACTGGACTAGAAGGACAAAACTTTAGACTTAGACACTAGAGGTGTAAAACACCACAGGAGCACCGGCGTTCAAGAGTTACCTCACCCACAGGAAGCGTGTGCACAGGTGCAAAAGCGTGTCGGGTTTCGTCGAGAAGATCTATGGGGCCTGGAGATGAAGATGCTGCAGGCGTCCAGAAGAGAAGTGTCCGGTATGATCGAAGGGTGGATTGAAGATGTAAAGAACCTGAAAGCAGAGGGGACAGAGTCTGGGTCACTAGCCAGTGACCACGAAGGAACCAGGCGATGTCGGGCGCAATCAGGTGGTTGTCATGAAGCTTGTCTCCGCTGCCACGTGGACTCTGGGGCATCAAGGATGTCCAGGAGTGGATCACGAGCTGTCCCAGAAAGGTTCTCGCTTTCGGCGGTGTCGGCTTCCAGATCAGAGTTAACAAGCCTTGGCAAGGACAACCCACGCAGGATTTGAAGATCGCTTCTTACTCGGACCAGCAAGGTCTGAGCGGGTGCTCCATTTCAGGGGAGCGAGGGCCAATCTGGAGCAACCAGACTAGCAGAGCAAATTTAAAGGTTTGTTGGTACTGGGGCCACTAGCCAATGGGCAAGCGACCCGACCAATGCGTTGAGCAGGAAAATGCAAAAGGGCCTCACGCAGCACTCAATGAGTCTGGAGGGGTGAGCTTCGGTGCAAAAGCTGCTCTGGGATGGAGCTTCTCAAACTTCAATGCACAGCTTCAAGGAATCCTCGAAAGCTGTACGGTCAACACTCCATTGTTTTTCCAAGATGGCCGGCCCCAGGCTTCAGGTGGCCTCCACGGGTCTCAGCTTTGCAGGGACTGTGGATCGGACTGTTGGAAGGCAGGAACGCTGGGTCTTGTTGATCTCTGTTGCTCAAGTTGTGGCGGGAACTGCAACAAAGCAAACAGTGAGGTGCTGGATGGTGCCTGTTTGCACAGGGTGGTCACTCCTTGACCACAAGGGAGATTCTTCAGTCTTCTACGTCGAGTAGGATGTCGAAGGGTCCAGAGTTTTGTTTCATAAGTTTCAGTCAGGATAATCTGAAGTGCATCTGCACAGCTCCTACTTTTATTCCAAATCAAGGGGCTGGATTACCTGCTAGGTCCCTCCTATGGGTGGGACCCAGGAAGGGGGTGGTTACACCCCTTTCCCTTTGTCCAGTTTCACACCAGTACTGGGGCTGGAGTGCCCCAGAACCGGTTTGACTGGATTTTGCCTGGGACACCTTGTGCGCCCCAGGCAGTGTCTAGTTTCTTTCAACCCTCCCTGCTCCAATCCACTATCTCTTGTCTGGGGTGGTGTAGCACCTCCCTGTGACAGGAAACCCTTTGTCCAGGCCTCCCCCAGCCAAGTTTCGGTCAGCAGCAGGAGGTCAGACTTGTGTCGGGGCAGCAGCATCCATTTTGTGATGCTGAGGCTCTGGTTAGGATTAACCGCGTTTTAAGTAAAGTAACATGTCTTCTCTCTCTAGAAGGGTGGAATGCTACCCCCGTCGCCAGAACTGGCGAGGGGGTAGTATTCCAAAGTGTATGACACCAAACACGACATGTTTTGATAAAGCCAAACCAAAGTTAGCAATAACCGCAAGGATTATAATGCACTTAAGATTATATGGTATGGCAGTATCACTAGAACAGCTATAAGGAAATGGTTCCGAAAGCTGCAGACAGGCTCAGCTCATGCCAGAGCACCATCTCACATAAAACCACGCACTCTACCTCCAGGATTGTTAAGGCCTGCCATAGGAGTGACTTATAGGTATATATGTGTCCAGTTAGGTTTAGATATAGGTATACTATGGTGCACAGACATAATATCGACTCCAAAATATCGTTTGGACAGAATATCGAGTTTTAGATATCGTTTGGACAAAATATCGACAGGACAGAATATCGACAGCCAAAATATCGTTTTTAAGGTAAGTGAAGTAATATCGACTGTAAATAATATAGAAAGTGAAAATATCGTTTTTTAAATAATATTTAATTATTTATAGTGTTTTTATGTTATAATATGTGTGAAAAGTGTCATTTTATGTTATAATTATTTTTAATTAATGATTTTTTTTTAATTATTGTGTAATTTTAATCTGTAGCGGGTTGTGGGTTTATAGGGGAATAGGGTGGGAAGTAATTTAATTATAATTAATTAAATATGTAAATGTATTAATTGGTAGTAATAATTAATTAATTGGTAATTAAATAATATTTGTTAATTATTTAAAATGTAATTGGTAATTAATTTAATTTAATTGATTAATTGCTAATTATGTAAATTACAATAATTTATTTCCTGTAGCGGGTTGTGGGTTTATAGGGGAATAGGGTGGGAAGTAATTTAATTATAATTAATTAAATATGTAAATGTATTATTTGGTAGTAATATTTAATTAATTGGTAATTAAATAATATTTGTTAATTATTTAAAATGTAATTGGTAATTTATTTAATTTAATTGATCAATTGCTAATTGTGTAAATTTAAATAATTTATTTCCTGTAGCGGGTTGTGGGCTTATAGGGGAATAGGGTGGGAAGTAATTTAATTATAATTAATTAAATATGTAAATTTAATATTTGGTAGTAATATTTAATTAATTGTTAATTAAAAAATATTTGTTAATTAATTAAAATGTAATTGGTAATTAATTTAATTTAATTGATTAATTGCTAATTATGTTAAATTAAAGGGGTATTTTTAGGGTTCAGGGTCAGTTTTTGGTTTTTGGGTAAAGGGGTATTTTTAGGGTTCAGGGTCAGTTTTTAGTTTTTGGGTAAAGGGGAATTTTTTGGGTTCAGGGTCAGTTTTTAGTTTTTGGGTAAAGGGGTATTTTTAGGGTTCAGGGTCAGTTTTTAGTTTTTGGGTAAAGGGGTATTTTTAGGGTTCAGGGTCAGTTTTTAGTTTTTGGGTAAAGGGGTATTTTTAGGGTTCAGGGTCAGTTTTTAGTTTTTTTGTAAAGGGGTATTTTTAGGATTCAGGGTCAGTTTTTAGTTTTTGGGTAAAGGGGTATTTTTAGGGTTCAGGGTCAGTTTTTAGTTTTTGGGTAAAGGGGTATTTTTAGGGTTCAGGGTCAGTTTTTAGTTTTTGGGTAAAGGGGTATTTTTAGGGTTCAGGGTCAGTTTTTAGTTTTTGGGTAAAGGGGTATTTTTAGGGTTCAGGGTCAGTTTTTAGTTTTTGGGTAAAGGGGTATTTTTAGGGTTCAGGGTCAGTTTTTAGTTTTTGGGTAAAGGGGTATTTTTAGGGTTCAGGGTCAGTTTTGGGTTTTTGGGTAAAGGGTTTTTTTTAGGGTTCAGGGTCAGTTTTGGGTTTTTGGGTAAAGGGTTCTTTTAGGGTTCAGGGTCAGTTTGGGGTTTTTGGGGTACAGGGGTACAGTGTAAAAATAAAGTAAAATTAAATTTACATTAATTTCATTTAATGAAATTAAATTAAATTAAATTATATTAAATTATTTTTAAATATTTTAAATTATAAAAATTAGTATATACTTACCAATACTTACGTTGTAATGGTAGTGCGTTGTAAAAGTTGCGTTGTAACGTCATATATCCACTGTTGCACTCTTTGGAGTGGAAATAGTAATTTTAACCCCTACGCTATCCAACGCTTTCCCTACTGTTGCACCCACTGGAGTGGGAATAGTAATTTTTACTCTTTTGTATTTGTACGTTAATAATATTGGCTATTATTTAATTAAATGTTGTTACTATATATATATATGTTTTAGAAATATGATTACAAAAATATTATTTTTTTACTTTCATTAATTATTTAATTATTAAAAGTTATTTTAAGTATTGTTAAGTATATTTTAGTAATTAATTTTTTATATTAATGTAATTAAACATTGTTTTTATTAAAGTCGATATTTTTTACAACTATATTTTCGTAAACGATATTTTTAACTCGATATTTTTGTACTTACCTGTTTGTAGATAGAAACTCGATATTTTGTCTCTCGATATTTTCTCAACGATATTTTTGTTGGTCGATATTCTGTCCCTCGATATTATTTCAGTGATCCGTATACTATATCTAAGCAAGGGGTGAGTACACCACCTTGCCCCAGCTGAGGGATCAGCCAGTTGTGTCGATTTAAGTAGCAGCCAGGGGTGGCAAAATATATGCTGCAGCCCCTGGTAGGCCTGGGATGCACCTATGCCCTGAGCACCTATAGTGCATGGTACAGGGGCTGACAAGGTATCCAGTACTAAATTGGTGATGTACCTAAAGTACATGTATGTGAATTTAGAGAGAGAACAGCAGGCTGTGGGTCTGATTAGCAGGCCCACAGCCACATTAAGTCGAAAACCAGTGAAGCAAAAAGCAAAAATTGGGGTGACCATAGGATAGCAGACCCTACTCTCCTACAGATGGTCTGTAGTTCTTAAGGTTCATTGGGTTGTAGAATGTTTCTTCAGCAGAGCAGTTGATCGCTGTATGCTTCCAGTCTTCCAGGAAAGTGGTGGACTAAATGGAACATTTGATGGTGCTGAAGAGTTCATGCGCGATGCTGTTGTAGATTTGGTGAGGGCAGGGATCAGAGGGGGATCCTGATCAGATGCTCCTCATGATCCTGGAGGAGTCACCAGAGGTGAGGGTAGTCCAGTTGTTCAAGGTCTGCTGGGGGCTGGATCCATTGCATGAAGTGATTGTTGGAGCAGTGGGTGGGTTTGTCTTGGAGTGTGAAGCTGTCATAGATATCCTAGATCTTGCAGTGTAAAAAGGTGACAATGTTTTTGCAGAGGTCTTGGAATGTGGGATGTGTGCTTTTTCTGTGCTTGGTTTGGCAAATTATTTGACTATGATGAAGAATTCTTTACTGTTGTGTCAGTTGTCATTGATGCATTCCTCGATGGCTGGCTTCTTTGTTGTTTTGATGATGCAGTGATGTGCACCTATGGTGGATTTGAAGGCTTTGTGGTCTGCTGTGCTCTTGCTGCTTCTCCATCTTTTCTTAAGCCTTCTACAGTTGCGCCTGGACTCTTGGAGGGCAGAGGAGAACCAACTGGCTTTCATGGAGGGATGCTTGTGTGAGAGTTTCTTGAAGGGGGCCAGTGTGTTGACACAGTTGGAGATCCAGCAGTGGAGGTTGGGTGCTGAGGTGTTGGTGTCCATGGGTGTCTGTGGTGGGGTCTTGCTGAGGGAGGTGGTCAGCTGTTTTTCGGTGATCTTGTTCCAGCGTCTGAGAGGATCGCCATACGTGCAGTGGATTTTGGTGGGTTTGGTGAAGAAGAAGTGGATGCTGTGATGGTTGATCCAGTGTGACTTGGAGGTGTAGCTGATGGGGATGTTTTTGCTTACAGAGAAGATGGGATTGAGCGTGTGTTCTGCAGAGTGGGTTAGTGTTGTGACCAATTGTTTGAGGCCAATGGCGGCTAAGTTCTCCAGTAGGAATGAGGTTTTGTGGTCTTGGAGGTTATCCAAGTGGAAATTGAGATCGTTGAGGAGAATGTAGACAATTGAGGCGAGAGCGTGGTGAGGGATGAAGTCGCTATGACTTCGTTGAATGGGTGGGGTCTGGGAACTCTGTAGACAAGGTTGTCGTGAAGGGTGGTGTTAGGGTTGGTCTGGTTCTGGAAGTGGAGCTGGTCCATCTTGGGTAAATAGTCAGGTGAGCTGGTTGTGAGGGGGAGGGTGTCTTTGTGTATGATGGCGATGCCTCCTCCTGGACGGTTGATGCTGTCCTTGTGGATAATTTTGTATCCACCAAGAATGTTGGTTGTGATGTCCTGGGCTAGGCTGGAGTTCATCCAGGTTTCTGTGAAGAAGGCGACGTCAGGGGAGTTGGGGTCGAGCAGGTCCCAGATCTCCATGGCATGTCATTTGAGGGAGTGGGTGTTGAGTAGGATACATCTGAGGTGGTTGGTACTGGTTCTTGAGGGCCATATAGTTGGTGGGACTTGTATGCAGAGCAGCTGCGGCTGCTGCAGGTAAAAGCGGCGGGGCCAGGTGAGGGGAGATTTTGAGAGGCGACCATGAGGGAAAATTAAATAATTAATTAATTTCCCCTCGTGATCGTCTCTCTAAAACCTCCCTCGCCTGGCCCCGCCCTCACCTGCAGCAGCAGCGGCTGGTGTGGTGGCCGCTTAAGCTGCAGGTGCAGCAGGTGAATGGGCCTTTGGTGTTCTTCAGCAACGCGAGGTGGCAGGTGGACTGGTGTCTAGTGTTGAGGGCATGGAGTGTGCTGGCATCCTAGCAGTGGATGGCTCGAGAACATGGGGTAATGGCGCAGGACGTAGTCTAGTTGCGGACGGGTGCAGATCACCTGGCCTTTGGCATGCCATTAAGTAGTGGAAGGGGGAGGGCTGGACAGATGGGAAACTGGGAAATGGGGTAGCAGGAAAGCAGTGCTGGAGGGGGGGGCAGGCCGTGGAGGACGGGCAGGAACACAAAAGGGAAAAAAGGTGCAAAAAGTGAAAAAAGAGACAAAAGTGAAAGGAAAGTGACAAATAAGTGACAAAAAGCAGAAAAGATTAAAGGAAGGAAAAAAGAGATCAGAGGAGAAAAGACAAAAAGCAGAGAGACAGAGGGCAGAGGAGCAGCAGAGCACAGATGCTCCACACTGGCGACTAGGGATGAGGAGGGCCTCAAACACACAGACCTGCAAGGGTCAGGGGAAGCAGCTACCAGGCAAAGCTGTGAAGGAAGGGAAGCAGTTCTCTGACATGGCAATTTCTGATTCATAGTGCTAATCAAAACATTTTAGAATCAGTATCTCTGGTTCAACCGATTGGAATTTTGTTGTTCCAGGATCATTTCATGTATTAGAATCTACTCTATTTTTACAATTTTTTGTGGATTTTTCTTGTGTGGTTTTTCCACTGAAGGTCCTACCAAATCCATAATGAAGCAATGTGAAGCCTCCCCACACAGCTTAAAGCTTTATTGGAACTGATGCAAATTGACTCAAAAACATGGAAATCCTCACAGCTCAGATTTATAGTAATCAATCCTGGACAATGCAAATCCTCGCAAAGCAACAAAGCACAGACCTCACACCAAGGACATAATTACAAGGGCCAAACTTGGTCCTGCACCAGGACTGCACTCCATAGTGGTCAGCCTTGATTTGTGGCTTTATCCTGGTCCAACGCGAAAAGATACCCACAGTTAACACTTTATGCTTCTTGGTTCTATTTGTACTTAAAAACATTTTTAAAACTCATGACTCCAGTTTTAATGATTGGAGTTAATTTGTTTTGGTATTATTTCATTCAAAACATTTTTTTCTACCTTATTAAATTGGTGTGGGAATTTTCTTGTGTTGTGTTTTCACTTTAATACTGATTGTGTGCTGCACAAATACTTTACAAAATGTCTCTAAGTCAAGCCTAGATGCTTTGTTCCAGAGGATTAAGCACAGGTTAATTTAGTGACTTTTTGTGGTGCACGATGACAAGTAGTTTGGTTGTTGAATGAGAGGGGTTTCTTTCCTTCCATAACCAGTAATCCAGTTTCTTACAGTGGTTAAGTTGGGAGCTGAATCTTAGACCTCTGAGTGGAGCAGTTTTGTATCTTACTTCAGTCCACAATTAAGATGGTTGTTCTTACGTACTCTGTCATCTTATTAGAGCTGAATACATACTGACCGAGTTTGACTTCATAAGTGTATCTAAGTGATCACTTTTATTACCTTGAAGCACTCAGTTTTTCAAAAAAACAGAACATGCATCAGCAGTTAAATTGCAAAAGACTGGAATTATCATGCACCACCAATGATGTAATTTGGCAAAGTGATCATTTTCTTAGAACTCAGCTGAGAATATCTTTTTGTGATGAGAGTTCATGTCTGAAATATGAATGATTAAAGAGAAACAACATTAAATATCCATTCAAATTAATTGTCAACATGAGAATTGCATATTGTAGAGACTAGAGAAGTTGAATTTATTCTCAAGGAAAACTTGTGGCACTGTATTAGGCGATGGATTCATTCCACAGCAATGTTAAAAGATTAATCAAATATTATAAATATAGTATCCGTTAGGAATTGGGTTTCTGGTTGGTAGAGTAAATAGCATGTGTAAGCAGCAACCACAATCCTTGTCAGGGTACGTCCAATACACAAGAAAAATTAACCTGTGCTCTCCCTCTGGTAGCTTGGCACAGAGCAGGCAGGCTTAACGTAAGAGGCAATGTGTAAAGTATTTTTGCACACAACGCACAGTAACACAGTGAAAACACCAATAACAGATTCCACACCAGTTTAGAAAACTAGATTACTACATTCCACACATAACAAGACTACAATGACAACAATCCAATAAGTAGAAGTAACAATGTGAAATGCGAAGGAATAAGTGTTAAAATATCGTTTATAAGCAAATAGTGCTTAAAGGGGAAAAGTTGTCCCTCTGGACCGGGAGAAATTCAAAAGTTAAGGCTGCCCGTGATGGAGCTCAGGCCGGTTACAGGACCCAAGCAGGACCTCTGAGCATCGTACTTTAATACTTGTTACAGCACGAAATGCAGTAGTGGCAATTCAATAGTTCAGTGGCTGAAACAGCAACTCTGACGTGTGACGGCTCAAAATGCACTGTGGCAGGTTAATCTATGCTGAAGAGGCGATGTGTTGATTTTTTCCCTGCACTGGCAGCAATGCGTTGGTTCCAGTGCAGTGACTCTGGAGGCAATGTGGCAGTTTCAAGTGTGATAGGTGTACCTAATCCCTGCAGTGGCATTGATGTGCAGGTTTTTGTCAAATGCAAAACTCGAAACTCAGTTCCAAGGGCCCTGGACTGGCTTGGCACCACTTCGCAGAGCAAGTCTTACAGCAAGTAAAGTCCAGGTGCTGGATTGAAGATGAAAGGTAAAGTTGTAGATATCCCTCAGACTTCAGCAACAGGAGGCAAGCAAACAAGCCATTTAGAAACTTAGGATACAAAATGTAGAGAGTAGGTCCAGGCCTTCTCACTTCCATGCAACAGGCGGCAGGCAAACACAGAAAATCAGTTAAGCAAAGTTGCAGTCCCTCCTACAGCACAGTAACCAATGTGAATCAGGCCAACACAGCAAAGCAGTTTAGCAGAATGGCAGTCTCTCCTACAGCGCAGCAGCTCTTCTTCCTGGCACACTGTCCTCAATCTCAGCAATGCTCTTTCTTATTGGTATCAGAGGGGATATACTTATACACAGTTTGGACTTTAAAGTAGGGAGACTTCAAAGAGGTGCTTTGAAGTGCACAAGAACCTGCCTTTCCCACCCTGGCTCCAGACTCACTACTTTGGGGTATGCAACACTTTATGTGGGTACAAGACTTATCCCTTTCAGGTGCAAAGTGTAATTTCCTCCCACTCATCTTGGCTCAGAATGACACATAAGCATGCAGATGGCTGTTCCGTCACACCTACTCTTCCTTTGTGTGTGACTGTTTAAAGGGAATGCATGAAGTCAGCTGTCAACCACTCCAGACATGTATCCCAGAGACAGGCATAAGGCACCAAGGGCCAGATGTAGGTGGCCAATTACCGGTCGGTAACGGCCGAATTCGGACGTTACCGACCGGTAATTGGATTTTGAGATGTAGGGCCAGATGTAGGTGGCCAATTACCGGTCGGTAACGGCCGAATTCGGCCGTTACTGACCGGTAATTGGATTTTGAGATGTAGGGCATGCATTTACAGAATCGGTATTTTACCGATTCTGTATTTACCGATTCGGTAAAATTACCGAATCGGTAAATACAGACTCGGTAATATACCGATTCTGTAAATGCAGATGTAGCTGGCACATGTCAGAGTGCCACAGGGCTTTAAGAATCGGTATGTTTCTACCCAATCCAATTGGGTGGTAAAATACCGAATCCAGGTGTGCATGCACATGTGTGCATGCACACCTGTGCCATGTGAAACACAGACATGCCCTTAGGGCATGTCTGTGTGCCACATGGCGCACATGCCTATTTTTGGGGTGCCAGAGGGTGTCAAAGTGACACCCCCTGCACCCTTGCTAAAATCGGTATTTACCGATTCTGTAATTACAGAATCGGTATTGCCCATTGATTCCTATGGGCTGCAAGGCCCATAGGAATCAATGGGCAATACCGATTCGGTATTTACAGAATCGGTAAATACCGAATCTTAACGATTCGGTATTTACCGAACCTGAAATACCTACATCTCCCCCCCTCTATTTTACCACCTGTTAAATACGATTCGGTATGAATCGGTATTTAAGAGGTGGAAAATTAAAATTACCTACATCTGGCCCGTAGGGCATGCATTTACAGAATCGGTATTTTACCGATTCTGTATTTACCGATTCAGTAAAATTACCGAATCGGTAAATACAGACTCGGTAATATACCGATTCTGTAAATGCAGATGTAGCTGGCACATGTCAGAGTGCCACAGGGCTTTAAGAATCGGTATGTTTCCACCCAATCCAATTGGGTGGTAAAATACCGAATCCAGGTGTGCATGCACATGTGTGCATGCACACCTGTGCCATGTGAAACACAGACATGCCCTTAGGGCGTGTCTGTGTGCCACATGGCGCACATGCCTATTTTTGGGGTGCCAGAGGGTGTCAAAGTGACACCCCCTGCACCCTTGCTAAAATCGGTATTTACCGATTCTGTAATTACCGAATCGGTATTGCCCATTGATTCCTATGGGCTGCAAGGCCCATAGGAATCAATCGGCAATACCGATTCGGTATTTACAGAATCGGTAAATACCGAATCTTAACGATTCGGTATTTACCGAACCTGAAATACCTACATCTCCCCCCCTCTATTTTACCACCTCTTAAATACCGATTCGGTATGAATCGGTATTTAAGAGGTGGTAAATTAAAATTACCTACATCTGGCCCCAAATGTTTAAAGTAAGAACATGCCCACTTCCCAAAAGTGGTATTTTCAGAACTGCAATTTACAAAATCAACTTCACCATAAGTTGTGTTTTTAAAATGTGAGTCCAAAGACAACAAACTTAGGGGCCGATTATGATAATGGTGGGACTGCCACCGACAACTTGTTGATGGCAGTCCCATACCTATTGGGACCATCTTATTCGCCCACCAAATTCCATGTCAGGCAGATGTCTGGCAGTCATCAAGACTGACTGTCACGCATCTGATTGGCGCCTTGAGCTGGCCGGTGTGGCAGAGAGGGTTGTGTACCCTACCATGGTGGCGATGACTGGTAGGCACCGCCATAGGGATTACAATGTCCCATTCCACCCGCCTTTTCACAGTGGTGTACTCGTCATGAAAAGGCAGGTGGAAAAGGACTTTGGGGGCCATTAGTGGACCGCCCTGGACCTCCAATATGGGCACTGGGGGGTACCGATGGTACACACCTACAAACCCCTGCACCATGCAGCAGGCACCATATCAGTCATTTGAGATGTCATCAGTGATGTCACTGACCATGTCATAAGCGATGTAATATGTGATGTCATCAGCAGTGCATTGTGGGGCGCACGTTATAGTTAGCTCAGCTAATAATAACAGCTGAATTTCTCTAGTTTTGTATGTGTGAAATGTCAGCCTAACTATAACAGCCCTGAAACCTGTGTTTTTTTCTGTGTAAATATAGGTTTCTTTTTAATGCTTAACTACAACATGCCTGAAACCTGTGTTTTTTCTGTGATTTTCAAGTCTTTTAAAATGTGAATTACTAACAATTACGTCCCTGAAACCATTGGTTTTTCCAGTGAGTTTCTAAGGTTTTTTAAATGGTAATTTCTTAGTATGCCTACATAGCTAGAGCATGTATGGAAAGAGGAAGAAAGGCGGAGAAAGAAGGACAAGAAGTACAGAAAGATGGAAGAGAGGTACAGAAAGAGAAAGAAAGGTGCAGAAAGAAGCAAATATAATGCAGAAAGAGGCAGCAAAAGTCCTGAAAGAGGAAGAAAGGTGAAGAAAAAAGCCAGAGAAGTGCAGAAAGAAGCAACAGATGTGCAGAAAAAGGTCTACTTTGAATGTACCTTTTCACAGACTCATACAAAGTAGCCTAATCACTAATACTTCTCCCAAGCTGTCTTAAACCTCACTTTTCTCTTCAAGGTTCACTATTCATCAACTGCTCAGATTGTTAGACCTACCAAATGTAAAACAGAAATCCTAACCATATCACTGTTGTAAGTCTCACCACGTTTGTTAAGGTATGCATGTGTGTGTCTCAGATTTTACCTAATAAACTTTACATAAAAATAACCAGAAATACTTGAATACCTGTGTTTCAAACAGCATACTCTGTAAATGTGTGTACAAAAAGGTGTATGCATTTCTTTCTGCTCACAATACAGGATATTCAATAGTATATTTGAGGGCAAAGCAGAACTGAGAAGATTTGACTACCTATAGGAGAAGTTACCCGCTTTTTAGGAAACCATCTTCAGATGCATTACACATGTAAGAATACATGTACAAGTAGACAAGTAGACATATACAACAGTCCTGAGAGTACGCAGATCTTTAAACTTGACAGCTTGCACTTCCCAGTTGAATACAGATTGAGGCGAGAGTAGTTCAGCAAGAAGCAAGAGAGTTACAGAAACAGGCAAAAGAGGTGCAGAAAGAGGGAACAGCTGCAAACAGAGGCAACAGAGCTGCAGAAAGAGGGAATAGGGGTACAAAAAGAGGTAAGGGGGTGTAGACATTTGCAAGAGAGGTGCAGAAAGAAGCAAGAGCAGAAAGAACCAACAGCGGTGAGGAAAGAGGCCAGAGGGGTACAGATGGAGCAAGAAAGGAGCAGAAAGAGGGAAGAGGGGTGCACAAAGTGGCAAGGGGTGCAACAGTTTTCGAGAAAGGTGAAGAAAGAAGCAAGAGCAGTGCAGAAAGAGGCAAGACGGGTACAGAAAGAGGCAAGAGAAGTAAAGAAAGACGCAACAGAGATGCAGAAGGAAGCAACAGAACTGCAGAAAGAGGAAAGAGTTGCAGAATAAGGCAAGAGAGGTGCAGAAAAGGGTAACATGTGTGCAGAAAGAGTCATGAGAGGTGCATAAAGAGGGAAGAGGGGTGTAAAAAGAGGCAAGAGGGTACAGAAATAAGTGAGAGAGGTGCAGAAAGAAGCAAGAGAAGTGCAAAAAGAAGTACCAGAGGTGAAGAAGGAGGCAAGAGTAGTGCAGAAAGAGGCAAGAACGTTGCAGAAACAGCAAAAGAGGGGCAGACAGAAGCAAGAGCAGTGCAAAAAGAACCAACAGAGGTACAGAAGGAGGCTAGAGGGGTGCAGAAATGTACAAGAGAGATGCAGAAAGAAGGTAGAGGGGTACAGAAAGAGGCGAGAGGGGTACAGAAAGAAGAAAGAGAGGTGCATAAAGAAGCAACAGAGGTGCACAAGGAGGCAAGAGAAGTGTAGAAAGAGCAAGAGAGTTGCAGAAACAGGTAAAATAGGTACAGAAAGAAGCAAGAGCAGTGCAGATAGAACCAACAGAGGTGCAGAAAGAGGCAAGAGGGATGCAGAAAGAAGCAAGAAAGTTGCTGAAACAGGCACAGGACGTGCAGAAAAAGGGAACATGGGTGCAGACAGAGACAACAGAGGTACAGAAACAAGGAAGAGAAGTGCAGAAAGAAGCAACAGAGGTGCTTAAGGAGGCAAGAGAACAGCAGAAAGAGGCACGAGAGTTGCAGAAACAGGCAAGAGAGGTGCAGAAAACAGTATAAATCTTTTGTTTAATGCTTTATCTAGTAATTGCCAGTTTTCAGATAGTTGGCGTGCTGCAGAGGTTGTTTTAATATTTAAAAAGGGTAGTAGGTTTGTTCCATCAAACTATAGACCGATTAGTCTGATGGACATCTTGCAAAAACTCTATGCCAAGCACCTACTGTTTCGGATAAACGATTGGATAGAGGAAAAAGCCATACTTACTAAACTTCAAGCCTAGTTCAGGAGTAAGGTCAGCACTATAGACCAGGTCTTCAGATTCTGCTGCATATATTGGAAATATGTACTTCTTAGGAAGGGGCACTTATACGTCGCTTTCGTAGATCTGAGAGCGGCATTCGACCTCGTTCCACGTAACTTGCTTTGGAGGTCCCTTAGTGAAGCTGGACTGCCAGGGTGTCTGCTGGCCCAAATAGTCGAGCTGCATGCTAAGAATTATGCTAACATCAGGTGGGGTCCTAACGGGGAACTGACGCGCAATATCCCCATTGAGCGTGGCGTCCGCCAATGATGCGTCTTGGCCCCTACCTTATTTTCATTATTTGTGAACGATATCCCTGATCATTTAAACGACTGTACAAATGACTCACCACAACTTAGTGGAGAAAGGGTGCCTGCGTTACTTTTCGCGGATGATACCATCTTGATATCCCAAACTAAGAAGGGTCTCCAGGAACTCTGGAACTCATTTAGTATGTACTGTACGAAGAAAGGATTAGAGATAAATGTTGACAAAACTAAGTGCATGGCATTGAATCCTTGTAGGCCGGATAAGGGGACCTTAAGTCTAGATGGTCAAGTGCTGGAAACAGTTGATAGTTTGTCTTATTTGGGGGTGGTGCTAGATTCTAACCTTTCATGGAAGGCACAAATTGAGAAAAGCAAGGTGTCATATGCCCAAAACGTGAAGCCAATTATTAGCAAACTTAATGCTAGTACAAGTAAATGTGTGAACCCCGTGCTCGAGCTTTTTAAATTTAAAATCCAATCTGCTGCTCTTTACGGGGCGGAGATATGGGGGCCTTGGGCAAGGGATAGTTTTCATGTTTTGGACAATAAAATTATGAGATCTATTGTAAGGGTTCCCACTAGTACACCATTAACACCTCTTCAATTTGATCTGAACCTTAAAAGAACTGGTAATCATACAATTATTAGACCATTAATGTTCTGGATAAGAATATGGTCCACTCCAGAACTGATTGACTATAGGAATGGTCTCCAGGAAATATTGGGTTTGGACTCTTTTAATTCCATTTCCTGGCTTAAACATATTAAAAAATGGTTTTCAATTCTGGGCATGCCACAGTTATAGGAGAATCCGGAAAGGCAACCACATTATGTGAAATCTATGGTAAAACGGGCCTTCTGGTCCTTCATGACTAACCAATTGGCAAATGGAAATGGAAACGGAATTGGGTCTCTTACCCATAATTTTCTGAGCTTTAAAGACAAACCCTTCTTTGAGGTATTTCTTGATGAGATAGAGCCTCCTCTGGCGAAGTCTTTATTTTTGAAGTTTAGGTATGGAAATCTTATGACTAATTCTAACCTGGAACGTTGGTCTAAGAGAAAAATAGAAGGGCCCAATGTCACACAGGGGAACTGTATTATGTGCACAGGTTTTCATAAAGAGGATGAGGTCCATATACTATTCTTCTGCCAAGCATATACAAAAGCAAGAAAAAGGTGGATCAAACCTTTGTGTAACCTTCTAGGAATAAGATCCTGCGCTTTGGCATATAGAATTATTAAAACAAACACGTCCCAACCCATTGTATTCAGCATTAGCAGATTTCTCTATTCTGTGTATATTGTTCGGAGAAATATTGGTCAATTATTTTGAGCTGCGAAACTATTTTTGTACATATTATTTGTGGAAGAGGATTAACGATTTTTTATAAACTATGGACAGTTTTTTACTGTTTTTAGAATTATATGTGTAAAATGATATGTTTCGTGCTTTTATGTATGTATCTTTTATGGCTAAAAGCAGCCGAAATAAAGATTTTTCTGAGTTCTGAGAAAACAGTACAGGTGTGCGGAAAGAGGCAAGAGAGGTGCAGACAGAGAGAAGAGGGTTGCATAAAGAAGCAAGAGAGGTACAGAAAGAAGCAAGAGAAGTTCAGGAAGAAGCAACAGAGATGCAGACAGAGGCAAGAACTATGCAGAAAGAGACAAGAAGAGTACAGAAAGAAGCAACATAGATGCAGAAAGAAGCAAGAGAAGTGCAGGAAGAGGCAAGAGAGTTGCAGAAACAAGTAAAAGAAGTACATAAAGAAGCAAGAGCAGTGCAGAAAGATCCAACAGAGATACAGAAGGAGGCAAGAGGGGTGCAGGAAGAGGCAAGAGCAGTTCAGAATGTGCATGAGAGGTGCAGAAAGAGGGAAGAAGGATGCAGAAAGAGGCAAACGGGTTACAGAAAGAAGCATGGAGATGCAGAAAGAAGCATGAGAAATGCAGAAAGAAGCAACAGAGGTGCAGAAAGAGGCAAGAGGGGTACAGAAATAAGCTAGAGAATGGCAGAAAGAACAAACAGAGGTGCAGAAAGAGCAGGAGGGGTGCAGAAAGAGGCAAGAGAAGTACAAAAAGAAGCAAAAAAAGTACAGAAGGAGGCAAGAGTAGTGCAGAAAGAGGCAAGAGGGTGGCAGAAACAGGCACAAGAGTTGCAGAAAGAAGCAAGAACAGTGCATAAAGAAAAAACAGAGGTGCAGAAGGAGGCAACAGGGTTAAAGAGAGAAGAAAGAGAAGTACAGAAAGAAGCAAAAGGGGTGCAGAAAGAGGCAAGAGGGAAACAGAAAGGGGTGCAGAAAGAAGCAAGAACAGTGCATAAAGAAAAAACAGAGGTGCAGAAGGAGGCAACAGGGTTAAAGAGAGAAGAAAGAGAAGTACAGAAAGAAGCAAAAGAGGTACAGAAAGAGGCAAGAGGGAAACAGAAAGAGGCAAGAGAGGTGCAGAAAGAGGCAAGATAGGATGCACAAAGAGGGAAGAAGGGTACAAAAAGAGGAAAGAGAGGTGCAGAAAGAAGCAAAAGAAGTACAGAAAGGTGCAATTTCCCAGTAACATGTACCTAGGGCATTACATGTACAAACCCACAGACAAATACCCCAGGGATTTGGCCCCATACACCACCAAACATGTCAGCCATCAAGCTTCCACAGTTACACACACTCCCAGGGAAGCAGAGTCACAGGAAGGAAGGTTGTGCCGGTTAGGTGGGTGTAGCTGAAAGCAGGGTGAGATTCGTAGTCCCAGGCCATAGTCCTCATCCCTGTCACACACAGCCCTCCCACCAACAACAAACAACACACCTGGGACAAAACACAACCTGAGACTCAAGGTAAATCGACTTCCAAGATGTCTGACACTGGGCCCTGGGGGGAGGAGCTACACTCCATGGTAGTATTTGTGTGCCAATGCAGATTGTAACTGCAAACATACATCCAATGTCACTGGAAACTTCTCCATTCACAAAGTCACTAGACTGAGAACAAACTCACAGCAAGGCAATGGGATTTAAACACCAATCACAAGCAGCAGCCTTCTTGTCTGCGCACATCCTATACCGGGAAAGCTGAGTCACAGGAAGGAAGAATGAGTTTGCTGGGAAGGGGGGTGGAGTCAAATGCATGATGGGAGTTGGAGCACCAGACTATAGTCCCCTTCCTACATGTCCCAGGAATAGGCCCATGCACCATGCTCACCTCACAAGGAGTGTCAAACTACAGGCAAGATTGGAGACACTGGGCTCTGGTGTGGGGAGCACAAGGCCTTGCTGGGACTTGGGCACCAACAAACACCAGGACACCACTCTCAGGCAACTTGAATATGTACTCAGACTCATTGCCATGGAAGCATGGCCCATGGGGTCCTATCTGGTCCATGGGGGAGAAGGAGCGCAACCTGAGACTACATCTCCCAGGAGGCTCTGTCACACACACCCCTCCCAACAACAACAAAAAACACGCCTGTGTGAGGCAGGAGAGTGCACGTTTTGCAATTTACATGTAAGGCACTTACTGGCATATGCATCAAGACAAAAATATCCTCTCAAAAAATTGCGATTAGGAAAAATAGATCGTTAGCGGCTGCAAAACAGCACCAATGCAGCAGCCAAAATACCGAAAATGCAAAAAAAAAAAATAAAATCTCCCGTAAATTTTGCGAGAAGCTGATGAGGATCAATGCAGCAGCTCAGCGCAGAAGGAGAATACAGGAGACGATTTTCCAGGTGCGCATTACATTGTTGGGCCAGACTGAGGAGGAGATCTATGATAAGTACAGGCTGAACCGTGCAATGATCCTGCACCTAATTGCTGAATTGGAACCCCTATTGCAGCACCCGACACATAGGACAAATGCAATCCCCGCACATGTCCAGGTGCTATGTTACCTGCACCTACTAGTGTCAGGCAGTTTCCAGGGGGTAGTAGCCGTAGCTGGAGGGGTTTCACAAAGCTCGCTCTCAGGAGTTTTCAAAAACTTCCTTAACGCCATGATGACAAGGATCCACACATACATGACCTTCCCCATAACCCCACAGGAGTTGAATCAGACAAAACAGGAGTTGTGGAGAAGTGTGGCTCACTGGTTAGAAGCGGCAGACCCTGAAGCAGAGATCGGCCCGGGACCAGGGTTCAATTCCCGACGCGGCAGGGTCTTGGGTCAATGTCCGCGGACACGATAATTCTCGCCGAGGTGCCTACGCTAACCATGGGTCCCACTCTGCAACTCTGGGCAATAGCTTGCTTAATCTCCACAACGGCCCCATCAACGCCGGGGATGCCTGGCTTCACCTTGGAGGTGCCCAGGAGGGATCATCTCACAGGGAAAGCCAGAACGGGTTCCCCAGCGGTATACAGCGCCAGGACACTCCGAGATGGAGTAACAGTGCGCTTTCAAAGTATACTTACCTTTACCTTTACCTACCTTACCATGTGGCCCAATTCACGCATGTGATTGAATGCATAGACTGTACGCATGTCCCCATCTGTCCCCCAGCAGCCAAGGAATTCATCTTCAGGAACCGGAAGTCATACCACTCTATTAATGTGCAAGTTGTGTGCAATGCTAAGCATATTATAGCGGACATCGTGGTACAATTTCCAGGAAGCACAACTGACTCCTATATATTCCGGCACAGTGGCACCCACAGGCGTCTGCTCAGGGCGTATTTGGCGACGGACATCAACTTGGTACACACATATATCTATTTGCTACATCAATCAACCAAATGTTATTGCATACCTGTGGTTAACCCTTTGCTTTCCACCCTGTAGGTTACAGCGCATACACCGTGCAGGACTACATCTTGACACCGAACTTCAACCCAGACACACCACAGGAGCAGAGGTACAATGACACACATAAGCACACAGAATGTGATAGAATTCACCTTTGGGATACTGAAAAGTCATTTTCTCATTCTTCACAAGACTGGTGGAGTGCTTCAGTACAGCCCAGAGACCTGCTGCAGGATTGTGGCTGCATGTGCCATGTTGCACAACATTGCCACCAGAAGAGGCATCCACCTCGAGATGTCCGACTCTGAGTCTGATGGGGACGACCAACCACCCGCACAACACCAAGAGGCACATGTGGCAAACTCAGCAGAAGGACAGAGTAGACGTGCACACATCATCCAACATTATTTCTGATGCAGGTAATAATGAGCCTTAACAATTGAATGGTGAACGTAAATGTTTTATTAACATGAGCCTATGGTAAGTAAAAATCAAAATAGTACAAATTGTGAGGGTGATTGAATTGAGGCATAAAGCCTACAGAAAATAGTTACAAGGACTGTTTGTCAATCACCATGTTGTAAAGGACCATGGATACACCACCACAGCCCAGAAATGAGGATATACATGTCTAGCGCCTTTTGCCATGTACACCTAGCCTCCTATCGCGTGCCTCTGCAACATCAACAGGATGTGTTTGTGTGGATGTGGTACTGTGCGAACTGCACCTCCTGGCAGGGGTCACTGGCATCGACATGCTGCTGAGGCTCGATGCCTCCTCACTCCCCTCCTTCCCTTCCAAGTTGATGGCACTCACTGTCCCGAACTGTAAGTGTTCGACCGCTGTGGTCACTTATCCCAAGGCCCTTGAAACATCCCCACAGACATGACCGAGGTCAACTTGCATTGCAACGGAGCGCCATGCCAATAGCACTGTCGTGTTTCTGAGCTTGTTGATGGCCCTTGTATTAGCTTAGGTGAGGATCAGGCTCTGGCGATGCCTTCTCCGCTTAGTGATTGTCCTGCAAGCACCGCCCGTGTGAGCTCCTGTAGGCTTGCATTTGTTGGCGATTGCCCTCTAATACCACTGTTGTTAGTTCACGCACTCTGTCTGCCATTGTGCTTATGTTCTTCGCCAGCTTGGAGATCTGAAGAGTGATTGTGCCCATGTGTATCCCCTGCAGGCGCTGGACTTGTAGCATCTGTGACACTAAACCACCATAGACATTTGTTGGCTGCTCAACACGTGCTGCAATATGTGCCATGGACCTGCGTCGTTGCCCTGGTTGGACCTGTGCTGCCGTTGGAGTAGGTGTGACAACACGTGGCTGGATAGAGACTTTAGTAGGTGCTTGTTAGATTTGGGGGTCTTTAATTGGCACTGGTAGGTATGTGTGACAAATAGGGACCCTCGCCTTTAGTCAGGATAAGGGGGTTACACTTCTAAAATAACCCCTGCTCACCCCCGTGGTAGCTTGGCACGAGCAGACAGGCTTTATCTCAGAGGCATTGTGTGTCAAGCATTTGTGACCACATACAGTAACCCAGTGAATACACTACAAATGGACACCACAAAGGTTTTATATAAAAAATAAGTAGACTTTATATAGAGTTACCACAAGACCATGAACAACAAAAATTCAGAATACTATTACTTTAAGATGGTAGATTAAGCTTAGTTCAGTTCAGTTCTTAGATGCAACATTTAGCGTCAATGTACCTTAGGTTGAGTTGCGCTTCCACGACAAGCAATGTCGCAGCAATGGGAAATGTGGCAAAGTTCAAATACAAAGAAATAAAAGACGGGAAAATCTTCCAGATGTGGCACGCTTCTCGAGGATGCAAGAAGTGCTCGGTTCGATGCGTGGACTGCAGCGACGACACCTTTATGTTGCGTCCGCAGCAGCTACAGCGGTGACACTCTTCTCCCACGATGCATGAAGCTTCAGCACGATGTTACAACTACAGCGGCAACATCTACGATGCGACAGCAGCAGCTCCGATGGCGGCACGCATCCTGGGGATGCTAGGTGCTCTCCTTCGATGCAGTGCAGTGCAACAGTTCCTTCGGAGTTGCGATGGCAGGCACAGCGACGGCGACACGCTCCGACCTCGTTGAGAGAATCTTCTCTCGATGCAGTGCGACAGTTACAGCAGCGACACCTTCCTTTGGAGTTGCGGCGGCAGCAGCAGCGACGGCGACACGCTTCCTCCTTGTTGTGGCATGCTTCTCTCAGATGCGGTGCAGTGCGACAGTTCCAGCGGCGACACCCTCCTTCGGAGCTGCGACCGCAAGCACAGCGACGGCGACACGCTTGTTTCTCGTTGAGTCGCGCTTCCAGCTCTTTGTGACACGCAGTCCCTCAGAAGGGCCAAAACAGCAGCAGGCACTTCCAAGGAACTCTGGGGAGCTGGGAGGTAAAGTCTCTTGTCCCGGAGATTTCAACAGGAGCCAAGCTCTTTTCCAAGCCCTTGGAGTTCCTTCACAAGCTGAAAGCAAAGTACACAAAGTTCCTTTCTCCTTTCTTTGGCAGTAAAGCAACCACTGCAGGCCCATCCCCCAAGCAGCACTTCAGCTGGGGAATAGTCTCTCCTCAGTTTCTTCAGGTTCCTCTCCTCAGTAAAGGTTTCTTCTTGTAGTCCAAAAGTGATCTAATTTAATGGGATCAGGGTCCCAATATTTATACCCCAAAATCCTTTGTTCTCTGAGGGGAGAGGGGCCTTTGCCCAGTCCAAACCAGTTCTGAAGCACTCTATTTAACAGAATTCTCCTTTCCTTTCACAGTGCAGGGCAGGCACATCAGACGCCCCACAGGAGGTGGAGCCAGCATTGTGGAAGGCAAGTAAAGTCCTGGAGCACTTTGTTTATTTATTTATTTATTTATTTATTTATTTATTTATTTATAATATTTGTAGAGCGCACTGTTACCGAACGGTGTCCTGGCGCTATATTGACAACTCCCCTAGCTGAGCCTCCTGTTTAATTTGTAAACAGCCACGTTTTCAGGTTTGTACGAAAGGCCATCAGGTCCGTGGACAGTCGGAGGGCCACCGGGAGGGCATTCCAGGCCAAGGCGGCCCCTCGAATGAAACTTCTGCCCCCCCAGCACACTTTCCTGATGCGTGGGGTCTTAATCAGCCCGAGTGCGGCTGGCCTGAGGAGCCTGCCTAGTCTGTACCAGTGGAAATGTTGCCCAAAGAATGGTGGACCAGTTCCATGGACAGCCTTAAAAACAATGCACATGGTTTTAAATAGAATGCGCTTCCGCACTGGTAGCCAATGTAGCTTCACCAGTTCCTGCGAAATAGAGGCGAACTTAGGTAGTAAAATCTGTAGCTTATTAAGCATTCCTTGTTGGGCTTCAAGGAGTAGGCTATTACAGTAGTCAAGTCGTGACAGCACAAGGGCCGTCACCACTGTTTTTTTGCAGTCAATTGGTAAGAAAGGGAGGATCTTCCAAAGGATTTTGAGTGTCCAGTAGATGGATGAGGATAGGGCATTTACAGGAGGTCTGAAAGAGAGTCTATCATCAATCACGACCCCCAAGTTCTTAACCTTGCTAACCGGGATGGGGGAATCCCCATCTTTTCCGGCCACCACCGCGGGCTCCAAAAGTTGACCGTGGAGCCAAACAATATCACTTCTTAATAATAATCGTAATCATACGCTCTTGTATAGCGCCTTATCACCGTAAGGTCTCAAGGCGCTTGCTTTGGGAACCCATACTGGTCTTTCCCTGCGAGATTACCCCTACTGGGCATCCCCAAGGTGAAGACCTGACATCCCATCGCGGTGGGGCCGTAGTGGAGATTAAGCAAGCTATTGCCCAGAGTTGCAGAGTGTGAACCCACGATTCGAGTAGGCACCAAGGCGAGAATTATCGAGTCCATGGACATTATGAGCTCAAGACCCTGCCGCGTCGGGAATTGAACCCTGGTCCCGGGTCTGACCTCTGCATCAGGGTCTGCCTCCTCTAACCAGTGAGCCACACTTCTTCGGTTTGGCCGAGTTAAGCTTTAGGCAATTCCTGGCCATCCAGGTACTCACTGCTACCATACATTCCTGAAATATCCCCGCCACGTCTTCCTCTCTCCCTGGAAGCAGAGACACCACAATCTGTATGTCATCTGCATAAGATGTAAGTTCGAACCCATAGGAGCGGATAACTGGGGCCAAGGAGGATACGTGGATATTAAAATGGGTGGGGCTAAGCGAGGATCCCTGAGGAACCCCGCAAGGTGGCTGAAAAGGTTTTGACTTAAATTCCCCCAGTGCCACCACCTGGACCCTGCTGGTCAGAAAGGCTCTCAAGATGCCTAGGGCCTTCCCATGCACCCTGCATTCCTCTAAACGATCCACCAAGATGATATGGTGGACCGTATCAAAGGCCGCCGATAAATCCAGCATGACCAAGGACGCACGACCCCCTGCATTCATCACTTTCCTGATTTCTTCCGTTGATTTAATCAGGGCGGATTCGGTGCTGTGGCCCGGTCTAAACCCATGTTGCGAAATATCAAGGCCATGAGTGGTTCCTAAGAATGCGCTGAGCTGGGTGTTCATAGCACTTTCTATGAGTTTATCCGGCATTGGTAATCTCGCGATTGGCTGATAGTTGTTGGGGTCGGCGATGTCCAAATTTGTTTTTTTTAATAAAGGTCTAATTGAGGCCAATTTCCAGCTAGATGGAAAATGCCCTGTCTCGAAGAGCTGGTTAAATAGCTTGGCTAGGATGGCGGCTATCGGGCCGCTGCCTGCTTCGCCGCGGTTGCCAGGCAGGGATCATGAGGCGAGCCAGACTTTATGCTCAGTAACTGCTTCTTGATCTCTTCTCCACTGACTGGGGCAAATGAAAGCAGTTTGGTCTCCTGTATACTTGCTATCAGATTCCTGGACCTGGGTTCATCCAGGCTCTGCCTGACTTGAATTTCCAAGGAAGCAAAGATGTTCTCAACCTTGCTCATAAAGAACTGAGCAAGGTTTTCGCAGAGTTCCTGGCTGGGGGGCGTGGCCACTGGCTTGGTTTACAGGACTCCTTCTCTTCTTTCAGTGTGCAGGGCAGAGAAATCAGCCGCTCCCCAGGAGGTGAAGCCAGCATTGTGGAAGGCAGGCACAGCCCTATTCACGGTTTAGGTGCAACTCCTCCCTCCCATCTAGATGCAGATCTCTCTATTCACCAACGGGTGACTCAGCCTGTCTCTTGGAATCCCCCAGCCCTATCACTCACAAAACCAGACAAAGGAATACACAACCTAGCAGAGGCAGGTTTGAATGGTTAGACAAGCAAATACCTACTTTCTAAAAGTGGTGTTTGCAAACACAGAATGTTAAAACCAACTTCCCTAAAAGATGCATTTTATCATTCTGAGTTCAGGCATAATAAACTCGAATTTCTACCATGTTCTCTGAGACAGTTAGGATTATAAAATGTAATAACTCTAACAGCCCATTCTGGCCTATGGAGAACAGGTAGCCTTGTAATAGTGAAAAACAAAAATGGCTGTAATTCACTATTAGGACATGCCACACACATCAGGGCTTGTCCTACCTTATACTTACAATGCACCCTGCCCTTAGGCCTACTATAGGGGTGAATGATATGATGAAAAGGGAAGGTTTAGGGATTGGCAAGTGGGTGCGCTTGCCCAATCAGCATGACAGTATCAGACTGCACGCAGGCTCTGCAATGGCAGACCTTAGACACATTTTACAAGGCTGCTTTTGTGGGTGGCACAACCAGTGCTGCAGGCCCACCAGCTGCATTTTGGATTTACACACCCTGGGCACACTCAGTGCAGTCGACTAGGGTCTGACAAGTAAACCAAATAGCCAAGCATGGAACCACTGATTAATACATCAATTTACAATAGGGAGCACTTGCACTGTGGCACAGGATAGCAGTGGCACAGAGCCCAAAGCATCTAACACCAGCAAAAACACATGAGGCAACAACAAAAATGGAAGGGGGGACCACGCCAATGTTGTCAGGTCTAACAGTGCTGGAATTAGTCTGGCCTCTATTGGCAGCGGTGAGGGGACATGTGCCCTGAATTTTGGTGGTGGTGGGGTAGCTTGGACCACTGGGGTCTCTACATCGCTCTCTGCAGGTGTCTCAAAGATGTGGAGTGGGTCGCTGTCATCAGAGTCTACCACAGCTGCATCTGTGATGTGAAACAGTGCAGTTTTCATTTTTGTTAATCGTACATTTGTTGTACATATGGTATACTTTGCTCTGATAAAATCACTGACTAAGTACACTGGCTGCCATGCTGTGTTGGTGTTTTCTAATTGCCCTTCCTGTTTTTGAATGCACTATTTGCCAACATGACTACAACTTCCATGATGCATTTTGTGGAGGTGGAAACATGGCCTGGAGTTTGATCTGCATACTGTGTTTGCCTGGGGGGATGAGCCTGATCATACATTACGCAAGGGATCAATGCTTGCATGCATATTACCTTGTGTTGCACCGGATGTATTCAGCTGTGTGACTCCCACCACCGCCTCAGGCTGGATTGTCACCTCAACAAGGTCCTCAACGGCTGTGTTTGTGGGTGCAGTTGATGGTCCTCCTCCTGTGGCACCTACATCCCTCAGCCTTTCGGCAATGCGCTCATTTGCACGTATCCTGAGGACGGACCACCTTTTCTTCAAATCATCAATGTTGTGGTGTGTGACTCCCACAGCATTAACTTTAGCCTGATGGGCAGCCACATTTTTTGTTTCTCAGCCTCAGGAACCTTTAGGGACAATTTACCAAATAATTTGTTGTGGCTCCTGCTGACCTCCTCAATTAGGTATTCCAACTTCCTCTCTGAGAACTTCATTTTCCTTTTCCTGGGTGTGGCACCCTCCCCTGATGTATTTTTAGCCATCCTGCGTGTGACAAGGTAGCTGGATGCAGTAATGTCAGTGATTCTGGTCAGCCTCAGTACTCTGCCTCCTCCTCTGAGCTCAAGGCACTGAATAAAGCATGGTCTGTGTGACTTTCTGGTTGTGATGTCATCAGCCTGCTTCCAATGCGACCCGCTTTTTGCGATTTTCGCTAACAGCGAGATCGCAAATAGTGAGATCACAAATAGCGAGATCGCTATTTTGGATTGTAAGGTTTTGTGAGTCGCATTTGTGTACTCGCAGTAGTTTTTGCGATTTTTAGAAAATCGCTCTTTCTGCACGTGGGGCTTCATGCATTCCAGATAGCGATTTTTTAATTGCGATTTCTTAGTTTTCGCAAATGAGAAATCGCTATTTCTGATTTTGATGCATGTGCCTGATAAACTATACATGAGCTGTTGATGCACACAGCTCCAGGTGCACATTAAACGCATCTGGAAATTGTTCCAAACCTACATCGGCATCTGCCAGTGATAATTGAGGACAAAGCGATGCACATACACTCATCATGAAGCATTGTACAGAATTGAATGTGTGTGATGCGTTTATGTGTGCTGAACCACAACATACATTGTGTGTCTCTTCCAGCCACAGGTGCAGCTGTGGAGACTGAAAGAACAGACAAGAGAAATTCCCAGTCACAGACTCTGGTTTACACAGAGCTGGCCGATGTGGATGCCTCTCACTCCTCTGACGACGACCATGAACAACTTGGCCCCTCCGGTGTAGATCAGGGTGCAGCAGCGGTAACATCTGCACCCCCTGCCACCTTTCCTGCTCCATCTGACAACCCCCAGATGACTCCTTATGACACGGACAGACCAAGCCAACCAAATGCCGAGGGCACAGCAACACGGGGAACCCTAAAGGTGGCTGCCAATTCCACCAGTGCCATCACCAGAGGAGGCCCAATGTTGTCTGTGCCTGCAACAGCAGGACCTGCTCGTGGGGGTAGGGGTGGTGGGAGTGGGGAAAGGCTGAGGCCACCCCATGGCATTGTGTTGCACCCCAAACTGATCCCCAATTGGAACACATCATAAATGCGTACCAGCAATGCACCAGAGACTTTGGCCAGGTTGTGGGGGACCTCAGTGACATTAAAGAACAGCAGGCTGAACATTATGCCAGATTGGACACACACATGTTGCGGGTGGAGACATAGATGACCCACATGTAGTCCAAGATGGACAAGTTGAATGATGTTACGGTGGTGCACAGAGACATACTTGGATGCCAACATAAGATTGCAAACAACATGGCCCCACCTCCCTGTGTGCCCACTAAATCAGTTGTCACAACAACGGCAACTGCCATTGGTAGGGAGGTGGACTCTGACGTAGACTCGAGTGCACCGCCACAGCCTGCAACTGAGGTACACCCCCGAAGAAGCAGCGGGTCGTTCAAAGAAGGACAAGTGAGAGGCAGCTTGCCCTGCACATCCCCCAGGAAGTAATCACCTGTTTCTGATGTCTACCATTGTGTGAAAACCCTTCACCTTGTCGACTGTCCCCAACTCTCCCACATGTGATGGAGGGTCTGATTTGAACCAATGGATATAATGACTGTGGACTTTACTCTGCTAATTTCATCTACCAACTCTACCAACTCCCCTGTGAACTTTGGATTCCCATTGCACTGTACAGCACTTCATGACACCTATATCATCCACACACTTGTATGTAAATAAAAACTTCAATTCACAATTGTAGCCTCTGTGATATATTTTACTGGGTTTGACACATATAGGTGATGAAATGATAAAGTAAGACTGGGCTGGAGAACCACTAGAGCAATCTAAACACTGAAATGACATTCATGTCGATGTGACACATATGGGAGGTACACACTCCCAGGTCAACACAACACAAAACCACCATGCCCATCACATTTCTTGCCTCAGACATTGTGAACTTCAAGTGCACACAAATGCTGAATCAGAGCCATTCATCCCACAGGTACATCATGCCAAAGATTTTCTGATATGTGGACACAGAGGAAGCACACCACGAATTGGTGCACAGCTTTATTACATATACACAACAAGTAAACTGAACATCAGATGCAAGGTACACTCACATAACTGTGACTAATTATTCTCAAAAAATGGCAGACATGGCAGCACCGGGGGGTGTGGGATGATGCTTCCGGGAACCATGAAAGGTTGCACCCTGTGACCGTATTTTGCGTTTCAGAGGTTACATCTCACCAGACAACAGCCAATGGACCCTGTGAATGACAGACATCCATCAGTATTGAAATCACTAAATCACTGCATACATCTACAATACACATTACATACACAATTTCAAAGAGTTGTTAAAAGATCCAAAGAATCATGTCAACACTGAATTGGAGGACATAGTAACTCAAGGGACACATAAATCCAACAATCATGACACGTAGCATGCAAAAACACATATGCCCACACAGTGCACAACACAAACACATATCAGGTGAAGCAAGAATTCTTGCCAACTGATCACTGTATACTCACAATTAGGAGAAGAAGTTGTTGATGAGCTGAGTCCGGACATCCCCCTCACCCTCATCGTCACTCGCAACATGTCCCAGGCCTGGATCCTCCCATACTGGAGATTGCTGTCCTTCATCATCTTCGATGAGAGGCACCTCCTCCCTCACTGCCATGTTGTGTAGCATGCAACACACAATAAATATCTTGCACACCTTTTCAGGCGCATATTGGAGGTCCCCTCCTGTCCGGTCCAGGTAGCGGAATCGGCATTTCAGGAGTCCAAATGTCCGCTATTTCACTCGCCTGGTCCACCCAAGTGCCTCATTGAAACGTATCTGCACAGGTCTGACAGGGTTCCTAAGAGGTGTCAGTAAACAAGGCATGTTGGGGTACCCAGAGTCACCTGCACTTCAACAGCCAAACATGTCATGGATCAGAAACGAGCGTGTAATCCAAAGATACCTAAGACACGTAAGGTAAAGCGCTACTAACCACTGACAAGCCAGGCACGCTGGTTCTGCAGCTGTGACATCAAATGTGGTATCCTGCTATTCCGCATGATGTTGGTGTCATGTGCTTAACCAGGGAAACGGACATAGAGATGTGAAATTGACATGTCCTCAAGACATACCACTAGGGCATTAATAGAGTGAAAATGTTTACGGTTGCTGTAAATCTGCTCCTGTGCCTGTGGTGGTACCAAAGCCACATGTGTCCCGTCAATTGAGCCAATTACATTTGGCATCCCTCCCAAGGCATAGAAATCTCCCTTTATGCCTGGCATTTGTTGTTGGGATGGAAATCAGATGTATCGGTCCAGATACAACAACATTGCTTCCAAAACATCACGGAGAACACAACTGAACATAGTCTGTGACATCCCACTAGCACCAGCCACTGTGTATGTTCCGGTGGCAAAAGAATGTAGGGCTACCATTACCTTCACCTTGGGGGTCAGCGCAGTTGGATACACACGTCCAGTTGTAAATGTGGGGACAACTGCTCCTCCAAATACTCTATCAGCTGGTGTGTGAAGCGGTACCGTTGGATGCAGTCAAGTTCAACCATAGTTGCAGGTCTGGGAAGGGTCTGTGGAAATTAGGTCTACTGCAGTACATAGGGAATCAAAGAAAGTATTTCAGTACACCCAGATCTGTGGCTATGACAAGGCAAAATACCACATCCTACATCACATCAGGACACAATTGAGCCAGGTGTGTGCAATTCAGCATGGAAACATATGCCAGCGATGTGCCCCTCACCTAACATGTCACCTCAACATGGTGATACAACAAGTGCCGTGCTCTGCTGTCGACAAACTGTGGGCCCTGTCACAGTACATCTGAGCATATGTCACATGACAAATACACAATGCAATGACTAGTGAGGATAGTTGTGTCAAAATGTCAGGGGACTGGCAGTTACACACACAGGGAACATGTATTGCGACAAGGACACCGTCACCATGTAACGTCTGATGTACACATCCCAACACCAGCATTACACACACTGGATGTGTGAACAGGCTTATCTGCATGGCAAACGTGGACGTCTGTGAAACACAGGCACAACACCAAGTCACTGGACCAAGTCTGATGGAGGTTGGGGGATTAACAATTCCCAGATACAAATATGTCCAGGTACCTAGCATGATATGCAAATACTCATGATGTACCACACACAGCAAGCCCAGGGACACCCATTATATATCAGATGCCATGTAGGGTTCATGTGACATGGCAAAACACAATGTGCCCCAGTAACTGTGCAGCGGCCACGTGTGTTGGCCAGCAAAGTCCTGAAGCACAGGGAGGTGCATCAGAAACAATGTCTTATTGTGAGCATGTGACATGGCACATCCTGGAAGTGTGTACCACATTGTGCACATTATACACATGTAATGAAGCATGAATAGTGAATAGTGACTGCCTGTACTATGTGACAGGCTGTCACTGTGTTGTCCAGCCCCTCAGTCCATGTCAAAACATTTTGTTTGGCAGCCTCTGACCGCCGGATGCAATGGTCACACTGGCATGTGTGATTCTGTAAGACGCGTTGGACACTTGGGGACTGAGGAGTTTGCATGCCTTGCTCATACACTGTAATGGCTCTAGTAGCGGGTGCGATTCTGAATGACGCGTCGGATGCCTAGGATCCAAGGCATACGCATGGCTTGGACATACACTCTAATGCCTCTATATGCGGGTGCGATTCTGTGTGACACGTCGGACACTTGGGGACCGAGATGTACGCAAGCCTTGGACATACACTGTAAAGGCTCTATATGTGAGTGCGATTCTGTAAGACGCGTCGGACACTTGGGGACGGAGGCGTACCCACGCGTTGGACATACACTGTAATGGCTCTATATGCGGGTGCGATTCTGTATGACACGTCGGACACTTGGGGACCGAGATGTACACACGCCTTGGACATTCACTGTAAAGGCTCTATATGTGAGTGCAATTCTGTAAGACGCGTCGTACACTTGGGGACCGAGGCATACGCACGCCTTGGAAATACACTGTAATGGCTCTATATGAGGGTGCGATTCTGTAAGATGCGTCAGACACTTGGGGACGAGGCATACGCACGCCTCGCTCATACACTGTAATGGCTCTATATGTGGGTGCAATTCTGTAAGACACGTCGGACACTTGCGGACCGAGGCATACGCACGCCTTGCTCATACACTGTAATGGCTCTATATGCGGGTGCAATTCGGAATGACGCGTTGGACGCCTAGGATCCAAGGCGTATGCACCCATTGGCTGTAGGCTGTCATGGAGACCAGCCTTGTGTTTTGCTACACTCACGACTCGTGTGCTGCCAGATTCAGTTGGGCTAATACAACAATGTTGCAAATTTAATGGTGTCATGATGCAGAAAGTTTGTACGACACTGAAGGCGTGTCCGATGCATTCCAAAACATCGATTGGGCCAATTTGGATAATGCGTATGAGACTGACCTATCTCTTTGGCCGTATCAAACAGATACTTCCTCTGTAGCACTGATTTAAGGCTGTGTGTTCCCCAGAGACTGCACTTGCTTGCACTACATGCCACAGGACTGGGTCAAATCCCACCACTGTTGCTGTCTCTGTATCCGCTGTATCCTGCAATGGCACGTACTGTAGAAAGGGCCCCAGCATTCACTGAGGAGAACCAGGCCCTGCTGGATAGCCTCCTCCCACAGTACTGCAAGCTGTATGGGAAACGAGGGGAGCAGGTGAGTGTTGAGTCCACTGCCTTGGCATTTGTACGTGTAGTCCGACTGTCACCACTAGCATTGTGCCCACAAAGGGCAAGCATGCACACTGAGTAAGTTTAGGTTTCAGAGTGTGCTGATGTGTGTAGACAGCTGGCAATGGTTCTGATAGACTTACTGTCCTATTTCCCTTATCTAAATGTGTTGATGTGTGACATAAAATTGACTAATAGTGACACTTCCTGACATGCAAAAGCTAGCATTGATGAAGAGGGAAATGTGACAATGTCTGCCATTCCAGCCAGCTCAGCAAGCAATAACTGTGAGCGCAACTAAGAATTGCTGCAATACACCAGACATGAAAGGGTAGCAATCTGCAAGAGGGCCTCATGGTGATTTAGGAATGAGAAATTGCCAATTCATTGTAGTGAGATAGTTGGTGGAGGGTTGCAGCACATCTGCAGACCCTAGATCCCAGCTCTCCTCATCAGCTGTGTTGCAGATACAGACCAGTATGGCTGTGAAAGTTAAGCAAACACCTGTAACCCTCGACCCCCCGTTGCAAACATGGTGACACAATTGACATGTTGTTGTTGGCAGTGTTCACTAATCGATGTGGCTCGTGCAATCTAGGAAGAGGTTGGTGAGGGGGTGTAAGTGGAGTGGCCCATGTGAGTGGTCTATACATGCAGGTACAGATCCTGTGCAAATCTGTGCCTCACAGTGTCCGGTCTGAGGTCATCGGTCTGCTGGCACTGCCATGTCGTTGATTTGAGCTTGCACACAGGACAACTGACCATTACCACAGTTGCAATACCTCTATACATGATATGCACTGCAAAGTTAAACATGTGTGTACAACTGTGTGTTTGGTAACATGGGGCATGTGTAGTGATGTTGTCTCACATTGTCATCCTCACAGGACTCTGCCCATGAGAAAGATGAAATTTGGCTGACCATCACCCGGGCAGTTAGGTCAGAGGGGGTCTACAGATGCCGCATCTGCAACTGCCAGATGAGGTGGCAGGACCTTCATGGCTGAACCCGGAGGATAGCAAGGGTTGAGCTGAAGCAGTCACCTCCTCGCTGGAGGTCTGCATGCCAAAACCTGACCCCCACATGCTACGGATCCTGGCAGTGGTTTTTCCAGACCTGGATGGACAGTTGAAGGTCAGACAGCAGCAAGGAGGGGGTAAGTCCATGCCTTGTAGGTGTATTTGGTGTAACCTGCATTTTGTACTCCTTCAGCCAAGTAACACTCACACAGTTAGTCTGTCAGCTCAGACAAGTCCCATGTGGCTATATGTGGTGATGCCCCATTCACATCTGATGTCCAGGTATGTCCCTTCCACTCTTTCACAAGTGTCACTTGGGTTGTGTGTATTTACTGTTGGCCAAGGGAATGTTGACACCAACATCAGCAAAGTGTTCATTGACTTGAGCTACATGGGTGAGGCCAATCTGGAACTTGTGTCAGATCATTGATGGATTATTAACATGTGCTCTGTGTATGATCAACATCTCTGCACTAATTGCTGTTGTGGGTCAGCATAGGAGTGTGAGGTATTGACCACACTCACATTCAGCAGGCATGCATAATCTTGACACCTCAGACATTTGATGTATGAGTCCCAGCACAATGCATAGCCACCTGCATTGTACTCCTGATAATCCCATGTCTCACATGGCCCATGGACAGGTCTGCCTCTCCAGTCCCATGAGACACTATGGTCTCCTATTCTTGTGTGCCAGCCAAAACTTCGACCATTGTGAACGTTTATTAACATGTGTCTGACTATGTGTCAAGCTGGCCTGCCATAGCTTGTTGTATTTCAGAGGTTTTCTATATGTTTGACATGAACAGACATCTGACATGTGACTATTGGTTCTGCACACAGAGCAATAGGTATGTGTGTAGTCACTATATTGTGCATTTTGGTGTATTCAACAGATTTGTGTCATCTGCTTTACTATGTACTTGTGATGTCCTCTATGATCAGGTATACTGAGTTTTAGACCCACAAACTGTGATGTATCATGTTCCTTCTGTGGCTTTATCATATTCTATGAAATGTGTGTAGCATTTGGTGATGATGTATACATGACCACTACCGGAGTTCCACCAAAAGCAAAAGAGTACCTGCCGAGTAATTCCAGGCAATGCCCAGCTAAGGGGTCCTTTTACTGATTCATTAACACTGGAGCAAACAAGGGCAACATCTATTAATCACATCAAAAAATACAAATATATAGTAATTTTATTATAAAGAGAACATTTTCTTCAATTCATAAACAGACATGATAAATTTCAGACCTCACAACAATTTAAAAAAAGAACATGAATCAATAAATACAGTCCCACACACCAAGTTCATACATCACAATCATACCATCATGCATTCCAAAATTCAACATAATTCATACAGCAGGCACACAAAATATCCAAAGTACATAGCAGCCACAAGATGGATTAGATGACAAGATGGAAACAAATCATCCGGGGGTGGAGATTAAATCAGTTCAGCTGCCCCCAGACGAACAATGCCAGAGTTCCATTCACAGTGCAAACATTGGTGTGACACGTTGCTGAATATTGACAAGCCATGCACTGAGCCTGTGACAGTATCAGTACTGACTGATTGGCCAGACTGACCTGTGGCATCATGATACACACTAATATCTGGGGCATCCTCTATTGTGACGTGTGTCTTGTATTGCAGCCACAGTGTGCTAGCTTTACATTTCAAGTAATGGGCCGTAAGGACGTCTGCTAATGGAAGTATGTTCATCATATCAACAGTGGGGGTAAATTAAACTGAATACTTATAACCTTATAAATACCAACAAACCAATGTTCTTTTCAGCAATTTTAAAAATACAGCATTAGGCGCTACTCAAATAACATCCAATTTATATTAATAGCGGCAATTTTCTACCAATACTTCACAAAAATGTACCCACTTGAAATGTGTAGATGTTGGCAGATGTCTTCACATGTTTCTAAAATGAAGTCTCTTTCCTATTTTTTTTAAAAGGCACCTTAAGACTGAGAGAGGAGGCATACAGGCAGGCACGTGAAGGGAGAAGGTGCAATGCAGGCTTAATTTATTTACTGTATGCACTAAAAGAGGGGGGACTAGGAGCTCAAATAAGAAACTAAAACAGGAAAAAGAGGTCCAGTGCCCTTGCTCCCAAGGTCAAATGTGTCAACACAAATAGGGTCAAAAGTTCCTCAAGGGGAGTATACCTAAATGTAGGATGCTCCAAAAGAAAAGTTCGAGAAATAGAGATAAGTATGGGGGAAAGGATTTGCTCTTGTTCTGGACTTCCAGGTGGAGTTGTAAGAAATGCTTGGAGTGAAGTGAATGCTACTCCTTGGTAACCTAGTGCCCTCAGACAACCTTACGATCGCCCTGGATCATCAATGGACGTTGCTCCTCGTGTGGGCGGCGCTGCAGTCCCTCACGGGCCCCACAGGGGGGCTCTTTAGCGGAGTTCTTTTTTTGGAGATGCCGCAGTTGTGCATGGGAGTCTGGGGGTCTAGCAATCATTAGTAGTGAGTTTGAGGAAGTTAAAATAACCGTACAGTACCCTTAAACTAGTTTATTCAGGGGTCTGTAAGGTTAATTAAAAGGGGGTGGACCCTAGAGTTTACCTATGAAATAAATAATAGGGGCGGTTGTCTAACTAAACGCTGCTCTCAGGGTAGGTGGTCAAGTGGGGGTAACTCCCATGCACAACTGCGGCATCTCCAACAAAAGAACTCCGCCAAAGAGCCCCCTTGTGGGGCACGTGAGGGACTGCAGCACCACCCACACGAGGAGCAACGCCCAATGATGATCCAGGGTGATCGTAAGGTTGTCTGAGGGCACTAGGTTACCAAGGAGTAGCATTCACTTCACTACACACATTTCTTACAACTCCACCTGGAAGTCCAGAACAAGAGCAAATCTATTGCCCCATACTTATCTCTATTTCTCTAATTTTTCTTTTGGAGCATCCTACATTTAGGTATACTCCCCTTGAGGAACTTTTGGCCCTATTTGTGTTGACACATTAATTTATTTACTGGCATACAAGGCTACAAATCGTGTAGTGAACGGCAATGCATACTTTTTAGGCATAAACCTCGTATGAAATCGAAGATTCAGCATTTCCTACTTCCCCTAACTCTATAAACTTTTTGATCACATACCATTGCAGTGTATTCACAGAACGCATGGTCCAAAATGTAGCTGTGTGCCTTACCCATCAAACACCAACCCAGTCACATGACAAGACACTGCCTCAAATGACAAGACACTGATTTCTGCAGTTGCTAAGAGGCACTTCTAAAAACCTTTGCCGAGTGTACGGGCGTTCAAAGCCTCACTTTTGTCTGCTACATCATGCCCGCTTGGCACATTCGAATAGAATAACTCCTGACTCCTGGCACAGTATGGTGTGTCTGCCTGCGCTAAACATATGCCACCACTACTCAGTGCCCATATGGCACTGGGAGAGAGAATGTTCACAGCAGGCCACAGATAGGCAAGGGATGGGTGTCTACAGGAAACAGGATGTCACAGAAAAGCTCTGTCTGCTGACTCGGCACCATTAGCCAACTCGCCGTCATCCCCTTTTCTACTGCTACTGGGCACATGAAGGGGGTTTTAGGTGCCTTTTAACATTTTAAGCGACACAGACTTATTGAAATGGCATTCACCTTTAAATCACTAGTCGTGGGCCGTTCGAGATTACATTGTCAAACAAACCATAGACAAGAAAACCTGGATATTGTGCGTCACAATAACTTCTCTTAGGAGTGGTGTCCCTTGCACCTTTGACAGACGCATTGTTTGTTCTAGCAGGCGCACATTCAATAATTCCTTCCACAATTACAGCTGCTTAAGCGGCTACTGCTACGCTAACGAGTTGCGGCACACAACTAAAACACAGGCACAAAAAGTGCTCTATTAAAAAGGTGCTTATTTCAGTACACTCGCCCCTAAACCATAGCTGAGGAACGTGTATCCTCGCTAGGCCTGTGACCCCCGAGCAGACACTACCCCTAGGCGCTCCTGTCCCTGAAGAGGTCACACAGAGCCCCAGCCACCACCTCTAGGTCTATTCCTCCTGTGTGCCTCGGAGCGCATGTCATGTGCTGTATCATAACTGACTAATGAACCCAGGGCAAAAAAGTAAAATGTTCGTCAGTGCTGTGCACCTCGGCTTTATATTCAGCCTAAATAATGAAATTTAATATAAGGCTCCTTACATTATATCGGCAGGTGGGTTATGCCCCGGCCATAATATTTGCCACCCAAGCAGCACTCCGAGCTTGACTCCAGGCTTCTCTCTACATCTGTGAGGAGGCCAGTCTAAGTGAACATTTATGGGCACCGCACTAAATTGTGAAAAGGATGGGGCCATTGTTTCGTGTTGCACCACAATGCAGTATCCGACTTGTAGATTTCCAATCTTTAGCAATAATGAAATAAGAGCCGTTGAGTTATAAAATATTTTATGTGACAAGAGCCCTTACAGTTTGCCATGAGCCCCATGAAAAAATAATATAAACAAACAGAACTTACAACCTCCACAATTGGCTCCCTTGATGCCCCTATGAGCCAGCATTCCTTTCTAGGCACAGGGTCTGTTAGTTCACCCTGTGACGTCTCGTGCCAGTTTCACTCTTCATTAAAGCCCTAAAAACAAATTCCGGATCTTGGTCGGAGATGGACATCATGAGCTTTCAGAGTCCCGATGATGGTGGCAGGCTGGCAGAAGTTTACGTTTTATGAGAGGCAGGTCCTAGCCTCCACCCTTTGCCCCACTGAGAGGATGAGACGGGCCCTACACGCACATGCCTTCAGCCCGACTGTGCAGTGATGGGTGTTATGTTTTGGGCTCATAATCCGCCCCTGGCGTAAGGGGCGTGTAGTGTGGAAGTCATGTGACCGCCTATAATAAAGAAAGGCTCCGCACGCACGTACGCCATTCTGAGACGGGCGCACGGAGAGCCAGCAAGTTATTTCCCGTGTCTGCATCCTTTATTCCTAGGGCCACGTGTCAGGCCTAGTGCCGATTAGCTAAGTTGGTCCAACCTGTCTGAAGGACACAACAATTGGCGACGAGGGTGGCTGCTGGATCCTCGCTGGGTGAGAGTACCTGCCTCCTGCCCCGTGTGGCGGCCGTGAGCCTGTCCCTCGGCTCGTGGTGCTCGTGCCGTGCGGCGTACTCCACCTCCGCGCAAGCGCGCCTGGGAGGATGGCGACGATTCCGCCCATCGAACCCTTTGTGGTGGAGGGTGCGCCCTCAGCGCTCGCTCCCAAATGGAAGGAGTGGGTGGATAGACTACTAGTGTTCTTTGAAGCTACGAAGACGCACAAGGAACAGAAACGGGCCATGGTGTTACATCTCGGCGGCAAGGACATACACTCCATTGCTCGGACCCTCCCGGAGGCGACCCCCAGAACTCATCACACGCTGATTAATGCCCTCAATGCCCATTTTGAGCCCATGGCCAATCAAGATTATGAACGATTTGTGTTTAGACAAGCGCGCCAGCTGCCCGAGGAATCGCTGGACACATATCACACCAGGCTCAAAAGGTTGGCGCTCACGTGTGGGTTTCAAGATACCACTGAGGAAATTCGGGGGCAAATCATACAGGGATGTGCGTCGGCCAAATTAAGGGAACGGATTCTGGAGGAGTCTGGCAAGCCGCTGACGGACATCCTAACTCTTGGCCGCACGAAAGAACTCTCCAAAGCTAGGGCTGCGCACATGGAAGCTGCGTTGCAGGCATCGGTCAAAGTGGAACCGGTCAACAAGATACAGACACACACGCCCACCAAGTGGCCCAAGAGACCGCCCATTCAGGGTGGAGCGTCGGGACAGTCATGTGGGTATTGTGGAGGTCCGCGACACCAGATGGCAGAATGCCCAGCACGGGGCAAGCGGTGTTCGGGATGTGGCCGGCAGAATCACTTTGAAAAGGTGTGCCGATCGAAGAACTTCCGTAAACCACGCCCCGCTGTGCAGGCCATAGTGGAGGGGGAACAGAGTCACAGTGACATGGATGATGACGAAGAAGAAGAACGGTCGGTGCACAAGGTGCACATGATTGGCACCGCTGCCCGCCGCACCAGGCCCCTGCCCCAATGCGCCATACAGGTAGCGGACCAAGATCTTATAGCCGTGGTGGACACGGGCGCATCCATAAACTTGATGAGTGTTTCCCTCTACAGGACCCTGACCACGCCTCCAGCACTGCGTCCCACCCCCATCACTGTCTTCGCGTATGGGCAAGACACCCCTCTCGAGATTAGAGGAAAGTTCAAAGCGGTAATCCGCCATGGGAACAAGACGATCAAAACCAATGTCTTCGTGTCAGAAGAAGGCCAAGGCATGCTGCTGAGTTGCAGAGCGGCTGAAGACCTGGGAGTGGTGACATTCGCCTTCGGGGTCCATGAGGAATCTGTCCAACATCTCCTCATGGAGTACCCGGACCTTTTCGAGGGCATTGGCAAGTTCAAAGGCCGAGAAATTCATCTGCACATTGACCCAACGGTGCAGCCGGTGGCTCTGCGACACCGCCGCATTGCGTTCCATCTACGGCCGCTGGTGGAAGAAGAACTGCACAAACTGGAAGCGGCAGGCATAATCGAAAAAGTTTCGGGTCCCACCCCATGGGTTTCGCCCATCGTGGTCACCCGGAAACCGAAGCAACCCGGAGCGGTCAGGATATGCGTGGACATGCGCCTCCCGAATGCTGCCATAAAGCGGGAGCGCCACATCACGCCCACCATAGATGACCTCATCGGAGAGATGGCAGGTGCCCGTTGGTTTTCCAAGCTGGACTTGCGGTCAGGGTACCACCAGTTGGTGTTGGACATGGAGTCGCGCAACATCACTACTTTCTCCACTCACATCGGCCTTCGAAGATACACTCGCCTCAGCTTCGGAATCTCCAGTGCAGCGGAGGTGTTCCAGAATGTCATCCAGGAGCTAATCGCTGGAATACCTGGAGTGATAAATGTCAGTGATGACATAATGATACATGCCCGCACCATCCCGGAGCACAATCAAAGGCTGGCCCAAGTGTTTCGGAGACTCAAAGACGCAGGACTAACGCTCCACCGAGAAAAGTGTGAATTCCTGCGGGACCGGCTAGGGTTTTTTGGTTACGTCTTCTCAGCCGAGGGTGTCAACCCGGACCCGGATAAGGTGAAGGACATTAAAGATGCGCCACCCCCGCAGACCGTTACTGAAGTCCGGAGTTTCCTGGGCATGGTCAACTATTGTGGCCGGTTCATCAGAGACTTGGCTAACCTCACGCTCCCCCTGCGGGACCTCACCAAAGACTCCACTCCCTGGCACTGGGGACCTGAGCAAGAGAAAGCTTTCCGAGACATCAAAGAGTCTCTGTCCAACAACACCACTCTCGCTTTCTTTGATCCCCGCAACTTCACGCTTATTGCTGTGGATGCGGGGCCTGCTGGACTGGGAGCGGTTCTCCTGCAAAGGAAGAGAGACGACATCGACTGGACGCCTGTTGCTTTTGCGAGCAGATCTCTCACGGACACGGAACAGAGGTACTCGCAGATTGAGAAGGAAGCGATTGCCATTCATTGGGGGTGCCGACATTTTCACCTCTACATATATGGCAAGCCATTCACTGTGGTGACCGATCACAAACCCCTGCTGTCCCTGTTTGCGGGAACCTCATCCAAACCCCCGCCTCGCATAGAAAAGTGGCTGCTTCAACTGCAGGAGTACAACTGTACAATCGAGTATCAGCCCGGAGCCAAGAACCCGGCAGATTATCTGTCCCGACATCCCAGACCAGCCACGGCTGAGGAGATGGAGGAAGCTGAAGAAACAGAGGCCTATGTCAGGTGGGTGGTGGCGCGATCTTGCCCTCGTCCCATCTCTCTCAGCGACATTGTGAGTGTCACAGCGCAGGACGCCTGCCTCCAGAGGGCCAAAGAACTTGTTCACACGACTAACTGGAATCGGGCCAAGGAGGGGTGGAAGATGCTCACGCCCGAAGCTCAGAAAATAATGGAGAGTCTGTACCATGTCCGAGAGGAGCTCAATGAAGATGAGGCCGGATGCCTTCTGCGGGGGCATCGCTTGGTGATACCCTCAGCCCTCACTGATCAAGTCATACAGTTAGCGCACGTAGGTCACCAAGGCATGGTTAAAACCAAGGCACGCTTACGGACAAAGGTGTGGTTTCCTCTGATGGATGACATGGTGGAGCAGGTGGTGAGGGCATGCGCTGCGTGTCAGGTGACGGGGGAAGCTCCTCGGGAAGCCCCGATTGCCGTGGAACCTCGTCCACAACAGCCATGGGACAAGGTCAGCATGGACTTTGGCAGCCTCCCGGATGGGAACTACACGCTGGTCATGATTGATGACCATTCCAAGTATCCGGAAGTGGAAATAATAGCCAGCACCAGCGCAGAGTGTGTGATCCCGAAGGTAGAGAAGATTATTGCCACCCATGGAGCTATGTGCGAAATCCGCACAGACAATGGCCCCCCCGTTTCAAGGACAGGAACTGGCCACCTATCTGTCATCTCTGGGCATTCGGCATCGACGCATCACTCCCCGATGGCCACAAGCGAATGGGGAAGCGGAACGCTTCATGAGGACCCTTAATAAAGTGATTCGCATTGCTCATGACAAAGGACAGTCTGTGGAGATGGCCATTTTCACGTTTCTTCGCAGCTACCGACAAACCCCCCATTCAACTACCGGGATAGCCCCGGCGCATCTCCTGATGGGACGGATTGTACCTGATTCCATTCCTCACCACCCTCAATGGGCCCCTGCCCCCGTGAATGAAGAAATAATTGCCCGCAAGCGAGAGACTGCATTTGCTAAAATCAGCCACAAGAGAAGAGCCATGGTGACACAATTCAGCAGAGGAGATGTGGTGCTTCTCCGTAACAGGGTGACGAGCGGAAAGTTTCGTTTGAATTATGAGAGAAGACCCTGGCGAGTGGTTGGTGTTAAAGGAACACGCATCACTGTGGTCCGTGGAAGGGAGACTGTAACCAGGAATGTGTCGCACTTTAAACATTTCCATGGGGGTTTGAGCGCCTCGGATTCACCACCTCTGGTAACAGAAACTGAAACTGCCCAGGACTTGCCAGGCAGGGAGCCGACGCCCAGTCTCGAGATCACACAGAGTAGCACTCCGAGGGCGGTGATCAAGGAAACAGAAGGCGGTGCGGAGGCCCAGGAAGGGGTGTCAGATCCGGAGGAGCCCGACATGGAGGCGCCTGAGACCGGCTCCGCCCCAGAGACAGACTGTTCAAGCCAGAGGGGCGTGGATCAAAGGCTGAGACGTAACCCGACGCCTTCCTGTCGACTGCGCGATTATCTCACGTAAGACTGTTCTATGTATCAGAGTTAAATACAATGTTCCGTAATGTGTCCTACGGGTTGGGAGCAGTTTTTGAAAGTGAACTTGAAGTCTATGAAGATTAGTACAATAGACTACCCCTCAAGACGGAAGGGTGCAGCTGTCTGAGAATTATTGTTTTGAGTTTTTCTTGTTTTAGGAGGAATGTTATGTTTTGGGCTCATAATCCGCCCCTGGCGTAAGGGGCGTGTAGTGTGGAAGTCATGTGACCGCCTATAATAAAGAAAGGCTCCGCACGCACGTACGCCATTCTGAGACGGGCGCACGGAGAGCCAGCAAGTTATTTCCCGTGTCTGCATCCTTTATTCCTAGGGCCACGTGTCAGGCCTAGTGCCGATTAGCTAAGTTGGTCCAACCTGTCTGAAGGACACAACAATGGGCTCCTGGGTAGATCCTGTGTGCAGTGGCGGGCTCCGGACTCAGGATCCGACCTTTATAACAGCACAGCAGGTCTGCCGAGTCCCGGGGTTAAAAAAATGCAAAAGGCTTACCTGCACGTGTGTCGTGTCATTTGAAACGACGGCTGCAGGCGCCTTTCTTCTTCCAGCAACTGTGTCCCCTCTCGGAAATAGGAGTTGCGGCCAAACTGAAAGTAAATGCATAGCCACTCCCCTAAGCAAGGTCGCCAAGCCTAATTTACGGAGGTGAAAGTAGTGCTGCAACAATGGTTACCACCCCCTGCACTGTGAGCCAGCCCTTCCCCTTCCCATTAACCTGAATGGCGCTCCACTGACCCTGGGCCAATTCATTATTGCCCTATTTCAAACCCATCTATTGCCGCTTTATTCCGCCACTCCCACAAGGCTGATGTCACCCGCCTCCTCGTTCCTCGCCTGTGCCTTGAGGGCGAGGAATACTTCCCGCCCAGCTTTGCACATGCATGTGTACATTGCGCAGGAAGACTCTTCAAGAAATAGTATATGTAAGTAAAAAAAAGTACATATTTTACATAGTTTAACTTTAGTTTCACGGGGAGCACCAAGCAGTGAGAACTTCTTTAAACTGCTCCATTGGTATTAATTCTCTCCATTTAGTTTTCCCCGATGCTGGTAGGTGGGTGAGGCAACGCTCCCTACACCCCTTAATACCAGCCGCCACTGGTAATGCCTACACATGGGCTGTCCGAATTCATACATACTATGGGCTGAAGGGTCCATTGTCATCATGGGTACAGAGGGCATGGTTCCCTGGCAGGCTCATTGTTGCCAGGTTCTCCTATGTGTGTTAGATTGTGATTTGGTGTTTAAATGATGCCAGGGCTTGCTCAGTGATGTGTTGCATTTAAGGTCATTTGTCCAGTAAATACAGGTGACTGATGTGAATCTGTTTCTCCTCCTTGTTCATCAGCATCATCGGCAGACACTGGAGGGGACAGCTCCACGGACCTTGAGGAGGGCCACAGCCAGACTGGATCCACTGTGGAGGAGTCTGAGGGAGTAAGTGGCAAGGAGGATGAGGGAAGCCACTCTGAGGGTGAATCAACAGCCACTACATCTGCTGCAGACGACGAAGGCTGAAGTGATGATTCCCAGGAGGTTGTGGGTGTTTCAACACCAGAGAACACTGACAGCGAGTCTGTCCCTGCCACCTGAAGCAGATCCATGTGGGGTAGACATCAATGCTGAGTGTCCTCCATGCTCACACTAATTTCTTGACACAATTGGTGTCATTCGTGGAGGACATATCAGTAACCATGTCTGCCCCACAGCAGATCAGTCAGGCCATGGCCTCCTCACTGACAGCAGCAGTCTTCCTCCTCCAGCAGTCTCTTACCCCACTTACCTCAGCCCCATCCACAGTGACCACTACCCTCCCCAACCAGTCACACTCACACCTGTACTGTCAAGCACAACAACAGACCCAAGCAGCACACACACAGGAAAATCCAAGTCTAAACGCACCAGCACGCAAACACAGAGGACTGAAGGCACACACACAGGGGAAAGGGTACAGATACACAGTCAACCATCCACAACAACCCCGCAGTCCTCAGGTACCTCTTCCACCAAGACCTCTTCCCGTGACTCCCCTGCAAAGCCCCCTTCCCAGAAGCTCTTCCTCTGTGAGCCTGCCCTCTTCCCCTCAGATACGCCTGTGCCAATTCGCAAGGGGAAGAGGAAGTCACCTTGCCAGGAGGGTATACCCCAAACCCCGCACACCCTCACCCAAGAGCAGGGACACTGAGGCCCCCACCCGGAAATCATTAAGAACCAGGAAGACCCCACAGCATTCACATACTCCCACCACATATTCTCTGTCCTCAGGCTCCCATGCCACCACTCCTTGTGTTCCCCTGCCACACCCTGCCCCAGGTTCACCCACCCACCGCTGGCACATCACCAAAGTCATTAGGCCCTCCCCCTTCCACAGACACTTTCGCAACACCCGGCCCTCAGCCTGTTCCAGCAACTGCAGTGGAGCCTGTGTCCCCCCAACTAACCTAGACACTGCAGTGGAGCCCCAGCATAATCCATCGGACATGCTCACTGCAGTGGAGTCCCCACACACTGATCCTGACCCATCCACTGAAGTTGTTCCTGTGACCACTGTACCCACCACTACTCCCCTGCCCAAATCTTGTGCACCCTGATCCTCTCACTGCGGTGCCTGGCCTGCCACCATAGATGCCCCATCAAAGCGTGATGTCCCCTACTGTGTGTCAGTGCAGGCAAGCTATGGCTGATATGTTGTCAGTTGTCCCCCATTATGGACTATTTTCATGGACTGGCCATTGGCCTTTTTGCATTTGGGGCTGGAAATTTCCCCTTTATATTGCAGAATAAACGTATGTTTTGTTATTGATTTGATTTTCTTCTCATGTACCCAATGTTGCTAAGGAGTGTAATTAAGTTGCTGTTGTGCTATTGTCATTTGCCAATGTGTGATATGATGTTGTGATGTGTCTCATGTGTGCCATGCCATGGTACATGAGTCACATAACAGTATGTCTCCAAATCATCATTGGGTGTCAATTAAGATTCTCATGATCACAACTGCTTTTGCACAGGGATTGGGACAGCCTTTTTAGTACGTCACATCTTTGTTTTTCACTGTTGCACATGTTTTGTGCTGACATGTGTGCACATCTTCCTTCTTACTGACTCGCCCCATAAGCACCAGACATGCACTTTAATGCATCAGTGATTAACAAGTCATCTGTGTCATCTGTGCAACTTGGTAAAAACTATGTTTGGCGTATGAGCTGGTGACTTAAGGGACACTGCAGGACACAGGCTGATGTGACCAGAACCTTCAGTCAGAATTAATATGTGGCCTCACAGGGTCAAGATCAGTTGGGTCTCTCGTGGACATTGCGGCGCTTGTTCTTTTGGGTCTCTGAGGCTTATTTAGGAAGGGATTTAGGTCCAGCTGTGCAACTGTGCCTTGGGAAGACTTGGGTGTTGATTGTTGGTATCAGTAGGTGGGGGTGTAAGCGCTCTTTAGGCTCCAGATGTGTGGTTAGGTTTGATAAGATTTTGTTTATGCCATGTATTACAAACTCTAGTTGGCTTTCCAACAGAGTAAGTCTCTGAGTCATATTCAGCGAGGAGGGGTAAGAGATTTTAAGTTCAAGATGTCCTATAAGGGACAGTCCAGGGATGGAGAGAGCCGTCAGTGAGAATGTGGTTCACGGTGTCATTGGTACCTATGTTGCTCCTGTAGTTTACTGTGGACCTGTGGTGAGAGATCTCTTGTGTTTCAGACAGCAGTTTGTTGAGTGCTGTTGGAAGGTGAGAGTTGGGAGGCTTTTACTGTGGGTCGGCTTTACTGGTTGCTGAGTGGAAGAGTTTTCTGGTAAGGGAAGGGAGGGGAGGGGTGGGTTCGGCAGGGGTTGGGGAGTCTTAGCAGAGACATTCCTCTGAATGATCCTGGATGAGAAGTATTTGGTGTGCGAGTGAGGGGTCGTGGTAGAGGAAGAGAGCGTGTTGGAGGGCATGTTGGAGGGGGTGAGATTGAAGTTAGTGGAGTAAGTCTTGAGGTTGTTTTGTGATTTCACAGGAGGGGCGGTAGGTTGGGGGATAGGGAGTTGTGCGAGTGGTAATAGTGTAAATGGGGGATGGCGTTCTGTAGCGTGAGGAATATGGATTCAAATGAGTTGATATTGTTAGCTTGAATCAAGACTATACCATTGCTGTAGATGGTAGCATAAGTGTGCCACTGCGCCTAGGACGTCGAGTTAGAGATCGTCAGTTTGCTAGTTGTTTTGGATATGTGAAGGCGGGTTCTAAGTATTGTGTTCCGTTTCGCGGGATGCTGGGTGTGGAATATGAGATCCATTTTCTGCTGGACTTTGGAGGAGCAGTGGTATATATATCAGCAATGAGTGTTTTCGGGTGTTGTCTAATCAGCCTATGTTTGAAGTTTCTTTTGGCTTTTAGTGTGAGATTGGGGCAAAGATAATGGAGAAAGAGTTAGGGCTGCGGGGTTTCATGCATTTCGGTGTACGGGGCCGACGGAAGTTGATGTGGCAGGGAGCATCATGCCTCAGTGGGTACCCTGAAATTGTTTGTGCGTAGATATGTGGATTTCTGCCAAGAGGTCTCTCCAGGCTATTACTATAGGAGGGGCAGATCTAGGAGGTTCTGGAGAAAGTCTAGGACGAGCACCACTCTTAGTGGCTTGGCAAGTTTACCAAGTATGTATTGTTTATTTATTATTATATTTAAATTAATATGTGGATTCCTTACTGCTTATGTAGTTGGGGAGAGACAGAATCTGTGAAGATTAAGTGGTACGGGAGAGGAGTAGGATTCCGCAGTATTTATCTGGCCTGTGAGGGAGGAATTAGTCCTTTTTTAGTTTTCCCGATAGTTTTGTTGCCCTCATGGTGGGAGTCCTCTTTCTGTTTCCTAATTCCCAGCCTGGATTGGGAGAAAGGAATTAGTCCTTTTTTTCTTTCCTCTTTCCAAGTTCTCAGCCTGGGTTGTGGAAGAGGACTTAGTCCTTTGTTGGTTTCCCTGAAAAATCTAAGTGATTAAGTTATGGAACGCCTTACAGAACCTTTTCAAATATGGCCAATTTTAGATTGGGTCGATGGTTTCTTGTGCACTGGGTCAGGAGTCTTTCTTCAGTTTCTGTGGTTGAGATTGTCTAGAAGCAAGGACCAAATTCAAATAATTTTTTAACTTGTGCATGGAGGACCTCTGTCCCTTTCATTGGGCAGTGGATCGCCATCTTGGGAAGTCATGCAAACAGTCAAAGAGAATTGCTGTGCTAGAGAGCGCCAAGGAACAAAGGGGCAGATTTACAAGGCTCTTGCGACATCTTTACAACACCTTTGTGTAACTTCAGTGACGCAGTGGCATCATAAACAATGGGCACTATTAGAAATATTTACAATGTGACGCATATAGGGAGATGCGTCATGTTGTAAAGCCCTGCGCTACATTCTACCTGCATCAGGTATAATGTATGCAGGTTGGGTGTTCCGTCGCAAGGAAGGCTCCTAAATTTGACACAGTAAATGTACAAGATTTCACTGAGTCATTTTTACGACCCAGCTGCGTCAAAACCTTACACTGCTTCTAGCAGGTGTAAGGAGTGACGCAGAACAGCAGGTATAGCCTGCCCTTGAGCAGTGCTGGAGTCACGCTTGCGACAAAACTCATGCACTGCGTCACCTTTACCCCGACAGATGCGTCACGCATCTGTCTGTCCTGGTGCCACAGTGTGTCGCATTGTAAATGTGGCGCAAAGCAATTTTTCCATCACGCACAATAACTGGTGCATCCTTGCTAATAGGCAGGGATATGTCAGTTATTGTAAATCTGCCCCAAAGTCTTTTTTTATTGTTTATTTAGATCTGTGCATGTGAGATATCCATCCCTTTCACTGGGTAGAGGGTCGCCATCTTAGAGGGCCAAGCATATCAATCAATCAATCAGGAAATTTCTAGAGTGCACTACACACCTGCGAGAGTCTCAAGGCGTGGGGAGGGTGGCCGCAGCTAGCGGACGAAGAGCCAGGTCTTGAGTAGACTCCTGAAGGTCTGTGGGTCTTCTGTTCATCGTAGGTGGAGAGGGAGGGCGTTCCATGTCTTGGTGGCTAGGTGGGAGAAGGATCTTTCCCCGGAGGTGGTTCTGTGGATGTGAGGGACTGTGGCCAGTGAGAGGTCGGCAGAGGGGAGTTTTCTGTTGGGTACGTAGAGTGACAGTCGGCTGTTGAGGTATTCTGGGCCGGTATTGTGGAGTGCTTTGTGTGCGTGGGTCAGGATTTTGAAGGTGATTCTTTTGTCGACGGGGAGCCAGTGCAGGTCTCTCAGGTGGGGGGTGATGTGGTCTCGTCGGGGAACGTCGAGGACCAGGCGTGCCGAGGCGTTCTGGATTCTTTGAAGTCTGCTGATGAACTTGGACGGGGCTCCGGTGTACAGGGCGTTTCCGTAGTTGAGTCTGCTGCTGATGAGGGCGTGGGTGACGGTTTTCCGTGTGTCTGTAGGGATCCATCTGTAGATCTTGCGGTGCATGCGGAGGGTGTAAAAGCAGGTTGAGGAGACTGCGCTGATTTGGTTGGACATGGTGGGTTTTGAGTCTAAGATGACTCCTAGGTTGCGTGCGTGGTTGTTTGGCATCTAGGAGGTGCCCAGGGCGGAGGGCCACCAGGAGTTGTCCCAGGTGGAGGGGTTGGGTCCAAGGAGGAGGACCTCTGTCTTGTCCGTGTTCAGTTTGAGTCGGCTGTCTTCCATCCGGTTGGCAACAGCCTTCATGCCACGGTGGAGGTTAGTTTTGGTGGTGAGGGGGTCCTTGGTGAGGGAGAGGACCAGCTGGGTGTCGTCGGCACACGAGATTATGTTGAGGTCGTGGAGTCTGGCGATGCGTGCGAGTGGAGCCATCGAGATGTTGAAGAGCGTCGGGCTGAGTGATGATCCTTGCGGTATGCCGCAGATGGTCTTGGTGACTCCTGAGTGGTACGGGGGAGGCGGACTCTTTGGGTTCTGTCGGAGAGGAAGAAGGTGATCCAGTCCAGGGCCTTGTCACGGATCCCTGCGTCGTCGAGGCGTGTGCATAGCGTGTGATGGCAGACGGTGTCGAAGGCGGCGGAGAGGTACAGGAGGATGAGGGCTGCTGTCTCGTCGCAGTCGAGTAGGATTCTAATGTCGTCTGTGGCGGCGGTGAGAGCGGTCTCGGTGCTGTGGTTCTTGCGGAAACCTGACTGGGAGGGGTCGAGGATCTTGTTCTCTTCCAGGTAGCGGGTGAGCTGGGTGTTGACGATCCTTTCGATGACCTGCGCTGGGAACGGGAGCAGGGAGATGGGCCGGACGTTTTTGAGGTCGCTCGGATCCGCCTTGGGTTTCTTGAGTAGGGCGTTGATTTCGGCGTGCTTCCAGCACGCAGGGAAGGTTGCGGTCTCAAATGAGAGGTTGATGATGTTGCGCAGGTGGGGTGCGATGGAGCTGTCGGCCTTGTTGATGATGTGGTGGGGAAGGGGGTCGGATGGGGCGCCGGAGTGGATGGTGTTCATGGTTGTTACGGTGTCTTCGGTGGTCACGTTGGTCACGTTGGTCCATGCGGTGAGGTGGTCGTGGTCGGTTGGTGGTAGCGGTGTGGTGGGGTTGTTGGGTTGAGTTCGGGGATTGAGGCTGTCGTGGATGTCGGTGATCTTGCGGTGGAAAAATGCCGCGAGGGCATCGCAGAGGGCTTGTGATGGTGGGATGTCGTTGGTGCAGGAGCCAGCTTTTGAGAGTTCCTTCACGATGTCCAAGAGCTCCTTGCTGTTGTGTGTGTTGTTTTCGAGGCGGTCCTTGAAGGAGGCCTTCTTGGTGGTCCTGATGAGGTGGTGGTGGTTGCGGATGGCGTCCTTGAGGGCAGCGTGGCTATCAAGCGTTTCCTCGTCACGCCAGGCGTTCTCCAGGCTCCGCCAGGCGCGCTTGGAGGCAAGGAGTTCCGGGGTGAACCAGCTGGCACGCTGGCTGGTGTCCCTGTTGTTGTGTTGCCTCAATGGGGCTAAGGTGTTGGCGCAGTCTTCCATCCAGTGTCTGAGGGTGTGGGCCCCCTCCTCGGGGACGGTGGGGTTGGTCGGGGGGTTGAGCGCGAGGTGAGCTTGTAGTAGATCCTTGGTGACTTTGCCCCAGTGGCGTCTAGGGATCTGTGAGGTACGGAGATGTGAGACGGGTTTCTGGAAGCTGTAGTGGACGCAGTGATGGTCGGTCCAGGTGAGTTCGGAGGCTGAAGGTAACGTGGGGGCTGGAGGTGAAGATGGCATAGAGCGCGTGGCCGGCGATGTGGGTGGGTGTCCTGACGATCTTTGTTAGCCCGAGGGTGGTGAGGTTGTCGATCAGGGTGGATGAGTTGCTGTCCTTGTTGTTTTCAGGTCACCAAGGAGGATATAGTTGGTGGAGGTCAGTGCGTGCGTGCTGATGAAGTCAGCGATGGAGTTGCAGAATTGGCGGCGGGGTCCGAGTGGTCTGTAGACGAGGGTGCCACTTAAGGTGGTCATGGGGTCTGTGTGGATCTGGAAGTGCATGTGTTCAGCAGTGTTGAGGGTGTCGGCGGTGTTTGTGGAGACTTTGATCGTGCTCTTGTGGATGATGGCGATGCCTCCGCTGATTCCGTTGGCGCGGTCTCTGCAGGTGATCTTGTATCCGTCGGGGATGGATACTGCGATGTCTGGGGTGGAGGCTTCGTTCAACCAGGTCTCGGTCAGGAAGGCGATGTCAGGTGATGTGGAGTCGAGCAGGTCCCAGAACTCGATGGCGTGTTTGCGTGCGGAGCGAGTGTTGAGAAGGAAGCAGCGGAGCTGGTTGGGTTCCGTCGTGGCCGGTGACTCGGCGTCTTTGGTGCAGGAGAAGCCGCAGTTCCAGGGTGCGCTTGGGGGCGGCCCTGTGGCATCTGGATGGACGCCGAGGTTGAGTGTGAGGAGGTTGTTGGCATCGTACCGGATGCGGGCTTCGTGGAAGGTGCAGGGTCCAGGGGTCGTGGCGTTGGGCACGTTCCAGGCACGGACGGGCGCAGACGGCATGCCAGCGGCACGCCCGCTGCGCACCTCCGCTGCGCACCTCCGCTGTGCGGCATCACAGCGGCTGCCATAAGAGGAGGAGAGGGAGGGCGGCTCAGCTGGGAGGAGGGAGGGGCAGGAGGGGCGAGCGAATCAACAGCAGGGGGCGGGGCAGCAGGGGAGGCAGCGGCGGGAAAAATCTTATAGCGGCGCGGGGAGAGGGGGAGGGGGTGGGGTCCAGAGGAGGCGGCGAGCAGCGGGGGCATGCGAAAATACCGGGGGCCAGGAACCAGGATCAGCGCAGGGCACTCGGGAGCACAAGCGTCACACGAGCAGCACAAGTCAGGTCAGGAGGCGGCAACGGCGAGCTGCGGCAAGAGGGGAGCGACCTACCAGAGGTCAAAGTCAAAGAGGAGAAAGTTTCCAAAATGGAGGACAAGATGTGACCCCAGAGAAGGTAGTGCCCTGACGGAGAGGGGGGAAGCACCACAAAAGATTCAAGCTAGGCGAGTATGATTAGAGCTGCGCGTCCCAGCAACAGAAGAATTAACCCCAGTGATAAGTTTTAGCAGAAACAGAATTACGCCGCTTCACTATCAAGTCCCGGTCACTGCTGCCTCATCTGGTTATCTGGGAAGTTTACGTGAGACAAGGAGAGAGGCTGTTGCGCTGTAGCCAGTCACGTCGATCTAGCACAGAGCACCTCTCTGGGCGAGTTTCAGCAGGCGAGCAAGGTCAACCGAAGAATGCCGGTGGTCTGCATGGCGGACGGATGCCTACTCCAGAACAAACCCCCTCGCCGGGGCTGAAGTGTTAGGCATTGGAATTTAGCAGTATTGGGTGGGAAGCTTCTGATTCTAAAGGCAAACAGCGAGGCGGAAGAAACAGCATTGCAGGGTTAACTCACCGCCATGTATTGGGGAGGCAATTACCTCTGGGACCTGTAGGGCTGTCAGACGGCCATGCCTTTGAGAGGTAAACAGCCCTCAAGGCCTCACCGAGTAGCAAACCACCCCTGCAGGTTCAGGGGGTACTTCCCAGTTCCCAGTGAGGCGTAAGAAACAGTAGCATGGGACGAATCACCGTCTTGGACCGGGCAGTATTTCCCAGTCCCGACTCAAAGTTCCAGGAAGATGATCGCGAAGGTCCACAGCAATCTGAAGGCCAGGACGGTACAGAGTAAGTAATACCGGGAACCACAGCAATTGCTACAGGCTTCCCCAGCAGGTTTGACCATGATCCAATGCAAAATAGTAACAAGCGTCGGAGACCAGAACATCCACTTCAACCTCACGTGGAAGTTTGATCCGATCCAGCGTTGGAGTGAATAGTGATTCGTAGCGGGCACAACTCATCAATCCCGGTGAGTAAAGTTCAAACAAGATACAATTACTCCCTATAGAATGATTTCTGTGAGCATGCTAGCAAACATATGGGTGGATGGCAGGGATTAAAGGCAGGATTTTCACAAATTTGTGATCCCAAATCCTGGAGCTCCCATTAGGTGCTCCATCTCCACAATGAAAACATGACGAAAATACTCCACATAGGATTATAAAAATAGACCATAATGATATGAGTAAATCAAGTCCAAAACAACAAAAATCCAATAGGTTGAACTGGAGTCATGAATTTTTAAAGGTTAAATCAAATTATAGTGCTTTGAATCATAAAGCGCCAACCGGAGACATCTGTTTGCACTAAAACAAGTAATTTCAAAGTTCAGGCCAACACGATGGAGGTCAGGCCAGCATAAGGGGCCACACAGGTCCCTCTGAAAAAGTACCTTGGATGGAGGAAGTGTCGAGGTCGAAAGCTAGATGTGAGGAACTGAGGAGACGAGGCGTTATCGTCAATCCCGCGTATGCATGTGATGCATTAGTTCCGATCCACACAGTCAAGGAAAGAGTCTGTCATCATTGAGCCGCACAGTTTGTCGAACCGATGTTGTCGTGCGGCAACCACATCGGCATTGAACACCAATGCATCAGTTCTGATTGGAGCAAACTTATCGATGCATTGGTTTTGGTGGATCAGCACAGCAAAAACTACCTTTCAAGGGTCCTGGTCTGGACTGGCACAACTTCTCAGGGCAGGACTCACTAATGGCAGAGTCCAGGTGTGATTGCAAGGCTGGAGAGAGCCGTTGATGGCCCTGAGACTTCAGAATGGGTTCAAGTGGGGTAGCCCAGTCCTTGTCCTCAGCAGGGAAGAAATCAAGAGGGAGTAGAGCATCACAGCAAAGCAGAAAAGCAGTTCTTCCAGAGCAACAGTCAAGCAGAGTGGTAATCCTTGAAGCACAGAAGTCTTTATTCCTGGCAGAATTATTCACAGGTGTAGTAGTGTAATGTCTTGGTAGGGTCAGAGCCCTAGTACTTATACCCAGTCGTGCCTTTGAAGTGGGGGTGACGTCAAAGAAGGGTCTTTGAAGTGAACCCAGGTTCTTTCTTCCCTGCACTGGCTGCAGACTATCAGTAGAGGGTAATCAGCTCTGTCCTGTGTTTCCTGTGTTTGTGGCTGTCTAGAGAGAAAGCACAAAGTCTAGCTGTCACCCACCCCCAACCTGTATTGCAGACAGACTGCAGGCACACAGAGCAGTAAGAGCAGAGGAATGTCCACTTTATATAAGTAATGTTAAATCCAATTTTACCAGTAAAGAGGATTTATCATTTCCATTCCAAAAATAATAAAACATGGTGCAGCTACTCATTTCTGGCCAGGAGTTACAGCTTCAAAGTGTTTTAAGGAATTTCCAATGTAAGCCTAAGAGAATAGTAGGCCTCACAGAAGTCAAAAAGGAATTTAGCTGTTTGTCACTACCAGGACATGTTAAACTTAAATGTACATGGCCAACTTTTTATTTGCACAGCTCCCTTCCCTTAGAGCTACCTAGGGCAGGGTGAGGAATGTGTAATACAAGGAAAGTTTAAGGTTTGGAAAGTGAGTATAAAGTTGATGTGGCAGTAAACTGCACACACAGGCCCTGCTGGCAGGCCTGAGACAGGTTTGAAAAGCCTACTTGTGTGAGGGCACAATCAGTACTGCAGGCTCACTAGTATCATTTGATATACAGGACCAGGGTAAATGGTATACACCTTTACAAGGAACTTAAAAGTAAACTAAATATTCCACACATGTATACACCAATGTTACCATGTTTAGGTGACAAGTACAATCAGCAGTTTTAAAGTGCTTAAAGTCCTAAGATCAACAGAAAGAATCAACAAAAAGAGGAAGCTCCCTTCTACATTCGTCCAACGCCCTGAAGCACCTCTGTCTCTTAGCGTCATCTCGCATGCTATGCGGTGGCGCTTCCCACATGTGGTGACTTACTCTCCTTAGCACAGCGCGTCCCCTCAACAACGACAGTGATAAAGACAGCCTTTCTTTTAGCCCCATCGCCCCAGGACCGGTTCACTATTTTGTTTATTGCGTGTTTGTGAGCTGCGCCTTCCATTCCACGGCTCGGGAATGCCGGCTGACAGATAAAAATATAAAGAACAGGACTGTGGGGAATTTAGAGCCTATTTTCAGTCCACGGACCTGGCAGCGCTGAAGCCATAGAGATGTGAGCGGGACACATGAAGGAAGGGGGCTGTGTGTGGATTCGGAGAAGAGGGACATAGCTATTCCGGGCTCAGCACGTGCAGTGGCACCGAGGGCGAAGGAGGCCCATTGATCCCCGATAATTGCTGTCTTTTATAACTCAACAAGAAATCGGAAGGTGCATTTTCTGTTTGCACCGGGGTCCACGGCAACCTTGCTACACCCTAGGCTAAGGATACAAGATGAGACAGAGAACAAGTTCACGCGTCTGAAATGACAAAGGGACCCAGAGACACACTTCTTCCGCCTTCAAATACAAGCAGAGCGGCAGAGTAAGGCGTATAGGGACAAGCCCTCCCTCTGACTATGCTTCTGATGACGTAGTCTCCTTCAGGCGGATGCACACGCTGAAGAGACACCTGCGGGTCAGCAGAGCAGGGATCCCTTGGTGATACCATGGCAACTAGGTTCTGCCTTGTCACCAGAGGCCGTCTCAGCAGCAGTCGGGCTGCGGTATCAGGACAAACAAACAATGACCAAGCCAGTCGTTCAGCTTTTGTATAGTGGGGTTGCACAGAACAAGCAGAAGATTGGGGGGCAGCGCTGCAAGCTTCACAAAGAAAAGGTACAGATGAGCACTGTGTTGACTTCAGCTGCTGGATTCCTGGAAGTAGGAACAACATGTCTTTGGAAGACCCTTTCTTTGTGGTCAAAGGATTCAGTTTTGCGGAGCACGGAACACTCTTCATTTCCTATGTGGGATGAGGAACATACAGCTTCTTGCAGATTGTCGCAACTCTTTGCAGACATAGAAATGAGGGATCAACACATCAAAACCACTGTACACCAGAGGCCCACTGACAGGGCCCCTGAGATCCACTCAACTGGATCTACCCTGAGGTCGCTTCAGGCCTGCTGAGTCCCCCATTCCTCTCCTTGCTGAAGACTATTGACGAAATTGGATCACTGACGCCCCACAAAAATGTTACTTGTCCCCGGACATTATTTGGATTTTTCTTGTCCCCGGACTTCGAATGGTCGGGAGCATCTGACGCTGTAGCCGCCGTTCCTACCGGTCATAGCAACACAAGACTTCTGGCGTAATTCTCACCCGGCGTTTTAACCTCAAGATGGCACCTGTGAAGAAACGGACCTGCTTTTTGAATGCCTCGCAGCAGATCCATGGGAACTTTTACTGAACTACCTACCCCCTACCCCTCCCCGCTCTACACCACTCCTCTTTCCTGCTACTAACATTTGCCCTCACCTGTCCTTGCCCTAGTCCCCACCCTGTTTACCTGTGAATTTCCAGCGTCATTTGAGAGCTAGCTATTTTGTCTGATGACCGAAGGAGCTACCTGGTTTAGCTATAAGGGAGACAGGTCGGGGATTCCCTCCTTGGATGTCACCTGCCCAGTCGGTCTTTAGCCAGACTTCCTTTCGTCTCTCCTGTCGTCTCTTCCCGCTTCCTCCCTCTATTTATATATTTCCTTCTCTCCTCTCTCAATGTACTGAGACTGAACTATTTTGTCTGATGCCCGATTGAGCTACCTGGTCTAGCTATAGGGGAGATGGGCCATGGATTCCTTCCTAGGTCGTCACCTACCCAGTCGGCCTTTAGACAGATTTCATTTTGTCTCTCCTTGTTGTCTCTTCCCCTATCCTCCCTTTCTCACCTTCCCTGTTCCCTCCCCTATATGCTCCATTTATTTTGCCCTCCATGTTATTTAAATGTTTCCCATTGAGACCTAGCTATTTGGCCAAAGCCCGGTGGAGCTACCTGATAGCTATAGAGGAGATGGGTTTTGGGACTTCCCTCTTGACCGTCACCTACCCAGCCGGTCTTTGGGCAGACTTTCCTTCGTCTTTCTGCCGTATATCCCTCCCATCCTGTTTTTCTGTGAACCTCTTCCCTCGACACTTGAGACCGAACTACTTTGTCTGATGCCCGATGGAGCGACCTGGTTTAGCTATTGGGGAGATGGACCGTGGATTCCCTCCTTGGTCGTCACCTACCCAGTCGGTCTTTAGACAGACTTCCTCTCGTCTCTACGGTTGTCTCTTCACTTATCCTCACTTTCTCACCTCCCTTACCCCCACTTCTTTTCGCTCTCCTTTTTCTCCTCTACTAATGTATTGCTGATTGTTTGATGTAATGTGTAATTGTTGATCGTTTTCTGTTATACTGTTAAACCACATTGTGGCACTTCTTTACGTCCCTCCTGTCTTCTCCTCCCGCTTCCTCCCTCTATTTATGTCTCTCCTTCTCCCCTCTCTCAATGTATTGAGACTGAACTTTTTTGTCTGATGCCAGATGGAGCTACCTGGTTTAGCTAGAGGGGAGATGGCCGTAGATTCCCTCCTTGGTCATCACCTACCCAGTCGGTCTTTAGACAGACTTCTTTTCGTCTCTCCGTATTGTCTCTTCCCTTATCCTCCCTTTCTCACCTCCCCTGCCCCCTCCACTACTTTTCTCTCTCCTTTCTCTCCTCTCCTAATTGTATTGCCTATTTTTGGGGGATTTATTGTGTAATTGTAGAACTTTTTCAGTCACATCGTTGATATTGTTGATCCTCATGTAAAGTGCTCTGATACCTCCGGGTCTAGCCAGCGCTATATAAAACTCTTTAAATACCCTAAGGATAACAGGTTTAACACCGACCCACTCTCCTATTATAGAGCTACTCAACTCCTCAACGTTAAGGACTGAACTCTGGGCCCTAGAATTATTGCCCCCTTACACTAAAAATAGTGAGGTGCACCCCCTTCGAGCTATCCCCTATCCACTGAAACACACAAATTAACAGAGATGTCTTACCAGAGAAACTCCTCTGTGGCAGAGTGCTGAGATCCATGAGTTTTCATCTTTGTCAGGCTTTGAGGGTTGTGACAACCTGGGTATCTTATCCTTGGAGATGCCTTCTCCTGAAATACTTTAAAATATTTTGCCAATCTTCAGGAAGATTTTGGCTTAAACATACAAAAAATCTACACATTTCTACGGCTTGGATATGCTTTGTTTTCCCACATTCAGAATTTGGAGAAGATACCAGACTTCAATCCCATTTAGGGAAAAATCTAAATATCTGACCTAAGAGACAAAAACAACATTTCTAACATTTACAAAGCATTAATTATGAACATGCCTGATAATTTTGAAAGACGTCAGGAAGCATGGCAGGTGTTTTTGGGTCCTCTGAAACAGGAGGAGGGGGAGAAGTCTCAGCCAGCACCTAGGAACATAGCAATCATGGCCAAGTTCGGTTTGATACAATTCAAGCATCATCAGGGTATACTATACAAGAGAGAGGCTTTCATGGAACAAGCGAGAGAGGCTGCCCCTTTGTGCATCCGAAACCACACTGAAATGAGCACTGTACTGCATACAGTCTGACATTGCAGGGTTATGAGGAAGTTCTGGAGTTCTGAAGGGCAGTGAATGTGACCTACAGTAAATTGTTGGGATCATATGTTTTGACCCTTGCATTGCCATCTTTAACATAAAAGAAGATCATGGTTTGTGGAGATATTAAAGGATATTAAAGGATAGTTCTGGTAGTTTCTCTAGCAATAGACAGATGGGATATTGCACAAACGTCGCATTTCCTAAATACCCCAAGTTTTGTTAAATGTGAACAGGGACTGGATGAATCAAGACTACTAGAAATGATCTAAGAGGCAACTGGTTGTCCCCGCATCGCATATATGTGGGTGTGAGTGATGCCCGGGCCCAATACAGATGGGTCATCAAATGATTGTATGCTTAATCAGTGATATATGTCTCGAGGGTGACATTTCTATAACAGAATATTTGATTGTGCATACATTAATCATGTGGTTCCACCACACAGAGAGATATTTTTATTTCATGTTGTTGCTTAAATCTTTTTTGTGTTGATAATGATATATCTTATCTTTCTTCACACTGTATAAATGAAGCAGATTATTACAACATTGCCTGTTTTATATGCATCCTATGTTTGTGCTTCAGCATATCTCTGAAAATGAATATAAAAATCTTTTTACTAAAGAAAGATTAGACCATTGTAAGATGTAGAAAAGCACAGTGAAAGTCTACAATTATTTTCTGCAATATCCGATATTTGTCATAAAACGCCTTTCAGCACACAGTTACTGCTCACTTCCAATGTATACAGGAATGGCAGTAAAAAAAGGCAGAGATCTACTATGGGACATTTTACTATTAGGCAGGGAAACAACGAGTACAGGGGGTGGGGGATTTTTGCTTGAAGTGCATTGCATGAGCACTTTAGGCAAAAAATATTTGCCAGGTTAGAGGCCATGTTATAGTAGCCTATTTACCAATGATTTAATTTCTCAGAAGAAAACCTTTAAAGTATTTTTTTCTGAAACACATCACAGAAATGTGCTTGTTGTGCAATTATATTTTTACCTGTGCACGTGGGTCATTTATGTACGGAGCTTCCTTGCTTTTTCCTGGTGGACCCAGACAGACAAAATGGTCCGTCCTACATTGGACGGCTCTGTAGTGAGTGGCTGGTCAGGTTCTAGTAGTTATAATAGATGTGCTTCCACCAGCCACTCCCAGAGGGCTGGTTTCCACACTCAACATCCTGCACCCATCCATCACTGGTGTCACATGTCGTGTGAACCTGTCAATAAAAGGGGCCAGCGCACCTGGCCTGGGCCAGTTCCAGAAAGTATAATACTGTGTCTGTGTGGTCAATCAAGGTTCATATGAGCCTAGGGACCAACCATTTAGTTGGTGACAAGGAGGTGTGACCCTACGTGCTTGCTGGCAGCAACTCCGCATTTCCTGGTCTGGAGAAAATTAGCCCATGTCAAGGGTACCCCTGCAGCTGTTGACAGCACAAGAGTCAATGAGAGTGGCAGAAGGGGAGTAAGCATCACAACCAGCACTGCGCACAAGGTGGCTTTAGGCTGGTGACTCGACTGAAAGAGGTGAGCAGCCCCCCACCGCTCCAGAGTTGCTGGCGTGGGCAAAAGGATGGCACTGTAAATGCTACACTGACATGCCCTGTAGGTGAGAGGGACATGGATTGGTCTGTGACCGCCTCAGTTATTGTCACCCCATCGTAAATTAAGTGACGAGGCGAGCACATGTGGTAGCCCCTACTGTGTCTGGTGCATGCACACTACTGACCAGCATGGTGAGGGAGAGTACTGCCCACCAGTGAGAGGGGAGCAGATTATCTCTTTCACATCCGGCAGGAGGTATATTTCACTGCAGCGAGATGATCGAGCTTGCCGCAGCATATGTGACGATGCCCAGGCTCTAGGAGATAAAGTAAATGTCGCATTCCGAGTGGCACGCATTCTTGCGTGCTGTTTCAGCCTCACGCAGGCAGAGAGGGGTAGGCAATATTGCCGCAGCGAGCTTTAAAGCAGGACTGTGATAGTAAAGCCAAGGGCCCGTGATCCAGCGGGCTATAGAAAATATATCATAAACAACGCTACCCAACTTCATAACCTATAAACAAAATTCTATACTAATTATGGACCCATTTATAAACCTGATATATTTTGGGCCTACTGAATCAGGTGGTCAGAATAAATCTATATACACATTATCTATAAACTATATACATATTTATACATTTGCAAAAAGAATATTGTCATTAGAATAAAACCCAACCATTTAAACGACCACCATAGGCGACGTGATCTAGCTAAAGGTAACCTATACTTCTAAATAACCAAGACCAGCTTGTTTGTCAAAAGTAAGATTTTATTTTCTAAATTATAGTATATATGTTGTAAGTTTTATAAATGAAATTTATTAGCAATAAGGCAAGCATGATGGTAAGAAATATGAGAAAAATACAAATTAAGCAATTGAATCAATTTAAAGGAATTATATAAAGTTTAGCATTTCTAAAACCTATTTCCCTAACTGAGCTAAATAGACAGAAATTAAAGTAAAGATCTTTGAGGATTCTTACGTGCTCCACGCAAAGTCCAGCAGCACATCACCCTCATCGGAAAGTCAGAAAGCAGCAGCCAGCCCAACCCTAAGGGCATGACTTTTTATACCTTTCTACGCTAACTAAACTAGCAAAGGAAAATTTTCAGAAATACTCGACGTCCCATTGGCTGAGAGTGACAAGTGACATGTCACCCGATTCTTAAAAAGTTCCACAAAATCATGTCTTACAAAGACCATTGTCTCTTCCACGTGAAGCCAGAGGCTTCCTGCGATTGCAACTTTGTTTTAAGTCATCCTCGCAGCTTCCATAGTTTTACAGCACAACTTCCGCGGATGCCAAGTTAAGGACTGACAAAAAGTTCACTTTCGACCTTGGCCATGTCCGACAGAATGATGTCAGCTCATCAGTTTTTGCTTTGTGAATGCAGCTTCAGTAAACGTTTTAATTCAGAATGGGCGTCTCGTGACTTTCTGCAGAATTATAGATCAACTCTCATTTTGCGGCTCAAATAGCTAGGCCTCAAAAGCAGGCAACTTATGATTTCTAGTATAAAACAAACACAAGAAAAGTATTAATGTAAGAAATAAAGTATATTCTGTATCCACCCCATGGTTTACTAAATAATTAACCCACCCGATTAATCAAAATGTTACCTAGCCATTGCAAACAAATAAAGCAGCGTTTATATTTACCAGTCTCCGTTTTTCAATGAGACCCATATGCACCTAGAATAGTAGAAATGACATCACACAGACAAGGAAAAGCAAAACAAGCACATGCTTATTTTAAGTTTGCAGCAGTTAGTAATGACAAAAACGAAAACAATAAATTATTTTATTATTTTGCACGAACAAAAAGATGCAACAAATATGCACGTTTATGAGCACACATGTTAGTCCCCCCACGTGTAAAGTTTAATCTAAGTTGTATTAGCATGACATATCACAAATCATTAATAATTTTATTCATTTTATGGAAATGTGACTTTGCGAGTTTAAACAAAATTTTGTTTTCTATCTCGCTCCATCAACTCCCTCATCTGGTGATTAACAAATCACCACACCAGCACTCAAAATTTTGGTAAATTAAATTTTAAAGAAATCGATTCAAATTCATTTGTATTAGTAAACCTAAAAGTCTGTTTCAGCATAATCTTTGCAATTAACATGACGCTCTCTATGTAACTCCTGCAACTCGATCTCCCTTTCCTCTTCTTTTCTGAGTTTATAGATTCTTTTCTTTTCTCTCAAATGCTTCTTTCTCTTATGCAACAAACAACCTACTTTAGTCAAAATAAAAATGAATATTATTATAATCAAAGGTGCCAGAATCTTGCCAAGAATTGAACTTCCGATATTATGAAACCAGTTTTTAATTGCTTGAAACCTTTCTGAAAGTTTCCCTGTAAAATCTTCTTCTTCTAAAGGAATTATTTCTGAATGCATTTGTGTAATATTCTTAATATACATTTCAATATTTTTACTTTCATCCGGTATATATGTACAGCAATGTTGGACATGTAAAATGCCACAGACTCCTCCCTCTTTTGCTAGGAGTATGTCTAAAGCAAGACGATCTTGAATTACCATCGATCTAATAGCAATAACTTCAACATTCACTAATTGAAATCCATCAGCAGTATCAGTTGATAATCTATCAACTATAGTGGACAATTTTCTGATTCTCCCTGCATTTAGGGTTATACCAACAAAAGGTATTACAGCTTGAAAAATATCTCCCAGAACTTCGGTAAAAGTTTCTCTTTTAGCTCTATTTACATAATTATGAATTTTAAATAATCCTTCTGTATCTCTATCAACATGAAACACTTTAGGAAAAACAATTCCCACATAACAAGTTCCATACCAATGGTCTGGAAGGTTGTAGTAGGCTTTATCACCACAAACAAAATAAATTCCAGGAAAGATAGGATCTTTTCCACCTTTAAATCCCCAACCTCCCATTATCAGATAAGTATCTTCACAGTTGCTTGCACCTACAAAATAATTATCAAAAAGTGTGTTATCTCTTCTAATGCAAAGCTTTCCACTAACAGGCTTGTCTATGTGAATTGCAATATTTTCAAGCATTTTGCCATTTAGTTTCTCATCCTCTTTTTGCCAGAAGGATGACTTAGTCTGCTTGACTAATTCATTTCTCTTATAAATTGCTCTTCTCTCCTCAACCATATTCAGAAATTTCTTTCCTTCAGCACTTAATTTACATGTTAGATTATTCTTATAAGCATACTCATAAGTGAGTTCGTTAGTAACAAGGAAATATTCTCTCATTTGTTTAGCTTTCTTATGCTTATTTAAAGCATTATCAATTTTAACATTAGCAAAAATCTCATCATAATTTGAATAGTAATATTCTAAACGACCAGTTTGATAAAATAAACTAGTTAATACACTACATGTAACAGCATAAGTGAGAGGAAGCATATTATATGTTACTCCCTCAGAAACAGAAGCGGGTAATTTAACGCATACATAACAGTCCTTTGCATCCATTACCTTTACATATTCACTCAAAAGCTTTGTGAATGTATTGCTTGAAAAATCACCTATTGATTTATCTTGATGAATGTTAGGCTGATGCTCAATTACTTTTGCAGATGCACTATGTTTTGTTTGGCTAACCAGAGCTTTGCTTGTTATGTTAACTTTGTGTAATTCTCTATTCATTTCTAAAGGTATAATCACAGCTAATACCAACCAGAGCAGAACTAAAATGAGCAGACACACCAGAGTCATCTTACAGCATTTCTTAAAAACCGAACATCTTGAAGTGCTCTCCCTAACGTAAGGCATTTTTAGGTTAGTTTTAGCCTCAAAAATAAAAATAAAAATAAATTTTAAAATTTATATACACCCCCCTTTTAAAATATATTTTTCTTTTATAACCCTAAACAAGATTTCTTCGACCTTATGTCATACATAAGTTTTCTTCTACTAAACAGTTTTTCTTCGACCTTGTGTCAACTAACAGGATTTCTTCAGCCTTTTGCCAATTTAATAATTTTGTACTTCAATCATTGTCACTAATTTCTTGAATTTCGTTTTCTTCTTCACTACTATCATATATGTCAATAACAGGTGGAATTACTAAGTAAGTCCACTCAGGAGACTTGTATTTCTGGTTTGGTCTAATTATTCTCTTCCCTTTTCTCGATATCACCTCTATTTTTCTTCCAACTCCAATTTCTTTTCCTGGACTCTTTTGACTACTGATTTCTTCAACTTGTTCTATTGGCTTTTTAATCAATCTGACTCTCAATCTTCCACCAGGCCAGTAGTCTGCTTTTCTCACGTACTTTTTCTTTGGTTCAGAATTATTTGATTCTGACTTCCAAGTCCTTTTCTTTCCGTTTTCACTTCCACCTTCCACGTCACTTTCTTCAGTTTCGTAGTCTGAAATTTCAATTGACTCAGGAACTTCTCTATTCGGCAATTTCACTCCTTCAGGAACTTCACTTTGTCTTCCATCACTGGTACTCGGTAATTCGTTCTCCTCCTCTTCCTCAATTACCTCTAGCTTCCCAGATTTCGGATTTTTGTTCCTTACTTCAGAGCTTGTTCTCTGCCTTTTGATACTCTCCTGGTCTGAAACTTCTTTTGGTTCAGCTTCTCTGTCTTCAACATAGACAACCGAATCCTCAGTTATCTTTCCTTTTAGCAGATTCTCTTCACCTTCAGAATCTATTTCAATTATTTCTAAGTCTTTTCTTGTCAGATTTCCATTCACTGGCACAGTTTCCAGATGTCGACTTTCTTGTCGATCCTCAGAATCTGGAATTACTTCACCTTCTGTTCTGTCTTCTGCTTCAGAATCAGAGTCATCTGTGGTATCACTTTCAACATCAGAACTCTCAGGAGTTGGTATTGGAATAGTATGACTTGGATGAATCCAGCGCTTCAATCCTCTGCACTTTACAGCATTAGTAGTGATCAAGATTACCTGCCTAGGTTTCTGCCATCTAGGAGATAGACAATTCCTCCTCCGATGTACTTTCGTTCTGACCCAGTCTCCAGGTCTCAGATCATGTGTCAAAACTTTGTCATTTGATTGAGCTTCAGTTCCCACCTGATTAGACACAGAAGTTACCATATCAGATAACCTTTTACAGTAATCCAAAATCGCACTGTCATTTATGCTCAACAGTTTACCTACAGGTACAAAAGCTTGCCTCATAACTCTTCCCATTAAAATTTCATGAGGACTCAAACCTGTCTTTTTATCAGGTGTACTTCTTAATGACATCAAAACAAGTGGAAGAGCATCAGTCCACTTAACTCCTGTCTCTAGACACATTTTTCCAATTCTGTTTTTGATAGTTCCATTTATTTGTTCAACTACACCTGATGCCTCTGGTCTGTATGCACAGTGTATTTTCTGCTCAATGCTCATAGCTTCACAAATTAACTTCAACAGTTTGTTATCAAAATGGCTTCCTCCATCACTCTCAATAGTGACTGGAAAACCGTACCTTGGGATGATTTCTCTGAGCATTAGTTTTGCCACTGTAATTGAATCACAATGTCGTGTAGGGAAAGCCTCTACCCACCTTGAGAATAAGCATACAATTACAAGTACATATTTCAAACAGTTGTGTAAGGGCATTTCAATGAAATCTATTTGTAACCTGGTAAAGGGACCACCCTCTCGACCAATTATTCCTGTCCCCACCACTGATTTTCTGTTTGGATTCATTTGTTGGCATGACAAACACCTTTGACAAAAAGATTCTGCAATTGTTCTGAATTTGGTATTGAACCATGTTTCTCTAAAAAGTCTGACCATAGAATCTCTTCCTAAATGTGCAGGACCATGATATAATCTGGCCATGTCAGAAATCAAACAATTTGGTAAAACTACTCTGCCATCTTTGTAAACCCACACTCCATCTTCATCACGTGGTCTACAATCTGATCTTAACCACTGGTCTTTTTCTTCATCATCTGCTTCGTTTTGTAAATCCCTAATCTCATTCCATGTTTCTACAACAGTTGTTAGCATTAATGAATTTGAATCAGTTTCTGTACTTCTATTCCGATTGTAAGAATAATTTTTCCTTGCGCAGTACTTTGCTGTTTCATCTGCGAAGGCATTTCCCTTGGAAATATAATCAGTTCCTCTAGTGTGTGCTGCACACTTGACTATGGCAATTTCTTTTGGCAATTGTATTGCTTCAATTAATCTTCTAATGAAAACTGCATTTTTAATTGGTGATCCTGTTGATGTCATGTATCCTCTCTGTGACCAGAGTTGTCCATAATCATGCACAACTCCGTACCCATACTGACTATCAGTAATGATGGTAACTCTTATATCTTTTGATATTTCACATGCACGAATTAAAGCAATCAATTCAGCCACTTGTGCTGAACGAACTCCTTCAAGACATGATGCTTCTTTAATATCTTCAACTGTACAAACTGAGTATGAAGCTTTCAAGACACCACCTTCGGATCTTAAGCATGAGCCATCTACAAAGTAGACAAAATCCGATTCAGGCAAAGGTCTGTCTTTGATGTCTTTTCTGGGTTTAGTGCAGAATTCCATGACATCTAAACATTCATGTTCTGTCTCAATGTCATTAACGATTTCTGAATCAGGCAGTAATGTAGAAGGATTCAGATTCAAACATCTTGAAATCGAAACATTATCTGCTCCTAGTATGATTTTCTCATACTTTGTCAATCTGCTACTTGTTAAATGTTGAGTCTTACCTCTTGTCAGTAATATTTCAACTGAATGAGGCACAAAAACTTTCACAGGAAATCCCATAATGATTCCTTCACTTTGTTCAAGGCTGATACTAGTAGCTGCAACTGCTTTCAAACAACCTGGTAATGCTTTTGCAATTGGATCAAGAACTGCAGAGAAGTATGCAATAGGTTTCTTTAGATTTCCATGTCTCTGAATTAACACAGATAATGCACATCCTTCTCTCTCACTGCAATACAGTTCAAAATCTTTCTCATAATTTGGCATACCCAAAGCAGGAGCTTGGCATAAACTCTTTTTCAGGTTCTCAAAAGATTCCATCTCAACATCATTGAGAATAATTGGATCCTTTACATCTGATTTGGTCAGTCTTTGTAGTGGTTTTGCAATTACTGAAAATCCACTTATCCATTGTCGACAGTAACCTACCATTCCTAAGAACATTCTGACCTGTCTTTGTGTTCTTGGCGGTAACATTGCTTGAATCATTTTTATTCTCTCTATTGTAACTTGTCTTTTTCCCTTTGCAATTCTGTGACCAAGATATTTCACTTCTTGTTTGCAAAACTGTAGTTTTGCTGGGGACACTTTATGTCCTTCTTCTGCAAGGCGATTTAACAGAATTATTGTGTCTGTTACACAATTTTCTCTTGTCTTTGCAGCTATTAACAAATCATCAATATACTGCACCAGTGTAGACCTACCTGGTAAGTCTAAATCTTCTAGTGATCTTTTTAACAGTTCGTTAAAGATTGAAGGACTTTCTGTATAGCCCTGAGGGATTCTTGTCCATCCAAGGGTCTTACCTTGGAATCTGAAAGCAAAGATTTCATAACTATCTGGGTGTAGAGGAACAGTAAAGAATGCATTGCAAAGGTCAATAACTGTGTACCATTCAGCATCATGTGGAATTTGAAATAGAATTACTGCTGGATTTGGAACCACAGGACAACATGGAATAACAATTTGATTAACCTTTCTCAAATCTTGTACAATCCTAAATGTTCCGTTAGCCTTTTTAACTCCCATAATTGGTGAATTACAAGAGCTACTCTTCATTTCTTTTAATACACCTTGCTTGATTAATTTTTCAATTACAGGTGTAATACCTTCAATTGTTTCTGTTTTCATTTTATACTGTGGAGTGTTTGGAAATTCTATTCCCTGCTTCAATGCAATTTTAACAGGATCTACGTTTTTCATCAGACCCATCTCATTCCCAGTAAAATCCCATATTTCAGATTTCACTGTTTCCTTTAGCTCTTCAGGTAAATCTTTTTCTTCAAATGCAGGAAACAATTTTGTTTCTTCTGCTTCCATCATCATCATTGTCATTCTGTACAAACCATCTTCCTCCATTGTTTGTAATTCAACTCCTTCAGGAGAACAATATATTCTGCAATTCATTTTACATAGGATGTCTCTGCCTAATAGATTTACTGGACTACTATTACAAACCACAAATCTGTGTTTGTCTCTGTAATTTCCAATTTCAACTGGTACTGGATCAGTTAAGTCTGTTTTAATTTGCTGATTACTTACTCCGACAACTTGGATGGTATCCCCAGAGAGAGGTAGGTTTTCAATTTCTACTGATCTAACAGTAGAACGGGTAGCACCAGTGTCCACTAGAAAAGTGATGTCTACATCATTAACTTTCCCGTTTACATAAGGACCAGACTGGTCAACCTCAAGAGTGGCTCCAACAACACACTCTTCCTCCTCTCTCGGGCACCGTCAGCAATAATCATCAGAATCACTGTCTTGGCTTTCTGTTAATAAAAACTGTTGTGAAGCATTTTGCATTTGAACCTTTTGCTGCTTTTGCTGTTTTTGTGGTTTTATTACCTGTTCACATCCCTGAAATCCCACGTTTGGATTATATTTTTGAACTCCCCCACAATTCGGAAAAGGTGGTTGTGGCAATTGGTCTTGACGATTATTCACCTGTTGTTGTTGCTGTTGTTGTAATTGTCGCTGAATATTAAATTCATTTAACCCCTGTTGCATCTGTAGCTGTTGCTGCACGTTAACACCATTCTGCATCTGTGGATTCAATAAGGGATTCTTTAAGTTTCTAGGAGGATGAGGACACTCGTCCCTCCAATGTCCAATTTCGCCACAATTAAAACAAGGTAATCTTTGTTTCAGTTCTTCTATCTTTGGGCTAAATTTCTTTTGGAAATTATTACCTTTAAACTTTCCTTGTATCTGGTTCGTATTTCCAGTTTGAACAAAATTAGTGTTCTTATTTCCCATGCTGGCAATCTGTTGCTCAGCCACCTTTACCTGTGCCCACATGGCTTTCTCCTTCAGCTTCTTCTGTTTTACTTCTAATTCATCGCTACAATATTTTGCTTTTCTCAGAATATCATCTATAGATAGTGCTTGCCATCCGACAATACTAGTTCTGATCATTTCTCCAATTTCGGGTTTTAATCCATAAACAAATCTATAGATAAAATGACTCATGTCTTTTTCATCTAATTTTTCATAACCACTGTATTGTTTAAAGATTAACAGTAGTCTTTCATAAAAAGAATGAACTGATTCTTTTGTTTCCTGCTCTGTTCTTTCTATTTTAACCCAATCAACTTCTTTGGGTGGAATTTTGTTTTTCATCCAAACAATTACTTTCTCATAAAAATCCATTACAAGTGGATTCGGGGCACCTGTTTCTTTAATTCGCTCAGGTTCTGCTTTTGGCCAACTAATAGATATTTTGCATTCTGTCCAAAGATCAGATGGAACAACAATGTCAAAAAATCCATCTAAATCAATCCACAGAACTTTTGACACTTTGATAAATCTATCGACTTGCCTGTACCACTCAACAGGTTTCTCTCTTAATTTAGGAAAGTCATTTGTGAATAACAGAATGTCCTGTCTTGACCATGGGACATGAACATATCCTCCACCTGCAACTTCTCTCATTGGAAATTGTTTTGACAATTTTTCTAATCTTTCATCTTCCTTCCTTTTGGTCCATTTCACTCTCCATTTGTTCAGTTCTCCTAGCTTTTTGATATAGACAATCAAATCTTTAATGTGAACTATTCTTCCCATTGAGTTCAAACTCTCAATGTCACTTTCTGAAAAATCTAATCTGTAATGTTTTGCAAAATTCTTTTGTTTACTTACATCGATTTCAAGTTCTGCAGCTAAATCCTCTAATTGATCATATTTATTTTTCGTTTTCCACTGAATACTTTTGCATATGAATAGTAGTTCATCATCCCGATAGTAATTTAAACTATCTGGGCCAATTGTTCCAATTATTAATTCTTCTATATTCGCTTTTAATTTGGCCACATCAAGTTTTGGTGTGGCTACCCTGACTTCAGGACTCCCTACATCTGACATAGCACCCATTGGTGTTTTTGGAGATAAATCCTCATTAAAGGTTAAATCAGGCATTCTCGATCTAGAAGTGTTTAATTCAGTCAAGTCTGAATAAAATTTTTCAGCAGGCTTTTGAATTTCTGTATTTAAAGGAATAGTTAATCCAGTTTTATTTGTATTTCTTTGATCAAATACAGGCTGAACAGGACCTATTGTTACTGGAACCGTGACAGCTTCCATGCTTTTTGTCATTCTTTTGATTAATTCTTCTTTAGACCTTAAATATTCATTATAATCATCATCCTCAACATTTCTTGTCTCTCTTGTATAATCTTTTGGAGGTTCCCTTGCTCTTGGTGTCATTGAAAAATGTCTACCCTCATTTCGAGCATTCTCAAATTCTGGTCTTCTAGGAGTTTCAGTGATTTCACAATTATTTGGATAAAGTTTAGGAGCTTCGCTAATTGGAGGTGCACTCGGTGAAGTTTCAGTAGAAACCACCGGAGTAGACCATGATCTTGGAGGTCTCAAAGGCTGATTAGGCTGTTTATTTCTAGCAGTTGTATATATTTCTTCCATAATTGCATCCTCAGATTCACTTTCCATTGATTTTCCTGTAGGAGAACCCATTACCATTTCATGAATTAAATACAATCCTTCACTCATGTTTCCCTGTCTCCACATTCGCAATCTATCTTCATGAGTTTCTCTTTTCCATGATGGATTTTTAGAAGGTCTTTTAATTCCACTAGCTTCTCTTTGTAACTGATACATCTCATCTTCCCACTCAACTAAAGCTTCAAATTGAGTTGGTCTCGGTTTTGGAACAAGAGCATTCATTTTCTCTCGTAAGTTTCTTAAAACTCTTACATTAAATGAACCATCATCAGGCCAAGCCAAAACACCATCATTTTTAGTATAGCGTTTCCAACTGTCGAACCATAAGACAGTATGATATCCGTATTCACCTTCCATGTACGCTGCAGGTGTTTTATACTTATGAAGTAGTTTACCACCTCGCGTTTCGATTTTCTTGTCAGGTGAAAATAAATTCTTAAATTTCTGAAATAATGTTGTCTTTTTCTCAGCATATTTAAAATGATAACTCATTTTTAAAAGTTAAATTTTAATTCACAAAATCGTTCGTAAAATATTTCCGGGATGTTCCGCAAAACAACCAATCCGTGCGCGAAACACACCAACAAACCAATGGCAGTTGAGCTACGTCAGTTTTCTGCTCAACCAATAAATTTTGGAGAATTTCCGAAGGACCAATCAGCTCACAGGCCGTCAGAGACTCAGGAGCCAATCAGAATACAGTTTGTGACGTAGGTCACCCAATCCCAGCGCGGCTCTGTGACGTACACAGCAGCTGCGGTTTCTCGCTTCTCACTCCTGGCGCTTACCCCTCCTTCACAAAATCTTTTCACAGCGCCATTTTAAGAACACTTTTCAGTGTAAATTAATTCTTAACAATGACTATAAAGACAACATCTGTTCGTTTCACTATTTAGGATAGTTTACATACATTCAAGTATCCACACTTCGGAATAGACGGCGCTATTCACACTAAGGATAATATTCAATTGTCAGTAGAGTAACCTTACCCCACCCTTCTAACACGTATAATTATGAACTCGCTTTGCTCTGAACCCACCGCGAAGTGAAAGTTCTAAGAGTTCCACTTGAACATAAAATACAATTCAAACTCGCACTTTTACACGGAAAATTCCCTAAATTCAAACACACATGAAATCCGTACAGGACTCTCACCTGTTTATAGAATTCATGCACCGTTAGCAAAATAACGACGTTATCCGTACAGGGCTCTCACCTGTTTATAGATATGAAACATGTACCCGTACAGGACTCTAACCTGTTTATAGATAATCATGCACCGACGCTAATTTTACCCTTCACTCAAGCTCGGATATAACTAATACTCTCATCACAGTGAGTTTTATGGAAGGCGCTTTGTCCCTATTCTCATGCTGCTTTGATTTTTTAGAAAATCCTCACTATACAAGATTCAGACCTAGCCCTAAAACTGTGCTGCTCGGCGACAACACTATGGTACACGGCGATACCTCTTGTGATACTCGGCGATATCACTACAAACTGAACAGATGGCTTGCGTGACTAATTTTTCATCACACAATCTATACCGGTATAGCTTACAAATAGGCACGAAAAACGAACTTAACAAGTGTTAAAACATCGATCCTATTTGCATACCATGACGCAACCCTTAGCAACCAACATGTTACCTTGGTTACCTCTTAGCAACCATCAATTTCTGCTACCAGATAATTGATCCAGCGGGCTATAGAAAATATATCATAAACAACGCTACCCAACTTCATAACCTATAAACAAAATTCTATACTAATTATGGACCCATTTATAAACCTGATATATTTTGGGCCTACTGAATCAGGTGGTCAGAATAAATCTATATACACATTATCTATAAACTATATACATATTTATACATTTGCAAAAAGAATATTGTCATTAGAATAAAACCCAACCATTTAAACGACCACCATAGGCGACGTGATCTAGCTAAAGGTAACCTATACTTCTAAATAACCAAGACCAGCTTGTTTGTCAAAAGTAAGATTTTATTTTCTAAATTATAGTATATATGTTGTAAGTTTTATAAATGAAATTTATTAGCAATAAGGCAAGCATGATGGTAAGAAATATGAGAAAAATACAAATTAAGCAATTGAATCAATTTAAAGGAATTATATAAAGTTTAGCATTTCTAAAACCTATTTCCCTAACTGAGCTAAATAGACAGAAATTAAAGTAAAGATCTTTGAGGATTCTTACGTGCTCCACGCAAAGTCCAGCAGCACATCACCCTCATCGGAAAGTCAGAAAGCAGCAGCCAGCCCAACCCTAAGGGCATGACTTTTTATACCTTTCTACGCTAACTAAACTAGCAAAGGAAAATTTTCAGAAATACTCGACGTCCCATTGGCTGAGAGTGACAAGTGACATGTCACCCGATTCTTAAAAAGTTCCACAAAATCATGTCTTACAAAGACCATTGTCTCTTCCACGTGAAGCCAGAGGCTTCCTGCGATTGCAACTTTGTTTTAAGTCATCCTCGCAGCTTCCATAGTTTTACAGCACAACTTCCGCGGATGCCAAGTTAAGGACTGACAAAAAGTTCACTTTCGACCTTGGCCATGTCCGACAGAATGATGTCAGCTCATCAGTTTTTGCTTTGTGAATGCAGCTTCAGTAAACGTTTTAATTCAGAATGGGCGTCTCGTGACTTTCTGCAGAATTATAGATCAACTCTCATTTTGCGGCTCAAATAGCTAGGCCTCAAAAGCAGGCAACTTATGATTTCTAGTATAAAACAAACACAAGAAAAGTATTAATGTAAGAAATAAAGTATATTCTGTATCCACCCCATGGTTTACTAAATAATTAACCCACCCGATTAATCAAAATGTTACCTAGCCATTGCAAACAAATAAAGCAGCGTTTATATTTACCAGTCTCCGTTTTTCAATGAGACCCATATGCACCTAGAATAGTAGAAATGACATCACACAGACAAGGAAAAGCAAAACAAGCACATGCTTATTTTAAGTTTGCAGCAGTTAGTAATGACAAAAACGAAAACAATAAATTATTTTATTATTTTGCACGAACAAAAAGATGCAACAAATATGCACGTTTATGAGCACACATGTTAGTCCCCCCACGTGTAAAGTTTAATCTAAGTTGTATTAGCATGACATATCACAAATCATTAATAATTTTATTCATTTTATGGAAATGTGACTTTGCGAGTTTAAACAAAATTTTGTTTTCTATCTCGCTCCATCACCCGCAAGCAATAAGAATGGGGGCATCTGGAAAGGAAGAGCTGGGACAGCATGACTAGGGTATGTGCCCTGTACCCGCTCTAAGTATGGAAAGTCCAAGGAATTTGGGCACTTGCCAGGAGAGGGAGTAGATAGCTACCACAGGGAAGAGGTGGAATTCCATCGCCATCTCAGCTGCAGGCCCCTCAAGTGAAAGACAAAGGGCGCGAAGGCAAAAGTGCAGCAAAGATCCCACCCGAGAAGCTGACAGTACAGGCATGAGCCTAGGAATGAGAGCCTTGCAAAGAAGAGGGCCCGTGCTGTTGCAGGCAATGACAGACTCTGCATAGCCTGCCTGAGTGGTGGCAGAAGAGAGTGCCACAATGGCATGGCTTGAGGCACAAGGGATGCATCCTCAAGTGAAGAGGAGACTTGTGAGAGGTCAACAAAGAGACCTGTGAGAGGTTGACAAAGAGACCTGTGAGACCTCGATGGAGAGACCTGTGAGAGGTCGAAGGCGAGACCTGGGAGAGGTCAACAGAGAGATCTGTGAGAGGTCAACAGAGAGACCTGGTAGAGGTTAACGAGGAGACCTGTGAGAGGTCAATGAAGATAAGGCCTATGAGAAGTTCAAGAAAAAGATCTGTGAGAGGTCATGAAAAGAAGAACGTCACTCTGAGAGGTCTGGTCAGTGGACGAGGAGAAGGCTCAGTAGGGGTATGATATGGCCAGGAAGACCCATGGGTTCGCACGCCACATGGAGAAACCTGAAAGAAAGAAGAGTAAGACAGAGGGGCATTAGACCGCGTTGTGAGGAGAAAGAAGATGAAAGTGTAGAAGTGGAACCAGGTCCAAGTTGAAATAAAGAGGAAGAAGAAAAGAAGAAGAGAATGGTGTGTAATAGACACATGGTACACCACAAAGAACTGTGAGTGTTTTTAAAATCACTTACATCCTCAAGAACACCTCAGGAGCATTGGACATCTAGAGTGGAGCACTGTGCCTATGAAACAACCAGAGGTCAGTGAGGCATCTTTGGTGCTGTGACAGGCTGGCCACCCAGAAATCATTGGTTAGACCAAGTAAACCTGTAGCCTGAAGAAGAGAGCAAGCTAGACCATTTGTCGCATTCACCTTTGGGGATGCATGTGAGACTTGGTGGTGGTCCTGTTTGGATGTCCTGAGTGACCTCGGTTGTGGGGCCTAAAAGAGAATCCAAGCAATCCACACTGGCCAATGGCAATCCAAGGGCAATGGCCTCAGGGATTACTGGTGAGAGAGAAATCCCGACACAAGAGATGGGTCTGCAGCAGCTCCCCAGCAGGTCACTGGAAGCATGAAGGTCTCGGTTGGCATCTGGCTACCCCAAGGAACGCCCTGTCAATGCTGGTGCACCAGAGTCAGGATGGTAGGAGTACTCCGACCTGGAAACAACGACCTGTGAGGCAAAGCAAGTGACTTAAAGGAGGGACTTGGAGTGATTCCTCCATGAGCCTATAGCTTTGGTACTGGAGAGACACAGCGTAGTCCACACAGTCTTGTGGAAGCAAGTGGAGAGGTGGTCAGCGGACACCTATGAGAGAGGAATCCTGATAAGAGAGGGGAATCCTGGTGAAAAAAATTAAGCCGGAAGTTGCTCCACCATCGAGCAGCTGAAAGCACAGTGGCATCCAAGGTTGATTTTTCAACAGTAGCTGGTACAGGATTTGTCTTTGGAGGATGGCTAACCATGGAGCCAGGGTGACTGTCAAGACGTCCAGGTAACAGACTTCGCTATTACTCTGAATACACCCTCACAGTGAACATTGTAAATAGACTTTCACACAGTGAGACCAGGTGGGACAGTACCCACAGAGCCCAGGTAGACTGTAACAACTTGGACTGGCGAGCGATAAATCCAGACATAATTTGCACTGCCATTCGTGACCAGAGTAGGCTGGGTAAAACAGCGGAGACGTGCCATGATGACTGGTGCTCTCAGCGACACCTGTGCATTTATCCTGTCCTGCCAGCAACTTGAATGGACTCAGTGGAGTTTTTTTTTCAGTACTTTGTTCTCTCCCACAGATTGGATTTGTTGTCCCATTTCTATAAACATTGGGAGGGATGTAGTGACCCGCTGGGCAGGTTTTGGTGGTTGTAAGTGATGTACTCCCATCAGCCACTCCCAGAGTGCTGGTTCGACTCTCACCCTATGCTCATCCATCACAGGTGTCACAGGTTATGTGACCCTGTCAATAAAAGGGGCCAGGCACACGTGTCCTGGGCCAGTTGCAAAAAAGTAGTAGGGGTATGATATGGCCAGGAAGACCCATGGGTTTGCACGCCACATTGAGAAACCTGAAAGAAAGAAGAGTAAGACAGAGTGGCATCAGATCGCGTTGTGAGGAGAAAGAAGATGAAAGTGTAGAAGTGGAACCAGGTCCAAGTTGAAATAAATAGGAAGAAGAAAAGAAGAAGAGAATGGTGTGTAATAGACACATGGTACACCACAAAGAACTGTGAGTGTTTTTAAAATCACTTACATCCTCAAGAACACCTCAGGAGCAATGGACATCTAGAGTGGAGCACTGTGCCTATGAAACAACCAGAGGTCAGTGAGGCATCTTTGGTGCTGTGAGAGGCTTGCCACCCAGAAATCATTGGTTAGACCAAGTAAACCTGTAGCCTGCAGAAGAGAGCAAATTAGACCATTTGTCCCATTCACCTTTGGGGATGCATGTGAGACTTGGTGGTGGTCCTGTTTGGATGTCCTGAGTGACCTCGGTTGTGGGGCCTAAAAGAGAATCCAAGCAATCCACACTGGCCAATGGCAATCCAAGGGCAATGGCCTCAGGGATTACTGGTGAGAGAGAAATCCCGACACAAGAGATGGGTCTGCAGCAGCTACCCAGCAGGTCACTGGAAGCATGAAGGTCTCGGTTGGCATCTGGCTACCCCAAGGAATGCCCTGTCAATGCTGGTGCACCAGAGTCAGGATGGTAGGAGTACTCCGACCTGGAAACAACGACCTGTGAGGCAAAGCAAGTGACTTGAAGGAGGGACTTGGAGTGATTCCTCCATGAGCCTATAGCTTTGGTACTGGAGAGACACAGCGTAGTCCACACAGTCTTGTGGAAGCAAGTGGAGAGGTGGTCAGCGGACACCTATGAGAGAGGAATCCTGATAAGAGAGGGGAATCCTGGTGAAAAAAATTAAGCCGGAAGTTGCTCCACCATCGAGCAGCTGAAAGCACAGTGGCATCCAAGGTTGATTTTTCAACAGTAGCTGGTACAGGATTTGTCTTTGGAGGATGGCTAACCATGGAGCCAGGGTGACTGTCAAGACGTCCAGGTAACAGACTTCGCTATTACTCTGAATACACCCTCACAGTGAACATTGTAAATAGACTTTCACACAGTGAGACCAGGTGGGACAGTACCCACAGAGCCCAGGTAGACTGTAACAACTTGGACTGGCGAGCGATAAATCCAGACATAATTTGCACTGCCATTCGTGACCAGAGTAGGCTGGGTAAAACAGCGGAGACGTGCCATGATGACTGGTGCTCTCAGCGACACCTGTCCATTTATCCTGTCCTGCCAGCAACTTGAATGGACTCAGTGGAGTTTTTTTTTCAGTACTTTGTTCTCTCCCACAGATTGGATTTGTTGTCCCATTTCTATAAACATTGGGAGGGATGTAGTGACCCGCTGGGCAGGTTTTGGTGGTTGTAAGTGATGTACTCCCATCAGCCACTCCCAGAGTGCTGGTTCGACTCTCACCCTATGCTCATCCATCACAGGTGTCACAGGTTATGTGACCCTGTCAATAAAAGGGGCCAGGCACACGTGTCCTGGGCCAGTTGCAAAAAAGTAGTAGGGGTATGATATGGCCAGGAAGACCCATGGGTTTGCACGCCACATTGAGAAACCTGAAAGAAAGAAGAGTAAGACACAGTGGCATCAGATCGCGTTGTGAGGAGAAAGAAGATGAAAGTGTAGAAGTGGAACCAGGTCCAAGTTGAAATAAATAGGAAGAAGAAAAGAAGAAGAGAATGGTGTGTAATAGACACATGGTACACCACAAAGAACTGTGAGTGTTTTTAAAATCACTTACATCCTCAAGAACACCTCAGGAGCAATGGACATCTAGAGTGGAGCACTGTGCCTATGAAACAACCAGAGGTCAGTGAGGCATCTTTGGTGCTGTGAGAGGCTTGCCACCCAGAAATCATTGGTTAGACCAAGTAAACCTGTAGCCTGCAGAAGAGAGCAAATTAGACCATTTGTCCCATTCACCTTTGGGGATGCATGTGAGACTTGGTGGTGGTCCTGTTTGGATGTCCTGAGTGACCTCGGTTGTGGGGCCTAAAAGAGAATCCAAGCAATCCACACTGGCCCATGGCAATCCAAGGGCAATGGCCTCAGGGATTACTGGTGAGAGAGAAATCCCGACACGAGAGATGGGTCTGCAGCAGCTCCCCAGCAGGTCACTGGAAGCATGAAGGTCTCGGTTGGCATCTGGCTACCCCAAGGAATGCCCTGTCAATGCTGGTGCACCAGAGTCAGGATGGTAGGAGTACTCCGACCTGGAAACAACGACCTGTGAGGCAAAGCAAGTTACTTGAAGGAGGGACTTGGAGTGATTCCTCCATGAGCCTATAGCTTTGGTACTGGAGAGACACAGCGTAGTCCACACAGTCTTGTGGAAGCAAGTGGAGAGGTGGTCAGCGGACACCTATGAGAGAGGAATCCTGATAAGAGAGATGAATCCTGGTGAAAAAAATGAAGCCGAAAGTTGCTCCACCATCGAGCAGCTGAAAGCACAGTGGCATCCAAGGTAGATTTTTCAACAGTAGCTGGTACAGGATTTGTCTTTGGAGGATTGCTAACCATGGAGCCAGGGTGACTGTCAAGACGTCCAGGTAACAGACTTCACTATTACTCCGAATACACCCTCACAGTGAACATTGTAAATAGACTTTCACACAGTGAGACCAGGTGGGACAGTACCCACAGAGCCCAGGTAGACTGTAACAACTTGGACTGGCGAGCGATAAATCCAGACATAATTTGCACTGCCATTCGTGGCCAGAGTAGGCTGGTTAAAACAGCCGAGACGTGCCATGATGACTGGTGCTCCCAGCGACACCTATCCATTTATCCTGTCCTGCCAGCAACTTGAATGGACTCAGTGGAGTTTTTTTTTCAGTACTTTGTTCTCTCCCACAGATTGGATTTGTTGTCCCATTTCTATAAACATTGGGAGGGATGTAGTGACCCGCTGGGCAGGTTTTGGTGGTTGTAAGTGATGTACTCCCATCAGCCACTCCCAGAGTGCTGGTTCGACTCTCACCCTATGCTCATCCATCACAGGTGTCACAGGTTATGTGACCCTGTCAATAAAAGGGACCAGGCACACGTGTCCTGGGCCAGTTGCAAAAAAGTATAATACTGTGTCTGTGTAGTCATTCAAAGTTAGTGGGGGCCTTGGGCACCGACCATTACAGACTCTACCAAAGTTCATCCCTTTGCAGGATGCTTCTTGAATAGCACCATGTTGTTGTATGTACTTTATTCGATATAAAAATATCATAAAAGCATGTACAAACGTGACTTAGCATGAAAAAAACATCATTACATACAACTAATGACAATAATAATTTATCTAAAAATCATTAAAAAAAATGTATACAGTGTATACAATAAAAACACATCTCATGTAGCGGGCATAGTAAAACAGATTTGGGACCCTTAAATCACTAACTCTTATTGTGCTTTAGCAGCTTAGTGCGTGACAGCCAGGCGCTGCCCAAATATTTGGCTACCGCACAGATCATACTAAGAGAAGAAGGATCAGTTTTAAATGTGCGTAATGCTGCCCTGTAGTCTATAAACCCCAGATTTGTACAAGTGGGTTTAAGCCATTTCCTCCTGGCAGCCCTATAAGCGGGACAAGCAAAGAGGAAATGTGGGATAGATTCTGAGAGCGCCTGACAACCGGGGCATCTCACAGATAATAAACTATGGCTTCTCCAGCCCGCTACCAACTCATTAACAGGGAGAATTCCTAACCTGAGCTTCATTTTTATTTGCAGAGTTTTATATAGTGCGAACTAGACCCAAACCGAATCAGGTATCAGAGCGCTTTACATAGCACCAGTTACGTTACATGAGGACACATTTTCATTTATTTTTTTTTTTTTTTTTTTAGGCACGGGGAGATTAAGTGATTTGCCCAGAATCACAGGAGGTTTTTGGCGTCGTTACCGAGACTCGAACCCAGATCCCCAGGTCCGAGGTCGAGCGCCTTAGCCGTTAGGCCAACCCCTCTCCTCCTCATATAGAGCATTCTATCTCGTGGAGATTGTATATAGTCGAGATAGCATTCGAATCTAGCATCGGGGTTATGCTCCAGAAACTGTTCTGTGAGGGTCCCCCAGTTGGATTTTCGCGTCTCTTCCCCTTTTACCCATTCCCAATATGCCTTCTTGACTATTTGTTTCACTGGTGGGGTCTGATTTGCCTGTGACTCTCTATACCCTATCGCTGTCACCATCTGCTTTAATTTGGAGATCCATTTGATCTTGCTCCCTGAGTCTAAGCTAATAATCTCGCTCAGTGCAGCAGCATAGTTGGCCAGTTCAGGGGTCCTTCTTAGGCGCAACCAAAAAAGTAGCGGGCGTAATCTTACAATCTCTGAAAAGGAGTGCTTCCCAAAATCCTTTCGGAGTGGTGTTAGAGGGGTAGAAAGTGGCAGAGAAACCAGACCTCTGTAAACCTTATTTTCTGATCTTTCTAGGTCACTGACATTCTCGAATCCCCATAATTCCGACCCATAGAGTACTGAGGGCAATGCTTTGCCATCATAGACCACGAGAGCCGGGCCCACTGGTCTGCTAGATGAAAGCTGCCGTTCTCTCAAGATTGCCCCCGCCACCCGCTTATGAATAAGGAGCATCTTGGCCAAATGGGCATTCCACTTCATCAAGTTGTTCAACCGAATGCCCAGATAGTCAAAAGACTCTACGGTTTCTAGGGGAGTACCATTCAAGGTAACGCTATTCTTAAAGCGTTTAGACGGAGAGAATGTCATTAATTTAGTCTTACTAGTATTGATGGAAAGACCCTGTAAATCAAAAAACTGACTGAACCTGTCAAACAATTTTTGTAGAACACCAGGGCTTTTTGACACCAATAAGGTGTCGTTGGCGAATAGGAGGGTGGGGGTTTTCTCCCCCGCCAGGGTTGGAGCGTCAGTTGGAACCTCTCTCAAATGGTCTACCACCCCATTTACAAAGAGAGAGAACAGAGTTGGAGCCAGTACACAACCCTGGCGAACCCCCCTATTCACCGCCACCCTTCTAGTCAGTTGTCCTTGGTTGCCCCACCTGATTCTGGCATAATTCCCCTCATGGAGGCGCTTGGTAAAATCGAGAAACATAGTTGGTATGCCCAGATCAGACAACACCTGCCAAAGCTTGGCTCGAGGGACCAGATCGAATGCGGTCTTGAGGTCGATAAAGGCTAGATATAAACTGCCTTTTCCGATTGTCACTACTTTCCAATACACCATGCAAAATCTAAACACTTGATCCATTGTGCCGACTTTCTGTCTGAACCCTGCATGGAAATGCGAAAGGACACTGCCGTCATCCATCCATGACCTTATCCTCATTAGGAGGACCCTGCCAACCACCTTCTGTAATACATCGATTAAGCTAATCGGTCTGTAGTTGGCAGGGTCCTCCCTGTTACCCTTTTTATATATTGCAACTACCTCTGCACCCTTCCAAGAGTCCGGGACAGGATGGCTTCTAGCTATCAGGTTCATTAAATGCAGAATAGAGTCAGCCCACACTTTTGCTTCGCGTAGCAAGAGGTTGCCTGGGAGGCCATCAGGACCCGCCGCCTTTCCTACGAGTAGCCCAGCTATAGCAGATGAAACTTCTTTAAGGTTAAAAGGTTCGATTAGTTTAGAGTCCTCCTGTGCATTGATGGGTTTAAGACCCCCAGCTGGTAGTGGGAGGTTCTCGATATAGAGTGGTGAAGTGGTTCCAACATCACAATATAGGCCATGAAAATGGGCATACCATTCATGTTCTGTGAGGTAGTTAGGAATCGGATCGGATCCCTTCCGAATACCTTTATTGAGTATTTCCCAGAACACAGCGGTGTCTTTCATTGGGAGGCGTCTTTAAGATCCTGCCAGTGTGTTTCTTCCCAAAAGCTGTCTCTACTGCCCGTGAGTACTCTTTCCTGGCTATTCTGACTAGAGAGGGGTTGTTGCTTTGTAGTGCCAAGAACAGGCTACGCCTCTTTTCCCTGCAAACGTCTGAGTACCACAGGTTAGATGGCCTGCGAAGATGGTTTTTTTTGGTACTCTGATTGCTAGAGTACGGAATGGCAAAGAACATTCCCAATCCATCTATCGTATTTTGATAGACTTCAGGGAGTGGGGAATTCTCTATATCCTCTATGGCATCGTTAATTGACACCAGCTCTATGGTCTTGTGCTCAATGAGTTCTCTTATACTATTCAATTTATCTTCCTGGTATGCAACCTTATGCCATTTAAGACGCTGGTTACAATTTGAGGGTACTACCTCTTTTGTTAACATCCTCACTGTATTGGGGAACTTAGAGACGGCCCAGTTGTTTCTTAACTGCATACACAGGGGATTGTGGTCACTATCCTGGGGTGCCTTCACTTCCATATCCAAAAGCTCACCCTAGAGCAGAATATCCAGCAAGATGTAATCAATCCATGGGGGGCAGGAAGGCCTATCGTATGTATTGGACCCTTCTAGATCAGAACATGTCAACCGCTCTTAGATTGTACTCCGCGGTTAGGGCGTTCAATTGGATGGCTCTTTGGGTCCACTTTTTGATTGGGGATAAGCTGAGCGACGGAATAGCTAATTTGCTATCCTGCTCTCCTATACTTAATACTCAATACATCCTCCCCACTCAGTGGTTCGAAAGTACAATTAAAATCTCCCGCCACAATGATAACAGAGTTGGGAGGGATGGTAGACAGTACGGACTCTAATTCTGCTATGGTAGCTGATGGTTTGTTCCCAGGAGACCCTCTGGCACATACATTAAAAATCTCCACGTTATGACTATTTGGGGGACCTTTCACCGACAGATGTAAAATGTCGTTTGATGGAGTATTATGGATGGTGGTTTTCCAATTTAGAGAAATGCTTAGCCAAATATGGAGACCCCCCAATGGACGGCCCCTCCTCTGGCTTAATGCTGGAATAAAGTAGGTAGCAAATCCAGGTTTATATAGGGGGACCAAGCTCCAAGTCTCTTGGAACAAGCAGATGTCTTGGTTGTCAATAAACTCATTCCATTCTTGGAGCAACAGTTTTTTTTGGAGTCCTGCTATGTTCCAAGAGAGAAGGCTGATTACCCCAGATTTCCTTACGGTCCTGTTGCATACGTCATTAGTGCTCCCCCCTCCTCTCTACCATTCTCTAAACCACTGGAACTTGCAGGCTCGTCTTCCCTAAATTCTTCCTCTGCATCCTTACAGGGATCCCATAACCGGGCCTTATCCAGTCAATCAACCATGCTTAGTCCAGACTCTCTCCCATCCCTCTCTAGTGATCATAGTGGAGAGTAGCGAACCTGTATTGCAGAGTGCCCTGGTGGAGAGGTGCGGAATTCTAGTGCCACTAGGTTCTCTGCGATTAGGGAATTGAATAACTGTATCTCAATACAGTCAGTCTACGAACTTCCCAGTTACACCCTCCTTACTTTTGCCACATCCTCCCTTATTACTGACCTGCAACCCCTTATATGTCTTACCCAGTGTATAACTTTATTTTGAAGGGATTCACGGCTTTCATAACTTTGGTCGCTCATGAGTTTTGGAACCTTAGTCATGTAAATTGTGGGGAGAGGTTTCTCAGAGGGGGTGTTTCCCATATGAGGGTCCGGTCTTAAGTGGATGCCCTGGCCTTCCCTAATCGGGACTAAACTGTGGTGGCTTACTTTAGGAGGTTTTCGAGCTGATGGAACCCAGTTTCCCACAAATGTAGCTGGCTCAGGATGAAGATTAGAATTTCTACCGGGGTTGGGCCTTGCGAAAGGTGTCTGTGCACGAACCATTTGCCCTATCGGTGGCCTCGTCCCTGCTCCTTAAAACTTTCCCGCCAAGGATCTATTCTCTAGAGTACGGGGAGTAGGGGGTGTGGATGAAGCAGGAATAACGGATGGTCTGAGTCCACCGCTGAAGTTAGCTCATTCAGAAGGGGCAGAAATATCAGTATGACTGTGTGCCTCCACCTTCTCTCTCTGGGAGGCTAGTTCTCTTTTAAGGGCTTCTACTCTTAATTGTAGGGCACTGTTATTTGTACAAGATCTACAAGTCGTTGTGCTGACAGGGAGTTCTACCGCATTATTTCTACACGAGATCTTAACTGCACTGCCTTCATCAGTGGATTCCAAAACTGCAAATCTATTTGAACAAGGTATTTGAGCCTTAGATACACCTTGGTTTAAAAACCCATTAATAGTGGCTCCTGATGTTTCACTTGCATTCTCTACTGGGGAATAAGTCACTAGGGTTCCCTCCACTAATCTGTGAACTTCCCCGATAGTGTGCCTTTGAGATGTTTTCTTGCTAAAAATTGAAGAAATTATTCTTCTGTGTGCTGAGCTATCGCTTCGTCCAATTGATTGTTGTTAACAGCTGAGAGGGTTGTGTTACTGTCCCCCAAAACTTCCTCACACTCGTTTACTATGGCTTCGATCCTAGTTAGGACACAATTACTAGCCGCATGGGTTGCTTTCTTGGATTTCTTCTCTATTTTAGTTGGTATTGTCCCCCCCTCCATTGCCTTCCTCTTACCCATTACATATGACAGCGTAAGGTAGACTGGGTAAAATCGGGTAAAGGTATCACAGGCCCCTCTTGTTTTACAGTTCGCTATACACCGAAATACACAAGGGCAGACTGTAGATTTTTCAGAGACCAAACGCAAAAGAGTTACAACTTAACCCGGGCTGGTTACAACAGTCAATACCTTTTGCCCTTGCTTCCCGCGAATCAGATGGAAAGGGGAGGGCCCAGCCCGGCCTCTTCCTGTCGATGACGGGTGAAGACGGGCCCGCCCTTGGCCCGGGCTTCGCCAGCGCCCACCCGCGCGCGCCCCGCGACGCGGGGAAACCCAGATGGTTAAATAGCTCCCCGGTGGTGGAAGGGGAGGGGCTGCCGGTCGTGTCACGGCCCTCGCTCTCTCCTGAGGCTTGTAGTCCTGCCCTGTAGTGGTGCCTCGGTGCTGGTGTCAAACGCGGCATCTCCCGCGAAGCGGGAGGCGCAAGGTCAAGAAATGCTCCCTGGTGATGGAAGGGGAGGGGCTGCCGGTCGTGTCACAGCCCCCGCTCTCTCCTGGGGCTTGAAGTCCTGCCCTGGAGTGGTGCCTCACTCAGTGCTGATGTCAAACGCGGCATCTCCCGCGAAGCGGGAGGCGCAAGGTCCATAGTTACATCATGGCGACAGGACCCCCCCGCCCAACAACATACCACAATCCCGCAAATAACACACAAGACACAAGTGTTATGTTGGGAAAAAGTTGCTGCAGCTTTATTACATACAACATTATGTAATGATGGGTTATCTGACGGGCGATCCAAGGGCAGGCCGCATTCTGGCCACCTGCCCGCCTGATGAGCCAAGCAGCACCGTTGCGAACCACCTGAGTGCTGCCCCCTAATGGTAATTATTGTCTGTGGTCCAGGTCTTAGGCTCTGGCACCCCTATGTGCCTGCTGAGGTACAGTGCTGCACCTCTCTGCTTCCGGATCGCCCTGTAACTCCGCCTGCAATGATAAAGAAATACATTATAAAGTTTAACCAATTCCCCCCCAGTGACACTCGGGGTAAGAGGTAGGGAGGGAAAAGAGTGTCCACTTCACGACAGGAGGCGTCCGGGGTGGCAAAGAGGCATCAAAAATGGCGAGGGGGACTTAAATACCCCTTGCCCTGCCTGACTACCGCCCGAGCACACGTCACTGGGACAAGCCCCTTCCCTGCCAAGACTCCTTCTCCACCAGAGGTGTGATGGCCAAGCGAGCCAGAGGGTGGTGGGGGAGGCCCTCTGCAACTACGGTGCCGCCCTCGTGATGGCCACCGGGTGGCCTCGGGCAGCCGCATAGTTACATCATGGCGACAGGACCCCCCCCCGCCCAACAACATACCACAATCCCGCAAATAACACACAAGACACAAGTGTTATGTTGGGAAAAAGTTGCTGCAGGTTTATTACATACAACATTATGTAATGATGGGTTATCTGACGGGCGGTCCAAGGGCAGGCCGCATTCTCGCCACCTGCCCGCCTGATGAGCCAAGCAGCACCGTGGCGAACCCCCTGAGTGCTGCCCCCTAATGGTAATTATTGTACTCGCGCCCCTAGTGGGACGGAGCGCAGTTAGGCAAGCCCCCGGTTGCACAGGCCCACAACCTCCCGAAGGACTACTGGGGCGCCGACACGGGTTCCCGGGCCTCCCCTGATGTCCAGGTCTTAGGCTCTGGCACCCGTATGTGCCTGCTGAGGTACAGTGCTGCACCTCTCTGCTTCCGGATCGCCCTGTAACTCCGCCACAGCCCGGCCGGTGGCAACCGACACCGCCCGGGCCCCCCACCACCTCCTACCTATCTATTCGCAGCCCTTGCCCTGTAGTGTTTCCTGTACGTCCAATAGAAAAAGGTCCATCCCGACTGGAGACAGGTGGACACCGTCAGGTTCATAGTAACCCTTTATCTTATCTTGAATCATTTCATGCCTGATGAAACCGATGCCCCTCTGCAAGGTAAATTTGCGCATGTCGCCGTTTATTCTCCTCCTCGACTTCTCTATTGCTTTGCCTGACTTAGCGCCATGCCATACCCTGCGTGGTACCAATTCGGACCACCATACCTCACAGCTTCCCATCAATCTGCACACTTCTCCCAGGTCAACTTTCATTTTCTGCAAAAGCGCTGACCTTCCTAGGTTGGTGATGTCATTGCCCCCCAAGGGAATGACCAGATGATGGGGAGGTACCCCTTTTGAAGCTAGGGAGTCTTTGAGCATAGGCAAGAGGCCGTTCCAGCGCATGCCAGGGGAACTTATCCACACGCACTTTGTGTTGGAGAAACCGCGCATCCAGTTCCTTATGGCCGCCCATCGGCCTAACCTTGCGACGGTAGAATGCCCCACAACCCACACTCTTGAACCTGTTAAAACAAAGGACACAATTTCACTTATTGGTCTTTTATTAACACACATGGTAAAAAACAGCAAACACTGCACACAAAATTATCACTTAGACCATCACTGCAAACTTAACATCGACCCATAGCTCAGGGGCGATTGTAACGCTTATAACAAAGGGATTCCCAGCGCCCCACTCTTTGTATGCTTGCTGCTGGCATGCCAACGCAGGAGGCCGCAGTGGCTGCCCCTATTCGAAAAGAATGGCTGGAGAACTTCTTTCCCTTATTCGCAAAACCTGCTCTGTATAGACATGCCATCATGATTTTGTCCATCTGGTACCTGGTGAGCGGGCTTAGATCCTTGTGCATGAGGAGGTAACCCGCTACTGATGGTCTAAGGGCGAGGTAGGCGCGGACCGCTGAAACTGGACAACCTATCTGGTCCCCTAATGGAGCTAGCACAATGACAACCCCTTTCCTCGCCTGGTCCGTCTTTGACTTCCTGAGGGTGATAGTCAGGTTCGTAGTTATACTGACGTCATCTCTGCCCAGAGCATCCCCTGAAATGTCACTCTTGGAGCGTGCCACCAACTCGCTACTACGGAAAGCTCCGAAGAAAGCCAGGCAGAAAGTAGCCGAGAACAAAGAGCATTCAAAATTGGAGTGTGCCACGGCTTGTAGCGCCAGCAGCATGGACTGCAAAGTACTAAAATCAATGGGTGCTCTCTTGTCTGGAGTCCTGGGTTCGTCCCTCGCCCACCCCTTCAGAGCTGCCCTGATGACGAAGGACTGGGCTGGATCCCTCAAACCTTTCAGCTTGGCATCATTGCTAACAGCTGCTAAGTGGCTACAAATCCAGGAGTGAGACTTGCCCTGCTTTTTAGCCCAAACAGTGAAGGCCTGTATCTGTCTTCAAGTGGATTCCCGCCAATCCCATGCCTATGACTGCCTCGTTGAACTGCGCCAGGTGCCTCCCATAACGCTTCCTGGTACCTGGCGCCAATGCTCGCTCCCCCATTGCTCTCAGTTCTTGCTCCACTCCAAGATGTGCCAGAGTGCCGGTGGGAAGGGGGTCATCGCTTTCCTCGCTTGCGGGCAGGCCGCCCGGAAACGGTCCCACTGGAAACGAGAAAGAGCATCAGCTGCAACGTTAATGACCCCCGGAATGTGTCGCGCCCTGAACTCCATGTTGCAGCGCAGGCTCCTTCTCGTTAATTCCCTCAGCAGGGAGAAGACCAGCGGGCAACTGGCCGTCTGCCCATTGATAGTTTGGACGACCGCCATGTTGTCCGACCAAAAGAGGACCTTTCTGTTGGACAAAATGCCGGGCCAGAGATGCAGAGCGATGACAATCGGGAAGAGCTCCAACCCTGTAATGTTGGCAGTGATGCCTCGCTTGCGCCAGGCGGTGGGCCATTCCTGCGCACACCATTGTTCGCCCAGAATTGCACCAAAGCCTTCCCTGCCTGAAGCATCCGTGAACATGCTGAGTTCGGGACTGTCAGCCCAAGGTGCCCTCCAGATGACCGTGCCATTGAAGTCATCTAGGGATTCCTCCTACATTATCAAGTCCTGCTTCAAACCTGCCGACAATCTCACAAAGTAGTGGCGTTTGACTACTTTTGCAGTTGCCCTAGCTAATCACCTAGCAAAAACGTGGCCCAAAGGGATGACACGTGCCGCGAAGTTGAGTTTGCCAAGTAGGCCTTGTATGACGCCTAGCGGTGCCTTGTCCCTCCCCAGCAAATCACGGATGTCCCGCTGCAGGTCCTGCCCCTTCCCGACAGGGAGTCTTGACACCCCGTTAACTGTGTCAAGCCCGATGCCCAGAAACGTGAGCACCTGTGCCGGGCCCTCGGTCTTGCCTGGAGCCAAAGGCGCCCCAAGGTGTCCTGCCAAATCCATGAAGCATGAAAGTCCCTCGCTGCATTCATCAGTACCTTCCCTCCCAATGAATAAGAAATCGTCAACGTAGTGAGTCACCGCCCTGACCTCATATCTCACCGAGAGTGACCCCTGCAAGAAGGAGCTGAATGCCTCGAAGAATGCGCAAGATACTGAACACCCCATGGGCATGCACTTGTCAAAGAAATACTGGCCTCCCCACTTGAAACCCAGCAGGTGTTGGCTCTCGGGGTGAACAGGCAACAGTCTGAATGCTGCCTCAATGTCAGCCTTTGCCAACCAAGCCCCCCTCCCTGCTCTCCTGATGATGTCTATGGCTACATCCAGTGAACAGTAGGATACAGAACATGCCCCCTCCGCCAACCAGGAGTTAACAGAGTCCCCCTCCGGGAAGGAAAGTGGATGGATGAGCCTGAAAGCACCCTGTTCCTTTTTAGGGACCACACCTAAGGGGGATACCACAAAATCCGGAAAGGGGGGAGGTCGAACGGGCCAGCAACCCTCCCCAAGGCCAGCTACTTTCGGATCTTTTCAGACTCTACCTCGGGGAGGTCCCTCGCTGATTTCAGGTTCTCTGCGTCCCTACTGACCTTCGGCCCCAGGTAAGGGATTTTGAAACCTTCTAAAAACCCTTCAGACAATGTAGCCCTGTCTTTCACATTGGGATATGACCTCAGCAGTGCCAGAATGTTGTGAACAACGATGGGGGAAGGGCCTTTCGAAGGAAGGAAACTATCGGATGTGGAGGCTGCCAAGACGGGCTGTAACCCGGGGTCAAGAGGAGGTGCAGGAGACAAATCGGTGGGCAACAGAGAAAAGGCTGAGGGGGCTAAGTCGAGGCTGTTACTTTTCTTGTTTCTGCTGGCCCCCAGCTGAGTCCCGCTTGTCGCAGTACGAGGCAGGATGGGCGGCGCTGCACTTGCTGCAAGTGTGTGCGAATCTGCAAGCCTTGCCCCACGTACAGTTCCCAGCATTAAACAACCTGCACGTTCCAAAGAAGGATCTATTGCCCCCCCTGTTGTAACCACTTCCTCCTCGCCTCCCCCGAAAGGACCGTTTGTAATGACCTTTTTTGTCTTGGCTCTGGCCTTTCCCTGACTCTGCTTTCTTATCAACGGAGCTGGCTTTGGCAGTGACTTCAGCCTTACCCCTGCCCATGTACTGCATCCATAGCCTCACCTCCATCTGGTCCCAGCCCAGTTCGGGACACATAGACATCTTTTTCCTGAATTCGCAGTCGTAGTTGTACCAACCCATGCCCCCGCTTGCTTCAGCCTCATTGGTGATAACGCTTTCGTACTGAAATAGGCCCTGCGCCTGCTCTGGGAAACGCTCTGTGATGACTGCGGCTAAGATAGAGAAAGCCTGCCTCCAATTCTTTATAGTTTTTTCAGGCCAGGTCTGTTAGCGTACCTTCTTCTCCTCGTTCTTAGCCCCCATCTTCCTAATGTCCACCCCTTCGACCCCTATCATGTGGAGGGAAAAAATGTCAATAAATTCCCTACGCCAGATGCCTTCCTTTGCCGCCTGGGGCACTAGCCAAGCTAAAGAGCACTTCCCTGAAAGCATGGGAGCCAAGGACATTTGCGGTGCAGCTGCCTCACTGGGTGAGGATGTGCTTGCCACAGGGGAGGGTGCAGCAGGAGGCGCCTGGACGGCGGGTGCAGGATGAGATAATTCTGAGTTGAGGGATGCTAGCGCAATGCCTTGCTGCTCGGCAGGGGGCGGAGGGGCCGGTATAACTGCTGGCAGGATAACAGCGATGCTGCTGGTTCCTGAATGTGAAGTTTCGCCTCCCCACACTTGTGTAAAATTTGCCTCTGCTGCTGGCAAAAGAGCAGATGCTGGTGCCCTTATCCCGCCGCCCACCACCACCTGTTCGCCGCCTGCTGGCTGCTCAGCTGTTTTTAGTCCTGCCCTAATTTCAGCCATAAAGTCTGTGAGGGTGGTGGTGAGCTTACCCAAATCCTCCTGTGTAGCAAAGTTCGTGGGTGTGGCCACCGCTGCCACGGGGGGGAGCCCTGACCACGGGTGGAGGGGATGCCGCAGCATGAACTATGACATTCCTGACAGGCTCTGTGTTGCGACATTTGGCTGGAGCCGGTTCCGCAGGAAAGTCTTTGCAAGTGGGCTTCTTCAATCTCTTGGGCCGCGTGGTCCCAATGTCCTCTATTATTTCAGGCTCCGCTGCTGGTGGCGACAAGACAACCCCGGAATCCCCGGGAACGGTAGCCCCCAAGCGCTCGGTGACCCAAGCCACCCCTCTGGCCTTTATCAGGTCCATGAGTGCCCTCATTTCTGCGTCCTGAGAAGGTCCGGCTTGCGACTCATCAACTTGGGACGTCTGGGAGAAAAGCGGGGGAGATCCCTGGCTATCCATTTCGTCTGTTCGAGCTCGGGTCCTGAAAAAGAAAGGCTCCATGAGCTTGATGCAGGGATAACGGTGTGTGTCCTAGAGCCAGGACTACCCTCGTTGGTGATAAAAGCCACAGGTCTACTCCCCTATTCATGAGCATCACCCCACCCCCTCCCTGTTCCTGCCTTCTTGAGTTGACCCCGTGAGCCATCATACATACCTCTACAAATGTCTCACAAGAGGCGGTGCGTAAGCGATTGGTGGAGTACGACAGGTGTCTGAAAGGGAAAGGAATCCATGAATATGACTTTGATACCTAGTGTGACACTGTATAACAGCCATGGTCTGCATGGTGATACTATAACACACATCATCACATGGTTGGTGACTGTGTGCTACCAGAGGGACATGGTCGGTGTGTGTGCGCCACCTGAAGATCCCCTTGCACTGACACCCTAGACCCAACTGCAACAGTATTACCTGTACTAATGTTACTGACAGTGTCCCTGCACGCCCAAAACGCCACCTCCTTCTACACCTGAAAAAGAAGAGACCATGAGCACACGCAATGACAATTCTGTGGCAAATAACAATGCATGTACTGAAAGGCTGTCCCATTCCCTCTGCACGGAGGCGTGCCATCCAAAACATTGGCTATCGATATTTTCTATACCATGTAGCTGAGCACGATGAAAGGGGGGGTGGAAAAGCCCACACACTCTGCGCTTCCCCGGATCCCAGAAAGCACTAATAAAGGAAAGTGTTTGTGGGAGGGGGGGGGTTGTGGTGAGCGGCGCCCATCCATACCCCTGATGCACGCCTGTCGTCGCGAAAACGAACCACCTTATCTAGCCCCGCGAGCCGATGTAGAAGGCCGCCCCCCCTCCAGTGAGATGCGTCAGCGGTGCCCAGTCATGGACAAACCCTTCCCCTCCAGGTGGACGGCCGCACGACTGGGCATGGTGAGGCGGCCGGGGGGTGCACACGACATTTAAAACTACCACGAAGCACGAGGCCCGCCCTCGCCCCCAGACGCCGAGTGGCTGTGGAAGTGTGCCCCGCATGGGGGCCGGCCCGGGGCCGCTGCGGGATGTACCAGCGCCAAAGCAGGGACCGAGGGACGAGGACAGCCACAGCCCCCCAGTGCTAAAACCGGATAAATGCACGGCAACAAATAAGCTCCCACCCACCCATTGGCCGAGCGATGCCATGCGGCTCGACGGCCTACCTCGCAGCGCAACGAGCCGTGACGGCACGACGACCGGAAACGGCCTGGTCACTAAACTCGGCCGCCAAGATGGCCGCCACCCTGATAAGTTTCCGGTGTTGCGGCCACGCTGCAGAGGAGGAGGGGGATGGGGGGATGGAAGCAAACCGGACCACCCTAACGGCTTCGTGGATGTCAACGCGCCCCCTGCCCCGCGCAAGGAGCAGAGGCGGCACCGGGAGCAGGGAAGAGCTAGGCAAGGTAGGTGAGCCGCCGTAATAACGTATGCCAATTATCTAACTTCTGTGATGCCAGAGTTGACTACTGCATGCCTGATGAGCATGGTGTAGGGAGGGGCGGCGACTGCTAGTGATTTTGCCCTTCCCGGGAAACGGGCCGCGAAGCACAACTCTGACCCATACTCACAAACGTTAACCGCAGCCCCATTGGCCACATGACCGGCTCACAGACCGATAGCCCACAAGCGGAGTGGCTGCCGCCTGTCGACACGTGTGATGCGAAACGTGATGTATACAGATTTAACAGGTGTGAAACCACACAATGCCCCCCACGACATCCGGCGTGATCAGAAAAACTGCTTAAAAACATGGCTGTTGCTTGTCCTGCCCACCGCCATACGCTGCTGAAAACCCAGGGGCTGAGAGCGATCGGCCCAGGTGGAATCTGCTGTAACTTACAACGGATCCCGGTGCCCTTTCAATGGTAACGCGAGGGCCAGCTGCAGTGTGACATGATGGCGTGTGAGCCCGGAGGGGTAACGGGTGCCAGGGACCAACCACCCGACCCCAGTTAAACGCAAATACAGGGACGAAGGCAACACCTGGTGGCGGTAAACAATGCCGAGCCCACCCCGATGACCCCCTTGCTGCCGGACACGAGGCGCACAAAGGGGGGGTGGGAGCCCGTCTAACCCCTTCCCCCCGCAACGGCCACAAAGACCCATGCTGCGGGCTCGGTGAAATGTGCACCCCCGCCTCCACAGTGGCCCGCTAACTAAGCAGGCCACCTAACCCCGCTCGACCTCTGCAAAGAGGGAGTAGGCGGAGGGGGGTACCGGCCCAGTTCAGTGGGCCACCAGGTGCCTGGCCAGTGAGGGGAGAGGTTTCCAAATATCATCACTTCCGTTTTGGTGGAATTTAACTTGAGACAGTTGGTTGTCATCCAGTTGCTGATGGTTACCATACCATGGTGAAAATTAGCCGCAATTTCATCTCCGTTATTTTTTATGGCTAAAATCAACTGGGTGTCGTTCGCGTAGGATTTTAGGCTCATCCCAAATTCCTTGATGACCCTTGCTAAATCTGTCATGTAGACATTAAATAGCGTAGGACTTAGGGATGAGCCTTGGGGGACGCCGCAGGGAAGTGTCATTGGGGCAGAACTAAAATTGCCCAGTTGTACCGTTTGAGTACGGTTGGAGAGAAAAGAGGAGGAAAGATCTTTGGCCTTGTCCTGGATACCTATAGCACTGACACGGTCGATCAAGATGTTATGATCGACCGTGTCAAATGCAGCAGATAGGTCCAGCAGGACCAGAATTGCTGTCCCTCGTTGATCGAGAATAGTTCTTATCTCATCTGTGCTGTTTCGGTACTGTGGTGTTTACGAAAGCCAAACTGGGTGTCATCTAGTAGGGAGTGGTCCTCGATGTATTGGGATAGTTGTGCGTTCATCAATTTTTCTGCTAGTTTTGCTGCAAAAGGCAAACTAGCTATCGGGCGGTAGTTGTTACTGTCCTCGGCGTCCAAATGTGTTTTTTTTAATAGGGGTTTAAGAAGGGTATCCTTCCATTTGGCAGGATAGACTCCTGTAGAGAACATGGAGTTAATAATTTCTGAGAGTTGGGGGGCTACTATATCTATTGCAGGAAAGAGAATTTGAGGTGGACAGGGATCATAGGCTGAGCCTGATTTAATGGTGGTCATGCTCTTAGAAACCTCAGCTGTGTTGGTAGCTGTAAACTGCCTAAAAGCAGGCTGGGTGGAGTTAGGTGATGTGGTTTGAGGGGGGTGGGAATGGTCAATATTCCTATGAGAGAAATTGGTGTAGATGTTGTTAACTTTGTCGTAAAAGAAGCTGGCAAGATTATTGCAGAACAGCTGTGAGGGAGTAGGCAGTGATTGGGAACGTAGCTTGGAGAGTTTGGATACGACCTTTGGCTTCCTCTATCTGGGTAGAGTAGTAGAGACTTTTTTCTTCCAGAATAATTTTTTTATATATAGCAAGTTCGTTTTTGTAGATAAATTTATCCTGGGGGTATAGGTCTTTCTCCAGTGTCGTTCTCGATTTCGACATATCTGTTTTTGTTTTCTGAGGGCGTTGGTAAATCAGGGGGCTGAGGGAGAGTTGCGATTTTTGGAAATAGATTTTGTGGGTACTAATTTATTCATGGCTGTGGTGAGCCAATGGGTGTATTCATTGGTGGCTATGTTGGGGTCCTTAGAAATGACTGGCTGCGTTGATGTCCAGAGAGCAAAGAGATCCAGCTGAGAACTTACCTGTTGGCATCCAGTCAACTGCAGCCTAACCGTTCCAAATTGTGGTTGTCTGCGGAGGTCTGCATGCTTATGAGAGGAGAAAAAACAAACAAGTTAATGTATTTACCGACCATCCTGGGGTAGATCATGTGTACTTGAGGTAGCACTATTCATACAGTGAAAAGTGTCCCCCGTGCTCCTCGCTAGTCCTTAAATAAAGGTTTCAACAAAATCCACGATGTATATCGTATATTTTATCAATGTTTATTTTAGTATTCTTTTCATATTCTCCTTGTTATATTCACAAGAAAATCATGCTTCAAATGAGTCTTTCAATGTTCAACAATGCACCCATATAAATCCCAATGCATTTCGGCATCATTGCCTTCTTCCTAGGGATAAACATTCTGTCAAAAAAAGGGAAATAGGAATAATATAAGTGAATGTCGTCAGTGTGAAGCGTCGTGCAGAATTAAAAAAAGGAAAAGTGAAAATTGTGCCCATAACTCGGTTAAGAGGAAAGGGTGAAGGGTTATGAAATGAGAATCGACCAGCGAAAGGAAACGGTGGCTAACGCGTGACTTTTAATCGCCGTAACGTGCTTTGAAAAAAACGTTAAAAGAATATCACCGTGAGTGAAATTTAACTGTGTCAGTGCCTGCGAGCCCCGCGTGCGGGAATCCGAACGTGCAACTAGAAATTAAGACTCGTTAGTGCCGCTTGCAAACACTCACCGTAATGTGCATGCGAAGGTGAATAGAACGGTACTGCATTCTTTGTTCCGGTCAAAGCGAGTGGATAGATCCTGGAAGTATTTAGTGAAAAGGGTTGCCATGGTATCAATGGTATCAAACGTGACGTGTTAGGAAAAAGCTAAACATAGAAACGGGACTGTACGGAGAGGTTGGTGAACAAGGTGAAACGACAGGAATCAGGGCTGAGTGGTGTGGGGAACTATAGAATCATAAATACGAATCTATATAAAAAAATATAACATAACGGACGCCCCATGTAGACAGCAAGAATATAGATTCGTATTTATGATTCTATAGTTCCCCACACCACTCAGCCCTGATTCCTGTCGTTTCACCTTGTTCACCAACCTCTCCGTACAGTCCCGTTTCTATGTTTAGCTTTTTCCTAACACGTCACGTTTGATACCATTGATACCATGGCAACCCTTTTCACTAAATACTTCCGGGATCTATCCACTCGCTTTGACCGGAACAAAGAATGCAGTACCGTTCTATTCACCTTCGCATGCACATTACGGTGAGTGTTTGCAAGCGGCACTAGCGAGTCTTAATTTCTAGTTGCACGTTCGGATTCCCGCACGCGGGGCTCGCAGGCACTGACACAGTTAAATTTCACTCACGGTGATATTCTTTTAACGTTTTTTTCAAAGCACGTTACGGCGATTAAAAGTCACGCGTTAGCCACCGTTTCCTTTCGCTGGTCGATTCTCATTTCATAACCCTTCACCCTTTCCTCTTAACCGAGTTATGGGCACAATTTTCACTTTTCCTTTTTTTAATTCTGCACGACGCTTCACACTGACGACATTCACTTATATTATTCCTATTTCCCTTTTTTTGACAGAATGTTTATCCCTAGGAAGAAGGCAATGATGCCGAAATGCATTGGGATTTATATGGGTGCATTGTTGAACATTGAAAGACTCATTTGAAGCATGATTTTCTTGTGAATATAACAAGGAGAATATGAAAAGAATACTAAAATAAACATTGATAAAATATACGATATACATCGTGGATTTTGTTGAAACCTTTATTTAAGGACTAGCGAGGAGCACGGGGGACACTTTTCACTGTATGAATAGTGCTACCTCAAGTATTTCTCACACCCCCCATCGGAGGGTGATACCCCGGAGCACCTCACAAATTATCAAAATCTAGACAGCACTGCTGTGCGTCCAACTTCTCCCAGTAGATCATGTGTATTCATGAGTATAGACATTCTAGACTTTGCTGAGTCATAGCATTTAAGAAGTATTGAAAAACTGCATTTCCTAAATAGCGATTACTTAGAAATTGCTATTTAGGAAATGCAAGATGGTGTGTAAGAAATTTGCGATGTCCTAATAATTATTCCTACAGTGTAGGAATCGCTATCAGGATATCGCACATAAGAAAGGTATTGCATTCCCACCTATGGGCTAAATAGGGGATGGTTTGCATTTCCTAAATTGTGATTTCCTAACAGGAAATCGCAATTTAGGAAATCCAAACCCAAGGGTGCCTCTGGGCCTAAGTCCCCCCTGGAAGCACCCTGAAAGTTGTAGTGCACATCTAAGTACACATATGCACTAGGGGCATATGTTAGATTCATGTCACTTTAAAAAATGCAATTTTTAATTTTTCACATGTTTACCATTCATTTTGAGTCAATGGTAATGAGTGCCCAGATGTTGTTATATGGCCCTTAGGGATTTGGTCGACATTGGTAAGTTAGCATGAGCTTTGTTGCCATGAAGCAGCTTTTGTGCACGTTACCACATGACTTTATTGTTGCAAGACTCTGTTTATGCCTTTCACATGAGAACTGTCTGCTTTTCACCTTCTCTGCTGCGTTCTTGGAGTTTAGTCTGAATCCGTTGTACAAGGTCGATAAACAATGCCCCTTGTTATTCTGTTCTTGTCAGTCCCTAGCACATAGACATAACATGCTAAACAGAGCTGCAATGATGGAAACGCGTGCTTTGATATCGCGGGTATGCATGTTGTTTTAACACACACTTGGAGAGAGCTTTTCCATGGAGAAGAGCTATGCTGTTCCTATGATGTAAACCTTACATCTAGGCTTTAAGGTATGGGGTCTGCTGTCAAAACCCAGAGATCTTCTTTTATATAAATAAACTTCTTTCAGTCAAGGGGAGGGTGGTTAGGCCTTATAGTCCTTTTTCCACAGTCTTTATAAAATGACTTGCCTCTTTGTATTCTATGGAATTTTAACAATGCTAATTGTTATGAGTTTATGCATTTTGCTGTTGGTAGTGGCTCTTATACTGTATTGCACGATAGTTGAAATAAACAATTTGAAGTATTACAGTGACTCTGCCAACTCCTATTGGGGACAAGTACGAGCGAGCGAAAGGGTATGTCTTGCTACCGCAATTCCTGAGAGAGTCTGGAGTGTTGTGTTTGAGGTTGTCTACTCATTTGTAGCTTCTTGATTTTTGGAGGAAAACGAAGGAGACACTATAGCTAGTCGGTTTTGGGATTTTGGGTACTAAGGTGATAGGTTGGTACACCCCTATACACTGATGTTCTGTTTTCCTGTGCATAGTTCTGTGTAGGTGCAGAATCCCCGCAACATAGCGCCACCAAGATTTGGTCTGGTTCTGATCTGCGAGACTCTTGAGTAGTGCTTGTGCTTGTCCACAATCCCCTCATTTCTGTTTTCATAGACAGCTGTGATGGTGTAACCTCCTATATTAATGTTTAATAGGTTATTTCAAGCTTGAAGTTTTAAAAGGTTCCTTCTCTCTATTCTTAACCTGTTATTGCACTGCCTCCCTTTAGGTTGTCGTTCTTTGTTACTCATTATGACGTTTAATATTACACTGCCTAATCAATCAGCAGTCACAGCTTATTTGACTCAATATGGAGTCCCTGATACTGGTATTGCGCTAATTTTTGTTGTATACGTGAATGCAGCTTACCGCTTTGAGGTATTTTATTCTTGGATCACCTTTCTGGCGGTGGATGGAACAGATCATTTGTTTCACAAATATACTGCCACGGCCTTTCCTCAAGTTTATCAGCCATATTCGGCTCTCGAAGTTCCGCTAAGGGCTTGGCAACACCAAATATGGTTTAATGGCACCATTTCTCACCCAATATTACTGGTCCGTTTAGGCCCTTTGTCAATAGATGGGGCCACATGTCCCGTTTTGGCTGGGTATACCCCACACCCACGTTAATTAACTGCTGCAAATTCAGACCTCCACGTATTACATACTTCTTTGATACGCATTCATAGAGCTGTCATACAGTTCATGTTGCACAACTTCCAGGTGGGACCACCTGGCATTGATGCGCAACCTCCGGGTCCTGGTGGTGTGACCATCAGTGTCCCTATGGTTAATTCCACGATGGGCAGGCGTGCACAGAATAAGGATGTGTTACCTTATTGGCTTGCTGGGGAATTTAGACAATTGGAGGCTGTTTTTCCAAGTAAAACTTCTATGACTTATCCTTTTTGGTTAAAGTTCCCTAAACCTTTTGCCACTGCTGATCAGTGTCAAAGTACAGGAGTTCCCTATGTAAAATGTAATGGTGATTGGTTGGCCATGATTGGGATGTTGTCTTACAAGTAAAAGTCACTAGTGATGTGCACTATGTGTGCAAGGGCTATTAATGCAAGGGCGCGCAGAGGAGGGAACTCCGGCCTTCAGTGTAGGGCCTGCACACAGAATGCTAAGTTAGCATGTAGTGCTGACAAATGTAACCCCTTGTCAGGCCTGATATTCCCTTTTACATAAACATGGAGCACCCCTGTGTTAGGTACCAGATAACCCCTGGGCAGGGTGCAGTGTAAAATGTAAATTGATACTTGTAAATTGATACTTGTATAGCGCACTACTCACCCGCAAGGATCTCAAGGCGCTTGTAGGTAAAAGGCAGAATGTAAACAGTGTGTGTGTTATGTTCTGACAGTGAAAAACTCTCCATTTCGTTTTTCACTGCTGAAAGGTCATTCTTCCCATAGGACAGAATGGGGGAGGCTGGGTTTTGTGTTTGTTAGCCTAGTTTCCTGTCAGTCTATAATGGAGAGGTGAAGTTTGGTATGTATAGACTCACAGCGTCATAATGCATCTTTCTATGAAGGTGGTTTTGTCACTGTGTGTTTATAAGCCACTCTTTTAGAAAGTGACTGAGTTTGTGCTCTGAGCATTTTCTGTGTGTCTCTGAAATGTGGATTGTCTATGTGGAACTGAAAGGCGAGAGGAGCTGGGAGAGTTTTTGTCCCAGGGAGGCTGCCCTACTTCTGGAGAGGAGGGGAAGGAGAAGCCCAAGAGGTGAAAAGGCCTGAGCTGGTGCTATAAACCAATTGACCCATCTCCTGCTGAGTGATTAAGAATCCAGACCCCCAGTATCAAAGGGAGAGAGGTGACACTGGGAGGGAGACACCCAGAACTGATTTAGGGAAAGGTTAGGGACCCCTGAGCACATACAAAATTCAAAGACAGTAAGGGGTATAACTATGGGAGCTGAAACCTCTGAAAGTTGGAATGAAACAGATATGGATTAGACTGAAAAGGCTTGGACCCATTCTGTGGTCAAGAGGTACCTCTGCTAAAGAAGGAGCAACTGAGGTGACTGCTGTGGATAGACTAATCCTTGCTTCGTGATATGGGGCTGGTCTGCAGTTTGCTGTTCTAACTAACAAAGAGGCTGTAGGGACTGTGCTTGGAGGCGCTGGGTCCTACTGCTTGAAGAAGACTGTGCTTTGTGCTGTGTCTTGTAAGGCCAAGGGCCCGAGGTGAGCTGGCTCTCTCTTTTGGAAACACAGGAATATAAGAGATTCCAGACAAGACTCTCAGATAAGCAGTGGGTGCGTGTGCTCTGTCTAGCCTGAGACCTTCGCAAGTTATGTCTTGTGATCTTAGGCACCTGGAGTTTCAAGAAAAACTCGGACGTGCTGGATGCGTGTCGTGGTGCAGCCCGAGTGTTAGTGAGGAGCGCCTGGGCCTCGTGTGCACCAAAGGAAGAAGCGAGACTCGAACATGCAGTGTGCTTGTCATGGTGCAGCCAGGGCATTGGGGAGGAGCGCCTGGACATCGTGTGCACCCATGGAGGAAGTGAGTCTCGGACGCGCTGGGTGCGTGTCATGGTGCAGCCCGGGTGTTGGTGAAATCTGCAGTAGCCACATGTTCCATAGCAGCAATTACAAGGTCCATGACTGAAATAGATAATGAGATTCTGGCAGCGGTAGCTGCAACGAGGGAGGGAACTGTTTATCCTCAGGGTTTCCCTCGAAATACTCTTATCATGTATCTCCCGAATAAGTTCTTTATGCTACGATTTCGTCAGTTGGGGATCGACTGATTCCCAACATGGACCACAGTCTTGCATTGATTGAAGCTGCACACAAGGGCATGGCTTCTGCTGGCGTGTCAGCGACAGTTACGATTTTGCAGCAACGTTATTGGTGGTGTGGTTTATATAAAAAGACCCGTAATTATGTACTCTCTTGTGACATTTGTCAACAAATTAAACCATCTACGGTCACACGCCCACCTCAAACACAGCTATGTATTTATAATCAACTGTTTGACTGTGTATATATTGATCACTGCGGTCCATTGTCTTCTGATACCGCATATAAATATATTATTTGTTGCAGTTGATTTGTGCACTAGATTTGTTTGTGTTTGGCCACAACACAGTGCTGACGCTAGAAATGTCATTAGGGATTTGCATGTCTTTGTCGAGGTGTTTGCCTGTGGTACCTTCCATTTGGACCAAGGTCCAGCGTTTGTCTCTAGGGCGTACAAGGAAGCGATGAAGTCAATGGGGCTACTGGTGCAGTTTTTGTCTCCATACAGGCCTGAGGGCAACTCAATTGTGGAGCAAATGAACCATGACTTAAAGCATTCCTTGACAGCTAGAGTCTTAGGTACTGGCAGGAACTGGCTAGGCCATTTGTATGGTGTTCAACGTGCACTCAATAATCTCCCTAGAAGATCTCTGGGTGGGTGGACCCCATATGAAATACTCTTTGGCATTAAAATGTTTGTGCCAGTCCTTGATGGTCTAGATCCGTGGTACTCATAGTGAAACCCACGGACCACAAGAGGCCCGGCAGGCCTTCCTTGATGGCCGCAGACCATTCAGGTAATATACCCATGGCCCCCCAGAGAGAGAGAGAGAGAGAGAGAGAGAGAGTGGAGAGAGAGAGACAGTGGAGAGAGAGAGAGAGAGAGAGAGAGAGAGAGAGTAGAGAGAGAGTAGGGAGAGTGAGATTGGGGAGTAGAGAGAGAGAGAGGGAGAGAGAGAGAGAGAGTGTGGAGAGAGAGGAGAGAGTGTGGAAAGAGTTTGAAGAGAGATGAGAGAGAGGAGGGAGAGAGAGCAGAGAGAGTGGAGAGGGAGAGAGAGAGCGACTGAATGACTGAGAGACTGACAGAGAGAGACTGACTGACTGACAGAGAGAGACTGAAAGGGAGAGAGACTGATAGGGAAAGAGACTGGCTGACTGACAGAGAGAGAGACTGAGAGAGACTCACTGACTGACAAAGAGAGAGAGAGACTGATTGAGAGACTGACTGACAGAGAAAGTAACCGACAGAGAGATACTGACAGAGAGAGTGATTGACAGAGAGAGCGGGTGACTGAGAGAGAGCAACTGACTACGAGAGAGCGACTGATTGAGAGAGATTATCTGAAAGAGAGACTGACCGAGAGAGACTGACAGAGAGAGAGACTGACAGAGAGAGACTGACTGAGAGAGAGAGACTGACTGAATAAGAGAGAGACTGGCAGGGAGAGACACTGACTGAGAGAGACTGACTAGGAGAGAGACTGATTAGGAGAGATACTGACTGACAGAAAGAGAGACGGGGAAAGAATGACTGACTAAGAGAGAGAGACTGACTAAGAAAAAGACTGACAGAGAGAGACTGACTGACCGACAGTGGAGAGAGAGTGGAGAGAGAGTGAGGTTGGGGAGTAGAGAGAGAGAGGGAGAGGGAGTGAGAGTGTGGAGAGGAAGGAGAGAGTGTGAAGAGAGTGTGGAGACAGAGGAGAGGGAGAGGAAAGAGAGCATAGAGAGTGGAGAGAGAGAGAGAGAGAGAGAGAGAGACTGAGTGACTGAGAGACTGACAGCGGAAGACTGACTGACTGACTAACAGAGAGAGCAAGACTGACAGAGAGAGAGAGAGACTGACAGGGAGAGAGACTGGCTGACTGACAGAGAGAGAGAGAGAGACTGAGAGAGACTGACTGACTGACAAAGAGAGTGAGAGACTGACTGAAAGAGAAAGTTACTGACAGGGAGAAACTGACTGACAGAGAGAGACTGACAGAGAGAGCGATTGACAGAGAGAGCGGCTGAATGAGAGAGAGTGACTTACTATGAGAGATTGACTGGCTGAGAGAGACTGACTGAAAGAGAGACTGACTGGGAGTGACTGACTGGGAGTGACTGAATGGGAGAGACTGACAGAGAGAGAGACTGACAGAGAGAGACTAAATGACTGAGAGAGAGGGACTGACTGAGAAAGAGACTGACAGAGACACTGACTGAGAGAGACTGACCAGGAGATAGACTGACTGACAGAAAGCAAGACTAAGAGGGACTGACTGAGAGAGAGACTGACTGACCGAGTGAGAGAGGGACTGACAGAGAGAGATTGACTCACTTACTAACTGAGAGTGAGACTGACTGCGAGAAAGACTGACTTAGAGAGAGAGACTGACTAAGAGAGACTGACAGAGAGAGACTGACAGAGAGAAAGACTGTCAGAGAGCGAGACTGACATACTGAGAGAGACTGACTGCCTGTGAAAGAGAGATACTGACTGATTGAGAGAGAGAGACTGACTGAAAGAGAGAGACTGACAGACAGAGAGAATGACTGACTGAGAGCGAGAGAGAGAGAGAGAGAGAGAGAGAGAGAGAGAGAGAGAGAGAGAGAGAGAGAGAGAGATGAATTGGGGTCAAAGTGTGTATGAAGCTATGCAATGCATCTTAAGATTTCTATTGTCTGCTAATAAAAATGTATTATCAGAATGTGCTCTTTGTAGTTATATTTGCTTTTGAAATACAGCATAGTCACATTGTCTGTTTTGAAACAGGTTTGAATTGTTTTACTTTAGCCCTCACCCCACTGGCCCTGCCTCCTCCACTGAACCCACCCCTACTGGTGCGGCCCTCACCCACAAACCACACTGTAATTTTGGCCCTGACAGAAAGTTTGTGAGTACCCATGGTCTAGATGTTGTGGGGCTGCCGCATCATTTGATGTAGATAATCATTCTACTGTGTTACAGGATCTAAAAAAGACCCATGAAAGCTATGCAACTGAACATGTACCCTCTTCCAATGATGCAGCACTGCTGATTCTGGTTGCTGGCTAGCTTCCTAAAATTGAAGATCTGGTACTAGAAAAGCTAGAGAACAAAAAAGAATTTGGTCCCTCATATCGTGCACCAGTTCCAATAGTTGGATTGAAGGGTACTTGTACATTCATTTTACCACCTTTTCCTGGTCATAAAAGCAACAGATACATCTCAGTGGCAATGTGAAGTTACACCATTTGGCTGATTCTGAATAGTGTAACACCTGCGGTTTCCTGCCAAGCTATTTCTTTGAATCCGGTAGCCTCACCGTCTACAACTCATGCCCGTACCGGTTTGTGTGAGATGGAAACTGCTGTTGACCTTTCGCCTGTTCTACCTCCATCCTCTTCCAATGCAGATGTAGAGTATACATATCCCGCAGACAAGTCCCAGAGGGAGGCGCCAAGAAATCCTCAACAACATCATGCTGATACATCCCATCCACCTTTAATATCGAGGGATACAAACGGTTACTTTGGGGATCATGCCAGCTTCTCTTATGACTCATCCTCCTCGACTTCCACTTTGGCTGTCCCACAGACTAAATTAAGTAGTTTCTTCTCTTGGTTCAAAAAGTCTTACCTGGCCCTTCCATGGACCTACATTTGGTTGGTGCTTATCTTGATTTTCCTCTTCATGTCAATTGGATTTGTGACAGTGTTCTTTTTACTCATTAATGGTCACTATTTGCCAGAATGCTCTGCGGTGAACTCAGAATTCTACCCCTCACGCAACATCCCATATCATGAAACGTGATCAGACACTTGTGAACATTTCAACATTCCTGGTTGCACATGGCATCGTTTGGGACCAAGTAGCTTTTGAAATTCACTGCCTCACCGAGGTACTCAGGGTGCCTTACTTGTTTTGAATCTCTTTAGGAGATGTGGTAACACAGGATATACATTCTGACAATTGGAATGTGCAAGCAGTACATGCCTTGTTTTCCAAATTAAAATATTATGCTGCTTTTGATGCTGAAGACTTGTATTTAAATTCTGCCAATTATGCTGATCTCTTTTGTTATCAACATAATGGGCATCGTTTTTTGCATAAAACAAACATGTTAAGACCAGTTTTTAATTATACTCAATAGGAACGTTGTCCTACTCCTGTGAAAGGGAGTTCTAAAACACTCAGAGATAAGTTCACATATTTTACAGCTCATGACACATCTAATCCAGAATCCTATTATTTTAAACTACAATTGTCATCTCAATCTAAATTTATATTGACCCACACTAAATTGATTTACTCCAACTATTTTAGGGCTAAATTGGCCACACAGGGTTATGATCACAGGAAAGAGACCATCGAGGCATTACATCGGGCCTGCCTGATGCCAACTTAAATTTTGTTTTTGAATGTTACAGTGTACCAAACCCCCTTGTTTTGGCTTTACAACTGTAAAAAAAATTAAATATACCGTTTATTCCGCCCTTAGCGGAAGACAACAATTGGCAGGCTCAGACGCATTATACTATCGATGCATTACAGGCATTGCTTCGAAATGACACTTTCAACGTCGCTGAAATTGATTCCTCTTGATGGTTGGTGTGGCATAATAATTCTATGCGTTATTATAATGTAACACCTGGTTTCACGCAGACTAGACCGGATCCTTGTTATCCACTTACACTTTCGGACACCTCATACTCGGTGTGTAAATGATGCCAACAATGATTGGAACATTGCACCTTAGCATCAGTGAAACAACACCTAACACTCTTGTCAAATGACATCAAGTTGGCTGATTTCATCTAAGGATCTTGGACTCCTAGATCTAAGAGATTTATTTATTCCGCCTACAATTAAATTTGGAAACTTTCGCAGATTAAGGCAGCACTTCGTCTGCGCCAAATTGATCAGGCAAATTTAGAAAAAATCCTTGCCGTGGTCGATAATATTATCAATACACTTTTATCACAAATGTATACATTGGATAATATTGTTTCTTCTGTTATTGATGTTGTTAAGGGTTATGTATCTGTGTTGTATCATTGTCAAAATCAATTTAGATTTGTTATGCAGTTTGCATGGACGTTACAAACTCTCAAAATGGAAAAATCCCTTGGGATTATTTGAATGCTTCTGCTTTGTTTCTACCATTTAATCTGACTGATAAACAGATATTTATGTTCATGGAAGATGCAGCATATACACTGTTGAATATTGAACAATTAGAGCCCTTGCCGTTCTCTGTAGCGGAAAAAGACTCTGCTGTTTGGGTAATTCATGGGGTTATATCTCTCCCTTTTTCACTGTTTCAATTTAATGCATGCATGCAACATTATCCAATTTGCCATTTTGAACCACTGTGTAGTGCATTTATCCATGAATTATGGTCCCTACCTTTCACTTACAGATGTCAGCGGGAGGATAAGGACGTTTTTCTAACAGGGGAGGACTGCGATTCCACAGTAGGATATTCCCTGGTTCGCAAACACGTTAAATTGCACGTCACGTGTAACGTATCAGCTCCGAATCTCGCTTGTTTTTTGAAAGGCACCCCAGTGCCGTCAATAATTCCCACTTTTACTTTTCTTACAAACTGCAGTTATCTTATTTTGAACAACCAAGCCTGCTGTGTTTACGGGCAGGAAGCCCGTATTTAGTAACAGTTTCACAGAGCGTAACTAGTTATAGCAATGTGCTTTTTCCGCCCTGCATGGGAGTGTAGATAGTTCCATTTGGCCTTCCATTCCTACTTTGTATACAAATTTCAACAAATTGAGCATGCTCAAAGTGCTGTTATTCCAACAAGAGGTGGTTCTCACTTCGGCTAGAGAGACCTTCGAATTAAAGGTGGCTAGGACATCTACCGGGATACAATCCCTTCTGAACACTAACCTCCCACTTCACTTTGGGGAGCTTGTACATATAATATTTAATGCATCTGACACTAAAGGCCATGCACATTTTATTAAACATGTGGTATCTGGCCTTGTGACTTCCTTTCAGTTGACATTTGGAGTAATACCGCCTTTTTTTCATTCTATTTTTTCTAGCGTCTTCAGAGGATTCCCTTAATTACTAGCATTAGCTGGTGGAATCCTGCTTATTCTGTTCCTGCTGCGCAATGGGTGCTCATCTTGTAGTACTGCACAGACCGGGCCAATTGCAACTGTACCATGATCGAATGCAACAGGTTTTTGGATGCTTGCCTTTAGCAACCCTTGGCGTGAGTGATGGATTCATTTTTTTGCTTTGCCTACTTTACTTGGCTGCAACCGGAGTTCTACTGTCGGCAGTGCCCCTTCTATTAGGATATGGATTTATGCCTCTCCAATACATTATGTCCAGTCCCGGATTTCAACCAGTTAATCAGTCACTTATAGACTCATGACCAGGCTTGTTCTGGGGATGGCCGTATGGCATGTGCTGCAGCACTTAGAGTATTGGCTGAATGGGATATCTGTGCGGCTGCACAGAACCTCCTGCACCAGAGCTTCATCGAATATCACGCAAGTTGTCCGGTTATGCTTTTGAAAGCTTCAGATTATGAGGAGCATGTTTGTTCCTTCGACCTACTTGATTGGATGGCATCCCTTTTTTCCACTAATGACAGGGATGATCTTTTGGAGGGAATTGCATTCTTGAGTTCACATACTTTGATGGATTTACCACCTTCTTCATAATAACATTATCCCAGAGACCAAACTTTACCAATGGTTTTAACGAACATATTGATTTTTTTATATATATATTTTTTAAGTTAGCATGAGCTTTGCTGACGCGATGTTGCTTTTGCGTACGTTACCACATTACTTTATTTTTGCAAGACTCTGTTTATGCCTTTCACATGAGAACTGTCTGCCTTTCACATTCTCTGCAGCGTTCTTGGAGTTTAGTCTGAACATGTTGTACAAGGTCGATAAACAATGCCCCTTGTCATTCTGTTCTGATCAGTCCATAGAACTTAGACATAACATGCTAAACACAGCTGCATTGCTGGGGACTCGTGCTTTGATATTACAGGGCTGCATGTTGTTTTAACACACACTTAGGGAGAGCCTTTCCATGGAGAAGAGCTATGCTGTTCTTATGATGTAAACCTTACATCTAGGCTTTAAGGTATGGGGTCTGCTGTTAAAGCCCAGAGATCTTATTTCATATAAATAAACTTCTTTCAGTCAAGGGGAGGGTGGTTAGGTTTTATAGTCCTTTAACACAGTCTTGATAAAATAACTTCCCCCTTTACATTCTATGGAATTGTAACTATGCTAATTGTTCTCAGTTTATGTATTTTGCTGCTGGTAGTGGCTTATATTTTGTATTGTAGAGCACAATAGTTAAAATAAACATTTGAACTATTACAGTGAATCTGCCAACTCATATTGTTCACAAGTACAAGTGAGCCACAGAAAGGGTATGTCTTGCTACTTCGATTGCTGAGAAAGTCTGGAGTGTTGTGTTCTGGGTTGTCTAATCATTTGCACCTTCATGATTTTTGGAGGAGAACGAATGAGACACTGTAGCTAGTCGGTTTTGGGATTTTGGGTACTAAGGTGTAGGTTGATACACCCCTATACACCAAGGTCGTGTTTTCCTGCGCATAGTTCTGTGTAGGGGCAGAATCCCCACACCAAGGTACGACCATTTTAAGTGCGCAAAAACGGTTGCAAAATGATTTGCACATTCAAAAATGGTTGTACGCTATGTAAGAAAGGATATGGCAAAAGACAAAATTGCAATGCAAATGAATACCAACCCGCCAAAAAATTGACCAGTTTTTGCGTTCCTAAAATTGCGATTCACAAATTACGAGTGGCTAATTACAATGTACAGAATATGTGCAAATAGGCCCATTTTAGCATTAAATTTACCACTAACCAGAACCAGGTGGTAACCAGGCCCACCCTATAAAAACAGGCCCAGAATGCATTAGAAATCATTCCACAATGGCTGCCCTGTACATAACAGCATGGAGGATGTGTATACTGGCTGCCCAACAGATGACACCGAGACAGGAGAGGATATTCAGAGGCAGGCTAACCTTGCTCGAGAAGACAGAGAAATAGATTTATGACCAGTACTGTCATCCTAGACCTCATAGTCACCTTGAAGCCACAACTGGAAAACAAACTCTGAGCAGCAATGCAATCCCGACACATGTGCAGGTGTTGTTCTCCCTACTGCCTATTGACCACTGGTACCTACCAGGATGTCATTGCAGTGGCTGGAGTTGTGTCCAAGAGTGCACTTTCACATTTATTTCACAATTTACTAGATGCCATGCTACATCACTTCCATCAATACATCTACCTGCCCAGGGATGATGAGGAACTTGAACATACAAAACTGGAATTTTACAGTATAGTAAGGTTTCCACAGGTTATAGGGTGCATAGATGGGAACCATGAGCCAATATAACCCCCATATTGCATAGAATATATATTATGTAATAGGAAAAGCACACATTCCCTCAACATCCAAGTTGTCTGTAACACAAAAAACATAATCAAAAATCTGGTTGTCAAATATCCTTGAAGCACTCATGACTCATATAGTTTCAGACACAGTGGCATATAACACAAATTAGAAAGAGGTGACTGATGAAGCATACCTACTAGGTACAGATCTTTCAGGTCCCCAGATAAAGTATTTGCACTTTTATGTCTGTATGCATGTTGTCTCACCATCATATGTCTTTCACCAGGTGACAGTGTGTATGCCCTGCAGCCATGGATCCTCACAACATACGTGTCTCCTCACAATGCACATGAAAGGGGGTACAATAGGGCACATTGGTACAGCAGGACCATGGTCAAGCGCACATTTGGCATCCTAAAATTGCATTTCAGGTTCCTTCTCAAGAGTGTCGGAGCCCTGCAGTATGCACCTGAGACTGTCTGCAAAATAGTGGCAACATGTGCCATGCTTCACAACATGGCCTACAGGGGTGGATTGCCCATGAATGTGTCTGACTCAGAATCGGTTGATGAGGATCCAGGATCACCTGCCAAACAGCAAATGGATGGTAGCTCTGCAGCAGAGGGGAGAAGGTGTAGGGACCAGATAACTAACAATTATTTTCTAAGAAACTTCCAAAGTATTTACACACTAGCCTTTACATAAGACAGGACAAATTGTGACTTTCAATTTGTGCTTTACTGTGGAAGCTTGCACAAACAAAAGCAGGACAACCTGTCCATTGCAAAATGTATGCTTGAACAAATGCGTAACTGCATTGTGGTTACATCACTATAATTTAGAACAAATATGTGGCCCAAAAATTGTGCAGTTTTGCTACACAAATCACTTTCTGCCTCTCTGTCCAGCCTGGCCAGAGCTGCCACTTGCAATCCCAGCCTGGTGGCTGCTGCTCCAATGCATTATAGGTGTTTCTGTAGCAAAGACACTACTGCAGCTTGCTCCCTCACTGTCTGCACTCTCCATAGCACCACCACTGACAAACATATTAATTTGAAGTGTTTCCACTGCTGAATTAATTTGTTGCAGGCCCGAGCAATATCCCCACTATAGTGGCCCATCTCCACCTGGAGTCCCAGGGTGCGCCTGATGTGTCGGGTCATCGCATGTGCAAGCCTTTCAATGGCCTTGCTCAAAGTGTCTATTTTGCGGCTCTTGCTGCGCTCCATTCATCTGTGCTGCACCCTTTCTTCCACTAATTCTTTGGCTAGATCAGCAATGGTACCTGTAAGGGCATCAAATTTGGCTTCCAGCCGGCACTGGTTTTCAGTCATTTTGATGTTCCTGAAGCCCTGTGTCAGCTTCAGATTCATTTGCTTTTGTTGCATGCACTGTATCCTTTACATCACCTGTTCCAGGCCTCCAAACAACGCCTGACTGGGTGCTCCAGCAGGGGGCTGACTTTGCAGATGCCACATGGACTGCTGGATTGGTAGTGCTAGCCCCACCCTGGTGGCAGGAGAGGGTCTTGATGGAGGTGACTGCTGAGAGGCTGGAGTCACACTGGCTGTAGCCTGCCTGTGATGTGGTTGCTGCAGCTGTTGCTGTGGTACAACTTGGCCCACTTGATAGTCCCCCATTCTGCCCTCTCTTCATCTGGGCCTGATCCGGGCTTTCCTCTGTGTCCTCGGCAATGTGCTCTCCTCCCGGTGGTGTGTCTATGCGGCAAAAGACAAAAGGAGAAAATAAAATATGTGAGTCACTATCTCATTGCTGTTGCACTATGTCACTGACTACATCTCCCATGATGCACCATTTGGGTTTAATATTTTGTGGCAATGGATTTTTGGATGTGGATGATTAGTATGCATGCGCAGAACAGGTTTCAGTGGTGAATTAAACATTTCTAACATATTTCACACTTAGCAGGGTTTGGTGCTGGCTGTGATGTGTCGAGGATCCCAAATCCTATAACAGCCGCCCTCTCCAGGGTACTCTCTACCATGCTGTAGGTCGTACCATTGCTTCTGAATGTCATCCAGGGACCTTTGTGCCACACCCAGGGCATTAAGGCATTGTTGCATTCATCACCATATCTTTCTTTTGTCTGCCCCAGGAACATGGCGCGAGACACTCCCAAATAGCTCCTCATGATTATTGCAGCATTCTTCAATAATTATGTTGAGCTCCATCTCAGAGAACTTGAGCTTCCTCAGTGGCTCCTTTCCACCCTTGACACTGGCCTTGCTGCTCCTGGGTTAATTGACAGCTAAACAGCAGTGTTGGACTGTGCTGCTGTACCTAACCATGTGCTAGTGTTTCTGCTCAGGACTATCCTTGGACACCACTTCCTGTTTTGGGGTTCTTCAGCTCAACCAAGAAGTGTTTTTTCATGGTTTTATCGCACTTGCAATTTGCCTGCGCAATTTGGGCTTGTTTCTGCCATGATGTGAGTCATTACCAACACGCATATCAGGGCGTCTCTTTTGTACGTAAGTATCTTCTAGTGACTTTCAAATTTCAAGTCATAATTTGACTCAATTTGTGAGTCGATATTTTTACAGGGCCTACATCTGGCCCAGTATTTCCTAAATGTCCAATTTGTATGTAGGAAATGCTTAGTACTTGTGCTTTAGGAATCGTAAATAGATAATCCATTTTTGTGTTTCCTTAATTGCAGTCGCAGTTTGCAATTTCTGCTGTGTAGAAACCACAAGTTACAACCAGTTTTTAGCCTTCATACATATGAAAAGGCTTATGCATTTATTAAAGTGCTGAAAATGCCATTCAACCCATTAAGAAATACAAAATTGTTTTCATACATCTGGCCCATTGTGTCTAGGAGAAAAAAAATACTTTCAAGAGATGCAATTATGCACTTTTGGAAACAAAAATCAGAACTTTAAAGAGACATTGAACTATTCTAATTATGGGGCTGATTATAACAGTGATCGGACTGACCTCCCGAACGCCATGTCCGCAGTTCAAATCGGACCGCCGAGGCCGCGAAGTACCTTCGCCGTATTACAATGCATGCAGGTTGAATCGCAGACTGCTGCGGGGAGCGTGTTCTCCATATGGGCCGCAATGGTCGGAATAGCCTTCACATGGGTCGCTATGGTCGGAAATGTTGCTGATAGGGAAACAGACGCCATCATGCCTTTGGTGCCACCAACGAGCAGATTACGATTTAAACCCTTGTACTGCAGTCACTTGTCAGCAGTTTAACAACAGCACTAGACTTCCACATTACTGCTACTGCAAAGCACCCAACAGTGCACTTTGGATGCCCAAAAAATCAACACAGCTAATGGCCATTGCCTGAATAGACACCCCTACATATCATGCAATAAAACGTAGCCCCTCTCAGACCATGATTCTTTGCCTCTATACTGCAGCACAGCAAGTCAGAGCAGCAATATTAGTAACATAAGGCATCCCTTTTCACACAATGCCCACACACACACTTCTCAGACTTTTTCACTTCTTTCTACATATTTTCTTTACTCTCACCCATTGCATTTAATTATTATGTCACCTGCCAAAAATCCAAATTTTCTGACACCAACACTGGTTTCTGTTAAATCGTAATCTGCTCGTTGGTGGCACCAAAGGCGTGTTTGTACAAAAGGGGGTGGTGATGGATGGAGCATCTGAACCAATCAAACACTCACACCCAGACAACAGATCTGGGTTTAATCCATCACCGTTCTTTAGCCCACTCTGCCACCCCAGTTCAGACATGGCCATATGCAAATCAGTCTGACCCTGTGCCTCATGGGAACAGTCCAGCCCGAACTGCCAAGCCATGCCTTCCCTGGACCGGAAACAAGCTTCCGAGGACCGGTTTCTGGCATTTCAGCCGTCTTTAGCCCGGCTTGCTTGAATCCAGTGGCAAAGTGAGCAAGGGACTCACGTCTGAGCATACCCTACCAACTTATGGTGCACAAAGTGGAACAAAAGGGGGTGGTGATGGACGGAGCATCTGAACCAATAAAACACTCACACCCAGTTGACAGTTCTGGGTTTAAACCATCACCGTTCTTTAGCCCACTCTGCCACCCCAGTTCGGACATGGACATATGCAAATCAGTGATGGATTAAACCCAGATCTGTTGACTGGGTGTGAGTGTTTGATTGGTTCAGATGCTCCGTCCCTTGCTCACGTTGCCACTGGATTCAAGTAAGCCGGGCTGAAGACGGCTGAAATGCCAGAAACCGGTCCTCGGAAGCATGTTCCCGGTCCAGGGAAGGCATGGCTTGGCAGTTCAGGCTGGACTGTTCCCATGAGGCAGAGGGTCAGACTGATTTGCATAAGGCCATGTCTGAACTGGGGTGGCAGAGTGGGCTAAAGAAGGGTGATGGTTTAAACCCAGATCTGTTTGACTGGGTCTGAGTGTTTGATTGGTTCAGATACTCCGTCCATCACCACCCCCTTTTGTACCACTTTGTTCGCCACAAGTTGGCAGGGTATGCTCAGACGTGAATCCCTTGCTCACTTTGCCACTGGATTCAAGCAAGCCGGGCTGAAAACGGCTGAAATGCCAGAAATCGGTCATTGGAAGCTTGTTTCCAGTCCAGGGAAGGCATGGCTTGGCAGTTCGGGCTGGACTGTTCCCATGAGGCACAGGGTCAGACTGATTTGCATATGGCCATGACTGAACTGGGGTGGCAGAGAGGGCTAAAGAACGGTGATGGATTAAACCCAGATCTGTTGACTGGGTGGAGTGTTTGATTGGTTCAGATGCTCCGTCCATCACCACCCCCTTTTGTACCAAAGGCATGTTGGCGTCTGTATCCCTATCAGCAATATTTCAAACCATAGCGGCCCATGTGAAGGCTATTCCGACCACTGCGGCCCATATGGAGAACACTCTGCCCGCAGCAGTCTGCGATTCAACCTGCATGCATTGTAATACGGCGGGGGTACTTCGCAGCCTTGGCGGTCAGATTTGGACTGCGGACAGGGCTAGTGGTGGCACGGCAAAATTTAAACAACTGCAACTGCCTTAAGGACCTGCTGCTTAAACACTTAACAGGAGGCGCCAGTGTTGTTTGTCCTTACTCACCTTTCAGCAATGTGACTACTGAGGGTCACATCACAGGCTGATTGTTATTGGTCAAGTGTGGGGTAGGAGAATGAAATGACTACAACTACCATGAGGCCCTGTTGTTTGAACACTTAACAGGAGGCACCAGTGTTTTTTGTCCTTACTCACTTGTCAGCCATGTCACCTATGAGGTTTACCTCACAGGCAGCTAGCCCTTGGTCAAGTGTGGATTAAGAATAATTGTAATGACTACAGCTACCATGAGGCCCGCTACCTCTAACTCTGAACAGGAGGCGTCAGTGTTGTTTGTCCTTACTCTCTTGTCAACCATGTCACACTGAGGTTCACCTCACAGGCAGTTAAGCATTGGTCAAGTGTGGGGTAAGAGTAATTGAAATGACTACAGCTACCATGAGGACCGCTACCTTAACTCTGAACAGGAGGCACCAGTGTTGTTTGTCCATATTCACTTGTTACCCATGTAACTACTGAGGTTCACCTCATAGGCATTTAGCCATTGATCAAGTGTGGGCTAGGAGAGATTGAGATGAGACTACAACTACCATGAGGGACTGTTGCTTGAACACTTAACAGGAAACAACAGTGATATTTGTCCTTACTCACTTGTCAGCCATGTCAACACTGATCCCCAGGTCATATGGGCTGAGCACCTTGCACACAATGCTCTGCTCTGTCACATGTCTACCTACTATGCCTCAACTTACCCTGTTCTCTGAAAATTTAAAGAATGAAGCCATGAGTGACACCATATCAAGAGTGTACCTGAAATATCAGTAATGTATGAAGGTCACCCAGCTGATTTGAAATGACTGGTGGACCCATTGACCCTTAACAGCACACATGATTACCATTGTTAAATCTACTAACAAGTAGTGTATTTATGCCTGTATTGTACACACCTAGGACTAGAAATTTACTAATACACATGTAACTTCTAAATGGTGTTGGCTTCAAGTTATTGGAACATGCCATGTCCATCCGTCATGTCAACATGAAGCATATCAGTAAAGAAATGATTAGGCCCATACCACTTCATGTAATGGATGGCTAAAATGTTCACAGCCTCAGGCTAACATTGGATAATGTGACCGCTGCAGACCATTGACTGTGTCTTTCTCCCGAGATGACCGCATATGTGTCATGCATTTTTTTTGTGGTTTGAAAATCAAATCACTTAGCTCTAAACACTGCTGCTTACAACACCTCCTCATTGTCAGCTGCTGTTTGCTTTCAATACCAGCTGCCATGGAATGCTTTACAGGAAACAGGGCCTCTGCCTTCACTCCAGAGAAACTGCAGACCCTGGTCAAGGAGGTCCTTCCGAGGTATTGCCAGCTCTATGGCTCACCAGAGGAGCAGGTGAGTACTGCAGTTTGTACTCTGCAACAAATATCCTGTCCTATCCCATAGGCCACAATGTGTCTCAGAGTCCCAGACTGACACCAGAGTTTAGTAAGTCAGATAGTGTGTCCCCTATAGCTACAAAGGACAATCATGACATGGTTCATGTGACATTGTACTTTCTGGACTTCACATCACCATATTGATGTGTAATCAGTGCTAAATCCTACACCAGTTACATGCACACATCTATGCATGTATAAATGTTGTGTTGCTTATGTTGAATTTGCAATTCAGTGCATGGCAGATGTGCTAACACATTAATATGCCTTACACCCTAACTTGAGTATGTTTGCTGAAAGTAGCACGTGAGGATAATGTGAGATATGTGTACTGGCCCACATATCACTCAGCACACATGACTGCTCACCTAACCGTTGTCTGTGAGATACCAACACCTCACAGACCCCTTCAGAGTGACCCAAAATGGTCATGTCATATATAGAATGGCCACAAGATGTACTGTTAAGTTAGAAAAATGTGGGCATATAATGGTCATTTCGGAACAGCATGTTCAGGCTGCAGAGAGCAAACTCTGACCGGACAATGAGTTGTACCCTGGATGGCCCAGGCTGTAGCTGAGATAATGTGGTTATGGAACTGATGCACAGTGTACTCTCCCTGTAGATCTGCTGCTCCTCGGATGTGGCCTAAATTAGTGTAACTGGACCATGAGTTGGCCTAAATTCACTACAGTAGGTATGGTGCATGATGAGCTCCCCAGACCTGAGACTACTGTCCATGGACCGATATTGTCACTGTATGTGATTGCCTTAGGACATGCATCTTACGCACATATGTCTGAGATTTTACTGTACCATGAGTGATGCTAGCATTGTACAGGGACATTGCTCATGTGAAACATGTACACTGTCGATAGTTGGGTACATCTGCAGTGCAGTTCAGATGTGCATCACTAGCTGTGTTAGAATGAGCAATAATGTTGTATGTACCATGGTATGTTGATGTCTTCCCATACACACTGTCACATATGCCATTTGGTGTGTCCTGTGATGTCAGGACTCCCCACACAAAACACATGCGGACATAGAATGATGTCCAAATGAGTAAATCAAAGACATAGAATGATGTCCAAATGAGTAAATCACATGCCCACCTATCATCAAAGTGGGAGCTTTCAATGACCCACATGCCAGCCCTTTAATTTTGACCAAAATCTTGGAATGTAGTCAATGCAATGATAACAGTAATGTCTTGGACTGTTTGAATAAAGTCAATTGTCCAGACTGTTCAGGTGTCTGTCAAGTAATGCACCGGTACTGTACCTTTCAAGAGGACACAATGGTGTGCTGTGTTAAATATTAATTCATTTTAGAGCACAATTTGTGTGGGCCAGGGCTATGTGATGTCAGTGGACTGGCCTAGTCAGTATAGGCATATTTAGCATTGGGGGCAGTCCTCAGATGGCTTAAATAGTGTGTAGTACTTCTTTTTGTGATGCTCAGCACGTGCACCTTATACATGTAACATGTGGAATATAGATTGATGGTTATGCTAGCTGTCTACAACCTATGTGTCACTCTAGAAAATAACCCATATCTGGCATGTCTACTCAGTCTCTTCACCTAGTGCATCATTATAGGTGAAAGCTCATCAGAAGGTGTCAATGTGGAAGGCCATCGCCTGGAAGTTGCGGAACCTGGGGTCGCTCGTTGGTGTATTGTTCACTGCAGTAAAGATGGGAGGGCCTGAGTGCCTGCACCCGAAAGATCCTGGAGGTATACCTGGACCTTGATTGGGCAGTTGAGAGCCCAACAGCAGTGAGGAGGGGGTGAGTATTGGCCTGAGTAAAACATTCTTCATGACCATCTATCTTTTGTTATAGGCAGATATTTCCCCAACAAGCTTGAAGGTGACTCATGTTCCACGCAATGGCAGAGTTATTGCATATGTAGGACTGGTAGTAGGTGCATGGTGATAACTGTAGACTATTATCCATGTGATCAGGAACTAAGCAGGGTCGGGGCAATTGTCAGTTTACAGAGCTGAACAGCCACATGGATGCCTAATCTAACAGATCACCTACTTTATCTTTTGCTGTCATTTGTAACAGTGGTCCTAAACAGGGCACTTGTCACCCTTGTGTCTGGAGTGATGCTCCCTCACTACTGTGTCTCATGTGAAGGTGGACCACTTACTTTGTGGCATTGCATACAATACAATCTAGATGCAGACACCATGCACCACTCACTGTTGGTAAGTGGGGGTTGGACATTATCATGAGATGGCTAAAACCATTGGTACCATCTCTAAGACCCCTGGTGCCATCTATATTGATGTCAACATGCTGGCGTGTGTACCTTTATGTTTTGTACTGTCATGTGTACAACTGTTCAATACATGATTTTAGGATCTACAAGGTTTCCATTCTGACTGTGTTGGTCTATGTGTACAGGACAATATTAGTCTGTGATGGGTATACAGAGTAGATGTAACGACATACAGGGGTGTGTACATATGGGTGGGTGAGTCACACATACCCAATGACAATGATGGATGTCATTAGCCATTGGTGAATTGGTATTTGAGTTTGCAAGACAAGGAATGTAGAGTGTATTCCCTTCCCTTTTGAACATGAGTAAGACCTCTTTATGAACTGCATACTTTCTGAGCCTCATGCAATTTCAGTTTTCTAATGGAATTGACATTTGCAAAGTGAAAAACGTGCGCTCATATGAACCAATCTTGACTGCGGATGTTCCTAGGCAGACTCATGTAAATATTTCTTTGTGCTGAAATCACACACCACTTGGAGCCACATTGTCTCCATTTAACTCTTCGGTGCTACAGGCGACACCTAGCTAAGCTACTCATGTGCAACATTCAAATGTGTCATCTGGCAGTGGATAGATGTGAAAGTGTCACTTGGGAAGTGTGAATAGTGAATAATGGGCACTTCCATGTCACCTTCTTCTTGGTATTATTAATAACAAAGGAGGGAGGGAGAGAAAAGTGGATTCAGTCTCCCCAGGCATATTTCATAAACAAAATAGAATCCACTAAGACTGTGGGGGTGGTGGTCCCTACTATGGTCCTGAAGAAGGAGTTTTTCACTCCGAAACATGTCCATGTAGACGCACAAATGAGGTTGATATACATAATTATACACTAGCAACCTCTCACTGCACCCCTTTTAATGATACCAGCCGGGGGCTTAATAAATGTTTATTTTTTCACCCCACGAGCCAGGTATTTTTTAACTATCACCTTTCACCACTCCACCACTCACATTTATTACCCACACACATTCACACATAGTCCACAGATAGTGCTCCCACGTAGTCGTTGGTCGCAGCACGCCGCATCCCGTAGAGGGGTGCGAAGACCCCGATGATGAAGCATGACACCAAGGGGCCTGTTGGTGTGTGAGGGGTATTTATACAACACTGTGTGCTCCCCACCATAGTAGGGACCACCACCCCCACCGTCTTAGTGGATTCTATTTCGTTTATGAAACCTTCTTCTTGGTAGTCACATATTGCTGCAACTTAGCTGTAGCATGTGCACACTAGTTCCACATTTTTTTTCAAACACCTGACGATTTGCTGATTGCAGGGCCTTGTGTGTCTAGGTAGAGATTAAGGGGTTCATTAGGATTTCGGGCGGATTGCCTCCGCCAGGCTGGCGGTGGCCACCGCCAGCCTGGCGGAGGCAATTCGCCTGACATCCTTCCCTGAATTACCCCCCGCCATATTAGTATGGCGGGGGGACCACGGCGGAAGAAAACACCGCCCGCCACTTTTCCGGAAAATGTTGAATATGGTGGCGGTGTCTATGAGACACCGCCAGCCATATTACAAAGGCAAGAGTGCAATGCCTTTCTGTAAAGGCAGGCGGTCTTCACTCTGAGGGCCCCCTGCGGGCCCCCAGATTGAAGGTGAGTGGGGGGGTGCAAACGGGTGGGTACCTGTGGTACCCCCCTTCATTTTCATTTCCAAAGCGGCAGGCACCGCGCGGTGCCTGCCGCTTTGGAAATGAAAATGCTGTGATGTATTGCCAGCATTGTGGCAGGCGGTGCAGAGAGCACTGCCCACCAGAATGCCGAGAATACAGGATGTGCCCGCCACTGTGGCGAGCACATCCTAATGGCACCCCCGGGACCCCTGCCCTAGAGGCGGGCGGTCCCGTTTTCCAATAGGCTGGCGGGCGGGCAAAGCCGGCCCGCCATCCTAATGAGGCTCTAAGCCTGGGAAGAGTTCGTGGAGTTTCACTATGCGGAACTTCGCAAATTGCAAAAAAAACTCTGCCCGCTAAGCGGATCTCTGCAAGTTGCGGAGTGCATTAGATAAATGCTGTTTGCTGTGATTTTCAGTGCAAGATGCTTATCCACACTGTGCAATCATCGCGAATGACACCATGCATAGCGCAAGCGGGTACTGCTTCCTTTCTGCTACTCGAGTAAATTTTTACGGTGAGTAGACAAAATATCGAGTTTAAAATATCGCTATACAACAATATCGATGTTTTAATTTCGATGGTACAGAATATCGATGTACTGTAATATCGATGGACAGAATATCGACTTTAAGGTAAGTAATATCGAAGTTAGTAATATCGACATCAAATATATCGATGTTACTAATATCGAAATTTTGTTTAGTGTTATGTATTTTTATATGTATTTTATATATTTGTTAAACATGTTTTTTAATGTATGTTTAGAAATTAGTAATTTTGTTTACATTTTGCTTTTAATATCAGAGCAGGTTTTGGGTTTATAAGGGAATAGGGTGGGAAGTAATTTAATTATAATTAATTAATTAATATTTTTTTTATATTATTGACTAATAATTAATTAATAATTCATAATTAATTGGTAATTATTTACTATTAATTAGTTAATTAAATTAATTAGATTTAATGTATTAATAGTTTTAATTTATTGTTATTGTTAATCAATAATTAATTGGTAATTCATTATTATTAAGTGATTAAATGATAATTAATATTTTGATGTGATTTACTTATGTGTAGTGGGTTGTGGGTTTATAAGGGAATAGGGTGTGAAATGATTAAATTAAATTAATTGAAGAAATTGTATTTATTTATTGGTATTTATTAGTAATTATTTGTTAATTAATTAATTGGTAATTAGTATTTTAAATTATTTTATAACACTAATTATAAATAATGTATTCATAAATACTGTTTATTGTTATTGTAATTTATTTGTGAATTAATTAATATTTGGTCATTAATTATTAATTGGTAATTCATATTTGTTAATTACTTAATTTATAATTATATCAATTTAATAATATTAATTGTTATTAATTGATATTTTGATTAATTGTGTTTGTTTGTATGTGTAGTGTGTTGTGCTTTAAAGGGGGGGTAGCGTGGTAAGTAATATTTCGTTATATAAGTAAATATTATTTATTAATATTTGGTATTTAGTAATATATTTTTGTAAATAAAATATTACAATTTTTTTATTTTTTTTAAATATGTCGTTGATAAGTACGTTAATATAATGCTTACGCTATCCAACGCTTTCCCTACTGTTGCACCCTCTGGAGTGGGAATAGTAATTTTTACCCCTACGCTATCCAACAATTTCCCTACTCATGCAATATGTGGAGTAAGTATATATATTAATTTATATGTTTTTAATTTATTTAAAATGTATTTTTATTAGTTATTTTTTAATATGTTCTAATGTTTATATCTATAATTTTTTTAATAATATGTATTTTTTAATTATTTTTACATTATTATTCATACATTTAAAAAAACGATATTTTTTACTTCGATATTTTTGTACTACGATATTTTTTTCTTCAATATTTTTGTACTTACCTTTATGTAGATACAACTTCGATATTTTTGATGTCGATATTTTTGTGTCGATATTTTTGTATGTCTATATTATGTCTCTCGATATTATGTCATACATCCGATTTTTACATGAGCAGCAGCTTTCTCAACGCAAACGCCGGTCGCTCAACAAATTTTTCTGAACTAGGCGAGCTCTGTGTAATGTGGAGTGTGAAATACTCCCCAAACTTTGCGAGCGGAGCGGAGTTCACCGCCCAGACTTAGTAGAGATGCTTTCCATGTGGACATCCAATTTGATGACATCAGGTAACAATGGTATGCCAAAAGTGCCTAGGTTGACAGGGTGATGATATTTTATGCTACCCACATGAGGTGGGATTTGGGACATGGTCACACATGCAGTTGGAGCAGACTGTGGTTAAGTCACCATTATGTGTGACTGTGCACATGTCATGTAGCATTCATGCATGTGCTCATGCCAATATTGGAGGAAATGTAGCCACCCTTCTGTGTGTTGTGATCTGTGCAATTGTCTAATGTGTTGTATTAGGATCTTTTAGCCCAGTGTGTAGACGTACTTGCAATGAACCTATTTCTACTATTATTTCAGCATCAACCCAAGGCAGCAGAGGAGACAGGGCCGAGACCATTAGGGAAGCAGTTATCACAGTGGTTCCAGTCGCACCATTGACACAGAAGGAACCCAGTGGCCCAGAGGGTGATAGGAGTGCTATGTAGGAGGCAGATGAAATATCAGCATTGTCATCATCTGAGTTGAGATACATTGGCCACTCTCTGGTGTTGGTGGAACCCCCTGGACCTGCATCTGCAACATCCATGTCTGTGTGAAGGCAATTAATATTCTGAGGCAGATCTCTGTTGGTCAGACTGCAATGCTGAATGCCATTCAGGTATAAAGCCACCAGCTGACGCAGATGGTGTGGTACCTGGACGGCATCCACAATGACATTTCTGCCCTACAGAGATCTTCCACACTCAAAGCAGCCATCCATCAAATACAGTTTTTCACCTCTCCTCCTGCCTCTTCCCCATTCACAATCCCTATTACCAAAGCACACACCCACATAAGCATGCATCCCCTCAAAATCCACTGGCAGCACACAACAACAGAAACAGAAGAAAACACACAGGCATGCAACTACTCACCAGGCATCCAACCAATTCACCACTGCATCCAGTGACATACACCCTGACACTACACCCTCAACACCACATCCATACACAACACACATAGATCCAGACGCCACACCAGCAGACAAAGCTACTACACACATACAGGCAGACACCCCACCATAGGACTCAGCCACTACACACATAAAGGCAGACACTATACCACCCCTGACACAGGTACTACAGACATACAGACAGACACCACACCTCCAGGCACATCTACTATGCACATACAGGCAGACACTACTCCAACAGACACAGCCACTACTGACATCACACACTCTGACACCACAACCACACCACCAGCCACAGACAAATCACACATTGGCATGGGACAGGAACATTCATCACCCAAAAACACACAGAGACATGCACAAGCAGCACGTGCATCCACACCTTAGACTTGACATCACTCTACCTCCAGAACCCAATGTCTTGGCTTACCTCCTCCCCAGTCTTCCAAAGAACTTACCCTGTTTGCTCTTGACCTCTTCCTTGCCACAGCTATCCCCTCCAAAAGCCAAAAGGTCATCTTTCCCACCCCACCCCTACCCTTCCCTTCAACCCCAAAAACATCATACCCCACTAACCACCTCGCTATCCCACAAGACAATAAAAAGGAAACCTACCATCCATAAACCACAGATCAACCGATCAACCCAACCCTCCCGATCCCAACGCCAGTCCACCCAAAATACATCATTCAAATGCCTGGACTGCCTACTAAATGCCCGTCCCTGGAGAGATTTCCCTGCAGTGTTCCGATAGGCAAGTTGGGTGGCACAGTAGTATGCTGGACCACATACTGAATTTTGGACTAGCCACTGCCCTTTGTTTTTGGATCCCAATGTGTACTCCATACTAAACAACTTGCTTTGCTTAGAACACCTTTGTCCAGCCATTGCTACTGATGCTACATGTTGTTATTGGCTAATTTGGGATGTGTGACTAAAGGTGTGTTTGTTTGACCATGATAGCTGATCCATTTGCAGTGGTAAGTATGGTGAGACCTTGGAACAAATAATATTGTTACAGAGGATGAGTGTTAATGTTAAATGGATGTATATGTGGGATGAATTCCAATTGGGGCTCACATTGCTTTGGGTGGTGTCTGCTACAGTAAATATTGCAGCTTGACTTAGCCAATGTCCACGTCTTTGAGCTTGCTGTACTACCTGGGATGCCGGATGGATATGTTTTTAATGTGTACAAAGCAGATATTTATTTTTACACACATGGGGGATGTTGTATTATCATACCTAATTAGTACTTTGGATAAACATGTACCCTTTTTCATGTGCGTTCTTTCCAAATACTTTTACTAGATGTCTGACAACTGTTGTTGCTGCAGTGGTTTGTTTAATGACTTGCATTACACATTAGGCACATGCGCCTGCCACTTTGTGGCAATATTTTTGGTCCTTGATATACCTCATGCCACAGATCCTGTGCACATGGAAACATTGAAGCAGGTGCAATATGGACCGTGGCCTTGGTCTGTTCCCTTCGAGTAGTCGCTTTAGTTTGAGTAGCCAAAATCTGCAGGGAGTCTTTACATTGTGGCTATTAACCCCTTCCCTGCTACCGTCGGCTGTTGGCCGCCGCGAGAACTACCTCCCTGGTGCTGCGAACGGTAAACAGTCAAAATATCGAGTTGTAAATATCGACCTGCAGAAATATCGAGTTAGAAATATCGAAGGTAAAGAATATCGATGTCAAGAATATCTTTGGACAGAATATCGACACTAAGGTAAGTAATTTCGAATTTTTTTATATCGATGTAAGTAATATCGAAGTCAGTAAAATCGATATCAAATATATCGATGTTACTAATTTAGATGTTACTAATATCGATATTTGTACTATTGTTATGTATTTTAATATGTATTTAATATGTATGTGTTATTTTTTTTTGTAAAGTATTTTACTTGTTTTAAATTATATGTGAACTATTTTCATATATTTATAATGTTATTTTTAAGTCAATTTTATGTTTTAGTACCGGAGAGGGTTGTGGGTTTATAGGGGAATAGGGTGGGAAGTAATTTAATTATACTAAATTAATTATTATTTTTAAGGAATTTTAAATTAATTTTAATTAATTTGTGCGTTTAAGTTCTGTAGCGGGTAGTGGGTTTATAGGGGTATTGGGTGGGAAGTATTTTAATTGTAATTAAGTAATGAATTATTTGTATTTATTGGTATTGATAATTTATGTATTTTTAATTAATTATTAATTGGCAATTTATTTTTTTAATTGGTAATTACTTTATTTAATTGGTAATTAATGTTTGTAATTGGTAATTAATATTTGTACTTGGCAATTAATTTATTTAATTGGTAATTAGTTTATTTAATTGGTAATTATTGTGTGTAATTGGTAATTAATTTATTTAATTGGTAATGTATTTATTTTTTATTGGAAATTATTTTTTAATAGTTAATTAATGTCTTATAAATAATTGTATTGTTTAATGATTTGTAAGAATTTTTTTGGTAACTAATATTTATTAATTAATATTTATTGGTATTAATTGTTAATTTATTGTTAATTAATTATTCAATTCTAATTATGTTTTTTTTATTATTAATGGGTATTTCTAAATGATGTTTAGTTATTTAAAATTTAAAATATTAATACATTTAAATAAAAAACATAATTTTTAAGTATGATATATTTAATTTGTATGGTATCCAAAGCTTTCCCTGCTGTTGGACTCTCTGGAGTTGGAATAGTAAATGTTACCCACCCGCTATCCAACGCTTTCCCTACTGTTGCACTATCTGGAGTGGGAATAGTATTTTTACCCCTACGCTATCAAACACTTTCCCTACTGTTTCACTCTCTGGAGTTTCAATAGTAATTTTGACCCCTACGCTATCCAACGCTTTCCCTACTGTTGCACTCTCTGGAGTGGGAATAATAATTTTTACCCCTACGCTATCCAACGCTTTTCATACTGTTGCACTCTATGGAGTGGGAATATAAATTTTTACCCACCCGCTATCCAATGCTTTCCCTACTGTTGCACTCTTTGGAGTGGGAATAGTAATTTTTACCCCTACGCTATCCAACACTTATTCTAGTGTTTCACTCTCTAGAGTTGGAGTAGTGATTTGCACTCCTACGCTATCCAACGCTTTCCCTACTGTTGCACTCTCTGGACTTGGAATATTAATTTTTACCCACCCGCTATCCAATGCTTTCCCTACTGTTGCACTCTTTGGAGTGGGAATAGTAATTTTTACCCCTACACTATCCAATGCTTTCCCTACTGTTGCACTCTCTGGAGTACGAATAATAATTTTTACCCCTACGCTAGCCAACGCTTTCCCTAATGTTTCACTCTCTGGAGTTGGAATAGTAATTTTTCCCCTACGCTATCCAACGCCTTCCCTACTGTTTCCCTCTCTGGAGTTGGAATAGTAATTTTTACCCCTATACTATCCAACGCTTTCCCTACTGTTGCACTAAATGGAGTGGGAATAGTAATTGTTACCCACCCGCTAGCCAACGCTTTCCCTACTGTTGCACTCTCAGGTGTGGGGATAGTCATTTTTACCCCTACGCTATCCAGCGCTTTCCCTACTGTTTCACTCTCTGGAGTGGGAATAGTAATTTTTTACCCCTACGCTATCCAACGCCTTCCCTACTGTTGCACTCACTGGAGTTGGAATAGTTATTTTTACCCCTATGCTATCCAACGCCTTCCCTACTGTTGCATTCACTGGAGTTGGAATAGTAATTTTTACCCACCCGCTATCCCTACTGTTGCACTCTCTGGAGTGGGAATAGTAATTTTTGCCTCTACGCTATCCAACGCTTTCCCTACTGTTTCCCTCTTTGGAGTTGGAATAGTAATTTTTACCCCTATGCTATCCAATGTTTTCTCTACTGTTTCACTCTTTGGAGTGGGAATAGTAATTTTCAATTCTACGCTATCCAATGTTTTCCCTACTTTTGCATTTTCTGGAGTGGCAATAGTAATTTTACGTCTTACGCTATCCAATGTTTTTAATCGTTTTTTTTTACTTTGAATAGTACTTTTATTTATTTTTTATTAAATATTTTTTTAATGAATTTAGATAATGTTTTATTTTACTAATTTAAAAATACTGAAAGTATATTTAATTTATTAAAATGAATTATTTACTTTTTTTGTTATTATTTTATGTGTGCATATCTATTTGTAATTTATAGTATTTTTAAATAATTTATAAGTAATTAAAGTAATTATTAAAACTTATTATTAAATAAGTATATAATATATAATTTACATATGTGTTTAATTAATGTTCTATTATTATATATGTATTATTTATTAATTTTAAACATTACTAAATATTTTTAACCATGTTTATTTTATTTATAAGTATTATTTAGTTTATTTTACACATTATTTTTTAACAGATATAAAACGATATTTTTAATAACGATATTTTTAACATCGTTTTTTTGTTTCGATATTTTTGTACCTACCATGTTGTAAATAGGATGTCGATATACTTGCCTTCGATATTCCAGCGTCGATGTTTCTGTAGGTCGATATTTTGTCTGTCGATATTCTGTCATAGATTCGCTGCGAACGTCCAACGGCCGACGTGGCCCCGCCCGTTTTGCAGAAGGGCCGCACTGCCGCGAAATCGCGGCCGTGGCAAAGGGGTTAAATGTATGAGACTGTGGTTTGTAGTATTCCCATTTACCTGAATTTCCTTTTTCATGTGGGTGATGTGCGAAGGCCCATTACTGTGCTTTAGCAGATGAGGTGTACTTTGTTTTCCTGAGAAATTCATACTGATGTATGTTTGATGGCACAACAGGACCTTGCTTATAAGCAATGTGAGGGTGTCACAGAAGATGATTGCAATGTTATTCATGAGGAGGTGCTGGTTTGTGACACTGTTTATTGCACACATCTGTGCACTGACTTGTGAGATGTGAACACATGTAGAGTTTGCATGAGTGTGCCTGTATTGTCACTTACCTGGACATGGAGGATGTCATGCAGCTGTGACGAGAACATATATTCTGTGATGTTGCGTAGGGCGACACACAAAATATGTTTGGACCATGGATACAGTCCCCCAGCCTTATCCACGGTGTTGTGGCTCCAGGTTGGGTGGATGTAGTGTCACAACCCTATGATTGATGTATTGCGTGGGACAAAGTTGAATAGGAATGCCTTCAGTCAGGTGATGTGCAGTGTCTGTAGATTTTCACCAGGGATGTTTGACCTGTCCACACTGAACCATGCACATGCTATCTGTCGTCTATGTTGCGGTGAACTTGTACAGTGTGGTGAAGTTTGTGTTTCATTTTGTTTTTCGACTTCTCCATAAGAGGAATTTGAGTCGGATGACTATACTGGGTGAGGGTCTCTCAAAGGGGTGTGGCTCATGTACATGAGGGCGTGGCTTACAAGCATGTAACCTGTACATCTGTGAGTGGCATATTGTCCGCACAAACAATATTTCCCTACCTCTGTCATTGTACAACATAACGTTATTTGAAACTAGTTACATTGCACCTACACAAAGCCAAGACTATTGGTATTTGCCAATGGTTGATAGTTTAATTAGTTATTGTAGCAACGACTATGACTTAATTGCTCTTACTGAGGTATTTTGAGTCCCTATGCAGTTACAGCAACAGCAGTGAAAGTTGATCCTGCTTCAGAGTTTAATTTAATTTGCACACTGAGGATAAGTGCAAATATGAGAGTTTGAAAGGACCCGTCTCATCTCTGCATCTGCTTTTTCGCCCTGGCGTTGCTAAGTACTGGCAGACCATGGACCACTTCAAGCCCTGCTTCAAAACTCCCACCACTCGCTCTATCCACTGTCCTTTCAGGCCCCCTCATGTCCTTCTTCTCATGAAATATGTATTGGAAAGATGTCCCAGTGTGGTGACTTGTGAACATGTTGCTCACATACCACCACTCATACAAAGCAAGCTACGCCCCTTGTTTTCCATGGACATGCATTAATTTGCTGAGGACTTCACAGGTATGTGCAGGACTTACTGGTGGCTGCTTCCACAACAGTGTTGATTTTGGGCATTATCGAGCAGGTACAGCAGGGGCAGGACATGCACGATATGCTCCATGTCGGCCAAGTCCCTGAGAAACGGTGTACATGATGGTTGATAAATTATCCTTCTTTTTCGATGATAAGATCAGGGATATATATCGATCCTTCCGGTCGAGGAATGGGACCTATGCGCAGACAACCACCAGTGGCGATTTACAAACCGCCCTGTTGACTGAAAACCAACCAGTAACTAAGGAACAGGTTGCGGAGGTTATTGTTAAAATCAAATCCGGATCTCCTACAGATCTGTTCCCCCTCGAATGATCAAGATCCTGGCTACCTCTCTGATACCAAGGCTCACTGAGAAATTCAATCTTTCTCTGAACCAAGCCATTGTTCCTGCTAGGTGGAAGAAAGCCCTTGTCAGGCCTATCCTGAAGAAGCCTACTTCAGATGCTAGTGAACTAGCTAACTATCGTCCTATCTCATTGCTGCCTTACTTTGGGAAAGTTCTTGAAGCCTTAGTAAATAGACAGCTAACAGGCTATCTCGAAGGACAGATTCTGCTAGATCCCTCTCAATCAGGGTTTAGGGCAGCGCATAGCACCGAGACAGCGGTAGTCGAAATGGTCGATAACATCAGGCTTGCCCTTGACAAAAAGGAATCAGCTATTTTGGTGCTATTAGATCTATCGGCCGCTTTTGACACCATCTCCCATGACATCTTGTTATAACGGCTCTGGGAGATGGGGGTTCAGGGGAAGGCCTTGGACTGGTTTAAGAACTATTTGAAAGGTCGATCGACCTCGGTTCACTTTGGTCTTAGGGCAGCATGTAGTAGATCAGTGTGTTTTGGAGTACCGCAGGGCTCCATTTTGAGCCCCATGCTCTTCAATCTGTATCTGACTCCCTTAGCCAAAATAATCATACTGTATGGCTTTGAAACTGTATCGTATGACAATGATACCCAGTTGCTGATAACTTTTGGCCCGACCCCTCAGACACTATCATCAGATTCAAGAAATGTATGACCCACATTGATAACTGGATGGGTCAAAGTAAACTGCAACTGAATAAGAACAAAACTGAGATAATTCTGTTTGGCAGAGCTGAAGATCATTGGTCCAGTGACTGGTGGCCACAACCATTGGGCCCCTGCCCCCCACCAAAATCATCTGTTTGCAACTTGGGGATCATCATCGACAATAAACTGTTGATGAAAGCTCATGTGGACCGCGTCGTGGACACTTGTTATGGAATTTTACGCAATCTGCGCAGGATTTTTAAGTGGTTACCAATCAACTCACGTAAACCATTGATCCAGGGACTAATTATGAGTCGAGGGGATTATGATAATGCACTATTGGCTTGCATAAATGACAATCTCTATGCCAAGCTACAAATCCTTCAAAACACAGCTGCCAGACTAATTTTGGATCTACCCAGGAGATCATTCTCATGTGCCAATTTGAAATTCCTACACTGGCTACCAATTAGGCTGAGAAGCAAATTTAAGACTCTCTGCCTCATACATAAGAGCCTCTACCATTCTGGCCCAGGGTACTTAGTTAATAAACTGCAGAAATGCCAACCAAACAGAACCCTGAGATCTAGCTCTAAATTTCTCTTAACACCATTGAGAGTGCGCACCACAAGACAAGGTGGACAGTATTTTTCTTATCTCGCCCCCCATCTCTGGAACAAGCTCCCCCCACATATCTCTTACATTTCAGATCACATGTCCTTTCGTAAGGAACTAAAAACCTGGCTATTTCCCAACTAATAGCTTTTGATCACCCTCACTGTGTCCACAAGCGCCTTGAGACCTAACGGTGATATGTTGCGCTAAAGAAGACCTTATGACTTATAACTTTATGACTTATGTCAGCCTTCTATCCCTCCCTTTCCACCAATCTCTGATGAGGTGGTTGGACTGCCATGGTCGGCTCCTCGGATGGGCATTTTGTAATTGGGTGGGCGGTTCGTAAGGCGGTACACTCTTTCCGACTAGCTCCATTGGTCCTTTCCGATGCCACCACGTTCTAATTTTCATTGATGAGCCAGAAGAACCCTGGTGGATGAACTTATGTGCCTTTGCAAGCATTCCCTTCTTGCCTCTTGATCACAGAAAGACTGTTGTCCAGGCATTAATCATTTCCAGACTGGACTACGTTAACGTCCTGTACTTAGGCCTCCCCGGATACCTGCTTAACCGCTTACAGTTGGTCCAGAAAGCAGCTGCTAGAGCGGGCCTCTTGCTCAAACCCAGGACTCATATCTCTCCTCACCTCAAGGCCCTACATTGGCACCCTGTAAAAAATAGAATCTGTTTTAAGGCCTTGGTACACTTCTTTAAGGCCATATAATGAAACGGAGCACAGTACCTCAGAAGGAGAGTCACGCATCATGTGCCTACAAGAACCCTGGGGCACTCCACACTGAATGTGGCTTCCATCCCTTGGATACACCACACTCATTCCGGTGGCCGTTCCTTCCAGTCGCAAGGTGCCTTTGCCTGGAACCTCCTTCCTTTAACACTCAGGCAGGTGTCCAACATAACCGTGTTCAGGAAATGCTTAAAACTTGGCTCTTCCATAACTAATTCCTGGTCTCCCGCCTGAGGGGCAGCTGCGGGTCTGATAGAGTCTTTTTAGCACCAGGCACTCTTTCTGAGTAGTTGCATGCTTTACAGAATGCTCTTTTATTCAATCATTCATTGTAATCCAGCAGTCGGAGTGACACTTCAGACGAGACTGCAGCAGGTCTATGGAAGCCAGCCCGACTGACATCATAATGAGGCCCTATGTATTTTGAGAACTGAAAACAGAACTTTTAAGAGACATTTGAACTGTTCTTGGGCAAACAGTGAGAGTTTGCTGATTGGCTGGGAAAAGGCCAACCAGACCCCACAGCTGTAGGAATACTTCTGTCAGTAGGAGTTGAAGTTTAGCAATCAGATCCTCGAACCACTAAAGGAAGATACTGAGAGGGAGATCCAGGTGTAGACAATGTTAGGCCAGTCATTGGTCAGTTTGTTATTTTGTCCCATTCCTTTAGTCGATACCCGGTTATGAGGCTTAACTTGTTGGTCACTCCATGGACCACTGAGGGGCGTAGTAGAACTATCACTGCGTATCGCTCCTCCAGGTTAGTGCCACTGACCAAATGTTCACCTTGTGGTTTGACTGTATGCTGCATGTGAGAGTTCATGGAGAGGCTTTATCAGTTCAGTAGTCCAGGGATCTTACTTCTTGTTTCAGTTTCATTATGAAGACGTCAGCATATAATTCAGTTAGTCAGCTGAAATTGAGTTTAGGTATCAAATTTCTGCTGTATAAAATAAGCTCTGATTTCTATGTTTTTCCAAGAATTTGCTGACGTCTATAATGGCTGTAAATAAAGCGCTCTTTAAGTAATGGCATTGTTGAGTTTTGTGACTATCATGAAAAAGTGTGTCTCATCAGTCTACTGCCTAATGCACACCTCACTCTTTCATCAGTGTACTGAGTTGTTTCACATATAAGTTAAAGACTGTGAGAGCCAGGATTAGTTCTTGTGGTACTCCATAAGGAACAAGGAGGATCTCAGGGTCACCAGTTTTCACTGTACCCTGTTTTTCGGGTTTGAAGCAAACTATTTTAGCCCTGATTCTAGGAAACCTATGTGAACTTCAAGGGTATCAATGAGCCTTTGATGAATAAAGGTGTCAAAGGCTGACTTAAGTTTGAGCAGGATCAACAGACATGCTTGTTCATTGTCAAACATATCATGGATGCTATTTATCATTTTGATGGTAGATTCTTCATTGCTATAGCATTTGTGGGAACCAGATTGATGGTCCTAGTAGAGAATGTATTATTAACTAAACGTGTTGAGTTGGTTTGCTTTGCATTTTGGATTACTTTGCCAGGCCGAGGAAAATGAGTCACTGGTCTTTAGCCGGAGAGAGAGCTTGGGTCAGCTTGCATTTTTTTTAAATTTGGGAAGATGTGCTCTTCTTTCAAAGCATCCAAGGGGTTTCCTTTGCTGAAAGAGGGATTGGTGATAGGATTCCAGATTTCTGCAAACATCATTTTGATGAGTGTTTCTAAAATATGCATCAGGCTAGAACTCAACACTTAATGACTTGAATACATTTTAATTGAGCATTTTCTATTTCAGAAAAAATTAATCCAAGCGTTCTTTAGTATGGTTGGATGTGTTGTTTCTAATTTTCTGAGCTTGGATTTTAGTTTTTGTTTCTGATGGAAGATATTGTGGCTGTGAAATAGTTTACACATTTGTTGCACGTTCCGTCAAATGTTCTGGGTGGGAAGAATGGGGTTTGATGTCGTTTTTCACAATTTTGTTTATTTTTTTCAGTTTATTTATAAACTTCTTGATCGTCTGTTTTTGGGATGAAGATCTGAATCTGTTTACGTGCAGGTGTGTGAATGTAAATATTTTGTGCCCGATGTAGTTAATCTCGATTTACCTACTCTTAAATACCGAATCATACCGATTCGGTATTTAAGAGTAGGTAAATGGGATGTAGGTAATTTTACTTTTGAAATTACCGAATCGGAATGATTCGGTAATTACCGAATCGGTATTTACCAATTCGGTAATTCCCATTGATTCCTATGGGCCTTGAGGCCCATAGGAATCAATGCCAATTACCGAATCGGTAAATACCGATTCGGTAAAATTACCAAATTTGAAAGGGGGACAGGGTGTCACTTTGACACCCTGTTGCACCCCTCAATTGTGCATGGGTGCACATGTTGCTGACATACATGCCCTTAGGGCATGTATGTCTGCAACATGGCAAATTTTTTAAAGCAAAAAAAATGCTTTTTGAAGGGTTTTCATTATTTACCACCAACTTCTAGTTGGTGGTAAATAACGAATTCTTAAACCCTTGTAGCACTGATTACAGTGCTACCTACAAGTTAAATTACAGAATCGGTAATTTTACAAATTCGGTATTTCACCGAATCGTAAAAATTACAGATTCGGTAAAATTACTGATTCTGTAATTTAACATGCCCCTACATCTCAATATCCAAATACCGGTGAGAAACGGCCGAAAATACCGATTTTCGGCCTTTTCCGTCCGGTATTTGCCTACCTACATCGGGCCCTTTGTGAGGTCATTGAAGGCTGCCTGGCATAAATATGTCTAATAAGATAATGTCTTGCTCTAGAGTACACCACTCAACATTATTGCAATTACATGCAAGTGGCACTTGATGTTCAATTGTGCATTTTTAAGTGTTCTGGTGAAAATTTCGCAAGCAAAAATGTATGTTTGGCATGCCTCACTTTCACTCAAGCAGGTGCATTGGATTCATATGCTGTTGGAAGCCCCAAATAAACATTACATATGAGGATGTATTGTCTCCACAACATAACTCTAGATGGAATCCATTTCTCCAATGAAAATACATAAATACATAGAGGGATATTCTCAAGAACGGGCCATAATTATCGCCAACCTAGGATAATTCAATTTTACATAACATCGTCTATTGTGGAAAACGAATGCTGTGTTAACAGCGTATTCTCAACACGCCAGCAACAGGCTATAGTTTCCCGATAACACGTCAAATGTCCACATTCAAATTACAGGGACTCCAATAAAAAAGGACAGCAGAACGTAAAAACAGTGGCGATGGGCCCAACAGAGATAAAAATAACAGCAATAAGCAGCGCCAGGCTTGCTATTCCCATGTTAGGGGGGAAAAAAATCCCAAAAAACCTGAAAGAAAACATAAACAAAATCCAAACAACTGAGAAGCACCATGGAGGAAACTGGAGCAACTAGAGAGCCCAACCAGAACCCCAGAAACCCCCTGGAGGACCAGCCAGGGACCTCAGAGAAGGAGAAGGGCAAGGCGAAAAAGAAGAGAAACCCACGATTCAGTCTGGAGAAAAACAAGATCCTGATTACGGAGGTGATCAAACACCACCAACAACTGTTAATCACCTCCACTGTGTCATTGACAACTAAAAATGCAATATGACAGTCTATCTTGACCAAGTTGAATGCAGTTCGGAGCGAAGAGAAGGGAAGTGGATGACTGCAAGAAGCGCTGGAATGATGTGAAGCACAAAACCAAGCTGAAACTCGCTAACAACCGGAAAGCAGCAATGCAGACTGGAGGTGGGAGTCCAGCGCCACAGCAGGAGCTGGATGAGATGGAGGAAATGGTGTCCACAGTCATCACTGGGGAGATGGTGGCATGAGCTGGGGGCCCGGAAACTCCTCAACATGACCTGACCCAACAGCAACAGGGTGAGTAACGACCAGGGACTGGGGGACGGGGGGAGATGGGCACAATGGCACGCATGTACAGTTAAGTGTAGCACAGTGGACACCCACAATGACTCTGGATCATGTCACTGATCTCCTTGGCCTACTGCAGCACACATAGTAACAGCAAGTAGGCCCCCGTTGACAATGTACCCAGAGGGGGCCCTCCGCACACAACACTAATCTCACAACAAACCCTTGCACATGTGCTGAACCCAGCAAAGCTGTGAGTCCTTGAGCCACACTGACAATGCAAGTGACACTGCATGACGATTAGCATGGTTGCAGTCCAATTATCATGACATGGTGCACGCCATGACACTGAGGTGACTGTGTGTGGTCCAAATCCATAAAGGAGCAGGTCACACTCTGACACATCCACGTGCACAAACAAACCTTGACGTCAACAAGGCGTCTGCGGACAAATCATGCCCAAGAGTCCCAACCCCCATCAAGAGTCCAATGTACCCAAGTCTGCAACATCTCAGCACTGTATAAGCACAGAAGTAAAAGGCACACTGCCTGAAAGGGATAAGGGCTAGCAAAATTAGAGCTGCAGGGGCGACTCTCCCACAATGCAGCGCACACATATAAGAATTAGAGCACATCAACATTGACAACAATGTGGTACAAACTGCAACACTTTCACAAAAGAACAGAGGACACAACTGTTGCCGCTTGTGTGTAGAAACTGGCCAATCACATTTGGCACAGCAGGAACCTGTGAGATGATAATGTACAAGTACAACCTCAAATTCCTGATGGTGTAGAAATGTCCACTGTCCCGCATCAAATAGGCATCTCCTCCCAAACAGTCACAATGTACATTGTCATGCAGTCTGTTTGTAAACTTGTCCAATGCGTGAACATACATGGAACACACTGCTAAACTGCATCTCCCCTTTAAATTGCAGAGGGATAATCAATACCTCTTGCAGAGCAGACCGTATATCTCTTCATTGATGATGAAGAGGCCCTCCACACCATCGATACAGACGTCCTCCAACAGCTCATGGACACCCTCAGCACCGAGCCCCCAGGAGCAGGGCAGCCCAGTTGCACCAAGGAGACCCCACCCCCTGCACAGACCACACAGCAGGAAGCACCCACCTCAACGGCTGTCTCCCAGGACCCCCACGAACAACACATGACATTCCAACGCCGTGTGTTAGAGAGCTAGTAGGAGATGGCTGATCAGGTGCATGTGGGCTTCAACGTCATGGCAGCCAAACTAGATGCCATACGTGGGTGTCTAAGTCCCATCAGGGACCACTTACAGTCCCTAACGGATACCCACAGTTCCCTATAATGCTCTCCAACAAGCCATGGCTGACATCGCTGGAGTCATGACTCTGAGACAAGAACAACTGTCTAGTCAGAGTGGCTCCAGTGATGTCAGCTGGGAGTTGGGACAAATGCAGAGGATCATGGAGAACATGGAGCGGATGCAGGCAGAAAGAATAGCTGCCATGGCTGCTCACCCGCGAGATGTAGCTGGGATTTTCCATACCCTGCAGATCCTCATCATGGCATTGCTGCCACAAGGCCTGGCACAGCAGAATCCTGCTGCTACTACTCCATCCACATCTCCTCCCCCTCATGTGTCTGTGCCTCACAGTGTGGCAGACTATCCAACTCTGGCCCCTGATGTGTCAGTACCACACAGTGCTGCAGACAAAACACAACCACCCATATGTGAGGCACATCACACATCTAAGGACGATGATGTGTATTTGTGGTAAGTAGGAAGCTGTAGCATTCATCTCCGCCATATGGCCTGTTTCAGCTTGGTTCTGCCCTCTGCATCATGCCCTGGAATAACACCTTCCACTGTCCCCCAATACACTCTGCAACACTCCCCTTGGCCCTCAAAATGGACTGCCATATTTGGTTTGGTTACCAATGACACAGCAATAAGACTGCAGACTGTACTCTTCCTCTTCCGATGAACTTATCAATCCCTAAATGGACTCTGGCTGGCCCTCCACGGGGCAACAATGTATTGTGGGGATTGCATGGCCATGTACTGGTCCAGCTTCAACACTCCACTGAATGTGATTAAAACATTCTAATTCACACAGATGTGTCATGTCTATGATCAGGCAAGTATGAAAATATGGATGAATGTAGGGGCAAAAAAAGGTACTCCCAGGGAACTGATATCAATGCGCATTTTTGACCATGACCCAGATAGGCAGTGAGATGACTGGGAATGTGTGAACTAGCTATGGCCTTGTTGCTCCTAAACAACAATCTTAGCCCGATGTCAATGAAGGAAATAGGGCTTTGTGAAAAAAAGTCAAAGTCAAAATTATGTGAATGCACAGCTCGGAGCAATGATTTGTTTGAGTGTGCAGCGGTTGGACTCCTGGGATGGTCTGTGCGTAAGAGTGAAGGTCATTCCATGCAAGAGAACTGCGAGCAAAGACTTCTGTGTGTGGGGTGTGTATACGTTGGTATTTGGTTAGCGCTGTGCATAGTGTGGGAGTCGTCATCAGCTGCTATGGTATCTCTCAGGGGGTGCGGGGCGCATGCAATTCCAAGGTCGGAGGCCCAGATGTGCTGCCACCTTCTAGTTCAGACAATCCCTAATGTTAGTTTGTCATCTGCTTGCATTCTGGAAAGGTGATGTGGATTTTTCCTTGCAAATTAGTTCTGGGCTGTACAGGAGTCTTCCACCTGTGATGTCCAGGCACCTGAAACGTGACTTTAACACACCAAATGTGCACTCAACAATGCCCCTGGTGAGTTTGTGGGCCACATTGTACTGCCTCTGGGCTGCGGTGTTTGGGGCTCGGAGGGGTGTCATCATCTACGGGCAGAGTGCATATCTTGATCACGTGTGAGAGGTAAGTGAGATTAGTGTAAATTTGTGTTTCTGCATGCTGTGTTGGCAGAGTTACAAGTTTTGTGGTGTGTGATTTGTGTGACTTTGGGATTCATGTTTGCCATGTATTGCTTCTCGCAAATGTGCGGGATCAATGTGTATTACATAGCCTCACAGCTGCTCCTCCCTCCCCTGGGCCTATTTACTTGTGTGTGAATCGCCGTTGTATCACTTGCACTCCTACAGCACACCATTGTCATGCCTGTCTGCGCATGTCCGCAAGCCTGACAACAATACTGTAATGTTGGCCATTGAAGGTGGGCGGCCCGTGTGTGTAGGCCTATGGTAAGGATAGGGCGGACACAGATGTAGAGTTCAGGCCTGGCTGAATTCACACTGCAATTGAGGCTATACCTTTGGCTCATGCTGCGTCAATAAAGATACACACACAACAGTTGGTATGTATGAGCCAAGACCCTAAGCAGTCTTGCGCTCCTTTATTTATCCATTCGGGCGAGCCCCCCCCCTCCGGGTGCATGCTGCATTGCAATATTGTCAATTAAGGGCCGGGTGGTGCATACACTTCAACAGAGACACACGCCATAGTTACTTTTGTGGCCAGACCAGAACTGAACCACGCCCAGAGCCCAGAACTGAACCACGCCCAGAGCCCCCGGCCATTTCTTCACACTCCTCATGCACCTACGCGGTCCTGGGATGTCGTGGGCTTCGGAGTATGTCTCCAGATAATCCACCCAGGCTTTCCAGCAGCCTGCCTGGGATGGGGGTGGCCTTGTGACTGTAAAGGGCTCCAATAGCATTACTGAGGAAATGCTATTGACTGCTGGAGGCAGACTTGTGGGGTAGCCCCATGGGATGATGACTTGTGGTGCACAGAGTTAGTGGCATTTGAGGCACTGCAGCCAGCACGGGCCTACCGCCACGTGGCGATGACTTGCAGTGCACTGAGGTAAGCCCACCTGAAGAGCTGAGCGGGTGTGCAGCCTACGATGATGCAGTAGGCCTGGAGGCTGGATGGTGACTTGTGGTGCACAGAGTTAGTGGCACCTGAGGCACTGCGGCCGGCACAGGCCTACCGCCACGTGGCGATGACTTGCGGTGCACTGAGATAGGCCCACCTGAATAGCTGAGCGGGTGTGCAGCCTTCAATGATGCAGTAGGCCTGGAGGTCTGGACTGGATTTGATTTGTGTGAGACCTGCTTGACCCCAGTGTAGGACGGAGAGAGCAGTCAGCACACACAGAACTTTGTGGTGCAGTGCCACAGGGTGCACTGGGGGCCTGTTGCGCAGAAGCCAGTGATCGGCTGAGGAGGCTGCCAAGCTTGCTGGCGTCAGGCTTGAAGATTGCACCGGCTCGTGGTAGGTCCTCTTGGAGACATGCCAGTGGTGGCAGGTGATCAATGAGGGCAACCACCGCTGGGTGCCAGACGGGTCTGGGGACCAGCGGGCGCACAGAATAGTGCATGCACCACCGTTCATGGCGGCAGCCTCGTGGCAGGGTGAGGGGTGCTGCCCTGGCAGACACGCCCCTGCAGGCAATGACTAGATGTGCACCAGGTTGTGGTGCACATAGCCACCTCGCCGCCAGTGTAAATTTGGCCATTGAAGGTGGTCGGCCATGTGTGTATAGGCCTATGGTCAGGATATGGTGGACACAGGGACACACGCAGTAGTTACTTTGGTTGCTATCCCGGAAGTGAACCACGCCCAGAGCCCGGGCTATTTATTAACACTCCTAGTCTGGACTGGCGTATGCCGGCCCAGCCCAGTATGCTTACGCTTACAGGGGGGATGACATAGCTACATATCCATGGTCTTCCCCACTGCCTGAGGTAACATGGTTGCGTCCACTGTCCACAACACTATAAACACCAGCAGTATATGTCCACATGGACATGACTGTGCTCTGCATACTCAAGACTGTCTAGCATATTACCACCACACTTGGCATTGTGTACATTCTTATTCATGCGTCACTTGCCTCCTTCACACATTCTTGGTTCCCACCTCTCCCCACATTCTGCAATTGTGTGGCAGAGGTGCTATGCCTTTGTGGATGGTTTGTCTACATGTCTGGCCCCTGTTACCACAGTTACTTGTGCTGTCGTGTCCGGTAGGTGGGAATGTTGGTTGGCATGTGTCTGTGACTTTGCTATGTGTGCATTTCCACAGTTGTGAGTTGTATGATTGTGGAGTTGAGGTGCGTGGTGTGTTCCGTTGGTACTTACCAAATGAGCAGTACATTTCCATAGGTTCCATCCTGAAAGCGCTGGTTGGTAATGGACTGTCGGAAGATGTAGGAATCATGCACACTGCCTGGGAAGTTGGCTACGACATTGGTGAACAGTCCCCGGTGTTCCACTATTGCCTGCACATTGGAATGTGTGTGCTTTCTGTTGCGGTAATTGTGTGCAGTGTCGGCAGGATGCACAAGTAGGACATGTGTCCAGTCAATTGCCCCAAACACGTGCGGGAAGCCAGCTATGGCGTAGAAGCCTTGCTTGGTCTCCAGCTGTTCTTGTGCAGTGTGGGAGAAGTGAAGGTGCTGGGATATTGAGCTGATGTTGGCATCCAAGACAGGTGTGAGGAACTTTGATATGGATGGCTGTGAGACTCCTCCGACTCTGGCAGTTGTTGGTTGGAAGGTACCAGAGGCCAACAAGTGCACCACAGCCAGCAACTTTGTATGCAGAGGGATGTTGGTTGTCTGCTGTGTTGGTACCGTCAGCCTGTGGGCAATGTAGTTCAGGATGCAGAGTATGGTTGTCCTTTTGTGCCTTTAGTGTGCAATGACATCCTCTGGTGTTAAGTCTCCAAGGCTGGTGCATTTTCAGAAGATCCGATATCTTGTTCTGTGCTCCCTCTGTGGTAGTACGGGAGGGGTAGTCCTGGGGGTGGGGGTGGTCCTGGGGTGGGGGTGGTCCTGGGTGTGGGGGTGGTCCTGGGGGTGGGGGTGGTCCTGGGGGTGGTGGCGGTGGGTGTTGTGGCCCTCTTGGGTCTCCAACCTGCATGATTAGTAGCTCCATGGCATCCGTTGGTCTTCAGATATGGTTCTGGGCTGGGCTCCCTTCATACTGCAGGTTTTCATCCTACTTCAGAGCAGAAAAAAGCAGGTCTCAAGTCCCTGCTGCTAACGTGCCTTATCGCCTGTTTTTGGAGCACATCCCCGATCAGGCTGGCCGTTGAGAATATCGCGAAGTGGTGTTATCGTGAGTTTTTGCACAGAAATGCCTACTCTGCATATGGTTAGTGTTAGTTGTCGCTGTCAGCCTTGTCGATGTTTTTAGCGGCAGCTATCGCAGGTAAACTGACGATGTCGGCTGTTAGCGCAGGCTTGTGAATAGGGTGATAAATCTATCACCACTTTCTTGCCGGCAAAGTGCCGCTAAATCGGTGATGAGTTCTTGAGAATATGCCGTATAGTGTAATAAACTTTTCGATGTTATTCATTTGAGGGATATTTCAACAGCAGACCTCTTAAGTGATGATGATGGAACTTTTGCATTCAGAACTGCTGACCTACGCAGTGGATCATGCCCCTATGAGACATTATGAACCCACAAGAACGTGTCTGTTACTACCTGCTGCTATAACTGTGCCCTATGGAATCCGATCATCAAAGATGTTATGAGATCTAGACAACTGATGATTCCATTGAAGAATCTAGAATTCACTTTATTTATCATGCATTAGTAAATTTTCACTTTCACATAACCTCAATGGAAACACACCATTGCCTACCATTATGTTCTGCAGCCATAAAAGACCTATAGTCAGATACTTTCTGCAGGAACATATGCCAACTTAGCTATGAAAGTCAAACTGTTATGTCTTCAAAAGGTACATATCAATTACAAAGTGTCTGCTAGAACAATATTAATGACGTTCCAGTCTCTCTGTTTTTGCATTCATTGCTTCTAAGATTATTATTATTATTTTTTTTATTAATTTTTGTTGCAAACAAAACAGATTATTTCATTAAGTAACATTGAATGCAAGGTCATGAAGACAAAATCAGATTCTCCAATAGAAAGGTTAAAAATATAAAAAAAAAGAAAAGAATAGGGGAAAACAGTACATTTTGACATATATAGCATCATACAATTGATTAGTTCGTTTCCCCTTGAATCCATTGTTGTATCCGAGCCCAGATTTTCATCCCTAGTTGTTTCCTTTTTCTTCCTTTTGTTGCATATATAGCAAGTTCAAAGTTAAATTTGGCTAATAAGCGAGCCCTCCATATAGCAAAAGAAGGTGGTTCAGGACTAATCCACTCCTGGGTGATACATGCACGAAATTTGGACATCATAATGAAAATCAAAATTTGTTGTTCTCTTTCTATGGAGTCTGAAGATAATCCAAATAAAATCAATTCAGGAGAAAGAATTATTGTTCTCCCTGAAATTCTCTCAATAAATGTCTGAATTTCTGAAATTATATCAGATAATTTAATACAAGAAAAAAACGTATGTGTTACATTTGCTCCTATCAGAGTACAGCGATTACAGTTTATACCAACAGTGACCCCCCATTTCATAACTTTAGCAGGTGTATAATAGAGATCGAACATAGCCATGTAGTGTTGAGTTCGTGATCGCCCGGAGAATAATATGGAATTAGCTCTCTTAATTGATTCTTTACTAGAAGATTGTTTACTCCTAATTTCACAGCCCATTTATGCTGAGTCAAAGAGGGATCATCTGGAAGATGAGTCATAAGTATATTGTAAAAATAACCAATTTTTTATTTTGACATAAAGACTGTCTATAACCAAAATCTTTTTAAGGCCTTGTTGATCATTAGAGGATAATGAATTTAAAAAACTATGAATCTGTAAGTATTTAAAATGTCATGAGATGGGAGTTTACATTTATATTGAAGTTCAGAAAAGGAAATTATACGATTGTCTGACCATAAATCACTCAACTGGCAAATACCGTTATGATTCCACCTATTCATCACAGGATCTCTAAATATAGGGGGGAAACAGTGTGGTGAATTTAGAGGAGTATATCGTAGAAGTTTTGGAATCCCAACCAGTCTTTTTATAATTCTCCATGTTTTATATGCAGCAGTTATGATCTTAAATTTAGTTTTTTTGTAATAGCTTGGCTCTATTATTTTTAAGAAATAGCCTCTAGCTTCAGTACCTAAAATAAATTTATACATCGATGGGGTATGTGCTTGTGAGATCGGGGCTTTGTTGCACACGATTAAAGGGGATATAAATTGTAATACAGCTGCTAGAAAATAAAATAAAAAGTGTGGAACAGCCCATCCTCCTCTATCCTTTGGTAAAATCATTTTCTTATGAGCTCTACGAATACCCTTGTATCCCCAAAAGAATCTACCTGACATTTTTTCAAGTTGCTTAAAAAAGTCTATTGGAAATTCTAGTGGGACTGTTGTAAATAAATATTAAAATTTTGGTAGGATCAACATTTTTAGCACATTACTCCTACCATGTAATGATAAATGTAGGTGATCAATTCGTTCTAGGGTGGAGTTAGCTTTTTTCAAAATTGGAATATAATTGAGATTAGGAATATTCGAAATTCGGGTAGTTAATTTGATTCCCAGATAAGTTGCTTCAGAAACTACATTAATACGGGACGGAGGGCTTTGACCAACAAAAAGTATTTGTGTTTTGGATACATTTAATTCATATCCTGAAAAGGAGCCAAAGGTTGCTGCCAATTCTTCAATTTTGAAAAAAGCTTTTTCAATATCTTTAGTAACTACCACCACATCATCTGCATAGGCGAGAGCTCTTTAGCTAACGCCCGCCAGCTCCACCGGAATTATATCTTCATCACGGTTTAATTGATTGAGAAAAATATCAATGTATATGGCAAAGAGGAGTGGAGAAGATGGGCATCCTTGGCGTGTTCCTCGTTGAATAGGAAATAAGGCAGATTTAATAGCCCCAATTTTAACACATGATATCGGATTTTGATACAGAGCCTTCAGCGCAGTTATTATACCTGAACCGAAGCCCTTCATAAAAAGTAAATCCCAAAGATAGGGCCAGGCCACCCTATCCGACTTCAGGAGCACCAAGACCGCAAAATCCGAAGACAAGGGCTGTTACCGCAGCAGCACAAGAGTCAAGTCAGATTATGGAGACTACGGGAGTAAATACGGGAGTAACATCCGAAATTGTGAGTACTCTTAAATCAACGAACTCTGCAATTATCCATCCTGTTGTGGCTGAAAATAATCCTTCAGCCCCCCCTATATCTCCTGCTATAGCCCTTGCCATACCTAATGTTTTAGTGTTAGAAAACACGGATATGCTGAATTCTGGGGTATGTAGGCTTGGCGCTGTTCCGAAGATACCAGGGATGTTTACTAAAAAGACTCCTCTTACTTCAAAACCCTCTAAAAATGTAAACAATCCAAGTACTGTGCAGGATAAACGCCTACAGACAATTGCATGCTCTAATAATGGCTTAACTACTTTGACATCAGATCCAATTGCTGAAATATCTGGGGTGTCAGAAATCCCGATGTCATTGATTCCAGTGGAGGATACGGAATCTATTGACTCTGCTGGTAATTTTTACTCAATGACAGATTTATCTCAAGCCTTAGATTCTGATGGTGTGGAAGGGGTAGAGGGAGCAGAGGGGGACCGAGCCCTGCATGACTTTGAAAAATCGTTTTCTGACCCCTTGGCAAGACTATCTAAGCAATGTGGATGATTCGGATGATGAATAATCTCCAAATAGGCCAGAGTGGGGAGAAGAGGAGAACTCGAATATCATTATGCAAGGTGGTAATGGATATCCCCCTCCCTCTTCATCAATTCTACCCGAAACGACTAAAGCAATCTTAGAGGGGTCTGAAACACCGGTGATTACATTAGAGGTTCTATATCAAGTCATGCTCCACCATAGAGAAGAGACAAAAGCAGAAAATTTACGTACACAGGGAGCAATACGAAAACTACAAAACAATCTAAGAAAAGTGATGAAAGTATTTAATGAAACAATTGTGAGAGTAACAGAGACAGAAAGCAGGATTTCACTAATTGAAGACTCTATGGCCCAGCAAAAGACACAAATACGAGCAATGAAGGATTAAAGGAAGAGATTAACTGGAAACTCGTCGATTTGGAAAACAGATCGCGCCGGAATAATCTCCGAGTCCTGGGCGTACCGGAAGGAAATGAAGGGACAAATCCTCGACAATATGTAACAGAATTGTTTTCAGAGGCCTTCCCAGAGCTAAGTCATTGGAGATGGGAAACTGAAATACAGAGGGCCCATAGATTTCTATTCCAAAAAAATCCTCGACAAGACTTAACTCTTAAGCCGCGAGCTATTCTGATCTCCTTAAATAATTTTTTGGCCAGGGAGGCCCTCTATGACCTAGCTAGGCCTAATAGGAAGCGCAAGGGTAAAGGCTTGGAGTTTTTTGTGCGCCCCGATTATTGCCATGTTACAGTTCAGTTGCGCTGGCAGCTGCGCCAGCTTATACTTTTATTCCAAGCTAAGGGTGCCCAAGCATTTCTTCTGAATCCTGCTAAACTCAAAATAACTCACAAAGAGCGCTCTTATTTTCTAACTTCAGAGGGAGCAGCCAAAGAGTTATTAGCCTCGTTTTGAAAAGTTTATCACTCTCTATGGGATGATTATGGGGTGATTGTAGCGGTTCACATGTTTTTGTTATAATGGTCCATGGTTCTTATTTATAGAGCAAGGAGCTCTTTTTTCACAATGGGAGAAAAACCTATTGTATTCCTGCTTTGTACTTGCCTTTATTAGTTCAACCAATATCTTTATTTGTTTGACTTTGGGCGTTCTTGAGCAGTTCTTTCACTTTTTTCTTTTTAACTGGATACTGGATTTGACAAGGAGCAATAATTGTAGAGCAGAGCCATGTGACGTAAGCTACTTAGCGCCTATCACATCATCAATGTTAGGGACTAACAAGTCCCTTTGCCCCGGTTGGGTGGGGGTACTGGGGGGGGTGGGAGGGCTCAGGTTGAGCTCGGGGAGGGCTGGTTGGGGAAGTGGGGTTGCAAACAAAATCAGTAAATGTCCTATTTTGACCATGTTGAATTTCTTTCTCCTTTTTATATGTTCTCTCAACAACCATTATATTCTGAGATATAATATTCATTTTTGGAGTGTACTGATCTATATGTTTCCCAACTGGACCTCATATATACTGTCTCAATGGGAAAAAAAATGTATGCTGATAATAATCCTCTAAATGGAGAAGCTACAAATTTGTTCATGGAATATTTGTGGATTAAATATAAAAAAAAAGGGGGGATTGCTGCACAAATCATTCAGACTATGAAGGTTGATATACTATGTATCCAAGAATCACATATTACTTGGAATGATAGACAGTTATATAAAGATTTGGGTTTGAACTTAGTGGTATGTACACGTCAAAGGACAACGACAAAAGGAGTGGCAATTTTAATTAGGAGAGGCTTGGGGATTCTAACTCGGAGTAAGGCGGATCAATATGGTAGATGGGCAATTGCCGAGATAAGAATTAGTAATAAAATATGGACTATCTGTTCAGTATATGCCCCAAATATAGATGATCCAAGCATCTTGAACTTTTTAAATCTAGAAATAGCAGACTGGTCACCATCTTTAATATTATGTGGAGATTTAAACATTCATATAGACTCTAATTTGAATATACATGATAGTATTTTCTATCAAGGAAGCAAAAAAAAGTCATTCAAAGCTCTCCGCTCCATGATAATGGATTATGGTCTATCTGATGTAGCTTATGAAAAAAATTCATCATCACCCGGGTTTACATTCTTCTCCTTTCCTCACAAAAAATTTGTACGCTTACATTACTTTTTTATTAAAAAGGTATTACTATTTGATACTAGATTTGAGTTATATCCACGTTTAATCTCGGATCATAATCCAATACTGATTGAAATTAAAACCAATATGATGTCAACATCTCATGTTAGATCTTGGACATTTGATCGTAAATTATTAGCCGATTCTGATTATTTAGAGATGATGGCAAAATGGATAAAAGAATTCTTTGATATTAATAGAGGAACGGCTCCTGTTAAGAATGTCTGGAACGCATTCAAAGCAGGGATTCGTGGAGAATCATTATCGTATGTTATTAAGAAACAAAAAATTATCCGGCAAAAAGTAGACCGAGGCTATAAAAACATTTTATACTGGGAGAAGAAATTAGCAACAGCAATTGTCCAAACACAGCCAACAACCGACATTGAAACTAATCTAGCTATTTATAAAGCACGGTTATATGAAACCTTCGCGTCAAAATTGGCGGAACAGATGGCAACTTTTAGGTCTCAAATGTATGAAATGGCTGAAAATTCAGGACAAATTCTCGCAAAGAGAACTAGGCAAAATAAGTTTTAACACCATAAACTCAATACAAGACCGAACAGGGCAGACACACAATAAACCTGAATCAATCTTGGAAGTCTTTCGTCAATTCTATCTTAAACTATACCAATATGATGATGACTCTTACTGCTCAGAACTTTTTATGAACTTTGGCAGGCTAAACCTTGTGCCATCTCTTTCTAATGATCAAAAGTTAGTCTTAGAATTAGAAATCACATGGGAAGAAATCGAAAAAGCACTAACTTCATTAGCAATAGGGAAAGCCATGGGACCCGATGGCATCCCACTGGAATTTTATAAGATTTTCAGGAATATCATAAAGCAAGATATGCTCACTACTTTTCATGAGGCCCAGAGAGGTCTTCCACCGGCCTCCTGGGCCCAATTGGTAATGATGACATTTCTTAAAAAGGATAAGGATCCTTTAAACCCTGCATCATATAGACCAATATCATTAATAAACACCAATAGTAAGGTATATTCTAAAATACTTGCCTCACGACTTTCAAAAATAATATCTACAATTGTGTCCCAATGGCAGCATGGGTTTATCCCAAACAGAGATACAGCAGATCATATTTGTAGAATCATTGCCATGATGGACTGGGCAGAAGGGACTAATACTTCAATCGGGATCACCCTATTGGATGCCGAAAAGGCATTGCTTCTAAGATTAGTTTGTATCTGAAAAGTAGTTTTGTTAGTTCTAAAAAGTATATAAAGAGATTAGTAGCAGTGATATAGTACTGACATTGGACAAGTAGCATGAAATATCACATATCACCTTGGTAGAGTTTTCCTGGTTCTGATTTACAAAGGTATTTGTGCAATTCACTGGCAATCTAGGCTCAAATTTCTATCAATTACAAGATTCATTTTAATGACTGTACTTCACAAAAAAAGAGGTTTTGCACTGTTAAATGGATTTATTCAACATTTCTACAACATGGATTATTTTCTACATCAGTAAACTAGTTCAGAAAGTTCGTCTAAGAAGTTTTACTGAGGGGATAAATACCAAAAAAGCTAAAAACCGTGAAATGGTCAGGTTTATCAATATTCATGAATTGGTACCTACAATATTCTTTCACTAGACCAGGTATTATATGTTTATTCCTCAACGTTAACCTACTGCATGAAGTCTGTTTCTGCTAATATGTGGATGTTCTTCAAGGCACATATATTTACCAGTGATACAGAGTTGGACTTGGCAATTTCTTCAGGGTCATCCCCAAATCATTGCCTTAACTCCCCTGTTTTCTGAACCTGTCTTTGTTGGTCTTCAGGACTCTGAGCAGTTTACCACTGCTAACCAGTGCTAAAGTGCTTGTGTTCTCTCCTTTAAACATGATGAAATTATCTTACACCCATTTGGCACATTTAAGTCCATACTAAAGTAGTATTACAGGTACTCTGGGCCTGTAAATTACATTCCGCTAGTGGGCCTGCAGCACTTATTGTGCCACTAACTTACGTAGCCTCTTTAAATATGTCTCAGATCTGCCATTTCAGCCCGTGTTTGTGGTTTTAAGCTGCCATTTGGAACTGGCAAATAAAAATCTTATGCCAGGCCGAACCCAACCTTTTTAACACAGATAGGTCTCCCTGACAACAAGGCCTAAACAGTCCATAGAGAAAGGTGCATTGTAGTTAAAAAGTTAAACATGTACTTTAAAGCATTAAATGTCCTGGTGCTGAAAAAAATGTCAAAGTAGTTTTTCACTATTGCACGGTTGAACTCTCCCATAGTATAAAATTGGGTTATCTTATTACATTTATTAAGTGAGGACTTTTGTTGGGAGCCGGTAGGAATGTCATGTTTGGTGTCTGAGGAACTTTAATTTAAAACCCTTTTGTATGGTAAATTCAGAATATATGTCACAATTATAAATTTGCTACTTTTTGAAAGTTGGCCTTTTTCTGCCCTTTTGGCTGCCCTTTTGGTGATTGCAGCCTGTCCTGTGTCACATGACTAGGTGTAGTTGGCAGTTGTCCTTTGCGTATTCCTCGCAGACAGCCTCACAATAGAGGGTCTGGATGTTGGCAGGATGGGCACTCCTGGCTTGATGTGGGGGTTGTAACCTGCCTCACTTGCACTTTAACAGCACTAACCCAGCTCAAGCACAGACAGCCTGGAACCATGGCAGGGAGGTAGAAAATTTGGTAGGGGGAAAATTCCAGAAGTTTCTATGTCTTCAAAGTGGGCACCAGGTATAAAAATGAGACCGTCAAACCCATTCTTCAGTACACTCCTGGACCTGTGGATAATACAGGGTCTTTTCCCTTCATCCCAGGCTGAAATTACTCCAAGGGCTAGTTAACTGACCTTCTGTTCTGAGCTGCAGGAAAACAACAGCTCCAGAGATCCCCCTGCAACTTTCCAGCTACCCTGCTGCACTGGGCCTGCCTGGACCTGCTCTGGACCTGCCTGAGCCCTGTTGGCATCTGCTGAAGTGGGATTTTGATCACAAAGAGGTGCCCCTCCGGTTTTCCTCTTTGATGTGGAATTTGAGCTTCTCCTAGATGGAAAGGAGAGATTTTTAGGTTTTCTTTGTGGCCACAAAGGTGCCAAGATCTTGCCACCCGCACTGCCCGCCAATGTGAAGCTCTTTTGAACCTCACTCTTCACGCTACAGCAACCACTAGGGAGGACTGGCAACAGAAGATCTGCAATTCACGCTACAGCATTGACAGCTTGCAATGACCGCCAAATCAAATATCCAGCACTGACCGCCTGCACAGCCAGACAGGATCTTTGCACTACAGCAATGACCATCTTCAACACCCAGCCTGCTCTTTGCGCTACAGCGACAACCACAGCAACTCTCTCCCTGCTTCTTGTGGCCCTCTCCGCCGCAAATGGAATTTTTGTGACAGACTTTTGATGGTAACTTTTTCAATGGAAATAACCAGGTCCCTGAATCCAGTCCATAATCTATCACGGTTGGCCTGAATTTTGTGGGACCAGATACCACGAGTAAGGCTTTCTGCTTTTAGGCCATATACTTACCTTAAATCTTTTAAATTCCATATCTCCCTGGTTCTACTGATTGGACTTTTGTTTTTTTAGTATCAAATAATTTATTACATTTTACTTTATTTTTCTAAATTGGTGTGGGATTTTCCTTGCGCTGTATTTTCACTTTATTACTGTTTGATTTCTGAAAAAATGGGAGACGAGTGGTGCGGCGGCCAGATCCGCTGACTCTGGAGCGCGGGGGTCATGGTTTGATCACCAGCAGCAGCTTAGCTCAGCATCTTTTGACTCGGGGCAGTAGCTCACTTAATTCCTTGACAGCTATCAGCGCCTTGAAACATTAAGGGATGACATGTTTGTTCTTTACAAATAATGATTATTATAAATATGGATTATTATAATAAATACTTTAGACATTGCCTCTATGTTAAGCCTGACTGCATTTGTGCCAATCTACCAGAGGGTTAAGCACATTTAGTTAATTTAGTGACTTTTTGTGGTTTTCCCTGACAAGGTTTGTGACTGTTGCTTGAAAAGGGCTCCCTCGCCCCAAACTCAACAACCTAATTTCTCACGTACATCTTTGGATGTAACATAAAATTGCGAACATACATTTTGATTAATGCACATTTCTTGTTCACGTGGGAACATGGCATACATGGAAAATGTCAAGGACAACATTGTTGCAAGGCCGCACTCTGCACGTCATTACAGCTCTCCTAATCTAGTACAACCATAGAACAGCCTGTCCGTTTACCACAATCTGTACTGCTGCCTCAATGTATCTGAAAGGCGTATGTACAGTGAAACCTAAAACGACATGTAACCTAATCCACCTGCCGCTTTCTAGGTAGCTTTTGTATATACTGTATGCCCGCAAAACCAATAGATTCAATTACCGAAGTCTTATGCTTTTCAATGTCACATTGACTCAGCCTGGTCAAGAAAGAAAGCTATCATGAAAGTAAACTGTAACATGCTGTTTAAGAGTTACCTGGAAACAGTGAATCTCGGTCCAGCACTTAACAAGAGGACATAAAAATTATAGTGGTCAATTAAATAGCTGACTTCACAGGCTGTGGCATTACATACATGCAGGTTCTTAGTCCCAAGGTGTACAAAAATTTAACGGTGGCATTACAAATTCTGATGATCACACAATATGCAGGAAAAGGGTAATTTCTCTGGGAGGTTAGAACATAACGTGAGGTAGCCTTATGTGGCAAAATATGAATCAAATTAAATCTAGGTTGGCAAAATGGTGTAGTGTAACATGCAAGAACAAAGTATTCAATATTTCTTTTGTACCACATCATTTCGCCCACCAACCTTGCAATAGAGAATCAAAAATCGTCATGTGTGAAAGAAAAACGTTTTCAAACGTGTGCGTGTTTTTCTCCCTTGTTGAAGCAATTTAATTTTTGTCATTTCAATTCCCTGTGTGTCTGGGCATCAGACACTTCCAAAAAGAGTACGTCCAATGAAATTCTATTTTCTTAATGAGCACGTTTAAGGTTTAGTTTGGAAAAGAAAACAATGGGCTATGTATTTATCAACAGCACTTTCTGAAGATTACGCTTATTATATTCCAGCTGTGCTCCTTATACGAGATCTGAAACTATGGTATGAACTGCTATTGTCTCGGCACTCCCATTCCCATAATGATAACAAATAAAGTCGTTTCATAATAACTGAAAAATTATTTTGAAAAATCCCATGTACGTTGTCGGAGACGAGTGGCCACAGAACCAGAGAACCATGCGGAGAAAAAACAAAAGCCCTTTAAAATTCTTCTTATCTCATCGATTTTTATTTTGAATGGTTTGAGCATAAGATATTTTAGGCCAGTATTTCATGTTCTGATAAATGTCTTTGTATATTGGCCCTCAATCATCTAAAACGGGAATAAAATAGAACTTTTAAGGGTAACCCAAGAATAATTAGTACAAATAGAAAATCCCTCTTTCTTTGCACTTTTACTAGTAGACGATTGGGCATTTTAGGTCCAATTCACCAAGCATTTATGGGTACTAGAAGTAGTACTCATGTTAAATTCAACCCAGGGCCTGCTTCAGAATGAGTCCATAAAAATGGAGGCAAATATTACCCGCAAATGTGTAGTGATAGTGAAAATGAAAAGGGAACATTGGGGAAATGAATGTGGGTTCCTCCTTAATGCAGTGAAAGTCTGTGGAAAAAGCAAAAAAAGATGACATGGTAACAACGGAATTTGGAGTGATGGCATGACAAAAAGATGTCTGTCTCCCAAATGCAGTTATGAGAAAGAGAAGGCAAGTGGGGATTCAATGTTATGGTACAAAGATTTAACTAGAAGGGGTGTCAAGTGCACTATGCGGCAACATATGTCGTTCAGATCACGTCATTGGAGAAAGCAACCTTTAGTTTAGTGAATTAATTGTCAACACCCAAACAATGATGCGATGTAGTCATATTCATTAAGGTGATTTTTGCAACAGTTACAGAGTTTGTCCAGCCCCAGTGGGTAGGATCTACCTGCTTAGACTTAGTGCAGCGCCACCGCCTCAGATACAATCTTTGATATTTTGCAGGCTAAAGGATTGCATGGGTCTTAAATTCTGTCAACAGGTGCTTCAACATGACTTAGTGTCTACCTTCATCAGTTCAAAGCCATCATTTCACTCTGGCTAGCCAATAGAAGTCACAATCGTGCAATGATCAATTCTGACTCCCTCTGGTATGTACAAACAGTGTAGGAAATTGGTGAAACCTATTTTGTTAACATTTTTTTTAATACTTTTTATTCAGGGTTTGCAATAGCATTTACAATGGATTTGAAATTCAAACTTGTATTTGCAGTGTCATAGCAGTTACATATCTCTAAGCAATGCCTAATGCCCTCACTTGATCAATTTAATGATGTTCACCTGTGCCATTGCAAACTTTGCCTCCAAGGTAGGCAGCAATGTCGCTTGATGATGGCCTCCAGAAATTAGGTAATAGCCATTGGTCGCAGCCAATCCACTCAAGTGAGATTAACAGTGACCGTATAGCAAGAGGAGGAGGGGAGGGTGGTCGAGGGGAGGTGGGAGGAGGGAGGGGGAAATCAGAGTGCACGTTAAGGCCCAACAGTCTGATGGAGGGTCTCAATTTGCACAGCCCGGCTGGGGATGCAGTATGTCCTGCATTCCATCTATCACTGGGTCGAAGAGGGGGTGGCCGCATCTGCCGTATATGCACTGATGTATTGTTGTAAAGCGGCCCCATATGCCCTTGTGTCTGTATTGAGTGGGCATCAAGTCTTAGAACGCAGCTAGTTTTTCCTGACAGAGCGCTGCGTCTCTAAGCCACATAGCTTTCTTAGGAGCATGAGTCCTGCCCCACATCATAACAATGTGTCTTTTAGCAAGCAGTAATAGCATCACGGAGAGTCGCCTGTCCTCTGTGGGTATGTTCTTTACGTATCCTATCAACACATTCAGTGGAAATCTGTCTATGGGTGTGCTCATCATTTCGTTCATTGCATCAAACACAGTCCCCCAGTATGTGTGAATCTTCTGGCATTCCCATGCTAAGTGTAGAAAGGTTGCGTCAGGGGACCAATATAATGAAAGCAAAAAACTCCTTCTCCTGAGTTTGGCAGTTGATAAATAGTGCTAAATGCCCAAAAGGGCATTTGCATCCAGGCGTACCCAGAGAGGAAACTATTACCAAACAGCTCGGGAAGGAGGAGGACGCCATGCAGTTCAGCTACCCTAACCAAGTAAGTAAGATGGGGGTCTGTTACTTAAACAGATGTGGAGCAGAGATAGAACACTGCTCCAATAGTAATCTTCTGATACTACTTGTGGTCTTTCTAGAGTTGGCAGCTAATCCAGAAAAGCCCAACAGAGTGACCCTTGACTTCACACTAAAGGAATAAGAAGGAGGAAATCAAGTATAAAGCAGGCTTTTTCACCAATAAAAGGTACAACTTTGAAGACAGAGGGTAAGGACAGCCAGAGGGAAACTAAAGCCCAGATAGTCTAAAAACGCAAAATTATCTTTCAGACAAAGTGGTGAGATAAACAGCCGGACGGGTAGCTCCCAGAGGCGTCCTTCTAACTCTTTAAGACACAAAAAAAATAGGACCGGTTAGCACCCCTCTTTTTGCTTAGAGAAATAAGAAAAGAAGGCTAAGAGACAGTTGAGAATAACCGTAAAAAAGGTTTAAGAAAGGTAACCTCTTATAAAAAGAGATGTTTTTCTGTCCTAATAGGATTGAAGTTGGTCCATTTTTTATTCAACCCGGGTGGAGGTCCAGCAAAACCGATACAGAAGGTAAAAAACAAAAAATGATAAATAGGAGCACACTAGGGCAAAACGGAGGAAATAGTCCAACAACAGGGTAACTAAAATAAGGTGCATTTCCTCCTAGAATAAAAAAGAGGAAAGTGAACAAAACCTCCCTAGGAGAACACAAGAGCTGAAGAAAACCTGCTCAGAAACCGAGAAGATACTGCCAGGAAGGAAAAATATATACCTGGGTAAGAACACGGAGGTACATGTGGGTGGGACTCTATAAGAAAGAAGGGATTGAGATCTGATTGTCCCTTTTAGATGTATTTAAAGCCCACATCATTGGTGTTGGAAAAGTAAAATTGCTGACACCCCATCCTAGCGATAAAAACATATCACGCTAGTCATGTCCTCTCTCTTAGGAATACTAAGATGTGGCAACTTAGTATTACAGGGGACTAAGGGATTAGACTCAGATCACAAGGTTACGGGGTTACCAAATAATAGGATATCAGTGAAAATGTTAATGAATCAATGTGCAATTGTTAGATTAAATGTTGGACCTAATGAAATGTATTGTGACATGTTTTTTAGATATGATTTATATGAACAAGTCCTGAAGAAGGTGCGAGAGTATTCGAGGCACCGAAACGCCGCGTCAACAGTTTGTTCCTTATGTTGAATAAATATGATGTACATGTAGACTTGTGTATTTATGCCTACTGGCATTTTTTATAAAAAATTAGAGTTTTTATTTGAGCTGGCCAACAGCAAAGACGAATGTGCATAAAATTGAAATTGTTTTGTAATAATGTGTCATTATTATTTTTAAATTATTTTTAAATAAATGTATGAAACTTTGAATCCTTGTGTTTGCAATATTTTCACGCTAATTTTTGGTCGGATACATATTAAGGTGTAACTTTGGTAACCCACGCAACAAGTTAGTCCCCCCCCCCCATTGATGCAAATGCCCTTTTGGGCATTTAGCACTATTTATCAACTGCCAAACTCAGGAGAAGGAGTTTTTTGCTTTCATTATATTGTTGACCCAATCCTTTTCCTGTCAAAAGGGTAGCTCCCTCTCTAACATTGCGTCAGGTGACCTGCATCACTAACAGCGTGCCCCTGTTGCCAGTCCCACTCGCTTGAGACATGTATGGGTTCTATAAGTGCGGTGCAAGAAATTGAAATGTATAAGGCACAGTCGATAGTTCGGAGATAAGGTGTGCGCCCCAGTGCAGCAATATGTCCACTGTTCCTGTGTGATAGGTATGCCAAGTGTGGTTTTCCACTCCTGTTGGGCATGAGTGTCACATACCGGTCCTGCTTTTTGAATGTCTGTGTATAGGCGCAAGATTAGATTATGCTGGGATGGGTTTTTTATAAAGTTCTCCAGGACCTGAAGAGTGGTTGGTGCCTTGGGGAGGGAGGGGTGATATGCGCACAGGGCAGCTTGTCACTGGAAATATGTAATGTGCTCTAACTGTGAGCACCCGGACCTCCCCTCTCTGGAGCATGGCTATGAAGGTGCCGTCTGGGTACACTTCTCCCATTTTTGTAAGTTTTATCACCCTTGGTCTGCCGGAGGGGCCAGGCTCTGCCAGAACTACAGACTTGGGTGGTTAATCAGGGGAACAAGAGGGGCATGCATGATATCTATTCAGACCCTCCATTGCATGCTCTGCCAAGCCCTAACCATACACCCCACAGTGTCTATCCCTTTCCTGGGTCTGGGTTGTGATTAGTCTAAGGCCGCAGGGAGGGTTGGATCCACTTGATCATGTTCCGGTGCTGAGTAGGCCATGAACTGTGTGGGGTAAATCCAGTGGTACGCAAATTGCGCCTGGGCACACCAGTAGTATAACTCGAGGTCCGGCGTCCGAGTCCTCCCAGTTCAAATGGGAGAGTAAGCACCTCCCATGCCACTCCTGGTTGCCGTCCCGCCAATGCCAGCGTGACCATACTGGAGGGCAGCCGCCTTCTGATGTAGGATGTGAGGGGTAGCGGAATGTTGGCAGAGGTAAAGAAGTTTGGGCAGCACCACCAGCTTAGCAATGACAATCCTTCTGGCCAAAGTGAGAGGGAGTGAAATCCATCTCCTAACGTACTGTTCCAGCCTATCTATGAATTTCCCATAGTTGGAGCACGACAGTTCATCTGGGTCATGGCTGATCGACATACCCAGATATTTAACCGGGTCTTGCGTCCATTGTAGTGGATACTCACTCTGTGACTGTGTTGTAGCTTCTGTGAGCGGGAATATCACTGATTTGGACCAGTTGATGACTATCCTGACAAGGCTTACAAAGCGAACAAATTCCGGAATCACAAATTGTCGTTGGGGTTTTTGACATAAAGTGCCACATCATCCACGTATAGTGACATCAGCACCACACGGGGAGTGAATGCCAGAGCCCTGCAGGAGTGATGTTGCTGCCAACTGGCCGCAGCGGCTCAAAGGCCATAGTGAATAGTAAGGGCGACAGGGGCACCCCTGTCGCGTGCCATGGGGGATTAGAATGGGGCAGTAATTACCCCATTAACCCTGATGTGAGCTGTGGGAAGCGAGTAGAGCAGCAAGATGGAATGCAGGAAATTCTGACTGAGACCTATAAGCAGGGTGAAAAGGTAGAGCCATTCAAAAGAATCAAACACCTTTGTGGCGTCTAGTAGAATAGCGGCAACCTGTAATTGTGGATCTATGTCCTGCATTGTGGCAAACAAAGTGCAGAGATTATGGGCAGTGGGTCCTTGTTAGGTTTAAGAATTGTGACAATAAGAGCCTTGAGGAGCGATGCGTGGAGTTATCCGCGCTCCACCGAGTCCTGAAACATGTTGATCAACCATGGAGCAAGCAGACCTGTTGACTTCTTGTTGAAGGCGGGAGATAGAAAGTCGAGGCCCGGTGTCCTCCGGGCCGGGAGGGCACAGATGGCACCAATTAACTCCTCTTCTGTGAAGGGTTCATCGAGATAAGCTCGGTGCCCAGCCTCAAGCCAAATCAGCTGCAGGGTGTAGAGAAATTCCTCCACCCCAGTTGCACAGGTCACAGATGAGCCCGATAAAGGGAGGTATAAAAGGAGGCCATTTCCTATTGAACCACTTTTTGGCCTGTTCCGATCATGCCGTCCGCGTAGCGTAGCTCAGGGATGTATTCGCTCGCCCATGGTTTCCTAAGTAGCCCTGCCAGTGTTTTGTCTGCTCGATCACCCTCGCCGTAACACTGCACCTTGAACTCTTTACCCAGGAATAGGGTCTCTCTCTGAGCAGTTTCATGGAACTCATTCATCTTGGTGCATATGCTGTTTAGCGTATTTATATTTTTGCTAGAGAAAAATTCCCTCTATAAGGTTTCTATATCTTTTTCTAACTGCTGGAGGAGTCCTCTAAGAGATATGAGTACACCCGCCTGCTTCGCTTTGCAGTCCCCCGTATAACTGTTTTGAAGGCTTCCCACAGGGTCAAAGGGGAGTCCACTGAGCCCAGACCTGGTCCCTCAGCTCTCCTGCTGGGAGCTTCCAGGCAAAGGCTCTGTTGGGGTAATCAGGAACATCAGTCTGAGCATTATTGGGGCATGATAAGAGAGGGTGGGGGCAAATGCTGACCCTCCCTTGCCCAGGCTGCAATGTCTGTAGAGATATGCCAGTAGTCTATGCTTTGCCATGATGGCCCTGCCGCAGTCAAACATGTACCGCTGGCCTTGTCAGGATGTCTCTGTCGCCAGATGTCTGTCAGTTGTCCGTCTTGAATTATAGTCTGAAGCTGCGCAGAAGCACAGTGGTGGGGGCACCGGGAGTCCCCAGACATGTCCTTGGAGTCTTCTAGTGCTACATTGAAGTCCCCACCACGTATTGTGGCCCCAGGACCAGGAGACTCTGCCGTTCTCCAGAACTCCGAAAAGAAGTCAGGATCATCCGAGTTTGCCTTGTGTATAGAAATGAGTTTAATTGAGTGGCCACCTAATGTGTGAGCAAGCATGAAGTATCTGCACTGTGTATCTAAAAGTGAAACACATGTGTGCCAATGAAGCCCATTTCTAATGATTATGGCGACCCCAAGGGCATAATTGGAGTAGTGCGCAACATGCTTTTCGTCAATCTACCCAACTCTCAGGCACCACTGTATATGTTGTGTGAGATGAAGCTCCTGCAAGAACCCCATGTCCACTGTATGCCTGTCAAGCTGTGCCGCTACTATTTTGGCCTTGAGTGCATCATTCAGGGCTCGAATATGCCAGGAAACGCACTTGATTTTAGTCCTCGCGCTTTGAGCAGCAAGTCAGTCAGGAGCGCAATGTGCAGCGCACTGCGGGGGAGGGAGCGCAGAGGAATGAGCCAGGGAAGACAGGGAAGGTAACAGAATTGGTTAATTGCGTACCAAAAAACCACAACACCCCTATTCTCCCCCTACTCCAACCCCTCAAATAGGCAGAGCATACTCCCATGAAAAACAATCCCTCCAACAGTAAAACAAACTGGAAAATGGTTGGGAATCATCTCCATGGGTAAAGAAAGGAGCCAAGACCAGCCACCCCATAGGCAGCAGGACACCAATAGCATATCAATACAGTCATGGTCACACAGTATAATAAAAATAGGTCAACATTTTGAGCAGCGCATTGCACTGAGAAAGGACACGGGTGTGATGTCCAGATACGAGGTGCCAGTGAGGTTCAGATTAAGGCAAAGTTCAACAATAAAGTTTCAGGCCTATTATGCAAGAGTCTGTCATTAAGTTAGTTGTTGCCGCTGGTTCTGTCTCCCTCCTCCGGTCTGCACTACAATGGTCAGAGCTCTTCAAGACGCAGATCTTTTACATGTTTTGCAGCCTTTTTGGGGTCTGTAAAAAACGTCTTTTCAGCGTGGAAAATTCGGAACTTGGCAGGGTAAAGAAATTAATACTTTATTTCGAGTTGCTGAAGGGAACGTTTGATTGGGAGTAAGTCTCTGTGGGCAGCCTGGACCGCCAGGATGAAGTCTGGATAGAAGGAAATCAAGTTCCCCTGATACGACACGTTTTGCATTTCCCTGGCGAGACGTAGCACAGTATCCCTGTCCAGGTAGTTAAGTAGGCATGAGATTATGGGTCTGTTAGCCGCTCCCGGGGGAGGTTGCGCCCCAAGAGAGCTGTGGGCATGCTCTACTATGCACATGGGGGAGAGGGACTCACTAAATGTCGAGCGCAGCATCTCCTCAACGTAGTCCTCTACTCGCGCCATGGCTGTAGACTCAGGCACGCAAGTGATTCTAAGGTTGTTATCGCATGCTGTTTTGTTAACATGAATTGCTGCAAAATGCTAGGAATTGTTATATATCTCTGTTTCTCTCTTTACAGACCCAGACACAGAAAAAGGCATACTGGGGACTTAAGGAATGTAGAAGTGTCCTTATACATATTTTTGATTATATTTTTAAGTTTAAAAAAGAGATTTATTAAATACAGTTGCAACAAATAGTGCAGAATCATTGCAATAGTCATGAACATGAAGTTATAACAAGGGTGGTTTAAAAATGGAAAAACCCTATTGACAGAATAAGTTGCAACTTGTAATAATTAGTAGATACAAGCAAGAAAACAAAGAGAGAAAGAATAGTAGGAAATTGAATGATAGATGAGAGAGAATACTTGAAATGAGTAAAAAAGGTAACAATGGGAAGATAAGCGTAGATATAGATAATCAATGGCAACATATTATTAGCAAAATAAGTGTATTACAATTGAAAAAGATCAACAATATCGTTCATGGAGGTCTAGGTACTTCTTTCATTGAAGACTGATGGGTAATAGAAGTTCAAGCTGAAGCATCCAAAAAAAAGGTAACTGGAACCCAAATAAAGTCTCCTTCAATAGCAAGTGAAAGGGAGGTTACGAATGCAGTCACAAGTCTATGATTATAACACATGCTGTATTACCAGGGTTTAAAAGAAAGTTTTGAGGATTTTTCCAAAGTTGACTAATTTGGTCTAAAACAACTGCAATTAATAAATCAAGAATAACAGTTTCACATGTACTAGTTTGCCAAATATCTCAAAAACTACCAAGAAAAAACATTTGAAAAGAAAAAGTTGATGTTTGCTGAAAAATGGAATTCACTTGGGCCGAAACTTTCAACAAAATTGATGTGTGGATGAGCTGGAAAAGAGCATATGATACAAATTTGCAGAGAGAGGGAGAATTACATGTCCAGCAATGTGTTTTGAGTTCAGGATTTATCTCAGCTGGAGTGATGATAAATCGATTATAAATAAAAACTAGAGCTCGGGTGGTGGCAGCAGTCTGTGATATTTTCTTAAGTTTTAACCAAAATTTGATCCCAAAGCTTGATAGACTATGAGACTTGGAGATCTATTTCCGATTGGAATTCAATGTCCAATTTATTTCTGTTGTCAGAGGGCTTAGTAAGGAGTTTGTAAATGGAAGAGGCAGTGAGGGAAACGGATATCATAAATTGGGGTAGGACCATGGGATGTCAGTGTAGTTAAGCTATGAGCTATAGCTCGAATCAAAGTAGTGAGTTTATTACATTGTGTATGTGGGAGATTGTAACATTGCAGTGCTTGAGGAAATGTAAGTAAAGAGACACTTAACATAAGTTGATGAATCCAAAGTAAACCCCTGTCTCTCCAGTATTTCCTGGAAATAGGTGTATTGTTAATTTGTGGGAGCTTGTTATGCCAAATAGAGGCTTGAAGAAATTGGTCTTTATCAGGGATTTGGGAAAGAGTAACTTAGATAGATTTATGAATAGGATATGACGTAAAATGTGTCTTTTGGGTAAAGGATAGAAATACTTTAAAAGAGAAAGGAGAAAGAAAAGACAATTACATTTTTTTCCATAGGGGAGCGACATCCGTAGGAGCATCAGATAAGCATTTAGAAAATTCTGTAAGAAAACTGTATGGTAGGATTGGAAGTCTGGGAAATTCATACCTCCCTGATCTAAGTTTAAGAAGAGACATACGGGCCAATTTCCTATTTCATAACAAGGAGGAAAGTATAGAATACATGAGTGGGGATAAGAAGAGGAATTTCAGATATGGCAAAAAGAATAATAGTATAAGCACAAAGTTTAGTATATGAATTACCACTTTGACAACCAAGAATATTAGGGTTTTGACAGATTTTTGTAGGAAAAGCGTCCAATGCAGGAATGAATAGAAGGGGGCAAAGGGGACAACCCTGTCTTACACCTCCAGGCAAAGAAAAAGAAGATGAAATAAGACAATTTGCAAAGATTAAGAGTATTGGTCTTTTATGGCAATGCATGAAAGAGAAAAAAGGAAATGAATTTGGGACGGAAACCAAACCATGAATGAGTATGAAAAAAAATTGACCAATCCATGTGATCATAAGCTTTTTCAACATTAAGGGTAATAGCAGCTAATGAATATGTATATTTATTGGATTTAGTTGTTGTTGAATAACTTTATTTGGTTTGTTTAAAAAATATCCAAGTGTACAAATATGAGCAATACTTGTTTTTTTTTAAGTATTTGAACAAAATAAAAAGTCACAGATGTATCTAAAATTGATAGAAGAGTGCATAGTTAAAAATCCTAAAAACAATTATCAGCACATTTATCAACTAATAACATGTAAAGCAGCATACAATTGAGGAGCACAACACTAGGGTAACAGTAATAAAGTTTTTTTTCCTTACAGCGTATAATTGATTTAAGCCAGCAAATCAATTCGAACCATAAGGATTTATTTTTAGTGTTAACAATTGGCACCAACTGTATGCAGAAGCTTTTCCCGTTTGATCCTGAAAGAGAATAGGAAATGACTGACCACGTAAACTATTGCTCCTGTGGTGTCGGTTTTCAGGATTCTATAGGCAACCTGATGTCGCCTAACTCCATTATTTAAGCAGGTAAGTCGTATCCATCTCCAGCGGATCTTTTGGTATTTTGTACAGAAAAAAAGGATGTGCTCTTCGTGTCCAAGGTTTTAGCGCATGCAGGGCAGGGTCCTAAAGATAGACCAGCAGTCCGATCGCTATAAAACAGTAGTAGAAGGCTACCATACCTAAATCTAACATATAGGATTTTTGCATGTGGTGGCGTGATTAGATCCAGGAAGGTTTTAAAGGAAGGGTTTGACTTGACACACAATAACTGTGAGGTTAATCGGCCATTTGTGCCTGGTGACATAATGTTCTTCTACGGCTGCCCAATACTTGATCTTCAACTTTGAGCAATCCACTGTATTTGCCTTCTCTGGATATTCCCAAAGTTCTGTCATATCAAGGGTTGTAAACCAACTCGCAACATTATTAAACCAGAAGAGGCTTTTGGCACCAATAATATTCAAGACCTCCTTTAGGGAGTTGCAATAATCAGAGAGGTGCAGCGTTGTCCACAAGCACAGCCAGTGCAATAAAGGTTTCAGTGACGCCATTTCACTGATTCTTTTAATCTCAAGGTCAAATAACAGTGGAATTAAGGGAGTAGTAATAGGTACTGAGATGAGTGATCTGGCAAAGATATTTTCGGATATCATCATTTTATTTATTTTGATATACCCCCATATCTCTGCTCCGTACAAAGCACCACTCTTAGCTTTTGCTCAATACACTTCAAGAGCTGGAGTCAGTGATCGAGTATAATACTGTTTAAAGTGTCTCAGTATTGATTTTGACATATGGACAAGAGTTGAATAGCTCTTTTCCAGTTGTTGCTCCCAACCTAATGTATCACTCAGTCTTATGCTCAGGTAATCAAAGCTTTTCACCCGCTCTAATGGTTCCAGTGCGATTCTGACCTCTCTTGATTTACCCTTGGTTTTCCCAAACACTATAAATTTTGTCTTAGTAATGTTTAGTTCCAGACTGCTGCTCCTGCAAAAATCCAAAAACGTATCCACAAGGATTTTCAAACCCATTGGGTTGTGGAAATAAGTAAGTATTCATCCGCAAAGAGGAGGATTGGGAACTTGGTACCATTCTTGGCAGGAGAGTCATTCCTGCAGTCCATTAAGCTGCTGGCCACATCATTGATAAAGAAGGAAAAAAGTGTAGGGGCTAGCACGCATCCCTGGCACACCCCACGCTGTCTTGGTGTTTTATCAGTTAATTCACCATGTGTACCACATCTGACCTGGGCATAGTTGTTCTCATTGTGGCTGGCTATCAGAGTCACCAGTTCAATTGGGGCCCCTAGGTCGAGCAATACTTTCCACAACAATGTACGTGGTACTAAGTCGAATGCAGCTCTTAAGTCGACAAATGCCACGTAAAGTTTTTGTCTTCTCAGTAGCACATACTTCCAAGTCAGGAGAGAAAATCTAAAAGCCTGGTCACATGTGCTAATTTTGGAGCGAAAGCCCCTTTGACATGGGGACAGCACTTTCTACTCGTCCATCCAGCTCTGGAGTTTATCCAGAACTTGGCGGGCAAAACGTTTTGCAAGTTATCTATTAAACTGATTATCTGTAGTTGGATGGGACAGAAATGTCACCCTTCTTATGTATAGCGATTATCTCGGCTCCCCTCCATTTTGATTGGATAGCCCCTCCAGCCGATATACAGATTGTTTGAGTGTTTAATAGGGAGCCCAAACCAAAGGTTCAGGTTTATAAAGATCACTCGGTATTTTATCAGGCTAGGGGCGTTTCCTACCTTAAGTCTATTTATTGCTAATACAGTCTCATACAAACTAAAGACCAATACTGTGTTGGTCGTTGGCATAACGGGGAGAGTATTCAAAACAAATTGTTCAATGTTTGCACTGTGAATGCAATCGTCATCTAAGTTCTTAGAATATAGTGTGGTAAAATGCTCAACCCAAACCTCCGGCTGGATGTGATAACTAGGAGTCTTTGAAGTATCCAAGTTGCCCTTTGCGAGGATGTGCCAAAACAGGCGAGTATCTTTGCAATTAGCTGCTAATACAGGTTCCTGCCAATCTTATCTCGAAATAAACTTTTCGCTTTTGATATTGCAATTCTATATTTGTTGCATGTTTGGACAACCCCTGGCTGATTATGGGCCTTTATGGCTGGTTGGAGAGCACACTTGCTGGATTTACATTCCGGGTTGAACCAATTATTAGTTCTTTTACTAGTAGGTCTACCACCCGAACTTTCCTTTATAAACACCATTTGGAGTGCTTTAAAAAGATCATTGTGTATGGGAAGTATTGTGGTTAATCCACCTAGCTGTTCGCAGTCCGGACTACTTAAGAGCCACAAAATAAAATGTACAAATAAGTCATAAATCCTAGTATATAAAGAACAATTGGCAAGTACATTGGGCCACGTCACTCTTCTGCGATTGTTGGTTACAAGGGGTTCATCCACCCTGGACAGGCAGCCAGAAGGCTGTCTGCCCAATTCGGGGCCCCTCATTTTTAGCAGCAAGGGATTATGGTCACTATCTGACCACGGAGCAATTATCATATCCTCAACCAGTGACCAAATTCTGACATCAGTTAGGATGTAATCAATGACACTTGAGCTGTTACCACATTTAAAGGTGGGTTTCCTGCTCTTGTCAGAGAGGGTCCTCCCATTGCAATCCCTCATACGCCTGCCTACAAACAAGGATGCCATCTGCAGGGACACAGCCGTTGCTTTGTAGCCATTCTTAACTGGTCCCAGGTTTGGTATGTCCCAAATTTCATTCTCCTCCTCCTCCACTAAAATACTCAATAGGGGGGAAGGTTCAAAGATAGTATTAAAATCCCCTACAACTATGGTCTTGGAGGTGAGTTGGTAGACCCCTGTTAATTCATCTGGCTGTAATAATACAGCAGATTCATTGTTATGTGATTCGGACCTAACATAGATATGAAATATAGTTAGATTAAAGCCTTTCGGAAAAGTGAGCTGGATCCCCAGTATATCAAGAGATTCTATTATCAGCTGTTTATATTTGCAAACTATAGTATTCTTTACAAGTATTATCAATCCCCCACTCGCTCTGCCTGATTTTTTGGGTGCTTTTGCTTCCACAGTATAAGTCATATAGCCATTTATATGAATCTTGAGCCACTGCCCAAGTATCTTGAAAAATACAAATGTCATAGATTCAACACATATGTACCACTCTGGATCTTGCAGTTTAGAATGTATCCCTACCAGGTTCCAAGATATTATATTTAGACCTTTGTTTGCCTCGTTTTTCGATGTAGTTGGGTCATTACAAGATTCTATGTTGGTAAGATGCCCATTATCAATTGTTGAATTAGGCAACCCAGACGAGGAAAAAGTTAGTGAAGGATACATAGCTTCATCAGAGATACAAACAGAGGATATATCATTACTTGTCTTAAGATGGGGTCGCTACAGAAGGCTCCCAAGTATTATCAGTCTCTGGATGTATTATACTTAAAGATGTATGTGTAAGGAAAGTAGGATTACTCGTGCTGCTAAGTCAATCTACTTCTCATGCTGGAGATGAAAACACAGACCTAGATGTGTGGTCCTGACTTAGATTGTAACCCCGTTTACAATAAATTTGGGATCGAAACCAAACCATGAATGAGTATGAATAAGAAATTGAGCAATCCATGCGATCATAAGCTTTTTCAACATTAAGGGTAATAGCAGCTAATGAATATGTACATTTTTTGATTTAGTTACAAATTTAAACAATAACCTTGTATTATTTGAGATGTAACAACCTTTAAAGAAGCCTGACTGTTCCTTACCAATAAGAGGGGGAAGCAGGGAGTAAGATGGAGGACAAGGATTTTACATAAATCTTCTAATCAGAATTTTCTAAAGAAATTAGTCTATAGTTTTTACATTGTTGTGGGTCAGGCCCATCTTTAGAAATAAGATAAATTAGTGCTTCCTGAAAAGTACCATTAGATGAGTTCATAGAAATATAATGTAAGACTAGTTCTTGGAGTTTGGGGAGTAAAATTTTGAAGAAATGTCAATCAAATTTAATGGGAAACTCACCATGCCCTGGAGCTTTCCCGTATTAATGGATTTCATTGTCTCAGCAATATCTTTAGAGGAGATGCCTGCTTCTAAAAAAGGAGAGAGGTCTATGGATGCATCAAAAACTTTAGGAATAGAAAACAAATAATGCTGTATATCATCTTAAGTTAAAGGTGAGTCCCCACTTTATTTTTCCCACCAGAATACTTAGCACTTCCTTTGAGAAGGTAGAAAGCAGCATTTTCTGTACAGAGTGTGTTGTCTTGGAATTTTTCAGCAATTAGTTTATTTAAGTGAACAGTAGGTTTAGTAGTGGTATAAACCATTTCCAGTTGTTTAACATGTTTCAGGATTTGCAGTGCTTTTTGAGAATTCAATTTCTTCTTATTGGAAACGCAGGAGATTATAAGATTACTGGCCGAAGCTTTGAATGATTTGGTGATAATGCAAGGGGAGGGCTAGAAAGAGGAGTTCTGAGTGAAAAATTCAGTGATAAAAGATTCAAATTGCGATTCAAAAGTATTATCTAGCAACAGGGATGTGTTAAAATACTGTCTTCTGATACCAGTGGTGACAGGATACCTGTGGTGATGTGCAAGTGGTTTAGTGACAAATAAGTAATCTAGCCTAGATTGGAACAGATGAGTGGGAAAGAAAAATGGGTATTCACATAATGAAGGATTGCATAATCTCAATGTATCAATAAGAGACCACTGTTCAATGGCTGTAATAAATTGTTGTTGCATAGTAGATGGGACATAAATGGGTTTTGAAACACTATCTATAGATGGATCAAAAAACAATTGCAACCCCACTCCCAAAAATTATATAATACATTGAAATATACATCAATTTGGAAGAGATATTAGGACAAAAAGCCTTATCGGGTTTAGTAGGTGCATATATGTTGACCACAGAACTAGGAATTTTGTTTATCAAAATATTAATTTCAACCCATCTACTCTCATCATCTGAATCTTAGGAGATGCAGTTGACATATACATTCTTATTGCAAAGAATAGCAGCTCCATTTCATACTCCATAACCAGGGGAAGAGACAATATTACCCACCCCTTGATGTTTACGTTTCTTAAACTCTGCAGCTAAAGCATGAGTTTCCAGTAAGAATGCACATCTATTTTTAATCTAGATACATTAGTAAATATTCTCTGCCCTTTAATAGTTGAATCTAAACCTTTAACATTTCAGGAAATAATATGGAATATCATTTAAAGATAATCCATAAACAAGATATATTAAGTACACTTTTGGTAAAATGCAATAAAAAGCAAACAACAAGAAAAAACACTCTTTGGAAAGGTAGAATAATAAGCAATAAAAAGAGAAGGTAAATGTAGAGCACAAGAGAAAAATATAGAAACGAGGAAAAGTAGAGAGGGAAGGAAACTAAATTCAAATAGGAAATGAAAAGTAGGACATACAAAAAAACATGAATCGAGGATGGTGAAGTCAGAATGGGAAGATTGCACAACTGAACTCCAGGGTTTTTCAGGGGAGATGGAAGGGTATCCAAACCAACAAAGGATAATGTGGTTGATACAGGTAGACATTATCTAACAAGATGAAAAAAGAAGAAAACACTATTATCCAAATGAATAAGTTAAGACAACACAAATGATTTTTATAGCATCATGAAAGAAAAACAATCAATGCAAACACAAAAGCTAAGATAATAGTCACACCATAGACAATCAGGTAACATCCATAGCGTCCTTCCTATAGCTCCCCAAAAAATGCTGTAAAAAAAAGGGTTGTCATAGGTTGTAGCCTTGTTTTTTAAAAGTTACTTCAAAAAGATAAGAATAGATGAGCTCAAATCCGGCATTGAGACTTCGAAGAATAGGTTGCATGTGTTGAAATGTCTTACTTCTGTCTGCTGTAGCTTTGGCAAATGAATGAGAGTAGAACAAAGAAGACCCCAGCCAAGATATTCAATCTTTACGTTTACTTGCCTGTAAGACTTTCAGAACGTCAGTATACTCCAAAAAATAAAGGATGACGCCTCTTGGCTCACAAGAGGAAGAGGTGGTGCCTGGGCTGTGTCCTGGTCAAAGAGCTCAAAGAAATGACTGAAAAATTAAATAGGGTCCTAGCCATCCAATCCTTCTGCCAAGCCATAAATACTGAGATTGTTTCAACTATTCTGATTTTCAAGGTCCTGTACTTGCTGCTTAAGAAATTAGACTTTTATTCGAAGAGTGACTTGCTGCATAGTAGCCTGGATTGATTCTACTCTGTGCTTCAGAACATTGTCCAAAAGGATGGAAAGCAGTATATGAATATTTCATAGTCATAAATCTTGGTTGAACACTGGAAAGTATCAGAAGTAGGCCCCCTAGTGGTAGGTACAAGAGAATAGAGAGCCAATTGTGACATCTACATGTATGATCACACATGTGTACATGTGTTCACATGCAACCTGCACATGGTCTCTTATTCCAGCTGGACTGTGTCTAACCTTGTTTTCAAAGTTGATTAACTGGAGGAAAATCTTTTTACTGAGAGCTTTACTGTTGGTGAAGCTCATTTAGCAACGCAAAGCCATGATAAAAGTCCAAACACCAGATGTCAAAAAGGAAATCACCTATTGACCTTTGAGTGAGTATTACCTAAGAGGGGGGTAACAACAGAGATCAGGAAAAAAAGGCTAAAGAACATGTTAGGTTCAGTTACAAGAAACACTTTCACACTAAATGTATGATGACATTAATTCCATTTACTCACTTCAAAAGCAAGAACAGGCTAATCAAAAGTGATACATCCTGCAGTTGATAAGAGCCTACGTGGAGGGACTGATCTTCGATCCTAAAAAGATTTAAAAATCTAAAGGTAAATCTAGTGTGGGTATCATATGAAATCAGTACACAACCACCAATAAATGATCAACATTGTGGTAGAAATTGCTTGGTGTGGCAAGTAACCACCAATTTAAAAGAAAATCCATAAAATATTGCAACCATACCATACATCTTGGATCTGTAACCTGTTTTTCATTCAAAACATAAGTCAAGCGATAGGGAAGCACTAAACTGAGCATCTCAAAAGAAATATAGAGGGAGCAACCACCACGCATTTAGGGAAGCATTTCCAAAAGAAACAACATCGGATGGACAGTAATCGAAGCGAATGTTTCTAACACAAAGAATTTGTAGTGTCTAGCACTACCTGGCTCAAAAAGAGGCCCTGTTATTTATGACTGAAAACCATGTTTTCCAAAAAAAAGGCTTAAATGAGCATTCTGCACTAACAGCGTTTTATGTCTTATGCAGTTATCGGCTCTACACCGTGAGGTTTCGCAAACAAACAGTAAGCAATGTTAGCAATTCGACTCATCTACCTTCCTTAAACTCAAACGAAAAATCATCTGCTACTATGATGAATAAAAATCAATGCTGTTGCAAACAACCATTACCCTTTTCAGGTCCAGACAGGTCTTGGATTCCACCGGGCATTTTTCTGGTGGCCCGGGCCCCTGGGGCTGGTTTTCAAAGCCCAGGGCTGGTTCTGGTGCCTCGTTCATCCCAATCTCTCCCCTCTGAACGGAAATCTCAAATTAAATCAGCTACTAATAATTCCGAGAACAAAGCAATTAACTCTCCTACAGCCTCACTAATACCACCAATCTACTCAATATTTGGTTCCATGAATCCTACTGGCAAATTCCCATTTCTGAAAGACCCTGTCGCAGCAATTTACACAATGCCAGTAACCCCAAATGGACTCCAAAGACCACTGACACCGAGTAAAGCAATTACGCAGTCGGTGGAGACATCATCTCCACTCCCTCACCCAAATACTAGCATACCAAATGGCATCGGAACAGAAGAACTGCTAACAGGCCAATGAGCCAGGAGAACAATAAGGAGAATAATAAGCATACGATTCAAATACAAGCTCAAGTGCACATGGAAATTGGAGGCCATGACCAGGTGCATGATGAAGCAAAGCACACAACACTGTTAGGCTCCATTGACAGGATCACGGCCATTCCTACGGAAATCCTACTGGAAAACAGTACAAGGCACACAAGTCAAACCAGAGCGATAAGGATAATCACATCCCCAGCATTATCAATAAGTGATATAAATCTGGACCAAGTACGGGCTGGGAGCCCCCTAGGCACAGGCACAGGCAATGACCAGGGATGCATTAACACCAGTAATTTAGACCAAATAATCACTCGACACCCAGACAAGAGTTACGACTAAATCAAGCAAAGTTCAACCATAATAAAAAGGGCGAGGTGTGCAATTCCTGGTTGGAGTCCCAAATCCTCTTCGAAATCAAGGACATACAACAAGCTCAAAGCAGAACTTTATCCAATAACTTCAAACAAATTAAGAACTTAAGAGAAATCGATCTTAAGCAAACAAAACCATTTAACAAGTTCTTAATCACATCCAATGATGAGGCAGCAAACGAAAATTTTATTGAGATATCAAGTGGGTCGGAAAAGGAAGCATAAACTCCACAGCTAACTCACCTAATCACAAGGCCATCCAGTGCCAGCAAGCACACAAGCATGGTCCTAACCAAAACTTAGATTCCATAGTTAAAAACTACATGGTGCACTGGGGAAAATACTAGAAACATCAATCACAACGCTGAACATGCAGTCCGATAAACTTGATATCCAAATAAACCTCATGAGTATAATCGCCGAGCATATTTCTGACATAAACAAAAAATTTGATGCCATGGCATACACATTTGCAACCCTTCAGGACCAGAATAACCCTCGGACACAGCCCCCAAACTGTACATGTAGCCCCATACTTGAAAAGTTAAGGGATCTACCAACCATATTGAAAAACATTCTACAGGAATGCAAATGTGCAAATCATGGCACCAACAGCCCACTTGATGAAAGTGACACTATCGCCTCCGACTACCACAAAGTCACGACTAATGAAGACACAGCCAAACCAGAAGCGAGAAGTGAAAAATCCCTCATAGAAATTTCACAACAAATAACAAACTTAAATTCCAAGACAAAACAGTCAACAAATCGAATATTACCAGGGGTCAAACTCCTGGACCAGATTAACTTTAGCCATGGGTTGACGGCAAAAGAACAACCCGAGCAGGAGCAGATAAAAATCACAAACAACCAACAACAAGTCTTAACCAAACGACAGAAAAAACGTGCAAGAAAAATCAGAAAACAAGAATCAAACAGTAGACCCGCCAACAATCAGGCCTTGACCAACTACCCTATCTTCAATCATCCCAAAACCTTTATAAAAGCTGAAATCCGAACAGAAAAGGGAGGACATCAGGCAATTACAGCAACTAAGAATCCAAGAAAACTCCAGACTCAAAGCACCAATGAGGAAGAGCAGCAACTAACCACTACGGAAGCACTGTTTATTGGGGTAGCCCATGCATCAAGATCAAATACATCAACATGTATAGAGGAATGTAATAATGATGAACTCGCGATTCACTCCATAGAAAAGATTAGTGCAAACTGGAGTCTTGAGAGTGTCGACTATGAACCTGCACAATCAAACAGAATACCAGGGAGCCTAATGGGCCAATCCAAAAATAACGGGAATAAACTACCCCAAACAGTCCGGATTCTACAGCCAGATCATATACAGCCCACAAGGGACAAGGAGTACAGTTCGAGGGCGATGGGGAAGCTGGGACACCAAAGGGAGGTAACCGCCAAAGCTGACAACAATAAACCCAAAGTATCCCTTATCCTGCATACAACATTCAGCCCCATTACATCGCTTAATAGAAGGGATACCAAAAACCATAGGCAAGTTACAGCGAAAGCGGATAAGAGTCTACAAGATCAATTATCAGTCAAGATAATCACTGATCATGATAGCCTACAACTGATCGGGGGCCGGGAAATTAAAAACAGGACAGGTCCACTTTATGCGACAACCATCGACGAACACGCACCAAATCTCGGGTTGCGTGGTCCCAAAAGAGAAAACCTGAAATTAATCGCAAAAGCAAACGAGTCCCCTGAGTACACAGGGAAGGATGACAACAAGTACAATGCGAAATACATACCCAACGATGCAAACGATAAAAAAAAAACCAAAATAACGAGACATCGGACACACCACCAGGCATTGTCCACTCCCGAGCGACTCCAAGATAAAAAATTGAACACTAAAGGAAGGATTTTTTTCATTCCAAACTACAAAACACAAGGCCCACAAGATTACTTAAACAGAGGAAACATCCTACACTTGACATCCGTAATTCCGAGCCTTAATCATATAATATCTAAAGATTTATTATCAATAGAATGTGTTAACCTCGGAAATAATATAGTAAAGGAAGGCACCCTAACAACCTGGAGGAACGCAGAAATCGCCAAGGAGATACTCCACGAAACTACCAAATTTGAGGAGTGGGGAATCACACTCAAAGCAGAGGTAACCCCAGGTTACCCGTCCCCTCTCCTAATGAACCGTGCCAAAAGAGAAAACAGTTCAGTGGTAAAATGACCCATATACTCAGTACTGCAAGGCGCCAGGGGCGCAGAAAACTCGAAACCCGAACATCAGTTCAGAGCAAACCGTGGAACAAGAGAAGACTGAAATAACACCCAGGGTGGAAAAAAGGATCAAAGCCCAGTAAAGGTTCTATCTTGGAATATCCCTGGAGCAAAAGACATTCTAAGTGACAAGAGAAAAACGGATTCCTGGGACAGCTACGAAATCATTGCTCTACAGGAAACATGGCTAACACCTCCAGTCGACGTCCCAGGTAGAATATGCTTTCATGTCAGTGCCACTCGAACCCAGCATTACGGGCGAGCAAAGGGAGGTCTTTCTGTTTATATTTCTACAGCATTAAACATTAAGTCCTCACATCCACCGCAGATATGCAAATAATCAAACTGGAAATGGGACCACAGGTTGGCATCGGAACCATCATCTTTATTAACATATACGCCCACCCAAAAAGCAAAGTAAAACAAGAGCTTTTCAAAAAAGTTAACGGTGTAATCTCAGGATTCCACCTCAAACAGCCAAGTTGGGAGATAATTCTCACAGGTGACTTCAATGCTAATCTACTACATCCCCATGAAGATGAAGATTACATCATTACTGCTAACGAACTTTGGGCCGTCGAAACACAGGAGATACCATATGCGAAGAGAATGGACAAAGTGGGCCGACAGCTGATGTGAGAGCTTGAGCAGCAAGGGATGCGAGTGCTAAACGGGAGAATAAAACAGGACAGACCTCCCAGTAGTACCTACATCGGTCCTAGTTCCAGCACAATCCTGAATTACACCACAGTCTCCCTTCCACTCCTTGGATTAATCAAAAAGTTTCAAATCATATGCTCCCCAGATAGTGATCACTCGGCTCAGCACATCAAAATGAAATTAACCCCTCCCAAACATCCAGAAGCCCCAATACTAGCAGGGGAAACGTCAACAATAAATTTGAAACGCCTTAGGTGGACGAGTGTCACACTACCGCAAATAGCGCTAGATGCAAAGAACTTAATGCAAAAGCTTACCCCTGGAAATGAATTGACCATTGAAACATGGACGGCCTTTGTCAATAAATTACCGAAGACCGGTGTCAACGTCAAAATGAGGCATAATCAAAAGAATAACAGCCATCTTAGCCAGATAACACGCTCCTTGAGAAGCCGTCTGCGACAGTCCCTGAGGAGAGCACAAGGTCACAGCCCACAATCCAAGGTATGGCAGGATGTACGTTTTACTAAGGAACAATACAAGAAACAAATTTGGAATGAGAAAAAAAATGAGGTCACCAACTTCTGGACAAAAATATTACACAATGCAAAGAAACCCGACCCCAGAGCCTTCTGGTTGCAAGTATATTCACTGAACAGATCCGCAAACACCATAAGCACGACCGGTATCACAGAAACGGTATGGGTACAGTATCTAATTGACATCTTTTCAATAAACTCCATGATACCTCTTACACCAATAGTAATCCCTGTACATAAAACACCAAACACAGAAACTCAGTCGACAACAGTCTTCGATCTGATAAACATCACGTGTAATAAACAGAAAGGACCAGACTCCACACCACGAACATATGAGGAAGTAGAAATACTACAAAGAAAAAGGCAAGCAGAAAAGCAGGCAAGTGCACTAGGACCAAATGGCGTCCCCCAGGCAATCTATAAGGAAGATCCCCACTTTTGGGCCAGTACCTTCAACAAACTGTGCCGGACGATAAACATCTCCAGTCGGATTCCGGAAAGCTGGAGAGGGGCGATTATCAACCCAATATACAAAGGCGGTGATCCAAAAAATCCCGCTAACTACCGCCTGATAGCTCTCATCGACACCGAGGCTAAGTACTACGCCTCCCTGGTGTTAACCAACCTTACTAAATGGTCTGATGAAAACAACAAAATCCCAGTAAATCAGTCAGGGTTTCGACATGGCATAGGTACCATGGCAAACGCCGTAGGCTTAAGCCTGACAGCAGAAAAAAGCCTGCAAAACCATCAAGCTCTATACCTATGTTTCGTGGACTTCAAGGCGGCCTTCGACGGTGTTAGCCGACAACTACTTTGGTCCAAATTTAAACAGCAGGGCCTGCCAGATGCAATCTTAAATCCAATAATGGACCTATACGCAAACACCTAGATGCAGGTTAAGATAGCTAATGGCCATCGGCTAACGCGGAAGATCAGAACTTGTGAAGGAGTAAAGCAAGGCTGTGTCTTGGCCCCTCTTCTGTTTAACTTATTCATGGCCAATCTGACACCAAGGCTAGACAGGATCAATGCACATCCCCCACGGCTAATAATTTTGCCTCTCATGCACCTTTCCTATGCCAATGACGTTGTTCTTCTCAGTCAGACAATAATAGGACTGCAACGCCTCTTGTAAGAACTGACTGAATACACCAGACAGAATCTACTGGAAATAAACAGTAAGAAAACAAGGGTCATGATAATAACCCATCGCTGTATTAAACCGCTGAACTTCACCATCGACAATAAGAAATTGGAAGTAGTGGAAAACTACAAGTACCTGGGGATATTTCTGGACAGACGGTTCACCTTTTCCACGCATTTTGATGCCATCGAGAAGAAAGGAACAGCCTTACTACATGCATTCAGCAGTTTATCTAAGCAGCTAAAAGGCCTGTCGTTCACTCCTCTCCTAACAGTCATCAAAACCAAGCTACTTCCAACTATAGCTTATGGCAGTGTGGTACATTGTGGAAGGAGTGCTCCGCTCTTAGATAAAATTCAAACAAGAGTGTATAAACGTGTGTTCAGCTTACCATGTGACGCCTCACCAGCACAGGTTCGGCTTGAATTTCGCCCCCAGACCCAAATTTTGCATAAAAAATACGAGACAGTCAAATTTTGGTACAGCATCTGGTTGAACCGCGAAACAGAAATCAACCTCGCCATCTGGGAAGCCATGCAAAGCAATCCCAACTCCCAGTATGCGTAGTACCTAAACTCCTCCCTGGAAATCACTGAACTAGCGTCACTATGGAAAAGGAAGCTACCTGTGTCCTCATTCAAGCAGGTCGTAAAAAAGGCAGCAAACATGCACTCGCTGATCAATGACAAAACAACCCTGAGACATCGGTCACACGCCTGGATGATACTACAATCCTACAAAAAGCCGGCACCTGCAGCCTATTTAGGGCTCGCTTTTCCATCATACCTTAAACTAAAACACTTAAACCTACATATGGGCAAATTGCCAACAAATGCCGACCAACCCGGCTGGAGGCCACCAGGCCCAAAGGAGTGTGAACTATGTGGTGCTGCTGTACAAGACATTATCCACTTGATCTGTATTTGTCCTGTATTGGATAATGAACGCCGGAGCTTACTAAAGACAAAATTTAATGAAAAAGGAATCCGTACATGCCGCTCAGCGATTCTACAAGTGATGGACTCAGTGGATCCACAATTTATATGTCGATCAATTAAATATGTTATTAATTTTGGGGGGTAAAAAGAAAAAAAATCTTTATAAAGAGCTAATACAATCTTGACTTTTTAGGACTTCCAGAATTGCATCTCCTAATACTGAATCAGCTCTTTAATTCAATAGGACACCAAAAGCACCAGTGTTCTTTACAATTTTAATCAACGGCTGTTTTTAGCACCTGTATAAGAATGCATTTTTTCTATATATTTTAAAATAATATTGCATTTCATATTGTAACGGTTTTTACTAACTATACAATAAAGAATGTATACTATTCTCCCCTCTGCAGGATAATTGCAGCAGGGAAGGAAAGCTTCAAAAGAGAGAGAAAGAGATGGGGAAGGTAGAGAAACAGTGACCAGAAAGGAAGAAGAAAGAAAAGAGAGAAGGTGAGAGAGAGAGTGAGAGAGAGAGAGAGAGAGAGAGAGAGAGAGAGAGAGAGAGAGAGAGAGAGAGAAAAAAGATGGATGGCAAAAGAGCAATTGCGAAAGGAGACGAGGAAAGTGGGCTTGTGAGAGCATTTTTGCCAGAGGTGTTTATGATTCCCCAGTCCAGCCTTGACCCTGTTGCCTCGTTAAAGTTTGACAGTAAAAATGTACTTTACTTTGTGAGGGGGAGATCAATTTTTACAGAACCAGTCTGAAAAATAAAAGTGGTTGCAGTAGTTATTTAAGGACAAAGCTGCTACCTACAAGCACCCAGCATTTGAAAAAAGAGAAGACTGGTAACTTGTGCTAATGTCCATACAGAAAGGGCAGCAGCAGAGATAGAGGTAACTACATACAGAGACGATCCATAACAGACAGGGAATCATGCAGCATTGTAATATCATACACTAGGTTACATTTGCAACCTGAACAAAATACTAACAAGCTCCTCTTTTCAACAGTAGGCATCCCTTGTATTTTGGGAGTCCCTAATGGTACAAATCAGATGAAAAAAAGATGAGGAAAATAATGCTAAAACACGATTTCATTAACACAAAATAGAACTAGAGATGCATGACATACCAGGAGAAGTTGGTTAAAGCACTCAATGATGTTGCTTGTGTCACTTACAGACATTTACCAAATGAAGTGATGTAACCATATTAACAAAAGAAAACCAAGGGTTTTTCAAACTTTTGGTGACTAATTAAGAGCCACAGCCAAAGCTTATTGTGTAAATAAATAAATGAAATGACTGCAGTTGCTTTATTCTTTCTATAGGAGCTCACCCCTATTGCTGCCAAATGTCATGGACTGTAAATCCCAACAGTAGAAACTTGACTCCAACCAATTCCTCATTATTCCAACACCCTACACTTCTCATCTCTTTTTTCACTTTTGCAGCTTCTTCTTCATCCCACCTTTCTCCCTTTGGCATTTTTTCCTACCTTTGTCTTACTCCTTATTTTTCTCTTTTCCATCTTACTTTATTTGCTATGGTCTGATGATTACATTAAATACCTGTTCCCCCAAAATGAGTTTCTATGTCGCTCCAGGTTAACTAATATCTGATCCTGGCACAATAGCACTAACTGTCTCTCAAAATGACCGGTAGGAAACAGCCAATGTCCTGGCAGATGACCCTTTTTGGTCTAGTCCACAGTGCAGCCAGACCCATAAGGCCCTTATGCAAAGAGGAGGAAACCCACAGTGAAGAATTTGGGAGCCAAAAAGGTTCCTTTGCCAAAGCAATTGTCCCTTCAATTAAGTTATCAAAGCCAGCTTCTGCCCTGGGTTAAACCACAAAGACAGATCCTACTGACCCAGACACTTCCCTCCACTATGCAGAGTACTGTGAAGTGTGCCGCTTGAATGTGCAAATCAGTGCGATTTTGGAGCAGAAGCTGAACCCACTATTCACATGTTTAGAGTGCATTGAGACGCTTATATGTGGCTTACAGAAGCAACTTAAGCAGTGGTTGAAATGGAGTAATACCAAGTAGGGGAACAGTGGGGTGGAGAATCAGGGGCTGGGAATAACCAGAGGGTTGGGTCAGTGGGTGAGTTAGAGGTGTGACTAGAAAGAGCAAAACATCCCACTTTTATGTATTTGCATGCACAAAGAAATGACCATCAGCCATGCTAGCTTCAATCCAGTGTCAACGTGAGCAAGGGACCCATGTCTAGGCATACCCTGCCAACTTAGAAAGAACAAAGCAAACACAAGGAGATGATGGACGGAGCACTGAAACTTTTCAGACACTCACCCCGGTCACAGATCTGGGTTGAATCCATCCTCATTCTTTAGCTCAATTCGCCACACCAGTTCAGACCAAGATATATGCAAATCCGTCTTGACCCTGTGCCTCATGGGAACAGTCCAGACCGAACTTCCACGCCAGGTCTTCCCTGGACCAGAAACAAGCATCCTGGGACCGGTTTCTGGGTAACACCGCTCATTAGCCAGGTTAGCTTCCATCCAGTGGCAAGGTAAGCAAGGGACCCACGTCTGGGCATCCCCTGCCAACTTAGAGCAAACAAAGCAAACACAAGTAGATGATGGACAGAGCGCTGAAACTTTTTAGACACTCAACACCAGTCACAGATCTGAAAGAAAGAAAACACAAGGAAAAGATTGACGGCGCACTGAATGTTTTTGGACACTCACCCCCAATCCCAGATCTGGGTTAAATCCATCACAGTTCTTTAGCTCACTTCCCCACCCCAGCTCAGACCCAGCTATATGCAAATCAGTCTTGACCCTGTGTCTCATAGGAACAGTCCAGCCCGAACTGCCAAGCTAGGTCTTCCCTGTACCATTAAAAAGCATCCTATTACCGGTTTTGATGCAGCACCACTCATCAGCTAGGCTAGCGTGAATGCAGTGGCAAAGTGAGCAAGGGACCCACATCTGGGCATACCCTGCCAACTTAGAGCGAACAAAGCAAACACAAGGAGATGATGGAGAGAGCGCTGAAACTTTTTAGACACTCAACACCAGTTACAGATCTGGGTTGAATACATAATCGTTCTTTAGCTCACTTTGCCACCCCACTTCAGGCCCAGCTATACGCAAATCAGTCTGGACCTTGTGCCTCATGGGAGCAGTCGAGCCCGAACTGCCAAGCCATGTCTTCCCTGGACCAGAAACAAGCATCTTGGGACAGGTTTCAGGGTAACACCCCTCATCATCCAGGCTAGCTTGAATGCAGTGTCAAAGTGAGCAAGGGACCCACGTCTGCGCATATCCTGCCAACATAGAGAACAAAGCAAACACAAGGAGAGGATCGGCGGAGCGCTGAAACTTTTCAGACACTGTAGCCAGGCTAGCTTGAATCCAGTGGGAATCCTGGGGAGAAATAAAAAAGATGAATTTAGTCACAGATCTCTGTCCTGGGGTGAATGTTGGACATTTTTCAACATTCTGTCCATCAATTGTTCTTTTTGCATTTGTCACCCCAAGCAGGATGGGTATGTACAGAAGTGGGTACCGTGCTTTCCATGCCACTGGAGTCAAGCTAGCCTGGCTGATGAGGGGTGAAACCCCAAAACCGGCGCTAGGATGCTTGTTTCAAGTCCATGGAGAACCTGGCCTGTCAGTTCGGGCTGTTCCCATTGGGAGCAGGATCAAGACTGATTTGCACATGGTTGGGTTTAAACTGGAATAGCACAGGGAGCAAATAAATGATGGATTTATGCCCAGATCACTGTACTGGGGTGAATGTTTGACATAGTTCAACATTCTGTCCATCAATTGTTCTTTTTGCATTTGTCACCCCAAGCAGGATGGGTATGTACAGAAGTGGGTACCGTGCTTTCCATGCCACTGGAGTCAAGCTAGCCTGGCTGATGAGGGGTGAAACCCCAAAACCGGCGCTAGGATGCTTGTTTCAAGTCCATGGAGAACCTGGCCTGTCAGTTCGGGCTGTTCCCATTGGGAGCAGGATCAAGACTGATTTGCACATGGTTGGGTTTAAACTGGAATAGCACAGGGAGCAAATAAATGATGGATTTATGCCCAGATCACTGTACTGGGGTGAATGTTTGACATAGTTCAACATTCTGTCCATTAATTGTTCTTTTTGCATTTCACTGACCAGTTACAGGTTAAAACATTAATTAATTCAACCAATGGAGACACATTTATTTAAGGTTTAATATTTGAGTTATTGACTTTAACACAAATATATTCCCAAAGTTGGATACTTTTCCAATCACAGAATGTCCCAAATACACTTACATGGCAAGTATAAGAAACTATCAGTAGCAACATCTCTTGTCATTGAAAGTGTTGAACTTGTCCAGCCCCTACCTCATCCTATGCCTGGAGGGGGGCTGTATTCCTGTGGTGGTGAGCCTTAGCAAGGCCTACCAGTGCTAGGGGTTCTCCCTTCTCTGCAAAGAGTCCTCAGACCAACTTAACTAATATAGCTGCCGTAAGATTTAAAATTAACTGACACGGTTTCTGTGCAGGTTCTCTATCTTCATCTAACTGCTCTAAATCTTTCCATAATGCTCAAAATGTCGCACGATCATCATCTTTACGCACAGTTCTCCACATATCAGGTATTAATATTAATCCAAAAAACAAATCAATATCAGGCAAAGTCATGGTACAAGAACTAATTGCACCCTCAACTTCCTCATAAAAGGCTGCTGGATTCTTTCACGGATCAGGCAATGCATTTTTAAGGGCCATAACATCTGCTCTATTCCAAGGAGTGTAAACCCAATTATAAATAAAATACCCTTTAGCATCTACAGAAGTCTTATTATCATTTGTACCCGTTCCCTTAGGAGGAACATATAAAGGCGCGGCTTCCCGCATGGGTTTCACATTAATTACAACATTATTATCTGTTTCAAGAGTAGAAGTTTGTGCCATGCTGATGTGGGATGTTTGTGCAGCTGCATCTGCTGCCTTTTTCTCCTCTAGCAAACGGGCTGCGTCAATACGCACTTTAACCAAGCGTCTGATCATGTCAGGCACCTGGGAAAAGACAAAAAGACCGTCACATAATTGTTTACAATCACCTGCAACATCATCAGGCTCCATTTCTACCGAATGTTTCCTAAATCGTTCAATAACCTCTGCAGCAAATACCTCAGTAAAATATATCTGCTCCCTTTCCTGCCAACTTTTTATACTATCTAGAAGTTCAGAAACAGCAGTAGTACTACGATTAGCTTGATGCTCAGCAGATCTAATGTCAGACGCACGCCCAGCAGATAACATTGAACGAGTTTCTCGAGCTTTGTCCTGGTCTGTAGGAGAGTCCTCATCCGACTCATAAGGAGCAGTAGGAAGAGTATACGGAGGTGGACAACGATCTAATAAGAAAGAATCATCTTAGGGTTTATTAAGAATAGGATAAAGAAGTCTACGAACAGCGTATTGGCCATTTACCTGTCACTCCCTATCTTCCCTCTCTTTAATTTCTTTAATTTCTTTATTTTTCATTTCCAATGCTTTCACATGAATACTCTTAAGTTGTTCTTTTTCAATCAAGGCTTGCTCACGCTTCATTCGCTCACGCACTTCTTTCTCCCACATTCATACACAGTCAAACATATCTTGCCTAGCCTTTCGCTTAAAAATCCGTTGCTCCACATACTGAATCTTTCGCAAATCAAATGACCCATGCATAGGCCAACGCAACTCAGGATCTTTACAAGTGTATTTATTCCATAACGTGCTGTACATTATGGAAGAAATACCATACTTAACATACATGTCCCTATTAAGCGTCTCCTCCGGGGGGGCGTTTGTGCTTCGTCAAGTCTCAAATTGGTACCACTACAAAAGCAACACATCCTACGAAGTGTGCTGGAAACAGGCATGCCAAATAGAGTGCAAAATATGCAGTATTATAATCAAAGTAGCGCTTAAGGTACTCTTCGTACGTTGCGCCATTCAAACAAAGTTAAATAGTGAAAAATGTCCTCATTACCTGCCTATATGAATTGCAATACATATATAAGTGTCAAACAGATTTCAATATTGGCCAATCGTACAAACAAAGCCGCAGTAAGTGTTACTAAACTACCTTACCAATCAAAGGCGTCAAACCAACAGCAAGTGCCGCAGAACGGCTCTTACCAATCAAATGGTGTCCAGGTTCCAACTGACAAGTTCTCAAATCGACCAATTGGTCACTGCACGGCGAATCAACAGAAGAGATCTCAGTCGAGGACCGGCGCCACCTGGATGGTCAGATCAGAAAGAAAGGAAAAACGCCGTGGGTGCCAAGACTCGGGTCTCCTCAGGCAGCGATCGCGTCCAAAGCAAGATTCCAATCCTTCGTCGTTACCAGTCCTTCGGGCATCCGAGTCGCCAATGAGCCCCGCGTTGGAAACGTCAATTTTTTGGTGGTGAGCCTCAGCAAGGCCTACCAATGCTAGGGGTTCTCCCTTCTCTGCACAGCGTCCTCAGACCAATAGAAAGAAGTTGGCACAGAAGCTGGAAAAGAAGAGACAAAGTTTATTAAACCTCATGAGGTGGAACTACATTCACACAACATCCTTCGGCAATGTATGAAGTAGCACACTAACTATAAGGAGCTTGCTCCTTTTATACCCACACAGGGGCTCAAATGAAGGCAGTACAAGTACAGAATGCTGGTTTTAAATACATATAAGGTCATACAGAGGGTGTGCTGGCAACAAGTGGGAGGGGCTGACATATAGCTAATTCTGGTGGACACATCCTGACAGTTACAAGTTGGGGACAGCTGTAAGATCAACTGAGCATGTGCGAAGCAGAAGAGGCTAAATATATCTCATCTCTAGGCAGATTTCAAGAGCAGTTGACAGGAAGGTAGGACAGAGCACATGGCGAGCACATGGCAAACAAACTGGCTGCCAGAAATACAAAATGGATTCCACACAACGGACAAGATAGTCTCTACATAAAAGATGTCTTCTGCTAATGCTTAACCTAATTGCTGCTAAATTACAATATTCCCCCTTGTTCAGGCCAGAGAGATCACAAGGCCATTGACCTTCACATCAGCATGAGGGCTGGTTCTGTTGGCTGGAGAAGGGAGTGCTTGAACCATCAGTTTTAACCATCTTTCAAGCCATCATGTGCAGAGATCTCTCTAGTTAAAGTTAAGGTTGGTACCTAGGTGTAAAATATCAGGTATTGGTGTCTCATGTGGGTGCCTCAACCAAGCCCCATAGGATAATGCAGGACTTAGGGCCAATGTTAAAATACATCTTGTGCTTAGTGGCAAGGAGGTTTCACGCTGTTTGTGGTTGTATCAAAGCCCCAGAATATTCTAGCACAGTTTGTTTTGAAGATTTTTTTTAACTGAACTATTTAAATTTCCTTTTGAATACATTCAATACATACAATGGTTGTTACTTACTGTGTCCTACTGAATTTGCCTTTCCAACCCCTATCACCTACTTTATTAAGCCTACTATGACAGAGTCAAGAGCTCAAAAGGAATAACTTAGTTAATCAATTAGAGTCCATTAGTACTGTGCCTCTAGTCACAGTGGTAAACAACAATATCCACATCTGATACTGCCCAGTAGTCACGAACTGCTTCTGGGCTGCAGTGCAACTCACAGTTGTGTGAGAAGCAGCCAGAACCCTGCAAGGGACCTAGCCTAATGCCTCTAATGCAGCTGATTAGTCAAGTACCAGCTCACCAAGATTGTTAATGGTTGAGTGTTTTCTGGCATTTTCACTTTCTTTCATTAAGCTCTATTCAGTTATTTCACAATCTTCTTCCGGACGTACATACAACTGAAAAAGTGCAGACCGGTAGCAAATCGTTCAATATCTCAGATTCCACCCAGCCCCTAACTTTGACTCATTCCTTCTCTCATTTCATTAACTTGAGAACCAGCAAGTTTTATACAATTGAACTTCTATTTCTTTCCTATCAATTAAACAAAAATGGGTATTAAAAATATAGCCAGCTCCTGCTTTACTAAATGATGACTCCAATTTTAAAACCGACAACTTTGCAGTTGGTAATGTCCGTTATCTGTTATTAATCGTATGTGTAACTAGTGCCCCACAAACAGCAGTGAAATTAAGTAGAACTGTGTCAGATGTGCTCCACTCACCCCTCTAAGACACCTACACATGATGGACGGCTCCTGTTTATCACTTTATACACAAGGATCAAAGGCCAGCTGCAGACTCAAAGCAGACTCTGTTCCTACACCTCGTAGCAACAGAAGGGTCTTGAAGTGGTGTCGATTTCTCACTTGCACTCTTTCCCTTTTGACATAGAAGGGGGGATATAACCCCAGTCTTCAAATAAAAAAAGTGCCAACGTTTCTTCCATTTTCGCAATTTATTTGATGTCAAGGGGCATATTATCAAGAAACAGCATTAACATTATCGGCGCTTTAGCGGCAGAAAACTGCAGCTAAAGCGGCAATATTGCGCTTGATAATATGCCCTTGAGAATTCCCATAGAAACCCATGTTCTGGTGTGAACATGGGCTTCTATGGGAATTCTCTATGGCATATTATCAAGCACATTATTGCGGTTTTAGTGGCAGTTTTCTGCTGCTAAAGCGGCGATAATGTTAACGCTGTGCTTGATAATATGCCCCAAGTTTTTAAAGATGGCGGAGTTCTGCTCCTGGTAGTCCAGGCTGCTCTTACAGGCCCCAGTGCTTAGAAAGGAGCAGAGCTGTAAAGGAGGGGCTGTCGACTTTAGGGCACGCACGAAGAATAATTTCCACCAGAGGCTGGTGGGGCTGGGAAGGCACTAGATACAAACACCATTGGAGGGCCTCTTCTACTGCAGCCTCCTTTCTTCCTATTTTATAGGTCTAGCAGGGTGGGGAGTGGATGGGCATAGGCTGCCACGAATTCCAGACTGGAGTCCTCTTCTTTTCCTGGTAGCGTTGTCAGTCTGGGTGAGCCCAGAAACAAAGGGCAGATGAGGTCAAAGGTGGGATCACAAATGCATCCTGATGCGCCTGTTCTATTGGTCACAGTGGGGGCAGGCAGGTAGCATCAATGGATGGGGTGTAAATCACTGCAGAGCCATCATAGCTAGCAGGGGCATTAATAGACCTGAACTTCAGGAGGCTAAGACTCCTAGCCAGGGCTAGCTCGTGCACTGGTGGCAGCCATTACAACAGCCTTTTTTGGCACTCTCCTCTCTCATAACCTCCTTCTCCATGAATACCCTCACTACAACTCTCCAACATTGCACCCCATCTCTTCATACCCTCTCTCTGACATATATTACATTTATTTATAGTGCTACTCATAGTTCATGGATGTATGTCACTACAACACACACTTTTACAACGCATACCTTTACAACGCATTTTTTACAACGCAACATCCATTACAACGCACTCCATTACAATGCATGCCATTACAACGAAAATGTAAAAACTACATTTACAACGCATTCCATTACAACGCATAACATTACATTGCATGTTTTGGTAAGTATTGGATAGTGTAGGGGTAAAATGTACTATTCTAACTCCAGGGGGTGCAACAGTAGGGTAAGTGTTGGATAGTGTAGGGGTAAAAATTACTATTCTAACTCCAGGGGGTGCAACAGTAGGGTAAGTGTTGGATAGTGTAGGGGTAACAATTACTGTTCTAACTCCAGGGGGTGCAACAGTAGGGTAAGTGTTGGATGGTAATGTTATGCGTTGTAATGGTATGCGTTGTAATGACTGCGTTGTAGAGACATGCGTTGTAGTGGTGTGCGTTGTAGTGTCATGCGTTGTAATGGTTGCGTTGTAATGGCATGCGTTGTAATGGATGTTGCGTTGTAAAAGTTTTGTTGTAATGGTAGTGCGTTGTAAAAGTTGTGTTTACTCACACTGTTCTGTGATTTGCTTGGTACCGGTTCTTTGCAGCAGGCACATTAACCCTCCGTTCTACTTAATGAAGAGCCAAAACTGCCTCTAGACAAAATTCTGAACTCACACCAGGAGAATCATAAATCACCAGATTTATCTTGGCACTTTTGTTGTTGGCTGAAAACACAGCACCCCCCACCATAGTCAGCGCTATGTGCAGCTCACCAATCTCACTGCCCTAAAGTCAGTCCTGCTTCCAGCAAAGGGGCAGGATAAGCATTTCCAGAAATGGGGTCAGAGCTAACCTTTTAGCGATTATATGAGGAAAAAGAAAAAGATCTATGTGGCTGGGGGGGATTGATACTTTCCCCCAAATTCCAGCAAGCAACAAAAGTTAACAGAATTCCTTATAGATGATTTAAGGAAGAGTAGACTTCCCCCCAGATAATGTTTTGAAAAGTTTGGGACCATATTAGCAAAAACGCTGCAGACTCTTATAGGGTATTCCAGTACTTTCATGGTGCACCCGGGAAGCCTGATCTTTCCTAGGAGTAGATCTTATATCTTATAGATGAACCCTTATGCCAAGGAGTACACACAATAGTACAGTGCCAAAAATCTACTATGGATACTCTAGCCAGAGTCATGGGTAGTTCTAAATATTCCCTCCGGTATACAAGGGTCAGCATTTTGCCATTGACATGCCCTATAAAATGAGTACAGGAAATCTTATGACAAGAGGCACCTCAAATATCAGTTCCAACATTCTGCTATGGACCCGCCATGCATGCCAAGAATTATGTGCATCATGTTAGGGCCTTCTGTCAGGTGTGGGAGATTGTGTTCTGTGTCCCTGCCGCTGGGTATGACTGGGCTAACGGCTTTCACAGTTAAACAGTTCAAGTCCCCAACACCGATGATGGTGCCTTAATAGCAGCATGTCAGGGCCAGCAGTTTGCCATAGACAACATCTCCCATCCATATGCTATTAGGGCTATTTTCCATATGGCAAGAATAACCTCCTGCATGCCAGACAAGCAGCACACTTGCATGCATAACACAGATACACTCACACACAGAGATTCTCACTATATCTCTTGTACTCATTCGTACATTTGTACTCTGCCTTGCCAGTTCGCGCTAAAACTGCTGCCAGCACTCCTGTTTGTTTCTACACCTGGAGCCCTATTTGGACCTTCTGTGCTTCTCTGAACCCGCCCGCTAGTCTCCCGCAGCTCAGCCGCTTTTTGACATCCAAAGCGGGAGCCGCCGAGAGCAGAACGGCGAGGGGCTGCACTACATGTCCCAGCAGCCCTTCTGGGGTATAGCGTCATCTGAAAGAGCCTGGAGGCGCATTTAAACAACGCTGCCACTATTGTAAGTGGGTTGTTCCTGCCTTGCCAGTTCGCGCTAAAACTGCTGCCAGCACTCCTGTTTGTTTCTACACCTGGAGCCCTATTTGGACCTTCTGTGCTTCTCTGAACCCGCCCGCTAGTCTCCCGCAGCTCAGCCGCTTTTTGACATCCAAAGCGGGAGCCGCCGAGAGGAGACCGGCGAGGGGCTGCACTACATGTCCCAGCAGCCCTTCTGGGGTATAGCGTCATCTGAAAGAGCCTGGAGGCGCATTTAAACAACGCTGCCACTATTGTAAGTGGGTTGTTCCTGCCTTGCCAGTTCGCGCTAAAACTGCTGCCAGCACTCCTGTTTGTTTCTACACCTGGAGCCCTATTTGGACCTTTTGTGCTTCTCTGAACCCGCCCGCTAGTCTCCCGCAGCTCAGCCGCTTTTTGACATCCAAAGCGGGAGCCGCCGAGAGGAGACCGGCGAGGGGCTGCACTACATGTCCCAGCAGCCCTTCTGGGGTATAGCGTCATCTGAAAGAGCCTGGAGGCGCATTTAAACAACGCTGCCACTCCCTCGTGGGACGCGAGCGGGACGCCCGGGGCTAAGCCCGGGCAAAGGGCGGGCCCTCTGTGGCCCTCAGGGGACCTAAGGTGATGTGACGGGCCACCCCTCTTCCGTGTCGCAACCTGAAGATTCACAACCATCATTGTCATCAGGATCCATGTTTGCCTACTGCCCGCGTCGCTGTCTGATTTGAACCAGGACTGTTGGGAAGTCAAGCAGGAAGGTAACAAGACTTGAAGGTGGCTCCGATTGACCATATTGACCTATTGACACTAGAGGGTTAAAGACTGATAGTTATTATTACTAGCATCTAAATGTCGAAGGCAAAAAAATCTATAGCTCCTGGTAATACCATGGATAATTATCTGGTACAAGTTGTGGAGAATATTAATCATGCAAGGAGGTCATCTTTGGGCCTTAGCTCCCCACTTTCCTTGTCCCAAAATGAGATCCTAAATACGGATCTAATTGTTTTGGACACCTCGAATATTTCATCCCCAGCCCCCCATGGGCTGGATATGGGGTCACCACAAAATGTGTCAGCCATAATACACTCAGCCACTAAAACGCAAGCACCAACTGGAGATTTAGACCCAGCCCTAGAACCCTCTCTGCATGATCCAGATCTAGAGTTGGAGTTAGTACATTCCTCCCCCCCCTTACCCGCTGCTCCTGTTGCCGCTCCAAGAGTGACTAAAGCGACTGCTAAGATCCTTACAAAAAGGGAAGGGTTAAGGACTAGCAGGAAAAGGCCAGCTACTCCACCAAACAGGATAAATACAGATGGGAATATGAGCCGAGGAGATGTGAACCAAGGTTGGGATGAAGATGGTATACTAAAAAAATTCATGGGCATGTTGGATATCAAGCTAAATCAGCTAGTAAAACCCATATTGTCAAAAATCGATCATCTTACTGCTAAAATAAATAAAATGGAGGACTATATAAGAGCGACTAACAATAAAATGGGGGAATTGCCGACTATGCTGGTAGAAAAGCTGGCTGAAAAAACTCGACTAGAAGGCCCGCCTCAAGAGCTACCTCAGAACGAGCAGGTTCGATCTGAGCCTGGCCTAAATAAAGTCAACCTTCCTACTACTCTATCTATTGAGCCTGATGGCAATTGTTTATTACAGGGCTCCAGCATAGAAAATAACCCTATGGAGCTAATTGTTGAAGCATCACCCCTTATCCTGGTATTAGCCAATGTTCCCCCGCTAAATATAGGCCAGAAAGAACATCCAGAATCCCTATTAAATAAGGCACTCCAATGGTTGAATAACAATATGCATATGTGTCCCGGGGGTAAACACAAATTGGCAGAAGATTTATTAACCGCAAGACGGGTAAAGTGGATAGGGAGTAGCAATAAGAAATTTTCAGGGGACTGCGTGGTCTTGAGTCTTAAAGGCCCCGAAGTTTTACCTGAAATTTTGAATAACCTTTTTCCACCCCAACGCAGAACAGCGGAGTTAATCCCACTCACTTTGGACTTTTTTTATAAAAAGAAAGGTTTAGTATCAAACCCGAGCATCCTGAGAACTAAATGGACAACAGTGACCAGTAGATGTGCAAAGGAGGGCCCACCTAATGTTTGGGGGTTAAATTTAGATAATAGATACACAGCATTGTCCAATCTAAATGAGTGTGATTGACTTGCAATAGACAAAGGATCATTAGTGAAAAATGAGTCAAGATATTCCACAGGCCCACCAGATAAATTTATGGATCGAAAAAAACAAAAATAGGGATCCCGGCCATAGGGTCCCACATAGCCCAAATAGTAATATACTTATATTAGGGTCAGAGGATTCCATGAACACTAGAACAACGACGGGGGATAACTTAAGACCTGAGCAGGGGGGCCAGCCAAAAGTGGCTGTCAGTAGAAACTTGGAGGTGGCATGTACACTAACTTTTATATCCTGGAATATAGCAGGTATAGCTAGTAAGATAGATAATCCAGAATGGCTTGATTATATTGACAAGCATGATATAGTCATGCTGCAAGAAACCTGGTCAGTCAACCCAGTATTTCGATTGGGCTATCTAAATTTTTTTAAACCTGCATTTAAAGGTGGAAAAGGACGTCCCTCGGGAGGATTGTTGATATGGGTTCGTCAAGCATTGTCCTGCTCCATATCACAAAGACAATTAACTTCAAATGATATTCTAGCATTAAATATCAGATGGTCTAATGGCCAAGAAACAGCTTTGTATAATATCTATGCCAGGGGGGTTGGTGCAGGTATTCCTTCCGAAGTCTTTTCCACCTTAGAACAAGACGTTGAAACTCTTCGTCCTAATCCCCACATTATAGTGGGTGGTGATTTTAATTCAACTTTTGAGCCCCTAGGAGAAGAGGATAGGAGTCTTACGGTAGAGGAGGATAGTAGATGGGGAATACCACAATTGGAGATTCCTCCAATAAAAAGATGGAGTGCTACGGCCATTAGAATAAAGAGCCTCTGCCTCACTATAGGCCTCAGAGCGGCGAATGGGAGAACACAATCCGACCCAAAAGGGAACTCCACCTTTGATAATGGTCGTGCTACAAGCAGGATTGACTATCTCTTAATTGATGTAAGAGCATGGCCCAAGCTACTAGACATGGAAGTGGTCTCACGACTAGAGAGTGATCACCACCCTCTGTATATGACATTCCATTCCTATCAAGAGTCTAGAGTATCCATTAACAAAAAGTTGATGGTAACACGAGATGTCGTCTGCTCAAACAATCAAAGACACTTGAAATGGGAAATGTTGTTAAGAGATGAAAGAAACTTAGAAAACATGAAAGAGCAGGTAAGAGAGGAAGTGAACAATATTAAAGCGCACTCTGGGAATCATAATTTCCAGGTATATATGATGGAGGCTCATAAAAAACTATTTTCTAAATTACAAAGTTATTTTATTAAAACAGCAGTCCAAACTCCAGCTAAAAAACCCATAGCTGTTAAAAATTGGTATGATAAAAGCTGTAGATTGGCAAGGCAAAAGTTAAGTCAAGAATTAAAAATAGGAAACCCAACAGCTGTTAGAAGGGCAAGGGATTTTTATAGGCAGACACAGAAACAAGCAAAGCGGTGCTGGGATGAAGAGGGCTGGAGTGAATTGAAGCAGGTGTGTACCAACAAAGATTCCAAGCGGTTTTGGGCCTTAGTTAAATGGAACAGGGGTGAGACAGCTGCCCAACCACAAAACCATGTGCCAATAGACGGCTGGAACGAATTTTTCAAACCTCAGTATGCCAGATGCTCGATATATGCATCCATATCTCCCCCCCAAGCTATACTTTTCAGTGATCAGATATTCACTGAAAAGGATGTTAACTTGGCACTGGATTGCGTGTCGGGTGGAAAAGCGCCAGGTATGGATGGTATCCCAGCAGACTTTTTTTATCAGACCGTATCTCTTGGTGCACATATTTTACAATGCTGTCAAATGCAATCGCCATGGGTGGAGAAGTCCCAGCCTCATGGAAAGGGGCAGAAATTATCCCCATATACAAAAAGGGGGACAAAACCCAGGCAAAAAATTACAGACCCATCAGTCTGATTGACACAGCGCAGAAGATAATGGGCCGACTAGTCCAGAACAAACTGCAACAATGGATTGAAGACCAAAATATACTGTCACCTTATCAAGCGGGTTTTCGCCCCTTGACTAGTAGTGTTGACCAAGTCTTTTATTTTTTAGCCATTTATTGGAGAAATGTCACGCTGCGAAATGGCACATTGTATGCAGTTTTTGTGGACCTAAAAGCTGCGTTTGACTTGGTGCCAAGAGAGAAACTGTGGGAAACCCTGGCGGAGGTGGGAATAAGCCATGAGCTCCTCACTTTGCTGGTGCGACTCCACGAAAATAATTTTGCAAAAATAAGGTGGGGCAAACAGGGGGAAGTGACGACCCCCTTCCCAGTAGAACGAGGGGTGAGGCAAGGGTGCGTCTTGGCCCCAACGCTTTTTTCAATCTATATAAATGGAATAGTTGAGCATCTAAATAAATCTCCAAATGATGCCCCAACCATGGCAGGTGTACACGTCCCCGTACTAATGTTCGCGGACGATACGCTTTTACTATCACGTACGCCCAGTGGACTGCAGAAAGCGTTGGATGCCTTTGGGGTTTTTTGTGACAGCCGAGGCCTGGAATTAAATACCAGCAAAACCAAATTTATGTGCCTGAGTTCCCAAACAGGCTTTAAGGGGGTGATTAAATACAAGGGTGAACCACTGGAAAAAGTAGATGCCTTTGCTTATCTAGGAATCACCCTTCAAAATGACATGAAATGGAAATCACACATCAACATGGCATCTTTAAAATTTAGCCAGTTAGCAGGTGCAGTCACTATTAAACATAATACTTCTTTTACTAGACCTATAAATTGTGCACTTGAAGTGTACAGTATGAAAGTAGTAAGTGCATGCTTGTATGGGTATGAGCTCTGGGGTTTTTCAGACCTAGGTAACTTAGGGCGGGCGGAAAATAGATTCCTACGAGGGCTTGTTAGGGCCCCGCAAAGTACACCTATAATCCCACTCAAGATGGACCTAGGTAGGAAAAATATTGAAGACATTGCCCGTCTACGTCCTTTGTTGTATTGGAGGCGGTTAATGGTAACCTCAGAGTTAAGTCACTATGCATCTGCTTTTTTTGACGTTGTGAATTTTGATCGCTTCCACGGCATTGCATGGTTAAAGGAATTGCGGGGCACATTGGTGAAATTGGGCCTGGACCATTTGTGGGGTAAAAAGGATGTTGCCCTATTTCCTTCAAAAAAACAACTTAAGGATATCTACTGGGAGTCAGTATACGTAACATTGTATCGCAAAGGTTTGCAATCCTCCCTGACTTCACGTTTTTTGGATACAAAACAAATCCCACTATACGAAAAATACTGGGATGTAGTTGAACGTCCACTGGATAGGAAACTATATTTCCAATTCCGTGTGGGAACTCTACCAGTGAACGCATTCACACAAAAATGGTCTCCATTAAAGGACGCTTATTGCAACCATTGTAAAAACCACATAGAGGACATTGCACGCCTGCTTTTTTCTTGCCCCCTATATGCGAATCCACGTCGAATGTGGTTAAAACCTATATGCAGGAACATGGGCACCCGCTGTTGCTCTCAGGCCCTAAGAATCCTAATATCTGATACCTCGACACCATTGGTAATAGGCGTAGCAAAATTCCTTGCATGGGCGTGGGTTATAAGATCTCGTGCTCTAAAGCCTATGGAATAATATGATTTGTTAACTGCCAGTACAATCCTGCTTGTCCCCTTCTAACATTTTATATGAATTTTAAAAAATTGTATGTATAAATTTTTTTGTATTATTAGCTATTCGACTTTTGCTGTTTAATACGTTTTTTAATTCATTACTTTTATACTAGTATTTATTGTATGATGTTTAGGAGGTTGCTTTTATGACTAAATGTCGAATAAAGCTTTGAAATTGAAATTGTACTCTGTCACACTCTCCCACAGACTGACTGCCACTCACAGTTCCATTAGTCAATTGGCTTTTATTGTGTTAGAAAAGCATGCACTGCTGCTTCTGCTACACCTTCTTTGCGTGTTAGTGACGCTTAATAAAAACATATTCTCTCTAAAAGTTGAAAACCTTGCTGCTGTTCCTTTAGCTTTTCAAAATATACAATTGAGATTGTTAGCTGGAATGTGGCTGGGCCTCGCCCAAAGATCAGTTTGTCCGCTTGGCTGTCTTTTATAAAGAGTTATGATATTATTATGCTTCAGGAACCTTGGGATGTTTTGTCCACCATTGTTGATGGCGGTCAGTGTTCTAATATTCCTGCCATTGCCTCCCGTCATAGTCAAGCTTCGGGAGGATTGGTAGTTTGGATAAGCAAAGCCATTGGTGATTATACAGAGACTTTAGAAACAACTAGTTCTTAGTTATAAATAGTACAGTGGAAGGGTCGTTTGAACCTCCACTTGATCAATGTTTATAATAATGATAATAATACCTTTCCAAATCCTAAATTTCTAGCACAATTTATTTATCTCTCTCTGTTGGTAGATAATGGTACTAATAAAGTACACCCAATATATCTGTGCATGTCCGGTGAGTTTAATGTTCAACTCTCGCCTAGTTTACGTACTGACATTCATCTCTCCAATAACCTTGACCATGATCTCAGGAGCTGGTGTCTTATATAGCCCCTCTTGATTTGCTAAATGTAATGGAAATAGCCAGTAGAGATAGTATTGCACCACCAACCTTTAGTGGCCGAGGCACTCCCTCTACCTTAGATTATATTTTTATAACACCTAACTTGGTGAAAATATTCTTATATGGTACAATGTTCCCATCAACTTTAGCGATCACAGTCCTGTTGAGTCTGTCATCTTAATAAATCCCAAAGAAAGGCTCCCTTCCATACAGAGAAGGGGCCTAGTAATTTACATACCTCTGCAGAAAACCCAAGACTAGTTTAGACAATGAATATTTCAGCTTGAGTATTTGAGTTGATAGTTAGGGAGAATGCAGGCTTGGTAAAGGTTTGTTTGAAGAAAAAGGGAACTGACTATTTGATTGTTGACTCCTTTAATAGCCTTTGCTTAACCATCAGAAAAGCTCTCCTAAAACCTGGAATCTCTAGGGCTAAACTACATAGATGGTTCAACCATGACCGTACAGTGGCCACCCGAGACCTGCGAAGGGCCCTTGCTGAGAGACCCAAAGACCACCTATTAGTAGCAACCTTGCAGAAGCAATATATAAAGGTTACCTCGCAGCAGAGACATGAGGGTATATCTCAGCAATAGGACTCATTAGTGCAGGCAGCACTTGAGAAAGAGAGTAAATGCTTTTGGCTAGCTGACTCAGATCTGAGATGTAAAAACCAGCCCATGACATCAATCACTTTCCACATTGCCAGCAAAGCCTGGGAGGCTCACTTTAAGAGAGTCCATGCTGCTCCTCCATCGGAGGGAGCTTTTATAATTGAGATCAGTCAGTTGATAGGCTTTAGGATAAATTTGGGTCAGGCAGAGGAAGCAGTTCATCAGAATGTAGGTGGAAAGGCAGTTGAGTCTGATGGTGTTCCCGTCAATTTGTTGAAACATATTACTGCTTTTTGGGCACCACTCCTAAAAAATGTCTTTAATAATCTTGCTCACTCCAAGATGCCCCTTTCAGGTGTTCTTTAATTATCAAACCTATATGCAAGAATGGTAATCGGTCTGAACCTGCGTGTTACAGGCCCATTTCGCTCATTGAAACCTCAGTAAAAATACCAGAGCAGGTAATATATGACAAAACCAAGGAGTAGACCCAAGCAGAGTCAGTCCTAAACCTGTGTCAAAATGGGTTCAGAACCAAAATAGGGACGACTGAGCAACATTTGAATTTGAATTTGGTGCTTGAAAAATGCACCATAGCCAAACAGACTTCCCTTTATCTATGTCTTTTATGGATCTGACTGCAGCATTTCACTGTGGAAGTTGTCCTAAGTTATCGAACATCTTTTAGCCATGGGTTGGACTCAGCACTCGTGCACTTCTTGATTATTTTCACAAAGATATGAGAGTTAGGGTGAGAATTAGCAACAAGGGCGAGGTGTCTGATTATATAGATATTGATCGGGGTGTGAGACAAGGGTGTGTGTTGGCCACCTCTTACTTATTCTATATATCAACATGCTTCACCCTTTTTTAATGGGGCTTTGCGGAGTTTTGGGGCCCCGGGAGAGGGGAGGGGGGGTGACAGGCAGGAGACTGGGGCGAGGCTGTTTTGGGCTGGTTGGGCTGTCGTTGGGCTGGCATTGTGCTCCTTTGGGATTATGGGGGTATTTAGCCGGCCATGTCAGGTCACTGTCCACCATTTTAGGGACAGTGACACGGCAGCCGGTGGTTAGGCAGGGGCGATTTTAGTTTTAGGAAAAGACTCTCTCTGTTTTTATTTAACTTGCTTCACGGTGATTGCTCGCCTCCCCACCCTCCTGCCCCCTCGCTCCTTCCTCCAGGTTTTTCTCCATCGGGTAAACTGCTCCTGTATTTTGCATTAGGCTGGGCGCTCCCGCTCTGTCTGGAGCGGACTGCGGGGAGTCTATGGACGAGCTTCCGGCGGGAGGCGGAAGCGGGGGATGACCTCCATGTTCTGACAGACGGGCTTCTGCGTAGCGATAAATCCCGTCCCCGGGTGAGTGTCTGTGCAGGGTTGCGAAAACACACAGGGGAGGTGAGGAGGGGGGAAAGGGGACGTCTGTTTGGGCGCGTAGCCTCTTAATGGATGTACCTGGTACGTGAGGGTCCAGGTAAGGCCCCCGAGGCGCGCTGCCAGAGGCGCCGCGGCGGCGGTGATCGTATGCTTCCAGTCTACGCGGTCACGCCCGATGCGTGAGGCGGGTGCCGGGGGGTGGGGTGGGTGGTTGTTGGCGGCAAGGGGGAGAGGCGGTGGGGGTGGGGGGACGGCATCGGGCAAGAAGCGCAAGGGCGCGAATACGGCGGCGCTGGTGTTTGTGGGGGGGCAGGGGGCCAGAAGAGTACGTCCGGTGAGGCTGGGGGTGAGGTGATTGTGGGGGAGGGGGAAGGGGGAGGCAATGGAGCGCATACCACCGGAGGGGGCGGGGGGTGGGGGGGGCTGCCAGGGGTACATACTGGGGAGGGGGTGGTCAATGGGGGTTGGCTGGCAGGGTGGACAGCATGCTGGGGCGGGGGGTGGGAGAGACAGGGAGCTGGGGGGGTCCCAGGGGCTGGAACCAGGAGGGGGGGAGCGGGGGTGCAGGAGTGGTTGGGGGCGGTGGTTTCGGGTCGGTGGGGCACCCAGCGGAGGGTGTGGGGCTTGCGGGCGGGTTGGGGAGGGTGGAGGCGGGGAGGAGTGGGAGGGGTCAAAGGGTGGTTGGGGTGGGTGGCCAGCAAGGCGGGGGGGCATTCCGCGGCATGGGGAAGGTGCACTGAGGGGGTGGGGGGTAGGGGGTGGCGAGTAATCCCGGCATGCTGGGCTTCCCCCCACTTTTTTCTTGGCAGGAACGGTTGGCTGGGTGCTCGGGTGGGCAGCATGCGGCTCCGACCCACCCAGCGGATGGGCCGGCTCAGCCTGGTACGGGCGGTCGTGCTCCAACGCGGGACCCCTCACAAGAGAGTGTTAGATGGCGGGGGATAGGTTCCCACCAGCCCCACCCCAAATGGTCTCGATAGCCGCCGGGAGATGGGGATGGAGTGTTGGTCGACCTTATCCTGAGTGGCTGTTGTGGTATTCCGTGTGCTGCATTGTTATCGGATGATAAACAGAGTTTTGTTTCCAGGGAGGAGGTTGGGATTAGCGGATGAATACTGTGGGAAGATGGTTGGGTAAGTGAGAGCTTGGATTCGCAGAGGATGGGGAGATGCGGGAGGGGTGGGGGTGAGGACTAATGATGTTGGAAGTGTCTTGCAGGTACGCCCCCGGTGGGCACTGCCGAGAGTGATGGCCCCCCCCCAGCGAAACTGGTTGGGCGTAAGCATGGGCGCAAAATCCGTTCCGATCGCGGATTTTTCGGATTTTCGGTAAATCCGCAATCCGCGAACCTCGCGGATGTGGCGAAAATACGCAAATCCGCGCGCGGCGGATTTTTTGCTTGTGTTCGCACTGCTCGCGGGCCGCGGTGCGGGCAGCAACAATCTCGCACTCGCGAAATTACAAAAATTACAATTGGGGAGGGGTGAAGGAAGTGACTCAGTCTCCAACTTCCTCTTCCTGTCCAGCAAGCTCCTCCCATTGCTTAGTCCATTTCCTGGCCACTTTGAATTCGATCTTGACTGGGAAGGATTACTTTTTGTGGATGCTGCTGGAGATTTGGCTTTGAGGTCTTTTGGATTACTTTTTGATTAGAAATTTGATTTACAAGTAAGTTGATAAGTTGATGTTGTTTGTTTGTGGTGATTTTTGTGTGTGTTTTTTGACTTTTTGGGGTGGGTTTGGGGGCTGGCTATGTGTGGGAGGCCATCTTGAGGCATGGTCCTGCAGGTCCTGGCCATGTGGATGGGGTCAATCGGCCATTTTGAAGTCAGGCAGTGTGTTTTGTGCCCTATGCCCACCCAGTCTGCTCTGATTCCTTTCATTATGCCCAGGGGGCCTCTAACTTACCCGAAAATCGGATTTTTTAAAAAATGTTTGCCTGTGTTCGCACTGCTCGCGTCCCGCGCAGCAACAATCTCGCACTCGCGAAATTGTAAAAATTACAATTCTGCACATGAATTGAAAACTACCAGGCTTAGTTATGGGTGCATGCAGGATACAACTTTTTTTTTAATTTTAACATTATTCTGGCCAGGGCATGGATGGCATTGGATTGTTGTGATTTTTGTGTGTTTTACGACTTTTTGGGGTGGTGTTGGGGGCTTGCTATGTGGGTGGGGGCCAGTTTATTGCCTGGTCCCGTGTGGGTGGGGGTTTAGGGGCCATTTTCAAGCCAGTTTGTGTGCTTTGTGCCATAGGCCTGCACCCAGTGTGCTGTGATTTTATCATGCCCAGGGGGCCCAGAATCCGTCTGTTCGCGGATTTTGCTGGTTATTCGCCACGTTCGGGTCGTGAAGCAACAATCTCGCACTCGCGAAATTGCAAAAATTGCAATTTCGCACCAGAAAACCACCAGCAGGCAGCATAAACCTTCTGAAACTTGATGGATGGCATTGGATTGTGGTGATTTGATTGGTGTTGTGTTTTTTGACTTTTTGGAGTAGGGGTTGGGGGCTGGCTATGTTGGTGGGGGCCATTTTGAGGCATGGTCCTGGCCATGTGGATGGGGGTTAAGTGGCCATTTTGAAGGCAGGCAGTGAGCTTTGTGCTATAGGCCTGCACCCATTTTGCCTTGCTTTCACCCATTTAGCCCAGGGGGAGTCAGTGGTACATGAAACTATAACCCTCTCTGTGTGTGCTCTCTTGGAGCAATGTTAAATTCCTGTTTCCCAAAAATTTTAGCAAATTCTAATTTTGAAATTTCCATATTGTGTGGTGTGCATGTGTGTATTCATAAATGCCTACTTGCAAACTATTTATTGAAGCGCTACATATGCAACATATATTTACTGATGTTCCTCTGTCTTCGTTTGCTTTTAGGTGCACAAAGTCAATAACTCCGCATCATCGTTGAGCATCAGTGCCAGGAAGAAGTCCTGCTGCGGCCTGTTGTTCCGACATCTGAAGAAGATGGCTCCAAAAAGAGGTGCCCGTAGCTCCTCTTGCAAGAAAAATGTCTCTACTAAGGAGAAGAAGAAGCAAGTGGCACCACTTACCAAGGAGACTGGTGGCTCGACCACTACATTTTGGGAAAAAAAAAAAAGGCCCACCATGAGTGCTGCACAGGTAGCCTGTTTAGTAGTTCAATCGCCAACGACCAGTGATGTTGGCTCATCGCAAGAAAGTAGCAGCACACCATCAACACAGGTTGTAACTCATCTCACAAGTACTATTCAACAACCAAAGCCGCAACAACAACTGCATGGGCTACTAGTACAAGCACAAGTACATGCGCAAGGAGCTGTCCGAGAAGGAGCTGTCCGAGAAGGAGCTGTCCGAGAAGGAGCTGTCCGAGAAGGAGCTGGCCGAGAAGGAGAAGGCCGAGAAGGAGAAGGCCGAGAAGGAGAAGGCCGAGAAGGAGAAGGCCGAGAAGGAGAAGGCCGAGAAGGAGAGGTCCATGGAGAGTTGCAAGTAGAGGTCAGTGAAGAGGCCCATGTAGCGGCGCATGGAGCGGTGCAAGTGCCCACAATGGTTGTTCTTCCAGAAGTAGGGGCACAGGAGGAAATTGACTTTGGAGCCGGGGTATCATGTCAGGAAGACGAAGGCATTCCTCCTGATGATTCATTTTCTCCCAGCTCCCCACCAAGGAAAAGATCAAGGAGTGTGTGTAGAAGTTCCTCTTCAAGCCCCGCTCCATCAGATGATGATCTGGATCTAGATTGGCAACCATCTCTGACGTCTGAGAGGGAGACACACCATGAGCAGCGAAAGGTATCAAATGTTAAAAGGAAGGGCCCCGGAAAGCTTATACTTATGGATCCGAACGTCGGACTTCATGAAGTGGTGCATTCTGATGTTGTTGAACAGGATGACAGCAATGACCTAGTCATCACACACGTCATTCCAGCCACACCGGCCATGCAGCAGACAGACATTTATACCCTATCCCGACGTCATGCTGAGCGTGACCCTGGCGACGTGGCACTGGTAGCACCACCAACGCAGTCAAGTAGTACAACAAGTTCAACAAAACCTACAGCTCCCATATTTTCTCCCCAGAGGGGGACTCCATCCAGCTCGACTCCCTCAAGTAGGGTTGCTGCAATAATTGCACAACCCAGTAGATGTCTGCAAGGCTCATCCACCACTGCTTCATCTGGCATTGGCAGTATCATCTCGTGCGGCAAAACCAGAAGTTTCCAGTCCCCAGTTTGGAACTTTTTTAGTGTCCATGCAAAGTATGATAACATAGCGGTTTGTTGCATTTGTAAGACTGGAGTTAGCCGTGGTAAGACTGGTACCAACTATGGAACCGGAGGCCAGATAGGTCATCTTGAAAGAAGGCACGCTATCGAATGGTTTGGGCACCTAGCAAACATCAAGGGAAAGCAATCCCAAAGGGCAAGTGGCCAAAATATACCCATACTAGGTGTTTCATCTGAAGATGACGGGGAGGTAGAAGAAGCGTCAGACATTTGTCCGGTTGCACCCAGTACCCCTGGCAGCACCACACCCTCCGGAAAACATAGGAGGCACACTGAGAGTCTGGGAGACACACCAATGCGGAAAATGTCAACACTGAGCAGAAGTGGGTCGAAGAAGGCATCAGCATCATCCAGTAAATTTGTCCAGCGCACCATTTCAGCCATGTTCTCCTCAGATGTGCAATTTCAACGCAACCACCCAATTGTACGCCTGTATAACACTAAGCTGACTAAAATGCTAGCGGTGGACCTTCTCCCTTTTTCGTTTGTCGAAAATGTGGGTTTTCTTGAACTCGTGGCAACACTGGCCCCTAAATGGAAGGTTCCTAGCCGGTTCTATTTTGCCAGGGTTGCTGTTCCAGCACTACATAAAGAGGTGCTTGAGTTGGTTGGGGCAGCTTTGCAGAAGAGTGCTGTTCACACTATACACCTGACAACAGACATGTGGACCAGTTGCCAAGCCCTTGATTACATGTGCATCACTGCACACTGGGTCTCTTTTTCAGGGGTTGCAAAACAGATAAATGCAGGTGGTGACTTGGCCGAGATTTTTAAGGGTGCTCGTAAACATGCAACATTAGCCATGTTTGGCATGGAGAAAAGTCATACTGCAGTCAACATTTTGGATGACTTTAACAAAAAGGTCTCGCAATGGCTGCCCCCAAGAAATTGCAAGGTTGGTTATGTTTCAACTGATAATGGCAGCAATGTAGTCAGGGCCATGGAGGACGGTTACTATTTCAGAGTGCCGTGTTTGGCGCACTGTATGAACCTTGTCGTGCAAAAGTTCTTGAAAAAAGAACTTGCAGTCCACCAAATACTGACCATCTGCAGAAGAATATGCACACATTTCAACCATTCTTTTAAGGCCCGGAAGGAGCTGAGGCGCCAGCAAAATGTACGTAGAATGCCAGTGAAAGCACTTATCCAGGAGGTGGCAACACGTTGGAACTCAACCTTCTACATGCTTGAGCGTCTGCATGAGCTGTTTCCAGTAGTCAATGAGTATTTCTACAACCTGGGTGGTGATACGACAGAAATGATGCTAGCGGTGGAGCAATGGCAGCTAGTTAAAAGCCTGACAGACATGCTTCGTCCTTTTGAGGTCTTCACGCGTGACGTCAGCAGGGAGGACTGTTCTTTGAGCAAAGCTATCCCATTGTTGCTGAAGCTCGAGCACCAAGTCAAGGTGGTGTCTTCAGAATTAAAAGATGCTGGAAAGAATGAAGCATATGAGTTGGCGCAGAGATTATTACATCGCCTAGTTAGCAATAAACTGCTTGTAAATATCAAGAAACAACAGCACTACATTTGTGCTACTATTCTGGATCCACGTTACAAAAAGCCATTGTTTGGCAAAGTAATAATTCCTTTTGAAACATCAAATGTTACAGAGTACAAAGGTTGGCTAGCTCAGTCAGCCATTCGTTTTGAAAGAGAGCGGAAGGAAACTGTAGGAGAACTTGAAGACAGTACTACTAGTGAATCAGCAGGCCATCAGGCGTCCCAAAAAAACACTTCTGCATCTGTGCCTGTGGCTGAAGTGAGAGACTTTTCCTTTGAGCCGTTAACCACACCAGCAACCGTATCATCTGCACCAGGCCCAGGCGATATGTCTGAAGCGGATTGGCTAAGTGAGCTAGGGTTTCCTTGTCCCAGAAAGGACACAGAAGTGCAAAGTACAGGAATCCGGGAGAACATTGTTTCTATGGTGCAGGCCTATCTGGATGACTCCACAGCGGTCAATATTACTGAGGACCCATTGGCGTATTGGCATGGGAAAAGAAACATATGGCGAGAGCTCACCAACCTGGCTATCAATTACTTGTCTTGCCCACTCGCAAGCGTGTCTTCAGAACGTGTTTTTAGTTCTGCTGGTGGCATTGTGACTTGCAAAAGGTCCCGCCTCTTGCCCGCAAATGTGGAGCGGCTCACCATGATAAAGATGAACCAGCACTTCATACCACCAGATTACAAAGTACGAGAATGCACGCAGGAAGAAGAGGACACCGACCTACCTGAGGAAAGTTCTCCTCAGTTACCAGAAGTACTACCGACTGAATTTGCAGAGTATGAGGACGAGTTCTGCTTCCCTGACAGCGAGTTCTGAAAATGAGTCAATAATTAATTAACTTTAACATTAGTCCTTATTCACTTTTATTCCTGTGTGTCTGTCTTTCTTTTTTTAGCAAGTGCTTGATCACATTCACAACAAAACTGTAATCACCCCATCACAAGCAACAACAAGCCCATCAGCAGAACTGTCTTGATTTTGATGCCGCAGCATTCCTCAGGTTCACAACAGTTAGCTGACAAGAACTCCGTCCTGGTCGTCTATCCTCCTCCTCCAGACTCACCCTATCCATTTCCCGTAATGCTGATGCCTGGAATCTGCACAATGAAGAAACTTACGTTGACGAGTCCCCTAAAGAGGGACTGGAAGTAGTGAGTCCTCATTTAAATACATTTTGCTAAGTGTGACTTTTTTCCCCTATTTGCTTTTTGGCTGTTTGGGGGGTGTCAAACTTGTTTGCGCTTGGGTTTACGGGTCTTGGCTGGGCCATTGCTGGCAAGGTCTATTAAGGGATGAAATTGGTTAGGCATTTACTTTGGAAAACATTTGGCCAATTACACGTGAACGTTTAGGCGTTATTATTGCTCGCTTGCCTGTCTTAGGGGTGCTGTCTGTGGGGCTTCTAGGATTTTGGGGTCTGTGAGCACCGCTGCCATATTTCTAATGTTGATTGCTTTTGTTTTGCAGAAAATCCACGCCGGGAAACTCTAGTTGGGGCCCTGCTGCAGAACGCTTTAGGACACTGTGAATTCCAGGTGGAGCCAGCCCTCAAACACAAATTACAGGTAAGATAAGCGTTTGGATGGGAGGTAGTATAATGGAGTATTCGGAGAGGCGAGAGAGTGACAGTGGTACTAGTAGTAAAGTCCTAGGGCTCTTGAATTAACAAACTCTGTGACAGGCATTTACTTTGGAAAACATTTGGCCTATTACACGTCAACCAACACGATGACAGTGTTCAGTTAAATGAACTTACTGCAAAACCACCACCCACCAAGCTCAAAAGTAGTAAAAAAACAGGTATGCTCAGATAAAGTTTGAAAAAGTATATTTTTATATCCCTAACAAAATAATCTCCCGCAAGACCCTCCCTAACCCCAACAAATAAATAGTCATTCAAAAGTCCCCAAAAAACCCAACTCCCAATTCCCACCCCCCAAAAGTCTCTAAAAAAGGGGCAAGGGACACTCTAGGGATGCACAGTGTTGAGTTTGGCCTCCAGGGCATCATGCTTTAGGGCCAGGGCATCGTACTTCTCCTGGAGGGTGGCGTGATCTAAGCGGAGGCCCTCCACCACATTCTGATACTCTTTCCATTTCTGGACCTCCGCCTCTAGGTCGGACACTCTGCGGAGTGCTCGGCGCAAGCGAGCCTTTACACTGCTGTGAGGTGCAGCCTTTGCTGCTTGGCGGTGGCGTCTGCCAGCACGGCTCCGTTTGGCTGGAGCACTGCGCTTACCGGCAGAACGTGGGGTCACGGAGGAGGATGGAGATGTTATATTTGATGCACTGGACTGCGTGTCGTCCCCCTCCAGTTCCACCAGCCGCCGATATTGGGCAACAGTTGCTTCCAGCCTCCGTTGCCGGGCCAGTACAGCCAGCATCCTCCTCGTCGGTTTTGAGGTTTTAGTATTGCCAACTATATGAAGAAAGAAAGACATAATATGTAACCAATGCTCTTTAAGAATATGATTAACACAAACTAATTCAGCAGGAAGTTGTGTCACAGTACAACTAGCAACTAGCCAGCGCAGTACAAAACTATTCAGGCCAGTATCATGGGCGTCCGCAGGGAGGGGCAAGGGGGGGCGCTTGAATCACCATTTCCCTTCCCACAACTCACTTGTATCCTTGGTTTGATGCTCTTTCATATGAAAGAGATCTGGCAGAAGCCCAGGCGATATGTCTGTTTCCCTCTCTCTCTCTCTCTCTGTCTCCCTCTTTATGTCTCCCTGGGTCTCCCTCTACCTCGCTGTCTCTCTCTCTCTGTCTCCCTCCCTCACCCTCCCTCTGGCTCCCTCCCTCTCTCTCTCTCCTTCTGTCTTCCTCTCTCTCTGTCTCTGCCTCTATCTGTCTGTCGGTCCTAGCCTGCTGTAATTACCATATTGTAATTTGTCACTGGGCCACCACTGGATACACATCATATCCTATCTAAGAGTCAGATAGTACCATGATCCAGCTTACCTGTACTCGCCACCGCCACTGTCTCCTTCCTCACAGTCTGTACTTCTTGGTCCGACTCCTCTTGCGCCGCCTCCTCCCCAGAGTGATCCTCGGACTCAGAGTCAATGATCACCACCACATCCGAGCTGGCCCCGCCACAAGATGTTCCACCTACAAAGTAGATTTAAGAATGTTAGATTACACCACTCACTAGTATTTGGTCTATGAATGAAGAAATGTGAAAACAACAGAAAAATTAATTGACTGTCTACTCTAGTCTAAAGTAAAAATGTCCCTCCTTCCAGGGAAGGTTGTTGTCTTGCTGCATTTTTTTGTCATAATTGATGAATGCTTGATTAATTTTAACACACATCATTTTTCTCTGAACAGACAGAAACTGGACTTCTAAGGACAAGAGCAACATCAACTTCAAACCAGGTGAAAGCTCGGCTCGACCACAAGAAATGTGTTCCATTACTCATCAACTCAGCACCAAGCACTTTTCCATTTCCAACTAACTTTATTTTAATATATGTGTTTACTTAAACTTTTAATAAAGCTTTTAAACTTGAATAGACTCTGTGGTTTTTGGTCCTCCAGACTAGAGTGACTGAGCGAAAGGTTTTGCAATTTTTGCAAGGCGGAGTCCGTGCCGCTGACACTACCAGGTTTATACAGTGTGCCAAACACGCCACTCTGAAATATTATTACTCTGGTCTTTGGTGTCCATAGTTCGGTTTGTGGAGAATTGTCCCTGCAACAGTAGTATTATTGATTTTGCTCCTATCTAAACACTATTTCGAAAAAATTAAATTAGGAACGCTTGGACAGCAATAGGTCCTCTATATTTAAATGAAAACTTACTGGGGCCAGCAAAGGAGCACTCGCCGCCCTGGCCTGCATCCTCCTCCTTTGGAGCCACTGCATCCGCTTTTTCTGTCCGCTTGCCCCTGGGCGGACCTGACGTACAACATGAAAGAATGAACAGAAAACATTGATGATTACTGCTTGCCGATGTCCTTGTCAACCAAATCAAACATTTAGAAAGAATAAGAACCTACTATTTCAGCCAAAATGAGGGCTACAAAGGAAGGACTGCACCTGAGCCTCTACTCTAGGGGCAGATTTACAAGCCCCTTGCAGCTCTTTTGCTCCATTCTTGCGTCAATTTTGTGACGCAGCGCCACAACAAGAGAGGCGCCATGGTGTGGTGTATATTAACAACGTGACGCATATGGGAGATGCATCCCATTCTAAAGCCCTGCGCCATAAGGGAGCGTTCCAGCGCAAGGGAGGGCGTTCCTGCGCAGGAACGCATGCTAAAAGTGGCTATGGGGAATATATAAAATTTCAATCAGTCATTTAGGACAATGATGCGTCACTGAAACCATGCGCCTGCATGAAGCAGACTTACGGCTTGACGCAGCATTGCTGGAGCTGCGCCATCGTTGCAACGCAACTCCATCAATGAGCCGCCTTTACGGCACCGATGCGTAACGCTTCGGTGACGTTTTGGGACCATGGTGTGCCGCATTGTAAATACGGCGCACCATGGGTGGTGCTGGCGTGCCGCACACTTTGCAGGGATGCGCAGGTAATTGCTAATCTGACACTTAGGGGCATACTTACGAGTTCTGAGCTGGACACCTCCAGATGTGCACCAGAACAAATGCGTAACGCAAAACTAACCTTGCGTCACGGCAGATGCGCCGCAATTACAATGCGGCAAACCCTGGCGCAAGGGTAGGCAGATGCGTGACGCATCTCGTGACGAAAGAGAGGCGCATCTCTAGAGTCGCGTCGCAGGCGCAATGCAACTATAGCAATGCTCAGGGCTGCCCAATACTCAACATACCGCATCAGTCCTTACGCCTGCTTCAAGCAAGCAGGCATAAAGAATTGACGTAGCAGCGTCGCGGAAGTGCCTGCGTTAAATCTTGTAGATTTCACGCAGGCACTTTTGCGAGGCGCACAGCTGCCTGACCGCCACCCCCCACCCCCCACCTCCCCCCCCCTGCGTGGGAACGCACCCATTGTGGCGCAGGCCCAGGCCTTAACGTGGCGCATCTCCTTAGATGCATCACGTTGTACATGACTCGCAGGGATGCGCCACGTTTACGTCGCTGTGCGTCAGGTAAGGCAGTGTAAACGTGGCACAAGGGGCTTGTAAATCTGCCCCTTTGTGTCTAGCATTACGCAGTTCTGTAAAATACACTCATACATTACTCAGCCCAATTAAATGAACACAAAATAGAAAACAAATAAGCAGTGGCACCGCCACAGAGAAGGAGAACAGTGCACCTGAAATGCACAGAAGATTTTGAAATATTAATTTACCTCTCTTATCAATGTAATCAGCAGCATTATTGCTCTTTGTAAAAAAATTAAAGCAAACATTTGCAATATAACACAGTCACACAGAACAGGAGAAAAAACAGAGTAGTGAGTGATGAAAAAATTGCTACTACTACTCACCAAGCCCGGGGACCTCCACTCCCAGCACGTCTAGCAGGTCACGCTCTCGGTCCAGGATATCGGTCCAGCGGTGGGTCACTTGATTGTAGGTGCGCTGGACCCCCGTGATGTTAAAAAGGGCCCGGCACACCTGCCCCCACCGCTTCCGTCGCTCCTGGCTGTTGGTATAACCAGCAGCGATCCTGCCGCCTGCCGCGATGGTCCTGGGGAGACGGCGCTGCACATAAAAAACGAGTGCGCCCACCTCCTCAGGGCTGAAGATCTCCCGGGGCACCACCATTTCCGCCCTCAAGCGGCCACACGGGAGCCGGGCACGGGCTGCGGTGCCCGTCTTGGGCAGCTTGACAGCTGTCTTCACCATGTTCTGGGCAGGTGTTAGCAGTAAGGAGACAAAATGAAAAAGAATAAGAGTAGGGAAGAAGGAAATAAAAGTTTAAAAAAGTAGTTGAAAAGTAAACAAAAGTAGCCTAAAACACAAAAATATAGACCTAGAAAAATAGAGGGATAGAAAATAAGTTAAATAGATCAAAAAAATATTAAAACAAGCAAAGGATGGCAGAGATATACAGAGGATAGAAACACCATACCCAGACACATAGGAATGAATGAAAAACAAGATGGCGGCCCGATCACGTGCGCGTAAGTAAGTTCGCACGCGATTTCTCTCGCGAACTCGTGCGAACTTGCATTCTCAATGCGCTCATTGCGCGAGATTACACATAGCGGGCGGAAACGGAAATACGTCACGCAAACAAAATGGCGGCGCCCATACTCAACCTTGGGGTAACTCGCACGAGTTTGCGGCTTCCACGGTCGAGTTCGCACGACGCCGCGCCTCGCGAATAGGGCGAAATTACAGAAAAACGAGTTTTGCAAAAGCAAAACCAACGAGCAGGTGCAAAAGTTCGAGCTCATCATTTGTAACCATTTACCTGTAGTGCTTCCTGAAGGGGCCCTCCAGAATCCGGTTGCCTACTTGAAACTATTGTGTGACCCTGCTCTGACAGTCACAGAATAGTTACAAGTATGCCATTGCATCCTGTTAAAGCAACAAAAAGGAAAGGGAGCAGACAAGCAGGTGCCAGCCTTCATTAATGTCAGTTGGGGCAGGGCAGGTGTTGTTGTTTGCAAAACTTAGTGCAGGTGTGCTTGGCTTTGCCACAATAATGTACACTCACTAGTCAATCAGAGGGTGCTGTGATGACACCGAGGGTGGCATGGGTGTGCCAGCCAGAGGGTGGCATGGGTGAACCAGAGTGCCAGTGTTGACAGAGGATGGCAGTGCTTTGCTTTGCCCCAATAATGTACACTGGTGAACCAGAGGGTGCTGTGATGACACAGAGGGTGACATGGGTGAGCCACAGGGTGGCATGGGTGACCAAAGAGAGTGCCAGTGGTGACAGAGGGTGGCAGTGATGAAGAAAGCCTTGCAAACAGGCTGGGCACGTAGAAACAACAAGTTCGCAAAACTGGCGACCCGACAAGTAAGTTCGCAATTTGCGAAATTGTACAAAACCCTCGCGAACTTGCAGAAACCCGTGCGAACACACACCCCAAAAAAAATACGCAAATCCGCGAGAGTTCGCGGATTTTGCGGATTTTCGCAATCCGCAAATCCGCAAATCCGCAAATTCGCGGATTGCGAATCCGCAAAATCCGCCCATGCTTAGTTGGGCGGCGGGTTCCCGTGCGGAGGCCGGACTTGACGCCAGGTAAGGATGGTGGTAGAGCGGGGAGTGGCTTGGGCACGCCTCATGGAGGCCAGGTGTTCGTGGTAGGGATGCACCGGGGGGAGGTCTTGGTGAAGCTGGTGGAGGGCAAGTTGTGAAAGATGCCGGGGGGGTACAGTCAAAGAAAAGGGGGGGTGGTTACAGCGTTGGCGAGCGCCGGGACAGAGGGGGTTGGTGCAGCGGCGGCGGATGCGGCGACGCTTGGGGGGTTAAGGTGAGCGCTGTGGGGACAAAGGCGGTGGAGGCTCCGTTTATGGGGGCGGCCTCTTTTATTCTGTGTATTAGATGTATTTTAATTATGCCGCTTAGTGCCTTAGTGTTGTTTGCTACGTGGGTGCGCCCTGTCGTTTAAGCCGCTCTACGCCCCACTGCAATGTAAAAATTGTAGTCCAACATATATTTTTATGAATTGTAGAGGTTTTTGGTTTTAACAATCTGGTCACCCTAGTGTTCTGGTACACGGAGCAGGGTGCAGTAGTCTGGGATGTCATGTGATTGAGGTTCAAAGGGTGTCCGATTTCTCTTGGTAACCCCTCTCATTATGGCAGTGTTGCTTTGGACCTCTCATTCTGCCTCCTTCTTACTTTTGTGTGGTGGGAATGGCTGCCGGAAACTATCACGAACTTCCTCTTCTTACATCCTCTCTTCAAAGTTCAGAATTCTGAAGCATTCCCGCTTAGCCAATAGGAAGCACGACCCGTTGATGGCACCCTGGGCCAAAAGATAGAGGGACCAGCTCTGCAGTACATTTTTAGGTCCACATTAACACACCGGGTTATAAGAAGCAGTTTGTTTTAAAATGTTAACGCGTCACTAAACAAACAAAAACAATTAAAAAAATGAGGCTATACCTCAACACTGCTGTCCCCCGGGAGAGTGGCTTTACTGGTCTGTCTTTCCCGTTTGGCATTTTCCCAACCTGGTCAAGTAATTCACTTAATGGAATACACATCATTCTATAACTGCATAATTAGGCCCTGCGCTGGGAGAAATGTTAGACTTAGGTTTAAGGCCCCCAGCGTTTCTCTTTTATGGGCTGCAGCATATACATAATTTAATGCTGACCTGCAGCCCGTGAACGCGCGCAAAGGGATCGTCCGGGAGAAGCTGTCAAGGTGGTCAGGGAGGGAAGGATGGTGGCCCCCCCTTTCATGAGCTGCCCCTGCCCGATTTGATCATTTCCCCATTCGGGGTTGTTCCCAAAAAGGAGCCGAGACGCTCTTGGTTGATTCAGCGCCTGTCGGGCCGGGGGGGCAGGTCAGTGACTGGATATAGATCGGCAGGCCTAGCGGCGGGTCGTACTCATCAGCTGACATGGCGCGGGTTGGTGACAGCAGCGGGACAGGGTGCCCTTATAGCGACATGCGACATTCAATTCTGCGCCTGGTTTGCGGCCGGTACATTCGGTGGGTCACCAGTTGCTGGGGTTCCAGTTCGACGGTTTCATCGTCGTGGTCAACGCGCTTTCCATGGGGTACTCGGTTTCCTGTGCATCGTTCAAGAGGTTCAGCTCCGTCTTGCAGTGGGCTTTTTCCTGGTGCACAGGCTCAGGGGGAGTGACGCAGCTGGACGGTTTTACGGACCTCATGGGCTACCGGGGGGTCCCCTTGGTGCCAGTGAAGAATCATGGCCCAGCACGGTGCGGTCCTTTCTCGGTATAGAGCTCGACTCAGCCGCCATGGAAGCACGCCTACTGGGCGATGAGTGGACGGTTGTGGTGACACTGGTGGGGGACACGCTGGCCAGGCGGACGGTGACTGTGGGGTAGTACAGGGGCTACTAGGGCCACTTGACTTTCGCATGCCGCGTGGTGCGGGCGGAGTGGACGTTCACCGGCGATTGGGGCTGGCGCGGTCGGGTTTTAACGCTACCGCCTCATCAGGTACGCCTGACGGCGGGATCGAATGAACACTGACGCATGTGCTTGGATTTCCTGGGGCGCTTCAATGGGGTGCCGACGGCGCCGCCTGAGGTCTAGGAATGGGAACGTCGCGAGGTTCTCAGATGCGTCGAGAGTCGGCAGTTTTGGCCTTTACTGGTCAGGGCGATGGTGCGCAGCGCAGTGGCCAGCTCACTGGCAGGCAGGGGGAGGAGTATTACCTTTCCCGGGTTGTGCCCTTTGGTGGTGGCCGTTACGGTATGGGCGCAGGACTTGGCGCACAAGCAGGGTTTTTGTTCCGGGTGATCAATGTGGCGGGGGTGCTGGTGGTGCACGGGCAGTCGGCTGGGTTTCCGCAGGTGCAGTTGATGCGCGTTTTTTGCGTGCTTGGAACATGACATTCTGTCCCATGCCCAGCATGTGCCGGGGGTGGACAATTAGGTTGCGAACGCTGGATAGCGTGCATCGTGGCGTAGGTTGCGTGGGCTAGCCATGGAGGCGGACAAGGTCGAGGCGCCGGTGCCGGCGGAGCGTTGGTCGGTGGGGGCCCGCGGGTCATGCGCTGGGTGGGGGTGTCGGGGCACCACCCACATGGGAGGCGTACGAACAGGCCTGGCAGGAAGGTATGCGCTCGGAGTGGCCGGCACTGGGACAGGCCAGAGGAGTGTCGAGGGGATGATTGCGGCCCAACTGTCGGCGGTGGCGTTCGTGGGGACGCTGTGGTGGGGTTAGGCAACTTGGATGGTGCTGGGGCCGGGGAGGTTGGCGGCGGAGTGCCCAGCAGACTGGGGGAAGTGACTAGTGGGGGTAGGGCACAGGGTGATGTGGAAGTTCTGGACGGTGGGGGACCGGTGAGAGGACGGCGGCGAAGGTTGTGGGTCCTGCGGCACGCCCTACGGTGTATGGGTGAGGACCCGTAAGAGTCGGGACGCACTTCTGTCTGGATGCGGGGGGTAGGCACGGAGTCACAACAGAAATGTTTTGCCCGCTGCTTACATGTGTGTCTTTGCAGGTGCGGTGGCGGGGCCAACTGCAGTGGCGATGAGCATTTACATGGTGGGCCATTCCTTTGTTAAAAGAGTGGAGAGGGCTGACGGGGACAAGCACAGGAACCTCAATTTGGAGTTAAGCGACCAGTTGTTGCGTTGTCATTGGTGGGCACAGGAACCTCAATTTGGAGCTAATCGGCCAGTTGTTACGTGTCATTGGCGGGGAACGGGGGGTAGGCGCTGGTACGAGTTAGTGCCGGCATTGAACAATGTTGTGAGGGGGGGGAGTTTGCCCTGCTGTGCTGGTCATCCTTTGTTAAAAGAGCGAAGGGGGTTGTAGGGGACAGGCACAAGAACATCAATTTGTAGCTATTCGACCAGTTGTGGGTTGTCATTGGGGGGGAATGGGGGGTAGGCGCTGGCACAAGTTAGTTCCGGCATTGAGCAATGTTGTGCGGGGGGGAGTTTGCCCTGCTGTGCTGGTCATGCATTTGGGGGGAGCGGATTTGGTGCAGTGTCAGGGGATAGCTCTGGTGAAGCAGATGGAATGGGACTGACTGGAGATGCGGGAGCAGTGGGCGGGGTGCCTTGTTCTTTGGCGGAGTTTGTCCCTAGGCATGGCTGGAGGGGAGCAGAGGGGTCGGCGGCCCTTGACAGGACAAGAAGAAAGATTGGCAGGGAGATAGGGGAGTTTATGAGACGGAGGTTTTGGGTAGGCTGGAGCACCCGTAGTTGGGATATGGCGCAGTGTCTTTCTTTAAGGAGGACGGTGTCCAGTGGTCCCGGTGGGGGATGGAGTTATACATTGTGCAGCTGACGGGGGCAGCGGCCTGGGCTATGGGGTGCGTAGGTATCTGAGGTTGCAGGTGTCCTAAGGGGGGGGACAAAAGCCGTAGTGGGCTTTCGACTGGTGCTTTTTCCTAGGCTGGGGGGGAGGGGTCAGGATATGAGGACTGAGGTGTTCCTGGACTGAGAGGGGGGAGTGTACATATGACAAGTATGTAACAGGTAGCCAGACATGGTGCAGTTTGCATTTATGTGTATGTTGTTCTTCGGGGGGAACCATTTTAGGGGTGGGGTTGGGGGTTGTTAGGTAATGCATATTTAGTTAGGCCTAGTTTTGTACGGCACAGGCCAAGGGCTTTTTGGCATTGTTAGGGTGCACCTGCTTCCAATAAAGTGGCCTTTGTCACACCTTAAATTGTGTCTCTGGTTGGTCTGTACCCACCCTCCCCTCTCCTGATGGGCCCCAATGGGGCTTTGCGGGGGGCGGCCGACCGGAGGGAGGCTCACCCCCCGGAGAGTTTTGGGGCCCCGGGAGAGGGGAGGGGGGTGACAGGCAGGAGACTGGGGCGAGGCTGTTTTGGGCTGGTTGGGCTGGTTGGGCTGTCGTTGGGCTGGCATTGGGCTCCTTTGGGCTTGTGGGGGTTTTTAGCCAGCCATGTCAGGTCACTGTCCACACTTTTAGGGACAGTGACACAGCAGCCGGTGGTTAGGCAGGGGCGATTTTGCCCTCCCACCCCCACTATATCGCGGGTCCTTGGGGGGTGGCCTTGGGTTGATATTGCTCTGGCTTTGTGGCGGGTGATAGCGGGGGCCAGGTACCGGGGGGAAGGGTACCTGCTGGGTGTCTTTCTTGGGAGCAGGTGTGTCCAAGGGCAGGTTGTAGGTTTGGGTTTGTGTGGCTGGAACAGGTGCTGGTGGGATGGTTGCTTTAATGGCGCTTTTTCCTAGGCTAGGGACGGAGGGTTCAGGATATGAGGACTGAGGTGTTCCTGGACTGAGGGGCGGAGTGTACATATGACAAGTATGTAACAGTTAGCCAGGCATGGTGCAGTTTGCATTTATGTGTATGTTGTTCTTCGGGGGAACCATTTTAGGGGTGGGGGTGGGGGTTGTTAGGTAATGCATATTTAGTTAGGCCTAGTTTTATACGGCACAGGCCAAGGGTTTTTTGGCATTGTTAGGGTGCACCTGCTTCCAATAAAGCGGCCTTTGTCACACCTTAAATTGTGTCTCCGGTTGGTCTGTACCCCCCCTCTCCTGATGGGCCCCAAATTAAAATGACTCCTGATGGCCCTAACATTAAGGGGAAATTGCTACCCATTCTTTTGTATGCAGATAATGCAGTGCTTATGTCTTGTTCACCAAAAGCACTGCGTCAATTAGCACTTGCTTTTGAATTATTTATGGCTGACTGGGACATGTGCCCCGACTTTACCAAATCACATATCATGGCTTGCGGACCAAGGTGCAGACAGCTATCCAATTTGTCAGTGGGTATTATCAATCTTACTAGTGTAACCAGCACTTGGGGGTCACCTTTTCAGCCGTTGGTTCATGGACACTTTCTCCTTAATCTCCTGCAGCCTCTGGAAGTGGGGGGGGGGAGTTAATTGGACTATTGGCACAGTTACATATATCACAATGCACTTCTATTGCAACATAGGAAGCAGAAGGGTGGGGTTTTCAAACTGCGAGGCTATACAGTGGGAAGAGAGTAGGCGCTGTAAAAAGCTCCTCTCAACCCCAATATCTATTCCCCATTACATTTGTCATGAGGACTTGGGCTTACCCTATCTAGGGGACTGTATCAGATCCCGTCCAACATAACATTACACATCTGGAGCAATAAGGAGGCAGCCCTAGCCACAGACAGATTAGACTACCTCTAGTGATAACAGCCTTCAAATCCCTTGGTTGGCATCTGTCCAATCTGAAAACTCTAAGGGGCATATTATCAAGACAGGCGATAAAATTATCGCTGTTTTAGCGACTAAAACTGCGATAATGGGCTTGATAATATGCTCTATGGAATTCTAATTGAAGCCATGTTAAATGTGAAGGACATCTAACATGGGCTTCAATTGGAATGCCATGGAGCATAATATCAAGGCCATTAGTGCCGTTTTAGCAGCAGTTTTCTGCCGCTAATACAGCGATAATTTTATCGCCTGTCTTGATAATATGCCCCTAAAATCGATCTGCAGAGTGCCTTTGAGAATGACCTTAACAAAAGACAGGTCTTAAAAGCACTTTACAACTTTGAGTCACAGTGCCTAAACACCATGGACAGGATGGCACATGTTGTAGCTTATCAGTCCCTGGATGTATTTAACTGTCCCACTGATTACCTGTGGCAAGCACGAGGGCACTGGGAATGTTCTTTACTGTTTTGCCTAAGAACTGATACTGTTAAGTATTTGATGTGTTTCCTCTCTAGGCTTTAAACTAATAATTGATATCAGCCCATGCCCATGTGATGGGAATTTGGGAGAATCAATGATGCACTTTATGTTTTTTGCTAATTTTATGAAAGATATACAAGGTGTTTTGCAAGTCCACTTTTAAAAAAGAAATGTTATAACATCAGGCACTGCATAGCAGCCCATATTTTTAACTGCAATTATAAGAGGAAGAAGCCATCCTTGTATTCTGGTTCCTTTCTAAAATGTGCCGTAAGAGCCCGTGGCACTATGTTCTCCTAATCTACTGCTAATATTGACTCATCTTATGCTGCTGTTTTAAATGGAGATACATTATTTGAATGATTGTTTTTATATTGTACGGTTTAATTGTCATATGTGTATGCTTCTTTTATGGGCGAAAAGTATGCCGAATAAAGTTAATTCTGATTTTGAGTTCGGAGTCAATACTCCTTACCTGCAACCACTGGTAAAAGTTAAGCACTGGACACAGCTGCATACCAACCAACTCTTCTCACATGTCCTCACTAATTTTTACCTTAGGCACACATGGGCTTGCGAAAAGTACATCTATATGCCTTGAGGGTTCAATAACACCAACAGTATACAATTTCACACAGTTTATATAGATTTTCCTTCTCGACATTTTGGTCTTAAACTGTGCACGATATAGCTATAGATACAGTTCAGTTCTGAACTGTAGCCTTTTTTTCCCCTTGCTTTAAACTTTCGAGATCTACATGGATTCTCTGCTGCAACAGATCTGGCGACCACCTTTTTGCCTGAGTCCTAAGACATATTCTAAGTGCTCCACTATGGAGGAAACGATTAATCTTTATGAAGGAAGAGAAACTCACCTTAACTAATACATGAACTCATCTGCATTACTAAAACAAGCAGCGGGTATAGATTCCTACTATTTCCAATCCGTGAAAGTATTCCTCTCGAAACATCAAAAAGGAAATCATAACACAGAGCTAACCAGGATGGTGCAGCTAGGGCTGTATGTGTTTCTGCGTCTTACACTGAAAACATACAGCTTGGTTGTGTCAAGCCTGATTTGCATATGGCTGTGTTCAAACTGGAATGGCATGGTGAGCAAAAAAACAATGGATTTAGGCCCAGATCTCTGTACTGGGGTGAATGTATGACATTGTTCTGCATTCGGTCCATCAATTGTTCTTTTTACACTTAACAGTGATAGCGCCTACCCTCAACCTAACCTTTTTCTTTACCCACAACCTAGATTTATGCCTTATTTAGAGTTTAGAGAAAAGGATACTCCTCACAAACTTGGCAGATATCCCATCGACCATGCTGCAGATATTATAGAGTATAATGTACATGTAATACAAGGATGGGATATTCGCCATACTTGTAAAGGACTATCAAGCCCTAAACAAGGCCCTTTTTCACCAGAGCCCACCACAACCCTCTTCCTCCAATAGCCATCCTTTTTGCAACATGCAATATGATGAACCACAAAAGGTCACTAACAACCATGACAGTCCAGGCCATCATTGTATGTGATATTATATTATTTTAATTCATTACATGCTCGATTCACCCCTGAAGGGGTAGCTCGGTGCGAGATCAGAACGACAGATAGAATAAGCTATTCTTAAAATAGATGGGTCTTGAGAGCTTTTCTAAAATTCAAATGATTTTCACAGACACGTAATTGCAGTGGTAGTTTATTCCAATGGGATGTATGACATTACAACGCATGCTTTTACCACGCATGCCTTTACAACGCTGTTTTTACAACGCATGCCTTTACAACGCATAGTGCTTTCGGGCGCTGGATAGTGAATAGTTTAATTTACTATTCCAACTCCAGTCCCCGTGGATAGTAGGGAAGGTGTTGGATAGTAAATTAAACCTATTCCCTTTCCTAGAGCGCCCCCAGCGCAATGCGTTGTAATGGTTTGCGTTGTAAAAATTGCGTCGTAAAGGCACTGCGTGGTAAAAGTTGCATTGTAAAGGATGTTTCCTTTTCCAATGAAGTGGGGGTGAGTAAGGAGAACGATCTGCAACCAGACCTGGCCTTTCTGAACCTGGGGACCTTTGGGTCAGGCCTTGTGCTTGGCCATCATTTGGTTTGTATTCTACTATGCAGATTGCTCCTACGGCATGACGGTTTACATTTATTTCCATGCCATCTCTTCAACAGTCGACATCCTCCATAAATATGCCCTCTGTCCATGCCTTTCTTCTGTTTGCACAACTCCACTGATAGATACCATCTCCTCATTTGGTTTCTACTGCCACAAATTTGCTGATAACGCTCGCATGTCTTTCATCTTCCCCTCTCGATCCACTCAGCTCCAGCCTCGCATCTGTGCATTAATGTACAGCATTGAACTTATTTAAACCGAACACGTATATTGTTTTACTTTTTAGCACTCAAGGTATCCAGAAGCGTTCCATCTCTCGTCTCATTTACATCTACCAACCTCCATACGTACCTTGCACCTGGGCCCAATTACAAACCCATTAGTGAATGTAGGTAATAGAGCAGCTATGTATGAATAATTCATACCTTAATGGGAAATGCACTAGAACACTCTAAACCGATGCACCACAGTAAACAGATGTTTGTGTGTGCAGATTTTCAAATGTAGATTTGCCTTTGTCAGTCAGAGTCATATCTTTACATTGAAACTACTGTTTCCCTCTATAAATACCTGCTTAATGCAGTGCCACCACTCACGTAAAAAAAGTGCCAGAGGAACGCCATGTACACAAAAGAACAGATTTTCTATAGGAAGACTGTAGTATCAGCCTTTAAACTGTAAACTTGCCACTGGCACACTGCTTTTCAAACTGGGTCATGTTAACATCTACTTCTTAAAGGGCTTCGAAGTACCAGAAATGTTTATACGATTCTCTATATAGAAATCACGTCCCATGATCACTAAATTTATTTGGGTGCATGGAAAACACAACACATGCTGGCCACGGTGAAACGCAGGTCTCCCATTCAAGTTGCCTTCAATGGTAACTTATTTGTGTTGTACACAATCGCCACAGGTTATTGATTTCTATGTTACATTTTGCTGCCTACATACATTTCAGTGTGTTATAGTTAGCCATATTATTCAAACAGGCAGTTATGTGTACAGGAAGAAAAACTAAACGAGTACTTTCCTACAGTCCACCAAATCCCCCAAAACGGTAAACAACCTTTACAACGCAACTTTTACCACGCAGTGACTTTACAACGCAACTTTTACAACGCAAACCATTACAACGCATTGCGCTGGGGGGGGGCGCTCTAGGATAGGGAATAGGTTTAATGTACTATCCAACACCTTCCCTACTATCCACGGGGACTGGAGTTGGAATAGTAAATTAAACAATTCACTATCCAGCGCCTAAAAGCACTATGCGTTGTAATGGTATGCGTTGTAAAAACCGCGTTGTAAAAGCATGCGATGTAAAAGCATGCGTTGAAATGCCATACATCCCCCCAAAACTTCCATCTCACTAATGGTAAAAGTGCAAAGAGGGCCCAGTCCTATCTAAAATGTTTCTAACTGTATATGAATATTCCTTAAATATTCTAATTTTAGATGCTTCGGGGGCAATTCACAAAGGCATATGTGAGTGCGTAAGAACACTACGGCGGGACTGCTTTACTCGTTCTAAAGTGCCTTTGTGAATAGCCCCCAGCATCAAGCCCGCATACATGTACCTTGCAACTTCAGTCCTCACAAGTTCATTTTGCAAGCTGAAAGTCACGATCACCACTGACAGCGATAAAACCATTAAAACAATCTTTGAATATTTGTAATGTCCTTGAAGTCATCAAACGTTACTATATTCCATTTAAGTAATGTCCCTTCAAAGTAAAATATGTGTTTTATGGGGCGCACTTAAGATGCATTGTTCATGTCTGCATTTGTCACATAATCTTCTTGATAGAGTGCTGGCATTAAATCTAGTGCGGTCTGTCCATTCTGAAGGACTTTGTCTCACTGAAGCCTTCTGAGGTGTTTAACTGAGTGCTGGGCAGTGTCCGTGGGTGGATGTTTGGCACTTCCTAATGAGTTCACTAAGATAAACTAAAATTGAGCAATGAAGTCTTAAAATGGATGTCAAGCCTGTTTAACTACATGTGCATTTCTTCTTAAGGGTATAGGGTGCCATTTTCAATGATGATGCCCTCTACATTTACAGCTGCTCAGATATATTTTAGCATTTTCAAATATTACGTTAGTCCTTTTTATTTACTCTCCCAGGGCTAAAATTGTGAAAGAAATAAGTGCAAGGTTCAAAGTCGAATGTCGGGTTTGTTGAATACCAAGGCTGCAAATTCTTGATTCCACCTCGTTCTCTTTTTACCTCCACCCTAATGTTCTTGTCTCCTTATGTTGCTTTTGCAGGTTCCTCTTCCTTTTCACTGTTTTCCTATATTTTTCATCCTCCCTTTTTCATTTGTTTGGTTTTCTCTCCTCTGTACTACTATGGATCAAAGGCTGATGATGAAAAATAAGCCCCAGTCCCTAGAAATGAGTGCTGGTTTCCACCACTTGGAAATGCCAGCACAAATTAAGCACTGATATCTTGTTGCTTTGGGTTGATGTGAGAAATTGATAAAATATTTGCGTTTCTCTATTTAAGAGCGCTGTGGGTGCATGCATCACCTTTAGTCAAAGTGTGGGAAGGACTCACCTTTGCCAAATGGCGTAGGATTAGAGCGTATTTGACTGTCCGGCAGTGTAAATATTAATCCGCAATGTCACCAGCAGCTGAGTGATTTATATAGCAATGAAGCCCTGGTAAAAAAAAAAAAAAAAAATCGGTCAGTGCCAGTGAACAATGTAATCAGTCACAGGGACTCTTTTATTTTGGGGACGCGATTACAGGCTGTGTTTGGAGGGAAGGACTTAAAGCCCCAGCATTCCTTGCCGCTGAGCGGTAGAACAAAACCACCATCCCTTGACAGGCCTCAAAGACCCTAGATTCTTTGCCATGGAGCGAGAGCACAACACCAGCGCCCCCTAACAATAGCGCGAGTGGCAACCCGTTATTACCAACTGGGTTAATATTTGAAATACCTCATTTTTAGCAATGGCTTTTTCAATCAATATTTATTGAATTTCTTGTCCGAGAACATATGACCCATTCATAACTGTTAAGACATCAATAATCTATCTGTTAAGACATCAATAATCTATCAATCGGCTGAGCTGTGAGGGGGTCATAGGGAACCTGAAGATGCCTGGTGCAGGGATAATGTTAAAATCAATAATGAGCCCAACATCACCACCCTGGATTCTATCTTGGCTAGAGCTATTGTAGTCATCTCTAAAGAGAATGACCTTGCAGAAAGACGTTAGTCTCTGGACTTCGGTGAGCGCTCCCCTCGATAACCATTCATCTGGCGATATCTCTAAATCCTTGGCCACTTGCAGCTGACCAACTGAGGAAACTGCGGCCAAAGCTCACTTTCCCAAGCTCATAAGCCACCTCGATGTGTTCAAATTGACTCAGCTGTATCTCACATTATTGAAGGAGGGCTCTTTACAAAACAGAGTGAAGGTCAAGGAGCGTCTGCAGCTATAAGAATTGTTCATGAATGTGCTGAGGCAAGAACCTGCCAAATACTGAGCAGCCGGAATTTTTATGGCCATTTGCTGAAGGACAGTCCAATCCCAACTGGGATCAGCTATTACATACATTTAAGGTTACTGTTAATGCTTTTGTTACCCCCCATTGTGAAAAAGATAAGGAGCCTGGAAAATGAAGTTCTAGATCTAACAAGGTTATGTGATAGTAAGAAGTTGACTCTGGAGCTGGTCAGTGGGGCTAGCAAATACCGTCACCATATTGGGCGGGCCTACACTAATGGCACGGGAAGAACCTACTAATAATAAACTACCTGCTCGTTCTGCTGAAGGCATCTACAAGTCTTTGAGTTGGCTTTTTTTTATACAACGGAGTGTTGAGGTACAGAGTATCCCTCTGAGTATGATCCTGAAGGTTCAACTTGGCCTGATGTGCCCGAACAGTCATGGTTAAATTTGCCCTCTAAATGCTGTCATTATGTGACAGTCATGCCCAATGTGCCACCCCTGCTTACATCTGCAGTGAAATCACTTTTTCATCTTAAATTAAGGTGTGCCACTGGTTAACTCCAAATTCAATTTTTAAAATTAGGGAATACAATTACATATTTTTTGTTAGGAGGAGCTGGTGGGTTGGTCCCTCAGCATGGAAACTGAAGGGAGATTGCATTGCCATTAACAGTAGGTATGCAAGCCTAGACCACTGTTTGATTACATGTAATAACAAGAATAATCCTTTGTGTTGTCATACCCGTAGCATTCTGTTAGGGTTTGTATTATAAGTACCTGCAATCCAGGCTGAAGATTAGGCAACAGAGTCTCCTATCAACTGTTTGTGGACCTGCTTGACCCCTCATTCCAGTTCTGAATAGATTTTCACCTATGTCAGAATTAGTGGCTATTGATTGACTGTCAACTGACTCCACCCAATTTAAGGGAGTAATTAACACATCAGAAGTCCGCTTTGTTCCCACAGGATTACCACCTATGGATATGGTTAATGAGAACAACTTCTAAAAAACATAATTTGCCGGAACAGTCCTGGCTATCACGCTAAGTAGCAAGATCCAGATTGAACTGATTATATTTCCAAATGTAATATTGTGATGGTGAAAGAAACCTGGGGGCATATTATCAAGGACGGCGTTACATTTATCGCTGGTTTAGCGGCAGAAAATTGCTGTTAAAGCGGCGACAATGGGCTTGATAATATGCCCTGGAGAATTCCAATAGAAGCCCATGTTCACACCAGGAAATGGACTTCTATTGGAATTCTCAAGGGCATATTATCAAGCCCATTATCACCGCTTTAGCTGCAGTTTAACGCCGTTCTTGATAATATGCCCCCAGGTTTCTGGAGGAATTTGTCTAGAATGATTTTGAAAGCTTCTCTGTGTTAGCCACTGCATCACTTGGGCAAAGAGTGTTGTGTTGTCTAGCCACTATGATTCATATTTCAAAGCATTTTAAAATCGATCCAATTTCTTATGAAAACCAAGGGATCCATATTTTATGGGTTGTTTTACCAAATACGTTTAATTGTTTTCTTGTCAATTTTTATGACATGGGATGCCAGATTGATACCCAATTCCACGTATTGTCAGACCAGATCAGTAAGCTTATTCTACACTTTTCAAGTGGTTCTAGGTGGTTATTTTAATGCCAAACTGGGTGCTAACACAACAATGCATGGTCCTTTCTTGATTAATGAACATTTATTGTGCACCAAAGCAATTGATTACAGGGATCTGAAGTTATTACATGCTTTACCAAACTTTGGTGATATACAATACAACAGAAATCTACGGTGATTCACACAAACAGACCTTCACCTTCGTTGGCTGGGGTCAAGGTTTAATCATAGGCTACATTTTTATCTCCATGGGTCGGGATCTGTATGTCAATTCTGGGGGTGGGGTGTATTTAAAACAGCTATAGTTACATCAACCCTATTACGTTTGTGCTTCATTTTTCACTGACAGTACCCTAAAAACTGTCCAATCAATCAGGGGTTTGTTAAAGCGCGACTACTCACCCGTAAGGGTCTCAAGGCGCTAGGGGTGGGGGGGGGGGCAGGTTCCATTCCATCAAGGAGGGGGTCTGTCGAAGAGCCAAGTTTTGAGGTTTCTTGCGAAGATGGAGAGCGATGTTGTCTGTCTGAGGTGGAGCGGAAGGGCGTTCCATGCTTTGGCAGAGAGGAAGGAGAAGGAGCGGCCTCCCGATCTGGTCTTTCTGGTGCGGGGGACCACGGCGTAGGAGAGCTGGGCTGATCGTAGGGTCCTTTGGGGTGCGTGGAATTTGAGTCGGCTGTTCAGGTATGCTGGTCCGGTGCCGTGGACCAGCATACCTGATTGACTGACCTGTGCCTAAAGGATAATGGGCTATGGCTCAGTTTGAGGGCAGTACATATCTCCACCTTGTTGACCTCACATGTTGGATTAAACTTTGATTTAATAGTTAATTGTTTGTTAATAATTAATCCTTTGTCATAAGAAACATTAGAAGCCATTAGGGATTTGTAAAAATCTATTAGAAATGTTATACCAAGCTATGCTAGGCTTGGAAGTGTTCCAAATCAGGGTGGTTTGCAAATGTGTGCCGGACTGCTGACCGAAGACTGCATACAGCCCTTAATAGCAGGCCTAGGAGTAAGCAGGTCACTGCAAAAGCGAAATTAGTTTACAAACACTTGATTAAGGATGGATAACTGGTGATTTAGGATGAAACATGGAAATGTTTAAATAAAACCTGTAGGACAAGGGTTCCAGGGGGTTATGGAAAAGCTTGAACGGAAGGAAGTTCACTTCCTCATCGTCAGAGGGGTTAGGATCCAATATCAGTCCATATAGTTGACTTGAACACTTCAAATGAATTTACTCACATGGTAATAGCTCTCTGAAAGCGTACATGAAAGGTGCCCTGCAGTTTCTCTCGAGGATTACATTTTAGCTTAAAGAGGTTAGTGCAGCCATATTGGCTAGCCCATCCAAAAAGGGGCCAGGTCCCAATGGGGTACCTATGGAGCTTTATAATGACAATATTCCAGTATGTGCTCCCGTGATTACCAACATTTTAAATGTCGCCTTTTTCAAATTTTGAACTTGTGGCTGTTGGAAATGGCCCTTTTTGCAGGGTTACCCCCAAATTTTTTGCTTCTTCTTCCCTCATTTTTTCTGACCCATGGTTGCTGGCAATAGGACTCTGGGCACTTGGCCACTGCTGATCAGTGCTAAAGTGCATATGCTCTCTGTGTACATTGTTATTGTGATTGCTTATCCATGATTGCCATATTTGTATTACCAAGAAGTCCCTAGTAAAGTGCACCAAGTGTGCCAGGGCTGGTGATTCAAATGCTACTAGTGGGCCTGCAAGACTGATTGTGCCACCCACATGAGTAGACCTAAAATGGTGTCTCAGGCCTGCCACCGCAGTGCCTGTTTGCAGTCTGTGAACTGCCATGTCCTCCTGGTCAGTGTCCCCTCTGACCAGGCCTAACCCTTTTTTTTGTGTTTTTTTTGTTTATTTTTGTATAGCGCATATGTCACCATTCGGTCTCAGAGCGCTGCTGAGTCTGAGTTAGAGAAACAGGGGGCAGTGGACTGTTTAAAATAGCCAGGTTTTTAAATTCTTGCGGAAAGTTTTGTGGTTAGGGTCAGTTCTAATGAAGAGTGGTAAGGAGTTCCAGGTGGTGGGGCCTATTTTTGAGAAACTTCTGTCACCATTTCTGACAGTCCTGACCTTTGGGACTTTTAGAAGGTGTTTATTAGATGAACGTAAAGTCCTTCCAGAGCAGTAGCCCTGGAGCTTTCTCTGAAGGTATTTTGGCCCCTGTCCATTAATGGCATGTTGGCCCCTTCCCTTTCTGTGCACATTGGTCACCCCTATGGAAGGCCCAAGTTACCCCCTTGGGAAGGGTGCAGTGTATGTGAAAGGTAGAATATGTACTGGTGCAGGTGACATGCTCTGCTAGTGAATTACAGCCATTTTCGTTTTTCACTATTGTAAGGCTATTTTGCCCATAGACTATCATGGGGAATGCTGGCTACAGTGGCTACCAGCATATCTTCCCATAGGAGCAAGATGGAACATTTAAATCTGGTATCCCTGAACTCAGAATTTAATAACACATCTTTTAGGAAGGATGTTTTTTAAAGCGGCACTTTTAGAAAGTTGCTACTGTCTTGTCTGACCTTTCTGTGTGCCTTTGGCTGTTTGTGAATTGACTGTGTGGTTTGTGAGTGACAGGGCTGGGGGGTTCCAGGGGGCAGTATGAGTCCGCCCAGTGGTGAATAGAGAGATCTGCATCTAGATGGGAGGGAGGAGTTGCACCTGGGACCTGAATAGGACTGTGCCTGCCCCCACAGTGCTGGCACCACCCCCTGTGGTGCGCCTGATGTCTCTGCCCTGCACTGTGAAAGGAGAGAAGGAATCTTGTCAACAAAGTGCTCCAGGACTGTGCTTTCCCTCCACAATGCTGGCTCCACCTCCTGTGGGGCATCTGATGTTTCTGCTCTGCACTGTGAAAGGAAAGTCATGTAAACAGAGTGCTCCAGAACTGGTTCAGACCAGGCTCAGAGCCCTTCTGCACAAAGGGAACAAATACTTTTTGGGGTATAAGTACAGGACCACAGACTACAGACTACAGAAAAATAGATCATCCTGGAATCAAGAATAAACCTCTGCCAAGGAAAAAGCTGAAACTGAAGAAGGAAGACTGTGCTGCTGCTGCTCTGCTGGACTGACCTGCTGTAGCTTTGCTGCCAAGGAGAGGGGAAGGACTTTGCTTTGTGCTGTGTCCCCTTGCTTGAAGGAATCTCCAAGGGTCTGAGAAGAGCTGGCTCCCTGTTAAGAAGTCCCAGGAACAAAAGGACTTCATCCCCAGCTTCCCTGAACTCTGCTGAGAGCGTTCTGTCCTTCCTAGAGAGCTTGGGCCAGTTGTGGTGCCTCTGAAAGTTGTACCTGTGTTGGGAAGCTGAAAACTAAGCTTTTAAGGAACTTTCTGCAAGTTTTATCCATCCCCGGCAAAGCAAGAAAATTCCCGCCGCTACGAAGACCGAGATCGTCGCAGCACCTGTCGCCGCTGGCTGAAGACGGAGTGGTGTGGCTCACTGGTTAGAGGCGGCAAACCCGGAAGCAGAGAACGGCCCGGGAACCAGGGTTCAATTCCCGACGTGGCAGGGTCGTGGACCAGGGTCAGCGGACTCGATAATTCTCGCCTCGGTGCCTACTCTAACCAGGGATCACACTCGGCAACTCTGGGCATTAGCTTCCCTCATCTCTACAACGGCCCCCCACATTCGCCGGGGATGCCTGGTTTCACCTTGGAGATACCCAGTAGGGACCATCTCATAGGGATAGCCAGGACGGGTTCCCCAGCGGTCTACAGCGCCAGGACGCCTCAGGGCAGCAGTGCGCTTTACAAGACACATACATTTACATTTACATCCTTCGTTTGCGGGAAGATTTCCGTTGCTGCGAACATCGTCGCAGAACTTGTCACCGCTGGGTGAGATCACCGCATCACGTCGTTGCGAGAATCGTCGCAGAGCTATTGCATCACGGAACTGCAAGTGGAAGATCGCCGCTGAGCCGCGCATCGTCGCCCCGAAGATCGTCATAGTCCCTAAAGATTGTCGCATCATGCCTTTGCGAGCATTTTCCTACTGAACCTCCGCACCGGAATCCATACAAGGTATCTCCTCCCTCCCCATACAGACCGGATTCGTCACAACACGCCCACTAAGTCTAGCGGGGTTGTCGCATCGCCTCCCCAAGGTCTCAGGAGTGACGCACCGCTTGTATTCCACTGCACCAGCTTCTGTTTTGGCACTTCGCTGCAAATAAAGGTACTGTTTGCTAAACGTGACGCATCTGTGAACTATTTTCACACAACTGTGGATTATTTCAACGCAACCTTAAGAACTCTTTTGCAACCATATTCTTGAACTGTGTATGTTGGATTATTGTCGTTTTGGTCTTGTTTAGTTTAGATTAAATACCTTTATTTTTCTAAACTGTTGTGGAGTCAGATTGTGGTGTTTTCACTGTGTTACTGTGAGTGTTGGTACAAATACTTTACACATTGCCTTTGATAAGCCTGACTGCTTGTGCCAAGTTACCAAGGGGACGAGCAGGGGGTTATCTAAGGAGTGTATCCTCCTTACCCTGACTAGAAGTAAGGGTCCCTATTTGGACAGTGCCAACTAGAGACCCCCAGTTCTAACAGTGGCCGACTGCTAGTGTTGTTCTAGTCTACTAAAATGTAACAGGCAGGATCTTTGTAGCAAAAGGCTGATATCACTGCTGAGTTCTATGGTTAAGATCATGGGGCATAATATTTTGCACAGGATTGAAGATTCGGCCCAGCAAAAAAGTATCCTTAGACCAGTACAATATGGTTTTGGAGAAGGACAGGGGATTAGCTTTTATGAATCTTATCAGCATACTTGATCGGATTGAATACTCCAAATTGTGGAACACCTTATCACAGATAGTTCTACCCTTACCACTTATTTATTTTCTTCATGCATTGCACCATGGAGATGGTGCATCAGTAAGATACAGAATTGGGGGTGAATGCACTGAACAAGTTTTATCCATCCCCGGCAGAGCAAGAAAATTCCCGCCGCTACGAAGACCGAGATCGTCGCAGCACCTGTCGCCGCTGGCTGAAGACGGAGTGGTGTGGCTCACTGGTTAGAGGCGGCAAACCCGGAAGCAGAGAACGGCCCGGGACCAGGGTTCAATTCCCGACGTGGCAGGGTCGTGAACCAGGGTCAGCGGACTCGATAATTCTCGCCTCGGTGCCTACTCTAACCAGGGATCACACTCGGCAACTCTGGGCATTAGCTTCCCTCATCTCTACAACGGCCCCCCACATTCGCCGGGGATGCCTGGTTTCACCTTGGAGATACCCAGTAGGGACCATCTCATAGGGATAGCCAGGACGGGTTCCCCAGCGGTCTACAGCGCCAGGACGCCTCAGGGCAGCAGTGCGCTTTACAAGACACATACATTTACATTTACATCCTTCGTTTGCGGGAAGATTTCCGTCGCTGCGAACATCGTCGCAGAACTTGTCGCCGCTGGGTGAGATCACCGCATCACGTCGTTGCGAGAATCGTCGCAGAGCTATTGCATCACGGAACTGCAAGTGGAAGATCGCCGCTGAGCCGCGCATCGTCGCCCCGAAGATCGTCATAGTCCCTAAAGATCGTCGCATCATGCCTTTGCGAGCATTTTCCTACTGAACCTCCGCACCGGAATCCATACAAGGTATCTCCTCCCTCCCCATACAGACCGGATTCGTCACAACACGCCCACTAAGTCTAGCGGGGTTGTCGCATCGCCTCCCCAAGGTCTCAGGAGTGACGCACCGCTTGCATTCCTCTGCACCAGCTTCTGTTTTGGCACTTCGCTGCAAATAAAGGTACTGTTTGCTAAACGTGACGCATCTGTGAACTATTTTCACACAACTGTGGATTATTTCAACGCAACCTTAAGAACTCTTTTGCAACCATATTCTTGAACTGTGTATGTTGGATTATTGTCGTTTTGGTCTTGTATAGTTTAGATTAAATACCTTTATTTTTCTAAACTGTTGTGGAGTCAGTTTGTGGTGTTTTCACTGTGTTACTGTGAGTGTTGGTACAAATACTTTACACATTGCCTTTGATAAGCCTGACTGCTTGTGCCAAGTTACCAAGGGGACGAGCAGGGGGTTATCTAAGGAGTGTATCCTCCTTACCCTGACTAGAAGTAAGGGTCCCTATTTGGACAGTGCCAACTAGAGACCCCCAGTTCTAACACTGGCCGACTGCTAGTGTTGTTCCAGTCTACTAAAATGTAACAGGCAGGATCTTTGTAGCAAAAGGCTGATATCACTGCTGAGTTCTATGGTTAAGATCATGGGGCATAATATTTTGCACAGGATTGAAGATTCGGCCCAGCAAAAAAGTATCCTTAGACCAGTACAATATGGTTTTGGAGAAGGACAGGGGATTAGCTTTTATGAATCTTATCAGCATACTTGATCGGATTGAATACTCCAAATTGTGGAGCACCTTATCACAGATAGTTCTACCCTTACCACTTATTTATTTTCTTCATGCATTGCACCATGGAGATGGTGCATCAGTAAGATACAGAATTGGGGGTGAATGCACTGAACTATTCGGATTGTCCCGGGGTGTTGGACAGGGCTGTGTCCTAGCCCCCATCTTTTTTCCTTTACATATCAATGATAGAAGTGGCTTAAACTATTTTTTTGTCTGATTTAGACCTAGAAATCAACATTCCCAATACTCATTTTATGTTTTGTGGGAGGCAAAACTGTAAAAATGAATCCAATTCCAATCAAGGTAAAAAATATTATATGGGACAGCAATTTTTCCCATTTAGGGATAGCCTTTGATTGATAGTTGGCTACCCTGCTTCTCTAATTTATGTTCATTGATTGGCTAGGGTGCTGTTTGGGTTGGCAACCAGTGTGGGCCGTAATCCTATACTGCAGTTGCTGGAGGTTTATAAATTGCAATGTCTTTCTGGCTTGACCTATGGGTATCGTGTATGGTCCAAAGAACAGAAGGAGCAGAATAGTTTTTGTTGGAGACTGTTATGTGTGGGCCTAGGTAGTCCCCAATTTTGTCATCATATGGAGCTGGTTCTAACCTATTTGGAAGAAGCTTGCTCCACACCTCCTATGGTTAATGGTATTGGATAAATCAACACATCTCATTCAAGCTTGATGTTATAATGTACTGTATAGCGTATGATTTCGGATATAAGATCCTGGGATGGGCTATATCAAGAGTACTGCTGATGCGCTGACTAGGCCTGACCTCTATCTGTCTCCACACGTGTTGGGCAAAGGGGAGTGTGTCAGGGTCAAAGAATTATTCTAGAGGCCTGCCTCTGCTGCCAGAGAGTTTAGGGAACTGGGCAACTTTTTTATATACCCCTCAAAACATGTCAGGGGGCTAAGCCCTATCTCTCTTTGGTGAAAAATATATCAGAAAGTTCTTTTTTAACCACATTTTGGGCATGCTCATTGAGGAGAAATCTCTGTTTTCTGTTAGGGCCGTATGAACTGAATTGTATATTGGTTTACCCCTTTAATGAAACCTCTTTGCAGACATTAGATGACTTTAAATTTTTCTGCAAATATCATAAGCCATTTAGATACAGACACCTATAACCATTCCTAAAATGTATGGTTTTTGTCAATACGGAGCAGTATTTTATTTTCTCTGTATGATATCTGAGTCGGCTTTATGTAATTCTGTGGAAGGCCTCTTAAATAGTGCACTGTGCTGGTGCAACAAAATGAATTTTTAAGCAATTTTCTGCACTTTAAATTTTTAGGTGAGGTTTTTAATTTTGGCAGCATGGTTAAAGATGTGGCTGTGTCATGCTTTGGTGCTTTTAACCCACTTGATAGGTTTCGTTTGTGAATAGAATTTTATGTGGTATTTGTATGTATTTCATTGTTCATTTATGATCATTTTAAATAATCAAATACAAAGATTAATAGATTGATTGATTGGTTGATTGTCTCAGTTATTTTGTAGTCTGATGTGATCATTGGAAGACCCAATTCATGGGATATTTTTTTCCTGATATTTTATATGCGGAAATTCATCCTCGGCCACCCTCCACACTCTAACGGACGACGCCCACAACCGTGGCATCATAATCGACTCCTCCCCCACCATGAGATGACCAATAAACGCTGTCTCCTCCACATGCATCAACACCCTCTGAATCCTCTGCAAGACCTTCAAATGGATCCCCCCAAATCCAGAAAGGCCATCACCCACGCATCATAATCAGCAGGTTAGACTACAGAACTGCACTCTACGCCGGAATCAACAAATCACTTCTCTGCAAATACCTAACCATCCAGAACACCGCTGCCAGACCCGTCCTCGACATCCCACGACAAGACAACATCACCCAGCACCTATGTGACCTCCATTGGCTCCCTGTTGAGAATGGAGTGATCTTCAAGCTGCTCACTCACGCCTACAAATCCCTCCACAACACCGAACCCCCAATACCTCAACAAAACACTCTCCTTCTATGCACCCAAGAGAAGCCTTTGCTCTGCCGACCTCGCCCTGGCCAAAATCCTTCACATCCGCAGATCCAGAATGGGAGGTAGAGCCTACTCCTACATTGCAGTAAAGACCTGGAATGAACCCACGCTCAGCATAAGACGCGCCCCTACTCTGCAAGCATTCAGGAAGAGCCTCAAGACCTGGCTTTTGGATGAGAAGGAGCTGCTCGATAACCCCCCCCAGTGCCTTGAGACCCTCATGGGTGATTAGCGCACTATACAAATACCTGATTGATTGATTGATTGATTCTAGAGTAAATCACACTTTTCTCCAGAGTAAGTTGCAACTACTCATTGAGACAGTGCTGCGAATCAGCTTGTAAGTAATTCATCACTGCATTCTTTGCTGTAATTATCGAACCTTAGTGCAGCAACCAATACATCATTGTGAAAATCATATAGTGTTGCTATTTCAGATCAATTTAGATTTAATGTCTCCTTAAAATGCAACATGGCTCAATAATTAATTTCATTTCACCACGTTTGCCTATAGTAGTCAAATTACTTCTTTGCAGATAGGTCAAAAATTGTTGCCACTATATCAATGTGAATCATATTGATCTACAATATTATTGCATCCATGGCATCAACCTACAACTACATCATCCTGGTACATATATAATGATATATCTTACTTCCACGTATACTTACTAGCAATTTAGTAGTCTGGTGGATTTTATTTGTGGCTGCAATATAACACATGAAATAAAGAGAGGGAATCCTGGGAAACAGCCACATGCAATATAGAGAGGGAATCCTGAGCAACAGCCTTTCATGTATGTTATTGTTAGGACTCATCAAAGTTGCAGAAATTATTTTGGGCAATCTTTAAAATGTTCTATGAGACCTTTGCAACTGTGCAAAGATTGTAAAGGTTTTTGCTTTGTGACGTGCATAGATTTTTTTTTTTTTACAAAAGTTAAGACTGCAAAGAGAAAATCTACAAGCATTCGTTATGGTGTATTGAGAAGCTTAGTCAATGGTTATCTTGCAGCAATATGTTTGCATACATTGTCTAATTTGATTGAGCTTTATTAGAGTGAAACCTGTATTGCAAATTGATGAAAATGATCTTTTCAAGCAGTAAAGGGTTTGCTTGGCAAAGATAAAATGGAAAATTTTGCAACCTTCTGTGCTTAATTTGAACTGGAGGTTGCCAGCGAGGACCACCAGCATTCATTTTGGGGACCGAAAGTTATTTTTCCTCCTCAGACATTTCCTGAGAGCAAGAGATGAAAAACACACAAAATGGAAAGAAGGAGGAGGAGACAGCCAGAAAAAACATCAAAAAGGGAGAAAGCAAGAACCTGAAAGAGTGAGATAAAGGGGAAAGGAGTGTCTGGCAGAGGACTAAATAGGCATTTTGTGGATTCAAGACTATGCAGCCTTGGTACTAAATGCACTGAAATTGTATAGCACCAGTCACATACTGAGTAGATTTGTGGGTAACGGCACTCATTCTTTTATAAATTAGGCCTCGGTGAAGTTCGCAGAGGCGAGCTACGTTGAACTCCGCGAAGTGGTCACAGAACTCCACTGTGCTACACTGAGTTCCACGAGTGGGAGGAGTTGCCCCTGTGCCCATTTCAGCTGCGTTTCCATATCAAATGCAAGTGTGTCCTTGTGTTTTAAATTGTGCACTAATGGCACCACGTGGTTCACATTGACATAGCCACCTTGTTTTCTCTGTTCTTTTCATGGTGCTAAGCCTCTTTTTGAATCTTCTGTTAAACTGTTAAGTCATACCGCCCTACTAAGTAATCTACCCATAATTGTTATTTATTATATTACTGTGTGTATTTGTGTCTTTGCATCTTGTATTTTCAAAAATGTTTTGTGTGTTTTTCATAATTTTTTGTACTTTTTAAAGTTTCCTGTGTAACTACTTTCGACAGACAGCATAAAATCCACATTTTATACATGAGGAGTGTGATGTACTATTTTTATATTATTCATGTTCCTCTTTGAAGTTAGGGTAGAAAGTACAAGACATTTTGAGAAGAACATGGGCCATTGTAATTAAAGATACATACTTGTCAATTACAGCTGCCCCAGCTGCAGACAGTAGCAAAATACCCGATGCACTGGCTAGCATGCCTCTATTAGTATAACACAGCTTATACTTCATAGTCTTTAATACCTTACTCATTAATGAGGGGAAATTAATTTTAGTATTTCCACTCAAAGTGTTTGTTTAGTTACTAAAATAGCATTTAAAGGGAAAAAAATACAATCACTGTTTTTTTAATCTGGTGTTATTCTGCCTTAATACATTTTTGCCAAACTGTCAGTGCTTTAGATGCAAGGCATGTGTAGGTAAAATATAAAATTGGCCTTGTGACATTCCTGATCATCATCATATCAAATTCTAATGGCCCAGGGGACCAGCAATGTACTGCTATTGTGCCATCCACTCATGTAAAACAATTGTTTGCACAGAGCATTATTCATAATTTGTCTTTTTTGGTTTTCTTTGACTTGATATTGCTACTCCTGCTGGTCCAAAAGTACCACCCATCAGGCAGGAGATAGCAGCCTGGGCTGCAGTGGCAGAGGCTGGACACCATTCAGCAGCAATATAGGTGGCTGGTGGCCCAGGCAGATGAAGAGGCAGAAAGTTCTGCCTCTGATCCTGGACCCAGTGCACCCAGTCACCCATAGCCTCCAGTGCCAGGACTGCTGCCACCACCAGTGGTAATAGTTAATTGCCTACTTACTATCCTAACTAGTCCACTTCACTCCTTAGTTCTCCTACCTGAACATAGATGAAGCAATAACATTGAAGGCATCACAACTTCACATAGCGAGTTCCCACTCCCACCCAGGTAGGCTCCAACTGCAGGATTAATCAGAAGGATTCTCCATTGCAGGCAACTAAATGAAAATAAAAACACTGAGTTAGTGAGTTATAACTTATATGATAGCTTTACAAAGAATTGAAAGCAGACTAGTACACAACACAATAAAGAATCCCTAATATTGATAAAATAACACAAAATAGCAATAGTAACTTCTTCTGAGCAATGGCGAGCTCGTATTTAATTAAAACTAAAGTTACAAAATCCTAGAGTTATTAAAAGTGGACTCAAAGTCTGGAGTGGACAGTGTTAGGTGTTTATGCAACACAAGCTGATGTTCCTCTATATATAAAATATGGATCACTTTTATGTGTGGGTAAGTAAATGGAGCCAGTGTGGGCTATTTCCTATATAAAAGAAGATCCTGCAGTAAACTGGTGTTGCTTTCACCACATCTGCCCTAGCAAGTGTGTGATTCATTTATGATGTAAATTATGTCACACCTCAATAAATCATACAGGCAAGGGTAACAGGGTTAGGGGTTTGATGAATGGATGGGAAAGGGGATTTGTGTTAAGGTGCGACAAAGACAAACATTATACACTGACAATATTTATGTGGGCGATGAGCAGCACCCCATCATCTTCAATCTTTTGTGGAAGGAAACAAAGGAATGAAAATGACATATTACTGTCAAATGCATTGCAAACAGCCCTTCTGCCCCAGAGACCCAAGTTATCACAAATCTAAATGTTCTGTTTTCTAGGTTTAAAAAGATCAAATTATGGATGAGTGAACTCACCCAGCTCTAAAAATGATGCTGTATTGCAAAATAGGGGGTACATCTGCATTCTCCTTGTGCATGTCCATCACTGCTGGGTGCCTGTCTGGACCGGTCTGGCAGGTAATCAGAGGTGTTGAGCTCAGCTTTTGCTTTTCATTCTTGCAGGAGAAGAGAAGATCTGAACTGCATTGTAGAGTCAGAGAGAAGGACAGAGGGAAGGTAAGCTTCATGAAGAGTGCACCACAAATACTCTGAGGCAGAGCAAAAAACAAGAGGACTCAGGGCTTCACTTTTGCTACCAGTGCAACACACACTCAGCAGCATTTCCCAAAATAACACACCTCTCTCCTGTCCACATGGCTGAGTACTGGGCCTCAGAGGCATGGACTCTCATTGAAGTCATTAACGTCTTTGTTCTAGTTGTTGATGAGGTGGTACCACCTTGAATTCTTCCATCATCCTTCTGCCCCGAGTAACACCGTCCCAGTCCCAACCCAAGCAAGCTAGACGTGTGGTTCATTGCCATTAAAGAACAAGTAGAGAAACAGAATTGAATTTTGTATAGGTTTCTATTTATCTAACAGGACTGATCTGGTCTCTGAAGAACCAGAAAAAAAGTGTGAAGGGGCCAAGGATCACCCATCATTCAGGCCCCAAACTCTGCAAATCATCTAAATTAAGTTTACAAATTACAGTTGAACACCCTACCTTACTGTCTGCCACCACATGAGTCATCAATCAGCACTGACAATCACTCAATAATAAATCACTCATTGGTGCAACTGTTACTTGTTCTAATCCAAGCATGGTGCTAGTTACACAATTATATCTTGTCTTTGATGTAAGCAACATATTGGATTTTGTCAGTTTTGTAAATCAAATCATCTTCTCTGGCAGCCCTTCTAGGTGATGAAAAAAAGGATAGGAGTGGACCAAACAGAATAATTTTCACTATGTAAGCTTCTTTGGCCAATCACCTTCAGGAAAAACTGATCAACCAACATCCAGGCCCCAAACCTTGCAAATCATTGCAGGCAAGTTCCCAAATTACAGTTCAGCACCCTCCCTCACTGTCTGCCATCACATGAATCAGCAATCATCACTCAGGTCAATCACTCATCGCAGTAGTTGTAGCTACCTCTTCCAATTCGAGCAAGTGTAGGTTAGGTAGTAGGTACACAAGTGCATCTTTGACTCAGGCAACACATTGGAATTTGAAGTTGATACTCTTGTAAATCAACGATATTGTGGCCAGCCATGCTAAGTAATGCAAAAAAGGATAGGCATGTGAAGGAGGCAGGCATTGTCTCCAACGTCATGAAAGTATTTGTGGAGGCTCCTTCACTGCAAACTGGTCCAAGTCCAATCTCGACATATAAGTGACTAAGCACTGGTGGGGTAGAATACATCTGACACAAACATAACGCACCACTAGCTCTTTTATTTTGTTGCAAAGAATGAAGTACAATGAGAAATAATTAAAAAGTTCTATGGTGGAACTAGCATACTCAGTCCAGGAAGTAGAGTTCATCCACAACCTCAGGTGTTTCACCGAGAAGTTAGACAGCTGACACACTTGATTCTGACCAATCCTCCTTCTCCTGTGCTGTGTCAAAAGTGGTGTAATTGTGTGGTATGAAATGTTGGTTAATTTTGATTTTTGTCAATCTCTCCACACTTTAAAGCGAGAGATTGGTCCTTCTCTTTGTAGCACTTGAACTGAACACACCCTCAGCTGACACACTGGCTACAAGCCAGATATGTTATTGACAGCCTGCTGAGCTCTGGACACTAGTATAGACAACAATTGGTCCTCGACATCATTTTACTGGTAAAGATACTCATAACATTTGATCAATCTAATTAACTCCACAATCAGACTTAATCTATAGTCTTTCTGACATAAATGATAATAGCCCACAACCTCAAAGAACATTTACAGTATGTGCCAATAAATCAATAAACTCGAAAAGAGAGGAAGTTCAACTGACGTAAGTAATTTAATATATCATGTATTAACAAATGAAAATCAATATTTCTATGTACACATATTTACACAAATCCTAAGACGAGATACATTTTTACTCTAAAACTGGAAAAAAGAGAACGTGCACAGAGATAGATAAAGCGTGTGCTCAAGTGAATGATCAAGAAGATCAGGAAAACAGTGTAGATCATTTATATACAGGAAAACATTGAGCCTGTCCTAGGTATAGCTTGTAAAAAATACTTCTTTTTTACTCGCTAAGTACTATCTACAATTCCTTGGTCCTTGAGTTGCCCCGTTGGCAATAGGGTTACCAGGGAAAAGGGGGTGGAAGGTGGACTGGGGACAGGGGTCAATAGGTACAGGCTCCCAGAGGGGAATGTCGTCGACGTTTCGACCCAAAAGAGAGTGGGCGGTTTAAGTCCTCAACAGCGGGTCTTCATCAGGACGGAGTGACAAGGGATATCTCTCAAAGTGCACGTCAATAAAAACCATTTGTGTGGCACCCTCCCGTGGTGCCTTGATACGTCCAAGTGCGACGACTGGTCCGCACTTGTAATATGCAAGTGTCCAAAAGTTTTTTACCAATGCGATTGTCACTGGTGTACTTATTTCAGAGTTGTATGCTGTTAGGTCAGCACGTCTGGTGCCTCACGCTCGTGTGTACATTCAACGCCGAGGTAACTGGTTATTCAGCTCCGTTTCGCGATGTGCAGCCTTCCGTCTTGCACCGCGTTTTGGAATGCGGGCTTCCGCATTCCAAAACGCGGTGCAAGACGGAAGGCTGCACATCGCGAAACGGAGCTGAATAACCAGTTACCTCGGCGTTGAATGTACACACGAGCGTGAGGCACCAGACGTGCTGACCTAACAGCATACAACTCTGAAATAAGTACACCAGTGACAATCGCATTGGTAAAAAACTTTTGGACACTTGCATATTACAAGTGCGGACCAGTCGTCGCACTTGGACGTATCAAGGCACCACGGGAGGGTGCCACACAAATGGTTTTTATTGACGTGCACTTTGAGAGATATCCCTTGTCACTCCGTCCTGATGAAGACCCGCTGTTGAGGACTTAAACCGCCCACTCTCTTTTGGGTCGAAACGTCGACGACATTCCCCTCTGGGAGCCTGTACCTATTGACCCCTGTCCCCAGTCCACCTTCCACCCCCTTTTCCCTGGTAACCCTATTGCCAACGGGGCAACTCAAGGACCAAGGAATTGTAGATAGTACTTAGCGAGTAAAAAAGAAGTATTTTTTACAAGCTATACCTAGGACAGGCTCAATGTTTTCCTGTATATAAATGATCTACACTGTTTTCCTGATCTTCTTGATCATTCACTTGAGCACACGCTTTATCTATCTCTGTGCACGTTCTCTTTTTTCCAGTTTTAGAGTAAAAATGTATCTCGTCTTAGGATTTGTGTAAATATGTGTACATAGAAATATTGATTTTCATTTGTTAATACATGATATATTAAATTACTTACGTCAGTTGAACTTCCTCTCTTTTCGAGTTTATTGATTTATTGGCACATACTGTAAATGTTCTTTGAGGTTGTGGGCTATTATCATTTATGTCAGAAAGACTATAGATTAAGTCTGATTGTGGAGTTAATTAGATTGATCAAATGTTATGAGTATCTTTACCAGTAAAATGATGTCGAGGACCAATTGTTGTCTATACTAATGAATACCCAGGTCCTTTGACTATATTGGGTCTACCCCTGTTTTATAACAGAGCTCTGGACACTGGCGCATCTTCTCATACCAATACATCAATGGGTTTTGATACACTTTTGGATCATCCACGTACTCCTGGAACATACTCTGGATGGTCATTGGTGCTGCCATTTGCTCAACCTCTTTTGCCATTGCCTTGCACTGGACTTAAACCTTGTCATTTGATACCAATTAAATGCAGAGGTTTGGTCCAATCCTTCTGTTGGTTTTTTTGCCGGTTTTCTGGTTACTGGTGTTGGCTGCTGTAAGACAAGACTGCCCTCTCTGGAAGTTGAAGATGGCACCCCAGAACTGTGGAGTGGGACTCTAACTTCCAGTCCTTGTTCTTCCAGCTCTCTGGCTTGCCCAACAATGTACCTCTTGTATTTTGAATCATCCCCTTCTGCAAAAGGAATGAAAGTGGACAGAATTTTGTTGTACCGTGCATCAAGTAGTCCTGCACAGATATACTCTTTGGACGAGATTATGTCATTTTGCAGCCTTCCATTGCAAGACAAGTGATAGAGTAAGCTCTCAACTAAGGCATGCATATCTGTGTTTTTTTCAAACCTGCGAGTGTGAACCTTTCAGACACCTTCTTTTCCTGTAGAAGATGGAACAACAGGATAGCTTGGCCCATCCTACTCTCCTCCTTGCTAATTTCCCATGTGAAAACCTCAAAAGGGAGTAGCATCTGAGTCAGGCTTTTGACCACATCCATGGTCATATTTTTCCCAATTGCTAGCAAGCAAGTATAAACTTTATTTATGCACTTGCCAGAAAAGAACATGCAATACAGTACATGTATACAATAAGACCTTTGACATCCACACTAGTGTTGGTCTAAAAGGAATAATAGAAGGCCAAGACAGGCATAGATAAAATAAACATACAAATGCTATATGAACTTAAAAACAGTTAAACTTCATTCATTGTGCAAATGATTGGTCTAATTTTGAAACTAGTCAAGGTGCATACAAAATCAGCTTTAAATGAGGTGTACAAGGAATAAAAAGGATTCAGGTAGGGGTATCAAGAAAAGTGTTTTTTAGTCAACATCTCCACATTGTGAGTAAGGAGCAGGAGACAGCAAGAGGGATTGGACTTAAGTATCCTTAAAGCTATTCAGAAGTTCCTAGCTCCCAGGCTGCAGCACAATGGCAAGATTCATGCCCTCCTATAAGCATGATATTGTGAACAGGAAAATAATACATGATCAATGCATTACCTGGTCTCAGGGCAAAATGGGCAATTCATATCAGCTTTGGAAAAGGGGCAACACTACTTCATAGTAAAAGTGCAGAGCAGCAATGTCCTGATCCACAATTTAATGAACAGCGTCCTGCCGAGTGAGGGCTAAATGAGGTCCATGTAGGTTTCAAGGCAGTAAGCATCCTTGAATTCCCAAAAAGATGCATTTAGGGTACCCGCACTCCCAGATCTGTGGAGCCCATATCCACAGAATTCCAGTACATCCCCTTGAGTGCGAGTTTGGAGACACTGCAAGCAGACTCAGGATGCTCCCAAAGATTTGCACACCCACTTTTTGTGAGACAGTGTTTGATATAGCTCAACCATGAAATTCCACTGGCCCCTGGGCTCTTGATGACTTTGTCAAGGACCAAATGACTGGACCTCATTGCCTCAGCGGACCAGTTGTCCTCCAATACAACAGGGGTCTGAGTCTAACTCTGTATATACCCTCTTTGAATGACATACTCATTGATCTGTTTGTACTGCTCAAACAGAAGTTGCACAATCAAATAGGCCAATTTGAAATGTGCTGGCACCTCCTGTATAAGGGCTTTAACTGGTACTCTGTTCGCACACGGAATTACCTGCAACTGCTTCCGGACTTTAAAGGTTGGCTTAAATAAGCCCAGATTCTTCCGCAGGTGATTGGTATGTTGCTAACTATATCCTCCTTTTTGAGAAACTCTAGCACCATCAGGTTGATGCGATGGGCTAGACAAAGGACCCTTAAATAACAACCGTCTACCATAGCCTTGAGCATGTTACTGCCATTTTCCGTGGCAACAAATCCTATTCACATCTGTATGTGATTTCTCCATGGTAAACATAGCCACTTTTGCATGCCACCGAACACTCTTAAAGCATTCTTCAGGGTCCAGACCTGTTGATATATTTTGCTTTACCACCACAAAACAGATCCAGTGTGCAGTGATACGCATAAAATCAGTTGTCTGACAACTGCTCTACCTGTCCGTCATCAGGTGGATAGTGTGAACAACACTTTGCTGCAAAGCTTCTCCAACCAATTGCAGCGCATCATGATGCAGCACTGGAACAGCACCTCTGGCAAAATAGGTCTGACTTCAAACCTTCCATTTTGGGCAGATGGCAGTTACAAATTCTAAGAATATCATTCCTTCCTGAAAAGAAAATGGAGGAGGTACAGCACCAACATTTTTGCAAGATTCCTTATGTACAAACATGCTGTTAGGTGGTTGCAGTTGTAGGGACCCTCTTGCCTCAATATGCACGTAATACTAACCTGTATTTTCTTCTTATTTCTGGAGCCACTGATGCAGGCAACCTTTGAGAAGCAGGTGGTGGTAGACTTAGTGAGGTTCATGTTGTGGCTGTCAAAATATACCATGTTATCTCCATCTGGCTCTTAGTCTTGTGCTATTGTGAAGTCGCTGATACCAGTGTTTTTGCTAGTGCACTCCCGGGCACAGGGCTGCTTAGTGTGAGGATGTCACCATCTTCTTCCTCATGATCACCTCCCACCGTGATTGGAATTGTATCTGATGTTTCCAGGCTCTACTCACCTTCACCACCATGACCACGTTCAGCAATGTTTTAAGGTGCTCCTCCCACTGGATTGCATAGTGTTTTTTCATATGGGTCATTTGGCCTCCGGCACCATAATGTGAACCAGGCTTAACTCGACGATGATGCATGTTGCAAACGCTGCATACGGTAATGTGCCCCCATGTGTGATAAATGTAATAAAGTTCCAAACTGGGGCTAAGTACTTTTTTACAGGGGGACTGCCACAGCCTGAAGAAGAGCTGGTTAATTTCAGTTCAAAACATATGTTTATTTAGACATTAGTCTTTTAAACAAGGATTCTTAGAACAAGATAACATTCAGATACAAAAATACACAATGTAAAACACAGTATAAATATACATTTGAGACTCAATTTATCAGCTAACAAAATCTATATTTTCTTAAATGATCCGTAAAAATCAAGCAAATGATTACAAATAATGTAATAAGATTTTCTTAGTTTAACTGTAAAAATGTATCAACAGATAATAAAAATCGACCAATGGAACACACCACATCACAAAATCTAATTTCGGCCAATAATCTAATCACTTGCCCTCTACCCTTTATATGATATTTTATAAAAGTATGTTGGGAGAAGGACTTTGGTTGGGTCGAAATCCACGAGCAATCCAATAGGGTGTGGATGAAATCTCCCTTCTTATTGAGAACACACTTATAGAAGAACTGGAGGTAGTCGGGCTTGTCGTTGATTGCCTCTCTGCGGTGCATACTTCTACTAAGGTAGTGGTTAGTGCAGCTGTTAGCTTGGGGATTTGTAAATATGGGAGCTTTGTAAATATGGGAGCTATGCTGGCGGTCTGAGAGCCAATAATTCTAAAATACGTGGTTCTTGCTCTGCAGGAAGCTCGACCGTTAGTTCTGCTCCAACATCAGGGGCTTAGGTTGGGGTGGTGCTGTTAATGTGGTTGTGCTACTCGCAGTTTATTCCCTAGAGCCTGGCGGGATAGGCACACATTGTTTTCCAAAATGTATTTGGGCTAACACGCCACTGGTGGAGAGCTGCTTCTTCTCACTGACCACTTTCTTGGTAGCAACTTTCTTTGGGGCCATCTTAAAGCTCTTAGCTGGCAGTGATACTAAGCTACACAAGCAGAAGAGATTGAATGACTGATGTGCAACATCACTGTACAGGTCTTCTGTTTGGCAGTACTGTGGATGATGTCTCTTCTACTCTTGTGCACCTAAAATCAAACAAGCAAGTAAAACATTAATGAAACTTGGCATTGTTGTAGTTTGAATAATACCGACAAAGGCAAAATGAGTGTGGTTGGTTACTTTGGTAATATGCACTTTAAGGTCAATCCACAACACCATTTCAAAAAATGTAATTCCCCATCAGGATAAAACACAACATGCAGATAGAGCTCTTTCTTTTATGTTGATGTATTATAAAGCAGATATCTATGGCACTCCGGAAACTGCATGGGTAAATAGAATAATAATCTTTTAAAAAATGGAGGTTAGTGTGCCCCGATGGCAGGCAGTGTGGTCCGAGGGGAATGGGATAATCATCTGAAATATGAGTGATACTGATGTGTATGCAGTGCACCGCTGCCAGGGTGTCCAGAAGGAAATGGAGTTCTACCTAAAAAAACTGAATGCTGTTGTGTGCCTGTGCATCTATGGTGGAGGGATGGATGGATGGATTGACCAAGGTGAGATTTTAAAAAACATTGAACAAACAAAACAAAATACAATTAAAAAAATTAAACAAAATTCAAATAAAAGACTCAAAATAAAATATAAAAAAATTAAAATTCATAAAATGTAAAAGACAGAAAAAATTGTGTTTGATTGGAATGGTGAGAAGAAACCTATTATGTGACAAGGAGGTGCAAAATAAAAAAAATGAATATATAAGCATTGTTCATCAAAATCATGTGCCTTCTTTACAAGAAACTGATGCATCACTGCGTTAGAGCAGTGATGACCCAGTTTACTTGCGCCTACAGCAGAAACACTTGCACCACCGTAGATACACCGTATTCATACGACGGTGGATCATGGCGCTGGATTTATGGCCCAATGCTGGAGCTCGTGGTATAATCAAAGAAAGGAACTCCATTGATGTGTCAAAATACAGAGGTGATGCATCCATTTCAACTGAAGCATCGCCTACTAAATGGGGACCAATGCGTTTGAGTGTGAAAACATGACAAAGTCACCTTTCGCTCAAACATATTGGTCCAGTATGTGACGTTTCCATGTGGGCATAGTGCACAGCACGTAATGTCACAAATTGTGACATTACGTGCACATACTTAACATTTGTGGCCCACTTACCTGGTGACTAGATTGCATGTTGCAACCAAGTTTCTAGAGCTGGTGTGGTCCATTGGGCACAGGCAATGCGTCATCCCTATGCATGGGTTTGCAGGCATAGGGATTGTGATGCATGGCAGTGCAGCAGCAGGATACATAAGAAAAAGTGCTAATTACCACTGCACCAGTTTCAAGGTAGGCATTTCGGATGGAACACCTAACTTGCATACATTAGAATCTGAAGGAGCACAGGTGATTTTCACACAGGTGAAAACTGACGCAGCCTGTATAAAAATTATGCACCTGCATCCATGTACATATGGAGCAGGTGTGTCACCACCATTGTGTCAAAATAAGTGAGACAATTGGGGTGCAATGGCGGCACAAGGTGGTGCAAGGTGCTTCTAAATAAGCTCCATATTCCTAATATACATACTACAATGATCTTCAAGCATATTATTAAACCGATATCAGCATCCATCATGCAAGCCTTTGGCAAAGGTACACTCACTGAATACACAAAATGGCTGGCAGCCAGTGACACATTGTTAAACAACAACAGGAAGCAAGCAAGATTGGGGAACAAAGAATACATGCAAGCCTATGGCAAAGGCTCATTGGCTGGATGTACAAAATGGCTGCCAGCTACATGGTCACATAAATACAGCAAGCAAGGAGACATGCAGAACAAAGAACAGATTCATGCCTATTGCACAGACACACTTGCAGGATGCACCAAATTCCAGCCACAAGGTCAAACAACAACAGCGAGCAAGGAAGCATGGGGAACAAAGAGAACACATTCAGGCCTATGGACACAGACTCCATAAAATGGTCCCTTGCCACATGGCATGGAGAATAAACACAAATCAATGGTTGCCTATGGCAAACACACAAACATACACTGGACAGACAAAGGAGACACGGTAACACTGAAGAAAACACTACCAATTGTCCAGCAATGTCAAAAATGAAAATTAATTGAGCTATGAAAACACACATCCCCGCATCAAATATTATCCCACATATAGACTATTTGCACACAAAAATGCATGACATATAAAAAAGTCACTACACTTTTTGAATTTATTCCAATGCCAACCCAGCCTAAAATGATGTTTGAAATCAATATAGACCGCAGAAACAGTTTCAGGGACTCAATGACTAGCACTGGCCTGGACCTACTGGATGGCCCTTTGGTAGAATAGGCTACATGGTAAAATAAATACATATTGCAAATTAAACAAACATGAAGAAAATGAACCTAACTGTGCAACATTGTTCCTTTAAAAATGTAGAAAAATTAAATGCAAAAATATAACTAGCCCCCTACTGAAAATGCAGGACACCCACAACTACAAGTACAAATGAATACTGGTGCATGCCCTCTATTAAATAAACAATACCCTTCTGCAACACTTTTTTAACTTACTTATGAAATCTCAAATACAAAGTCCTTAGATCCAATGGTATGTATGCAGCTGACAAGGAGAGTGTTCCTTCCAGCTCCAAATCCAAACGAAAAATTACCAGGAGATGGAAAAAGCACTGGAAGAAGCCTGATGGACAGGAACTGGAAGTATCAGTCTCTGAGGCACTTTCTTCCTGTTGACCAAAAAAAAAGTAAAAAACAAAAAGGCTTCTTGCACTAAAGAAAATCTCCAATGGTCAGTTGAGAAGAAAATCCACTTTAAAACCTCTTTAGTTGTTTCTAGAGTACAAAAGCTACCTGAGTGGTGCATTCATGACCGTGAGCGGCACTACATTGGCATCATCACAGCATGTGCTCACTAGCAGTCCAAGAATGCCATGGCACTGGTTGAGTGCCCAAACTATTATTGAGTGCATTAATGGACAAAAAACTCTGTTTGTGAGGCAAAACACGGACCGCCTGAATTCCACATACTTTGTGAGCAGAGCGGAGTTTACCGCCAAGGCTTAAAATAAATTAAGCACTGGCAACCTCCCTGAAGATGAAAAACTGTATATTTGGTAAAACTTCTGTGGTGGAGAATACTTTGCACACCATTTATTTGTGGTTGTCTGTTGACTCTAGCATATATCAGAGATCACCACACACCCTTAACCTTTATAACTAAACTCAGATTTCTTGACAAAGTGGAAGACATTAGACCAGCTTCAGATTTTATGTATGCTTTAGGTGGGAATTCAGAACAGGTTGTTAGACCTCAGACCTCCAACCTCATTAAGCCACTTTCCTTCATATGGAGTTATAGGCCTTCATGCAGTGAAAAATAAGATTTAATGTCAGAGTACTGTTCAATGAAATACCTTCCTACAATATTATCATAGCCAGAATTACTTTTACCACATTATACAGATGAAAAGTATATTTAGGTAAGCATAAATGTATTTTCTTAACTCCACATCTACTTATCTTGAGGATATAGTTAATCTTATGTTTATTTGCAGTTAACAATCCCAAATCTGTGTTACTTATACATTTATATGCTGAGATCAAGATTTTGCATGATAAAATGTAAAACATAATGCTGTTGCTGAATACCAAAAATAGATAATTGCTATACTTTCTTGGCAATTTGTGGGTAGTCATCCTGTGTTGTCGTACTGGTACTAATTCCTAGCACATTGTGGAGATCCATGTTATTATGGTCATTATTTCTCTCATAATAGTGATCCCAACATACTTGAGACTGTTATACCTGGCATCCTTGGTGTGGCTTCCCCAGACTTTTTGTCTCTAGACCTCCTGTGTTTGCTAATATCATTTTGCTGACTTTAAGAATCTGGGCACATTACCACTGATAATCAGTATTAAAAGTGTATGTGCTCTATACTTCAAACATGGTAACATTGGCTTATCCACAATTGGCATATTTAATTTACTTATAAGTCCCTAGTAAAGTGCACAAGATGTGTTCAAGGCCTGTACATTAAATGCTACTAGGCACTGCAGCACTGATTGTGCCACTCACTTAAGAAGTCCTTTAAACATGTCTTCAGGCCTGCCACTGCAATGCAAGTGTGTGCAGTTTTATAAACTGGTATGTCAACCTGGCAAGTTAAAATACTTGCCAGGCCCAAACCGTACCTTTTTATTACATATAGATTCCCCCTTAAGGTATGCCATGGACAGCCCATGGGTAGTGTGCAGTGCATTTCCAAAGGAGAACATGTACTTTTTAAGTTTTATATGTCCTGGTAGAGAAGTAATCTTAAATGTGTTTTTACTACTGCAAGGGATTTCTCTCCCAGAAGACAACATTTGGAATTGCCTTATTGTGATTTCCAATTGTAAAGAACTAGGACCCCCAAATGATGTCCCTGGAATCACAATTTAAAACATAGCTTATGGTGAAGTTGGATTTTAAATTGTAATTCTAAAAATGCCCCTTTTTGAAAGTTAATTATATAAACAAGGGGTAGGCCCTTAACTCAGCTAGAATGTACAGATAAATACTAAACACACATATATTTCTAGCTGGCTATTTCAAAGGCTGCCTCTAGTGTAAGCAGACTAAGAGTACACTTTTTGAAAGTTAGCATTTTTCTACTATAACCATTTGGTGCATTCTTCTTGGGTCTGAATACATGTCTGGAATGGGTGATGGCTGGCTTTATGCATTTCCTCTAGACAGCTATATATATATATATATATATATATATATATATATATATATATATATATATATATATATATATATATATATATATATATATATATTCACTGAAAAAAACATAGGTTATAGACCATATATAGTTAGGAATTAGCATTTACAAAACCTTGAAAATTCACTGAAAAAACCATGGGTTATAGACCATATATAGTTAGGAATTAGCATTTACAAAACCTTATTTTACTCACACAAAACCATTGAAATTCCATATATAGTTAGTTGCACTAACTATATATCGCGCACCCGCAATCCACTGCTGATGATGTCACATATTACATCATTCATGACATGGTCAGTGACATCACTGATGACATCACTGATGACATCTCAAATGACATCACTGATGACATCTCAAATGACATCACTGATGACATCACTGATGACATCTCAAATGACATCACTGATGACATCACTGATGACATCATCCATTGACTGTGTGTTTCTGTAAAGTTTAAATATGTTTTACATATTGAAAAATGAGTAGATGTAGAAGTGTCTAAATAAAAGATTTAGTAGGTGCGTGACTGACTGTATGAGTGAGTGATTAAATGTGTCTCACTGAGTGCATGGGTTAGTGACTAAACTGTCTTAATTTGTCATCATTATGTCTGTTGTTCTGTAAAGTGCTGCATGTGTTGATCAGTAGCTATATCAGTAACTATATGGGTTATTGATTGATTGTCCAAGTATTTGTATGGGAGACTGAGTGTGTGTGTGGCTGGCTGGGAGATGTGTGACTCTGTGCAGATCAATGTGTTCTTGTATCAATGATTGTATAAGAGAGTAAGTATGTGTTAGTATATGTTTGAAAATGTAAGGTACTCTATGTTTAACTGTATAGATTAGAAAATGGAAGTGTGATTGATTCTTTACAGGACTGACTAGGTGTGTGAGTAACTCCATGGATGAGTGGCAGAGTGTGAGTGCTTGTATAGGTGTATGAGTCCATATGATAGTGTTGTAAAGATGAGTGATTGTATGTATGAATGATTGTATGGGTGAATGAGTGAATGTGTGTGTAGACGTAGGAATCAGTGAGTGCGTATGTAGTAACTAGTATTGGTGTGTCAATGGTTTAAAAAATTATATTCTGTATTTAACACTGGGTGTAACAGAGGTTATATTAAAGTGTGAGGAGATGCATTATATTGTCACATGAATGATGTCATCAGTGATGTCATTTGAGATGTCATCAGTGATGTCATCAGTGATGTCATTTGAGATGTTATCAGTGATGTCATTTGAGATGTCATCAGTGATGTCATCAGTTATGTCATTTGAGATGTCATCAGTGATGTCATCAGTGATGTCATTTGAGATGTCATCAGTGATGTCATCAGTGATGTCACTGACCATGTCATGAATGATGTAATATGTGACATCATCAGCAGTGGATTGCGGGTGCGCGATATATAGTTAGTGCAACTAACTATATATGGAATTTCAATGGTTTTGTGTGAGTAAAATAAGGTTTTGTAAATGCTAATTCCTAACTATATATGGTCTATAACCCATGGTTTTTTCAGTGAATTTTCAAGGTTTTGTAAATGCTAATTCCTAACTATATATGGTCTATAACCTATGGTTTTTTCAGTGAATTTCAATGGTTTTTTATTAGCAAATATCAAAAGCTTTAAAATGTCAAGTACGTGGTAGGTAAATACATTTTCTTGTTTATGCACGCTGATGTGCTTTGAATTCTGCCCCCCCCTCTTTTCTTTTAGGAGTATTCTCTCTTTGCAGATAGTGAAGGGTAGGTAACGCAGGCCTTTGCCTCCGTTGTAATCCGTCGTGCCTGCTTCCCTCTCCATTTGATTGATTGTTATCCAAGCATTTAATGTTTTGGAATTGGTTCTCTTTGGTTAATTCTCTATTTACAAACAAGCACAGAGTCGCAATACTCTGTTTAGTCTTTGCAGATAGTGAAAAATCGTTAGAAAAAACAAAAGGAATCAAGCAAAATCAGTAGGCCACTAATGGGATCTCTTGTTGACCTCGCTAAAATAGAAACATTAGGAACAACCCCTCATGAGAAATATGAAACTAGTGAGAGGAACCGAGCTCGACGCCATGATGGCTGCAAGACAGCTCGGCTCCGCCGCCCACCCCGCCCAAAATAACGACAAACCCTATGCAAATATTATAAATATATACACACACCAGCAAAGTAACAGGGTAAAACGTTTTATTAAATAACTATTTACATGGCAGCCTGCTGCAACATCGATCCAAATGCATGCCGCCGTTCCCGGGATTTCTCCCCGACTACTCTGCGGCCTACGAGATGGAGAGGCCGGGGCGTTGACTAGGCGGGGCCTCCGGCCGCAACCACAGCGCCAACGATCGCTGCTGACAGAGGGGAGCCTTGCCGGTGAGACCACTGATCTGAAGAACCGCTGCCTGCGGTGCCTCCCTGAGCCGCTTGACGGAGGCCCCCGAGGGGTGGTGTGGTGGCGCGGACTCGGAGGGGGCGCTTGGCTCCTGCCCCCTCCCCAAGTCTTGTTGCCCTGGTGTGGCCTGAGATCGCCCCCGACATAGGCGGCCGGCTCCTGGGGTCAGGCGGAACTTTTTGCCTTTTGGTGACTCTTCCATTCTGGACCTAGTCCCACAATCCGTTTGACCTGAAGACACGTCCTGCGGTGCCCTGGTCCGACCATCACATATACCTGCGCCAGGAGACGGCGTGGGGTGCACTGGAAGGGAGAGGCGACGCGAACAAGCCTCCCCCACCTCCCCAGGTGGAGGTTTCTCAGCTGCACCCCAGCGCCTCGCTCGGCCAGCTGAGTTGCGCCTGCTCTTGCTATTACAGCGTCTCACCCGCCATCCGGCTGAATTGCACCCACTCTTGCAGTACAGCGACAGGCGGCTGCCACGGAGACCACGAAATGGCGGTCGGCTCCACAGACTTGGGCCTGGCCTGCAAGGATGGCTCTGGGCAACCCTGGAACTCGGACGCTTGACTGCTAGGGCATGTGCCCCATTCCCAAAAGCGTCCCCTCAGCCTTGAAGATTCTACAAGAGTCACCGGGGCCCCGACTCCCGCAGACTTCCGGTGGGGAGCGACTGCCATGATTGCTCGCGGAATGGCCACGACGTAGCCACGGGGTGCTCTCATGCTGACGCCAGCTTCAGTCTGAAACATCCAGAAACACTGTAGTATCACGTTGTCGCGTAATGCGTCATATGACGCGCCGCATTAGCGCACCCGGTGCGCGAAGCGCAGCTTCCCGGAAGCGATCCGGGGCGCGGCGCGGAGCGCGTAACGTAGGCATAACAGGTCATGTGACTTGTTAATAAAACTTTTCATTGGTTCATTTCACTTTTGGGTTCCTAATGATGTAAGGCTAGGTCATATGACCTAAAAATAACACTTTTCATTGGTTTAGAACTATTTTTTGTCCCAAATGATGAAAACCCCTCCTTGCTTCCTCACTCTGACTTTCATCTTTGTGAGAGGAAGACCTTTTTTCATCACTTAGCAATGGCAAGTGTTGAAGCTTCAGCTGGTGCATCCCCACCACCACCACCACCTCCTAGGAAGAGAGTACCACCTCCTCAGGTGGTGGTTGAGCAAGAGGTGCCCCCCCACCTTCTTGTTGCCTGATTCGGCCAGCTCAATCGATCGAGCATGAGACTCTGTTGTGATCTGAAGAACCGCTGCCTGCGGTGCCTCCCAGAACCGGTTGACGGAGGCCCCCGAGGGGCAGTGTGGTGGCGCGGACTGGGAGGGGGCGCTTGGCTCCTGCCCCCTCCCCAAGTCTCGTTCGGCCAGCTGAGTTGCGCCCACTCTTGCGGCCTATGACATGGAGAGGCCGGGGCGTTGACTAGGCGGGGCCTCCGGCCGCAACCACAGCGCCAACGATCGCTGCTGACGGAGGGGAGCCTTGCCGGTGAGAGCCACTGATCTGAAGAACCGCTGCCTGCGGTGCCTCCCTGAGCCGCTTGACGGAGGCCCCCGAGGGGCGGTGTGGTGGCGCGGACTGGGAGGGGGCGCTTGGCTCCTGCCCCCTCCCCAAGTCTTGCTCGGCCAGCTGAGTTGCGCCCACTCTTGCGGCCTACGACATGGAGAGGCTGGGGCGTTGACTAGGCGGGGCCTCCGGCCGCAACCACAGCGCCAACGATCGCTGCTGACGGAGGGGAGCCTTGCCGGTGAGAGCCACTGATCTGAAGAACCGCTGCCTGCGGTACCTCCCTGAACCGCTTGACGGAGGCCCCCGAGGGGTGGTGTGGTGGCGCGGACTGGGAGGGGGCGCTTGGCTCCTGCCCCCTCCCCAAGTCTCGCTCGGCCAGCTGAGTTGCGCCCACTCTTGCGGCCTACGACATGGAGAGGCCGGGGCGTTGACTAGGCGGGGCCTCCGGCCGCAACCACAGCGCCAACGATCGCTGCTGACGGAGGGGAGTCTTGCCGGTGAGAGCCACTGATCTGAAGAACCGCTGCCTGCGGTGCCTCCCTGAACCGCTTGACGGAGGCCCCCGAGGGGCGGTGTGGTGGCGCGGACTGGGAGGGGGCGCTTGGCTCCTGCCCCCTCCCCAAGTCTTGTTGCCCTGGTGTGGCCTGAGATCGCCCCCGACATAGGCGGCCGGCTCCCGGGGTCCGGCGGAACTTTTAGCCTTTTGGTGACTCTTCCATTCTGGACCTTGTCCCACAATCCGTTTGACCTGAAGACACGTCCTGCGGTGCCCTCGCAATGCGGCCTGGTCCCTGAATGTGTGCAGGGGGACGGTATTGATTGGATCAAGATGGCGGCTTCACACAAAGCTGACTCAAGTGTTGCTGCTGATGCTATGCAGACAAAAACTGGTTTTCAGTTTGTACATTCTTCAGGATTTTTCCATCCAAGGCTGGTTGAGAGTTTGTAGAACGATGGCTTCAGATTTTCAACATACTACTTTTCAACATTCTTCATAAATGTAACAATGTGAGACTCACTAGGAGAACGGCCGTTTATCTTTCCTTTCAAAATGCTGCCAACAATATTTTCTGAATGGAAGACACCATCTTGTAGCATAAAGGGCTGCGTCAAGGGTGGTATTGCCCAGAATGTCTTGTTTTCTAGTGCTCGTAATGACAAAGCCAGAACTGCCAAAAGGGATTCTGGTCCTGCCGCTACTTATTGGAGACATTGAACTATACTCTGGACCTGCCTGGCCTCGACCAAAATGGCGCCAGTATGGGAGCGAATTGCAACTCCTTATGACGTTCTAGTTACTTAGCCTTGACGTTATGGGGGATGTATGCGGTCTTTGTGCACATTGCGGGCGGGGAAGGGTACTGACTGGGAATACGGACAACCCTATTGATGTCGATTTTTCATTATTGATTATTGTATTAATAAAGCTTCGAAGTAATGTTACCCATGATACTCGCCCATGGTGTGCGTATGGACGATTTTATTGTAACTGATCCTGTTATACTTTCAATTAAAAAATCAACCTTCACTGATCCTGCAACCGTTTGTCACGTTTATTTTTTTCAATTAAATGGCTCGCTTGTTACATACTCCTATACCCCAGGCTTTTGAAAGACACCATCTTGTAGAATAAAGGGCTGCGTCAAGGGTGGTATTGCCCAGAATGTCTTGTTTTCTAGTGCTCGTAATGACGAAGCCAGAACTGCCGAAAGGGATTCTGGTCCTGCCGCTACTTATTGGAGACATTGAACTATACTCTGGACCTGCCTGGCCTCGACCAAAATGGCGCCAGTATGGGAGCGACTTGCAACTCCTTATGACGTTCTAGTTACTTACAGGTAATCAAAAGAAGAGTGACCATAAAGATAAAGTATATAAAGGAGGTGGGTGTCGCACGTGAAGTCTGAGGCCAGTTGTAAGTGGTCCGATGGTAAGACCAAATTTCAAGAAAAAATACACTGTTTTTTCAGGAAACCCTCACTCACCCTAGTGGTGACATGCTTCATCATCGGGTCCACCGGGAGAGATCGAATACCTCCCCGGTGTGCTGCGACGCCAGGAGACTGCGGAGCAGGTTTTTGTGTGAAGATGAAGTGTGAAAAAATATACTGAGGTTAAAAATGTCAGAGGTTGTACCAAACAAAACTTTATTCATTGGTCAACCTGACATATTAAAAAATGAGATATGTGAAGGGAAACTAGCCAATTACTTTATACTGGTGTTTACCCTGTAAAGAAGGTCAACATGTTTCTGCCCGTTTTTATGTTTTACTTTACTGGGCTTTCATCAGGACCGGTAAGCGAGTGTGCCAATGACAGGAGGGGCGCGCTAAGGCCCGCCCTGCCAATGGTCGTGAAAGTTAAAAATAGCACTATGTGTAAATTGGTGCAAAAAGAAAAAGAAACAAACTCATAAGTAGTGGGGTTTTACCTCTTTTGCGAGGAACCTAGGAGTTTGTAAAAAAATAGATCCACGCCCCATAGAACACAGGAGGGGGGTGGGAGCGACAATGGCACACCGCCCGCAACGCTCAGCACCCGCTCGGCACCTAGCTTCACCCTCGCTGGATCTCGTGGATCTAGTTACTTAGCCTTGACGTTATGGGGGATGTATGCGGTCTTTGTGCACATGGCGGGCGGGGAAGGGTACTGACTAGGAATACGGACAACCCTATATACTTTCAATTATAAAATCAACCTTCACTGATCCTGCAACCGTTTGTCACGTTTAGTTTTTACAATTAAATGGCTCGCTTGTTACATACTCCTATACCCCTGGCTTTTGACCCTTTCCTACGAGCGGTCTGTACTACCGCCCTCGGGCGATCTATGTAATGAACAGACTACCATTGCCGAAACACAAGGGAATGCATCTCAGAGAGATAAGTCAAGTACGTGGTAGATAAAAAAAAATTCGTGTTTATGCATGCTGACGTGCTTTGAACGCTTCCCCCCCCCCCTCATCATTTAGATTACCACCGCCCGTTGAACAAAAGCATACCGGGCGCTCCCCACGCAAAAAAAACGTTTTTTTTTTTGTTTTTTTTTGCCCCGCGGGGCCCTTTTAAAGCCTCCACATCAAACCTAGGGGGTCAGGGAGGATCTACTATGCCCCCTTATGGTCATTTCCCCCTTTGTTTTGGCCTCCTCTTGTCTCTTGATCCTACCGAGAGACAAGATGGCGGCCGCTCCGGACTGTTTAGAATGTTGACAGACACCGGAGAGCCAATCAGCTTCGCTTCGCAAAGTTCCGTTACGCGTCAAGTACGCGAACCGGAGCGCTACCCGGAGCGCTGTTACAGGTATATATATTTTTTTGAACGTTAATTTATCAAAATCCACTGGAGCACATATATTGAGATCTAGCAAAAGCACATCGGGCTACCAGTCCCTACAATTTTGCCAAGTTTCGTGCAAATCCATTCAGCCGTTCGAGCTAAAAGTGAGGCCAACCGCCCTATAGAAATTAACATGGGAAAAACGCGTTTTGGGACCCCCTTTTTTCTCGGCCCCCCCTTGACGAAGGGGCTGCTCAGAAACAAAATGTTCCATTTTCCTGAAAATTTCAGCCAATTCCGTCCACAAACGCCAAAGTTATTAGACATAGAATTTTCAAAAATCCCATAGAGAAAAAATCCTAACTATATATACCTACTGGCGACCGCCAGTAGGTAATATATATATATATATATATATATATATATATATATATATATATATATATATATATATATATATATATATATATATATATATATATATATATATATATATTACCTACTGGCGGTCGCCAGTAGGTATATATAGTTAGGATTTTTTCTCTATGGGTTTTTTGAAAATTCTATGTCTAATAACTTTGGCGTTTGTGGACGGAATTGGCTGAAATTTTCAGGAAAATGGCACATTTTGTTTCTGAGCAGCCCTTGAAAATTTGGGGGGGGTTCGTCCAGTGGGGGCCGAGAAAAAAGGGGGGTCCCAAAACGTGTTTTTAACATTGAGTTTTCCATAGGGCGGTTGGCCTCACTTTTAGCCCGAACGGCTGAATGGATTTGCACGAAACTTGGCAAAATTGTAGGGACTGGTAGCCCGATGTGCCTTTTGTAGGTCTCAATATATGTGCTCCAGTGGATTTTGAGAAATTAACGTTTTAAAAAAGATATATATCTGTAACAGCGGACCGGTTAGCGCTCTGGTTCGCGGACTTTTCGCGCAACGGAGCTTTGTGAAGCGAAGCTGATTGGTTCTCCGGCGTCTGTCAACATTCCAAACAGTCCGTAGCGGCCGCCATCTTGTCTCTCGGTAGGATCGAGAGACAAGAGGAGGTCAAAACAAAGGGGGAAATAACTATAAGGGGGCATAGTAGATCCTCGCTGACCCCCTAGGTTTGATGTGGAGGTTTTAAAAGGGCCCCGCGGGGCAAAAAAAAATAATAAAAATAATAATTGAACGGCTGAATGGATTTGCACGAAACTTGGCAAAATATTAGGGACTGGTAGCCCGATGTGCCTTTGCTAGGTCTCAATATATGTGCTCCAGTGGATTTTGAGAAATTAACGTTCAAAAAAAGATATATATCTGTAACAGCGCTCCGCTTCGCGTAACGGAGGTTTGCGAAGCTGATTGGTCATTCTGTCACTGGGCTATAGTTGGGCTACATCTGGCTGATATTTGGGCTACATTTGTTTTTTTGTGTGTCTGGCGGCCATCTTTGGGCTACATTGGGCTACATTGGGCTTCATTGGGCTACATTCGGCTAATTAGCAAATAGCTCATCGCAAACTAGGAATGGTAAAGAATCGCTATTTATTCCTTAAAGTTCGCTATTTAGGAAATGCAAATAACTTTGATGATACATATGGCGGTTCATCTCTAACAAGATAAGAAGCATAGGGATAGATTTATGATGACTGGCGCATCACCAGGGATGTGTTAGTCATTCTGTGCCGCTGTTCCGTCACCTATGGTGTGCTGCATTTACAATGCGGCGCATCACGGGGCAAAAACAGCACAGATGCGTGATGTATCTGTGCCGTAAAGGTGGCGCATTGCTGGAGTTGTATCGCAAGTGTGATGAAGGTCCAGCAAGGGTCGGGGGTGCCCCTGTCGCAGGGTTTCTGTTCTCACACAGAACTGTGGACAGAGGATTGGAACCTCGGCGAATTAGGGTGTCCCAAAACTCACGTTAGTAATCAAAAACTATTTAGCAAGCTAGGTACAGTGTCACATTGGATATAACAAACTCTCAATGTTTAGACAATCCATAATATGAACTTATAGTACCTCAGGATACGTGGAACTCATGAACAGTCGGTCGTTATATATTTCTTAGAAACCAGAACATGGAGTTAAGAAGAACACATGTGTATTTGAAATGTTTATTTACTAATGCCGTCTTCTCAGGCGTAGTACCTTAGATAATAAAAGTACACATATTATCAGTAGCAAAATTACCAGCATAGTTACTAGTACATAAAAAGTGAATGGTGATAGTATGTTAACATGCTGTAAATGAATAAGAGTTAGCAACACTTATAAGCAGCCGCGGGCCGTGGAGGGAGTTACGGTGAGGCAGGGAGGCGGGGAGGGGGAGAAGCAGGGTGGAGAATACAAGTACACATATTATCAGTAGCAAAATTACCAGCATAGTTACTAGTACATAAAAAGCGAATGGTGACAGTATGTTAACATGCTGTAAATGAATAAGAGTTAGCAACACTTATAAGCAGCCGCGGGCCGTGGAGGGAGTTACGGTGGGGCAGGGAGGCGGGGAGGGGGAGGGGCAAGGTAGAGAGGGCTCCACCCTGCTTCTCCCCCTCCCCGCCTCCCTGCCTCACCGTAACTCCCTCCACGGCCCGCGGCTGCTTATATCTCACCCTCCCTAATACACATATTATATTATTTGCTAAGAAGGTCTCTTTGTGTTGGTTTAGGGCGTGCCCATACTTTAGTGTCTTAGATTTGAAGGAATCACATCAGCATACACCAGCTCTCTCTTCATGTGAACCGCATCAACTGTTGTGTATGTGTGTTCGGCAAAGCAATATAAAACCCGCCTCATGCCCAGAATTGGCAGAAGTTGCACTTATGTTATGAGTATGAAGTCGTGGAGATCAGACCTCATAACAATTCTGTATCGTGTTGTTCTTGAAACTTTAGCACTCGCTGTACAGATATAGTTTAACAAGTAAAGCAGATAGTAGACCAATAACATATTATTCTCATGTAAACCACGATGAACTACTAGGTGGAAAGCTAAAGCAACAACTAAATGTCGTGTGCAGAAGTTGCAAAAAAGGAAAAATGGCGTTTAAACCGGTAATGAGCCCATGCTAACTTAACACGGTGTAAAGATATCCAGGACCTAGATGACACCTCCTCATGATCCGGAAACGAACTGAATAAGATAATAGAAGTGCCATCTCATGAGAGCAGATTGCAAGTTTATATGTGGACGGTCCGCAAGGTAAAGCATTAAAAACTAGGAAAATTCAATGCTAAAGAAAAATAAAACAGCCAAGTACTTTATCGAGTCTTAAGCCAATAGGCAAGGTAAATAATAAAAACTTGACAATTAAGTCAATGAATTGTCAATGAAATGCTAGTACTCAGCATATGAAACATGAAAAAGGTCTATGACATAACTGTGTATGCAAAATAAGCTGCAACAGCCTCCAACAGGAAGTCACCGTCTTCATCCGAAAACAGTTCAGCCATCCAATTTAAAAGCGGAAAAGAACATACGTGCTCTCCCAGCACCGGATCCTCTATCACCATCAGAGGACAGCTCGGTGGGTTTTCAAGAAAGCTGTGTTCCAAGAAAGACTGTGCTGCCGCCAGTAAATTCCAGGGACCAAGTAGTCCATGCATCAATGCCACAGCCATAATCCTTTCGCCAGGACAAATCAACTCGTGAGTAATGATAGGAGTCATCAGCTGATTAAAGTCGACGTCAGGAGAAACCGGTCCGCAGAGACACAAATCAATGGCCCAATCGAAATCACAGGTCAGGCAGTGAAATACAGGCTGGACACAGGTGAAGTAGGAGAACCGAAAAGATAATCCATATGCCGTGCTTAATATCGCCAACGGCATTGTGCCATAATATTCTAGCATGCGATTGCGGAACAGTGTCAGCAGCTGCAGGGTCGGAGGTTGCATAGGAGGGACATCCATATTTAAAAATGTAAAAAAGCACAAGAGCGTCCGCTGGTAATGCAAGTAAAAATGCAATCCACGAACCAGAGTGGAGAAAATGGAATGAAAGGGAGCAGGGATGACTCCAAAGATTTTCTCAAATGAAGTCACGAGACCACTGGTAACAACTTTAAAAAAGTGTGCCAGGGATTTTGTGGAGGATGCGTTAAAGATAGTCGGAAACATGTTGCTGAAATTGAAAGGCAAACCTGTGTACGGGTGTTCGCTATGTGAAGTACGAAAGTTTCACGGGCCGAACTCAAGGCCACCTCTCTCTGAGACAAAAGAGCTCTTATTCTTGTCATGCCGTTGAAACGTGTCCCAAGGTTGGTATTTGTGGCCAGATTGAAAACTCCCTATGTTCATGTGTGGGAGGAAATAGAACATTTCTGCAGCAAATAACCCGTTCACTTACTGTTACGATAAAAGGAATACTTTTAATTAACTCAGAACAATCTTCATTATTGAGCATCAAATAACTACCATTTTCCAACAACTTGAACGTGGGGATGATAGCAGGAACTGGCGTGCCTTGCAACACGCAAGCCATATTTGGTCGGTGTTTGTTGCATGAATCGTGTAACTGTATGTGCCTACACATTAGTGAATGATCTGGCGTCTCAGTGCATTCCTCTCCAT